>NC_135588.1:6342500-6958750 GCF_965152235.1 Eretmochelys imbricata | reverse complement strand
AATTTAGGGTTGTACAAATAAAAAGTAAAGCTGCAGAGAGGGTACTACTAATGTATATAATTATAATATTGAACATCAGAATGTATATATTTTGGTTTGGTATTTTCTCAAGAAAGCTATACATCATGATTCATATTTCAGTTTTCAATATTATATAAACAAAAGTCAAAAACATTTGATTATATGAAAGACAATAATGCAGAGTTGTATGCTTGAAGCATTAAGCAATCAGAAGCATACAGAGTTTCAGGCTACCAGAGCTGGTCTGTTTAGCCATGCCACACTGTGTAGCAGAACACCAACTTTGATGTAGTGGATAGACCAAGTCTACTGCTCAGTTTGGAATGGGTGAATCCAAGTTTCAAAAGATGCATTCTATGCTTTTTAGACACTGATGCAATTATTTTTTCTTGTTTCCCAGTTTAAACCAGTATTTACCAGCACTCTGTCCTAAACTAGATTTTCCTGGGAAACTGCCAACCCTGCCATAAGAAAAAACAAATCAGCAGGGAACATGGCGATTTCTTGGAGGACAGTGTATGTGAAACTGTGGTTGTCCTTAACGTCTGCTGGGGCAGAGATGCTGCCCAGTGTCACATGGAATGTTGGGTGGGGAGTGGCGAAAGAAGGCGCTACACTGGAGTTCTGCAGGGACTGCAAAGGGAGACAAGCCCAAGGTTCACAAGAGTTTGCAACATGCGCATTTGCTGACGGAGAAGCTCCATTATATCCTTGTGCATCTTCCTCTGCTTTTCCTGCTGGAATTCCTGGGCCTTTTTCCTGTCCGTTCTTTCCTTCTCCAGGCTGCCTGTGATGTTCACCCTCCAGGCCCTTTGCGTAGCGTCATGCAGCACTAGCTTACAGGATCTCATTGAATGTCATCCCAAGTGCTCTTCTTTCTCCTCCTTATCTGGCTCAGGAGTTCCACAGGTGTGGAGACAAATTTAATTGTAGACAACAACCAGGTCAACACAAAACAGCTTACGTTGACCTAACTTCCTGGCACAGACCAGGCCTGAGACAGCAAGAATAAGATGCTCCAGAGGGAAACTCTTGGGCATACTGAGTGAGATCAAATTCAGCTGAGCTGGAATGAGGAGAGATCTTTATTTCTTAAGAAAATTCCTTATTCCACCATATCATCTTTAAAGGTCTAACTTTTTTTTAAAGATTCCATCCCTGTTAGGTTGAGATGAGATGAGGTTTCTTGTAGACAAGAACAAGGGGACATTACATGAAATGAATGGGTGGCAAATTCAAAACTGATAAAAAGAAATACATTTTCCTCACAATACATATTCAGACTGTGGAACTCCTTGCCATATAAAATCATTGAAGCCAAGAATTTAGCAAGATTCAAAAAGGGATTGGACATTGACACAAGAATATCCAGAGTTATAATTGTTAATCCTAACACAGGTTTTGAAAGGGATATTAAACCACGTTTCAGGGTTGAAGCCATCTGTATCAGAGACCAGGATCAGATCTAATGAAGGGGGGAAATTATCCAACCTCTCACTGCAGCAGGGTTCTTACATCTTCCTCTGAAGCATCTAGTATTGGCCATTGTCAGTACTGGACTCATGTTTGATCCAGTAAAACAATTCCCATATTCTGGTTTTGCATCTTTTAATAAAGACTAGGCTTGCCATAGCTTTCAACCTGATTTACACGATGGCTGGGGAATATTCGCTAATGAGCTTTTTATACAATCACAACATTTATGTGTGTCATCAGCCAGGGGTTCTCACATATTTTGGAGAGCAGGACACATTTTAATAGAGAGATTGTCTTGTGGACACCTCCTCTCCTCCAGGGACCACCTCTTCTCCCATGCATGATCACATAACATACTTTTGTCAACTATACAGTAGGAAAGTACCTGTGCACTTTTAGCTTTCTTTTAAAGCAATTTAGCAGCTGGAAATAAGGAGTGGGAGTCAAAGCTGTGTGGTCAGCTAGCTCTCTCCCTAGATCACCGTACCAGAGCCAATGTCTCTATGTGGTCATTCTGAAGTTAATCAACGACTCATACAGCTTCTCATTTTAATGCAATTTTGTAAAGTTTGTCTGAAATGTTAATTTCCTCTGTTGCAGGTGAGAAAGAATGGTGCTACTTATCACAAAAATGCACTCACCCCAGCTGTGCAGGTAATTCTAAGCAGTTTATTTCTGAAATCATTTTAGTGCTGTGCTGTTTTACAAAGGGCCTACTTGTAGCAGTGATACAAATCTTCCCACAGCAGCTTCAGATATCACATGCCACTCCATTATACTCTGAGACAGGGCCAGCTCCACGTGCTTGCTTTGCTGGTGCCTAGAGCCGGTCCTGCTCAGAGATTATATCTTGTGCCTCCATTCTCGGGCCAAATTCATCACTATGGTAAACAGGTGCAAGAACATTGATGTCAATGTAGTAAATCCGATTGATTGTATGTCATCGGAAAGAGGAAAACCCAGTCCAATTAAGTTAAATGATTATTAGGATATTTAAGAGAAGGGGACAGAGGTATGTTAATGACTCCAAAGTTTGTTCTGGCTACCAATTTGGTTTTGGCTGAAGAAAACCCTGCCAATATAAGAAGTGGATCTAACGTGCATCTGAAGAAGTGGGGTTTTATCCACAAAAGCTTATGCCCAAATAAATCTGTTAGTCTTTAAGGTGTCACTGGACTCCTCCTGGTTTTCCTGTCAATGTAAAAGGAATTTACAACATACCCAAAAGATAACCCACAGGCACCAGGCAGGCATGCAATTCCTTAAAAATACTTGAGGCCTACATTAAGAAAAGTCTTCATATTTTAACTGGACTTGTACCCTTTGTTTTACTTCAGCCCAGTGATACAACAGACAGCTGTACCACATTCGCTCCTTTGCTTCTATGCTAGTCAGAGCATCTAGTCTCACCTAGGCTGAGATGTAACATACTGGGAATAAAACTCAGGCATTCCTGGCTCCCAGTGCTGCCTTCAGCAAACACTAGAACATGGATCTGCAATTTAAACCTGTCCCATCCCTCCTTTTTAAATACATTCTAAGCTACAGGTTACAAATTTTTACTGTTTATGATCAATTAGCTAAGTCCAACACAGGCATGCTTCCCATTTAATCGAGCATTGCTACACACTTCATCTGCTTACATTTTCCAGTTGCACCAATCAGTCATTGTTGGGCACATTTCACTGTTTTGCATTTTTAAGTATTTTGTAAACATGTCAAGGAATCTCCCTATTAAACTCTGCCACTGAAAGAATTTTCCCAAGCTCAGAAGCAAATGTAGATCTACCAAGCGGTAGTTTGGCTTTATCAGGATGAAGTCACTTTGTCCATCAATTCTCAGGGGGTAGCCATGTTAGTTGTATCCACAAAAACAATAGGGAGTCCGGTGGCACCTTAAAAAGACTAACAAATTTATTTGGGCATAGGCTTTTGTGGGTAAAAACCCAACTTCTTCAGATGCATGGAGTGAAAATTACAGATGCAGGCATTATATGAAGAGAAGGGAGTAACCTCACAAGTGGAGAACTTGTATGAAGAGAAGGGAAGTTACCTCACAAGTGGAGAACCAGTGTGGTTCTCCACTTGTGAGGTAACTTCCCTTCTCTTCATATAACGTCTGCATCTGTAATTTTCACTCCATGTATCTGAAGAAGTGGGGTTTTTACCCACGAAAGCTTATGCCCAAATAAATGTGTTAGTCTTTAAGGTGCCACCAGACTCCCTGTTGTTTTTGTCCTTCAATGAAAGCCATTTTTCCTTTCTCTTAAACAGAACCCCGTCTCTGGAATACAGTAAATATGGAGTGTGGAAAAAATGCACAGTCACCTATCAATATTGTCACCAACAAAGTGGAGTACAAAGGGGACCTGAAACCATTTACTTTTGAAGGCTATAATACCAATCAGTCCCCTCATTGGACCATAGTAAATAATGGGCATACAGGTAAGCTATGGCAATGAATGGGGTTTACTTATTTGCTCTGTTTTATTAGCTCCTTAATTGCTGTCAGAAACATTTTCAGTGTTGAGATTATTTTCTTCACACACTGAAGTTAATTGGCAAGAGCTGATTAATTAGCTATTTACGGATTCAGCTTTAATGTTCTGCCAGGCTGTCTGTCTATTGGGAAGAAATATTACTGGGGATACTCTGCGGCAGTGCTGTGTGGTGTCAGGTTACTAAGTCTAAAAAAAACTGTTTTTTTTTTTAAAACTTAGTGCTGATTTAACCCTCATATTGGACCAAAAATCACCCAACTATTTCTATATTGTTATGTCAAAATGCGGGGGGGGGGGGGGGGGGGGAACATGGGAATTGGGATGCATTTGAAGCTGGTTTTACTGTAACCAGTGAACTATATACAACTATGCACAAGTTAAAACTTTCCTAGATTCAGATGCGTACTACACAGTACTTGTGTTGGGGTCTAACTGACCCCAGGATCAAACACATTTTAAAGAAAGCTACATAATAGTGTCAGGGTCTAACCGAGCCCATGTTTGAACAATGAAAATAGATAGCAATAGTAATAATATAAAAGCAAACACAGATACAGCAAACTAGCAACTCAATGGCCTAATACTTGGAAAAAAAATGGAGCAAAAATTGGTGACCCAGGTTCTGAACATGCAAAGTATTTACACTTCACACATTTCTGATGTATTTTTCTGACTTGTTCTCTGGACCAGATGTAATATCTTCCCCATTTCTCTGGCTCTGGATCAGTACCCAGCACACTCAGATGCCCCAGCAACAGCATCTGTCAAGTGTGGGCTTGTCAGAAAATGTATCCGACAATTGTGGCTTCCCTGGAAACTTTTCCTAGCAAGTGCAGGTTTCCCAGAAAATCAGTTTGATGGAACTATCTTCAAAGAAATGCAATTTGCTCTACAATTGTGATGATACATGAGGCAAATGTTATCTGGGGTCTCACAGACCAACAGACCATTTCAGTAATTTTTTTTGCGTGGTGGGGGCTGAGGGGAGAAGAACACTGAAACTGTGATGATAAAAACAGTTATGTAGGATTCATATAATCATATAATAATGGCTGCCTCAAAATAAAGACAATCTGATGCTGGAATACCTGCATAATTAATTTGGGGGCCCCCAATGCCTTTTAAGTGACTGTTTTCACTATGCTAAAACCACAACAGATATGTAGACAAATGCTAACAGGTTTGCTCATCACAGCTTGAGAATACTTCAAGAAAGAAGAGGCTATGGCTTGCCCATCATGTTTTATTCAAATTTTTGTACCCGTTTGCAGTCCGAGACCGCCCCCCAAGACCTTGGATATGCAATACTTTCATTTCCCCACTGACTAACACTGAGGGGTCTAACTGACCCCAGTGACCTTCTCAGTGACACTTTTTTGCTGCACAAAACCCACAACAGGTAGGATAAAATCAATGCAAAAAGATTGACCTCCTCCTACTCTGACAATAATGTATGAAGAGGTACAGGACAGGCATGAAAAAACTGTATTTATATTTGTGTGCATCAATTTTTTGTCAAAGACACCCCAAAGCATAAGGAGAGTTGAAAAAACCTGGGCTGTTGTCAAGAGAACCAGCTGCTTGACAGCCAGCCCCGAATCTGAATGGCCCCAATGCAAAGTGCTCCTCTGGGAGACAGCTGAAATTTAAAAAAGCACTTTACAGATGGATTGGGCAATGAGATTTTTGTTTTGAAATTCAGTAGTTGGGCAGATTGTTTTTTCTTACGAACTTCTTCTGATTTTCCACTAATGTGGACAAAGTTAATAGCCTTTTTGGTACAATATAAAATTGTGGAATCTTCAAAGCGTGGCTGATGCTCCGAGAAATGTCTTTGTATAAAAAATCAACCATCGTAGAAACAGCTTAGAACTTTAAGTCCCCAAGACATGCAAAACGGGGTTTGCAGCGGGGGGAGCAAGTGTAATGAGAATAAGATTGGATGCAATTATTATTTTTAGATTTCAATAGCACCTAACTGCTCTGAGATTGGAACCTCATTGCGCTAGGTGTCTTTCGTACACATAGTAAAAGAGAGTCGCTGCCAACAAGACCTGACAGTCTAAACAGACACAAGAAATGTTACTAATCCATTTACAGACAGGGAAGTGAGGAACACAGCTATGAAATGACTCACCTAAGGACATACAGTACAGCCAGTCTTTGGGAGCTGGGTATTGAACTCATGTCTCCCGATTCCCAATCCAGGGCCTTATCTACCAGACCAGCCTTCCTCTCAGGGAGGTCCTAATTCCATCTCGCAGAGAGCACAAAGGCTGCTGTTTTCAAATGCATCACAAATCTCTCAAGCAGAGGACGGTTAAGGGAAATTATCACTAGAAAATATTTTTATTCTTCCCGGAGACACGTTTTATTCTCCTGTTAATACCGGACTCAAGCTCTGCTCTTACCTGGGTTTCACTTACCTAGTTTTACTCTATAGCATTGGTTTTAACCCTTTTTCATTTGCAGACCCCTAAAAAATTTCAAGTGGAAATGCAGACCCCTTTTGGAAATCTGAGACATAGTCTGCAGACCTCCAGGGGTCCCACAAACCACTGGTTGAAAACCATGGCTCTATAGTTAGACTGGTGTAAAGTGAAAGTGAGTCCTACAGTTGAGACATAGTAACAGTGTCTTTAACTCTAAACCCTGCAAGACCCTCAAAGCAAATAAATACTGCAGCACACACAATAGGCGACAAAAACAGAAACCTGCAAATAAACCTCTTGGGACCAAGTTCACCTTCTAGAATGCAGCTCTGTACATTTAAAGGGAAAAATCCCTGGTCCAACATCGCTTTTCTAGATAACAGAGGAAGAAACCTAGGGTTTGTCTTAAAAGTGAGAGAAGCACAGGCTCTTGCTTCTCTCCCGCCAAAAACCAGTCACTTGGACGCTCCCAGCAAGGAAGAGATGGTCAATTAACCTTACACTGTGTTGAAAAGCTAGTATTGATTTATTTAAAAATTAAATTGATGAGAACAATTGATTGATTACAAAAAGGCAGATGAAGATGCTTCCACAAAAGCTCATTTAACTGGCTTTCACCAAAATAAATAGAACTATAATCCATAGATGGCAGCACACAAATTCTTTTCCGTTATGTAGCATTTTTCATCCATAGGTCTCCCCTTTACAAGGAGAGGTAAGTATCATTATCACCATTTTATAGATGAGAGAACTGAGGTACAGAGAGGTTAATAGCCTGAGCTGTAGAAGTGTTGTGGCACCTGGAGTTGCCATAGACTTCAACTGGAGCCACAGGTGCTCAGTACTTTGGCAAATCAGGCCCTAAGTGACTAGCACAAGGTCATGTAGCAAATCAGAAACTCAAGTATCACAGAATATCAGGATTAGAAGGGACCTCAGGAGGTCATCTAGTCCAACCCCCTGCTCAAAGCAGGACCAATCCCCAACTAAATCATCCAGTATCTGAACTCCTAGTCCTGTGCCCTGGATATAGGGATTGGACTGTTCCCCATTTTAATTATATTTGAACCGGTACTCAGGAGTGTTCAGAGTTAGGTCTGGATCTGAAGTTCATTAATCTAGGTCACTCAATATAAAGGGCTGAACCAAAGCATTGAATCCAAAACCCAGTGAACTTCTGGGAAACTCTGGATCCAGAGCTTTCACAACCAATGCCCCTCGCTCGTTTCAACTATTCTTAAAATCAGAGCCAAACAATTTATTTCTTTTTAACTACTTGTTTCTACCAGTTAAAGTTTCTCTTAGCGGGTCAGCAAAGATTGGAGGTGGAGGTCTTCAAAATAAATACAAGGCTATTGAGTTTCACTTCCACTGGGGCATGAAACTAGACAAAGGGTCCAGCCCTGGATCGGAACACAGCATCGATGGAGAGAGATACGCTATGGAGGTAGGCGAGATTCTCTCTCTGTTAATGCAGCCGGGTCCAAGAACTCTGACTTCTTAACCTAATGTTGAATGAAATAAACCAACAGATTCTTTTGCAAGACTCCAGGAGGAGAATTAAATAACTGAGAATTTATTGTTTGTTGAGCCCTGTGGAGATCACAGAGGGAAAACGGTCAGGGTCTGGACGTTTTGCATGGCAAAGGCAAATGTGGAGAGGCAGTAAAACCCAGGGTTAGTTAGCCTTCAGAGACGGCAATAGCATTTCAGGCTATAAAGCATCTATCTCCCAGTCTCACACTTGCTTATTCAGATACTTCTGTTGTGACCGTGCAGGGACAGGTATAAATTCCTTGAATAGCAGTGAGGGCAAATCCTACCCTCCGTAGACAAACCAGGTGGGCTTGATGCAGGAAGGTCCCAAGTGAGTTGGTGGGAGGAAATCACCCTCCACCTCAGGTCATGGAGTAACAGTGGAACCACTGCAGATTCAGGGTGGCAGTAGCCCATAAGCTCCTCTTATACCAGCGGTTCTCAAACTTTTGTACTGGTGACCCCTTTCACACAGCTAGCCTCTGAGTGCGATCCCCCACCCCTATAAATTAAAAACACTTCTTTATATTTAATGCTATTATAAATGCTGGAAGCGAAGCGGGGTTTGGGGTGGAGGCGGACAGCTCGCGACCCCCCATGTAATAACCTCACGACCCCCTGAGGGGTCCCGACCCCCAGTTTGAGAACCACTGTCTTATACAGATGGGGGAGAAGGGGGTGGAACTGCCTTTGGGTGTATGTCTTTGCAAAGTCACCAGTCCCATATCTTCCACAGTGCCTCTCGCCAGCTGTGGGCAGGGAGTAGCCCTGCTCCACCTCCACAGTAGAACAGCAGGGGTTTCTCCATGCCCAGGGCACAGGGAAGGGGCCAGGATTTGCCGATAAATGGCTATAAAGGGAGTAATAATTGACCTTTAATGCCTGTATTACAGCTTCATATAGTCCACATGAAAGAGGATTTCTCCACTATAGAGCAGGCAGTGAAAGTTGAAGAAGGTCTGGCCGTGCTGGGGTTCTTTATAAAGGTAAGTTGCCAGGATTTTTTTAACTGGCCACCTCAGACTGGCACCGACCAAAGCTTGGACCAAGTTGCAGGGTTTGGCTGTAGAACTGGCCAGGAGCCAAAGTTCCCCCAATGTTTTCAGGGGTCCAGATCAATCTTTTAAGTCTGGCCTCACCTCTAGTGCTTAGCGAAGGTCTGCACTGCACTCAGAGAGACGTGACTGCAGCATAGCACCCGTAGACACATCTGAGCTAGCTTTGATTTTGCGAGCGTGAACAACAATACCAGTGATGCCACAAGCAGCACAGGCTACCCAAGCCCACCCAGGACCCTGGGTGTGTACTCACACACCAAGCCCATGCTACGGCAGCCTCACTGTATTGCGATTCGAGCTGGCTAGATCATAGCTTAGCTTGGGAATGTCTACACATGCAACAGTCACACCTCTGACTGTGGAGTAGACCTATCCGCAGTGACTTTCTGTTACGTTCAGCTCATTGATTTTTGTTCAGCTTTCTTTCCCACTTCTTTTCTGTTTCATTAATAATTAAATTAAAAGTTATGGGTCGGGAGGGTGGGGGGGAAATGTCTGAGGAAAGGGATACATTTTCTGACTCAAAATATTGTTTCAGACCGGTGCAAAAAATGAAAACTATGACTCTCTAATACAGATATTAAATGAAGTTGCTGTCAAAGGTAAGGAGCTTGGATTCATCATCGAGCAATTTGAATTTATTTAACAAGATAATCATTATACGTTCCTAGGCGTTACAGAGGCTAAGGTCCGGTCTACACAACAGAGCTATACCGGTATAGCTACGTCGGTCAAGGATGTGAAAAATCCACGACCTACCCTCCCATGTCGACAGCGCTGTGTCGGCAACAGAGCTTCTCCTGCCAACATGGCTACTGCCTCTTGGGAGGTGGATTAACTAAGATGACGGGAGAGCTCTCTCTGTCAGCTTAGAGCATCTTGATTCAAGCGCTATAGAGGGGCAGCTGCGCCCAGGTAGCATTTTAAGCGTAGACTTGCCCTCAATTCAGAAGAAACTTTGAAGTGATTTTCAGCAAGGAAGCAGGGAGTGGAGAGCTCACACGAGGTGTCCATATGGTAAAGCTGTGCTCTGCAGGGGCTCTTGAGAAGGGCAGGCACAGTGGTTCCTTGGCTATGCCCATCCAGTAGCCCCCACCTCCCCCACAACCAGCGATGGGGGACTAGGAGGGTAGCACTGCAACAGAGATGGTAGTAGCCGCCAGAGTTGAAGGGAGCTGTAAACCGTGAACCTGTAACCATGCCCATTCCAGCTGACGTTGCTCCATTGTTTTCCTAGGGTCTCAAAAAAATATGTCGTCTTTGCCCCTGGAATCGCTCATTCCAGCTAAAGAGGATCTCACACACTATTATCGGTACAGTGGCTCCCTGACCACGCCCAACTGCTACGAGGCTGTCGTCTGGACAATATTTCAGGAGCCAATCATACTGAGTGAAAGTCAGGTAATGCATAGAGTAACAGACTGAAAGGAGCAGTGAGGTCATTTTGTGTCTGTCTCACTCATACTCCCCTCCCCACCCTCTTTTCTTCCCTCCCACATATGATCTCATATGCACAAAGTCCAATGTAGGATTGTCCCCTTCTCCATTACCTTTGCAGTCCAATCTTAAGAGACTCTAAATCCATGTCACCACAACAGATCACACACTGACCAGCGTGTTTGCCATCTGTCCCACCACTCATTTTGGTGAAAAAACAAAACAAAACTCAGAATCCTTCCCTGCTCCAAAAAAGGGGTGTGGGCATATACTAGATCTTATATGGCACTTTGTATACAAGGATCTCAGAGCAATTCTCAAAGCAATGTTAGTAACATCACCATTTTAAAGGTGGGGAAACTAAAACACATTGTAATTAAGTGACTTGCCAAAGGCCACACAGTGAGTCAGTGACAGAAGTGGGAACAGAATTCAGATGAATGCTAGTTCAGTGCTTTATCCAGTGCCCCATAGTGCCTCTAAATGAGGGTCTGAATCATCCCCTAACTTCAGATGTTTTGGAATGTGTCGCTGAATTGCTTCTGAGAACTGAATAATGAGTGACTGGCCTTTTTCCTCGAGCCCCATTAGAATTTTATTTTAATAGAACAGAATATTTTAAATTGGTCATGATCTGTTCGTGCTTCCATCTCAGCTCTACCATGAACTCATTGAGTGGGCTTGGACAAGGCACAACCCCTCTGGGTCAGTTCATCGGCAAACAGTGACCATGATCAGTATGTCCACAGTGTGATACCCCATCAGACTGAGTCCATAAGATTAACGATAGTTGCTCGGTGTTTGCTGAGAACCCAACACCCAGCCAGATGTGAGCCAGTGCAGTGGGGGATGACAGAAATTGGGGGTGTGCCTCACAGCTGGCAGCTGCTGGCTAAATTTCTGCTTCAAGTAGCCAGGAGTTAGGCTCTAGAGAAGAACCAGAGGAGGTGAGGCATGTAATCTTGATCCCCGCAAGTTGTGTCACAGGGACCTGAGGGATGGGGGCAGGAGCTGAACATAGAGAAAAGACCTGTCTTTCCAGGGTGGCTTGTGCTTAGACAGAACTAGGATGTTTAGCTAGGAGGAAGTTTAAAGAGTCTGCCTGGGCTAGAAGGAAGCATCTATCAGTGATCTGGGGGACAAGTTTTAGTGACACTCATTCCATTTAAGCTTTAATATACTCTTGTGGTTCAGAGCAACACCACAGTGAGAGGAACTATAGACTCAAGATAGGACAATTCCCTTTTCTTTCCCTCAGAAAAATAACTATTTTTGGATGGTGGTGTGCAGGTGGTGAACTTCTTGGAGAAGCTTTACTTCAGTGAGAATAAAACATTACAGATGACCGACAATTTCCGACCTGTTCAACCTCTCGGGAACAGAACTGTGTACCGCTCTGACGTCAGCGTTGTACAGCCTCCTGCAAAGGCTTTATTGGTGATCCCAACACTTATCTACCTCATGAGTCTTCTTTTCCAGTGAACACTACCAGGTTTCTGGGCTTTAATTTTTTGTTTCAAGCACTTCTCTCCAGTTGAGAAGCTCTAGACTACAGCTGATTGTACACCATAGCCTTGCTGTTTTTTCTAACGCTTATCAATAGGATTTTTTTATATATAAAAATAGGGCTGTCGATTAATCACAGTTAACTCACAAAATTAACTAAAAAAATTCATCGCAATTAATCGCAGTTTTAATCACACTGTTAAGCAATAATAAAATACCAATTGAAATTTATTATACATATTTTTGGATGTTTTTCTACATTTTCAACTATATTGATTTCAATTACGACATAGAATATAAAGTGTACAGCATTCACTTTATATTTTTATTACAATATATGCAATGTAAAAATGATAAACAAAAGAAATAGTATTTTTCAATTCACCACATACAAGTACTGTAGTGCAATCTCTTTATTGTGAAAGTGCAATTTACAAATGTAGATTTTTTTTGTTACATAACTGCACTCAAAAACAAAACAATGTAAAACTTTAGAGCCTACAAGTCCACTCAGTCCTACTTCTTGTTCAGCCAATCGCTAAGACAAACCAGTTTGTTTACATGTATGGGAGATAATGCTGCCCACTTTTTATTTACAATGTCACCTGAAAGTGAGAACAGGCGTTCGCATGACACTTTTGTAGCTGGTGTTGCAAGGTATTTATGTGCCAGATATGCTAAACATTTGTATGCCCCTTTATGGTTCAGTCACCATTCCAGAGGACATGCTTCCATGCTGATGACGCTCATTAAAAAATAATGCATGAATTAAATTTGTGACTGAACTCCTTGGGAGAGTATTTATGTCTGCTGCTCTGTGTTTTACCCACATATTGCCATATATTTCATAATATAGCAGTCTCGGATGGTGACCCAGCACACATTGTTCGTTTTAAGAACACTTTCACTGCAGAGCTGACAAAACGCAAAGAAGGTACCAATGTGAGGTTTCTAAAGATAGCTACAGCACTCGACCCAAGGTTTAAGAATCTGAAGTGCCTTCCAAAATCTAAGAGGGATGGAGCATGCTTTTAGAAGTCTTAAAAAAGAGCACTACTCTCATGCGGAAGCTACAGAACCTGAACCACCAAAAAAGAAAATCAATGTTCTGTTGGGTTTCAGAGTAACAGCCGTGTTAGTCTGTATTCGCAAAAAGAAAAGGAGTACTTGTGGCACCTTAGAGACTAACCAGTTTATTTGAGCATGAGCTTTCGTGAGCTACAGCTCACTTCATCGGATACATACCGTGGAAACTGCAGCAGACTTTATATATACACAGAGAATATGAAACAATACCTCCTCCCACCCCACTGTCCTGTTGGCGGCATCTGACTCAGATGATGAAAAGGAACATGCATCGGTCCATACTGCTTTGGATCGTTATCGAGCAGAGCCCGTCATCAGCATGGACACATGTCCTCTGAAATGGTGGTTGAAGCATGAAGGGACATATGAATCTTAAGCACATCTGGCATGCAAATATCTTACGATCCCGGCTACAACTGTGCCATGTGAACGTCTGTTCTCACTTTCAAGTGACATTGTAAACAAGTTTCAGAGTAACAGCTGTGTTAGTCTGTATTCGCAAAAAGAAAAGGAGTACTTGTGGCACCTTAGAGACTAACAAATTTATTTGAGCATAAGCTTTCGTGAGCTACAGCTCACTTATTATTGTTTAACAGTGTGATTAATCATGATTAATTTTTTTAATCGCTTGACAGCCCCTATATATAAAAATTAATTTCAGGAAACATCCTCAACACTCATGATAAATATAATACAAAGCTATAGAGAAGCCCTTTTTAAAATCACAAAAGACTTTTCTTTTTAAAGCAATAAAATGTATTAATTGCAACCCTATAACTTTAAAGCAACACTGCAAGTGTGTTTAATGAGCCATTCAGAGGACTTATAGGAATTTGTAGCCGGAGTGCCAAAGTGAGGTTCTGAAGGCAATATATTTATATGCTGCACCACAAATCAGGGACATGAAACTGCTTTGGTCACTCATAGCATCCGCTATGTCCTCCAACACAAAGGCACAACACAACCTGTTTTAAAAAAAAAAATCAATCAATCAGTAAGCAATACAGGGTTCATCCTACGTATTGCAGGATACATGGCACGCTTCACCCAGAGGGGAACATTTACTTGCTTCTCTCTCCTTAAGGTTAATTTTAAAGAAGGGTTTGATTATTTTTTAAATCTACTGCTCTTGGGTTTTAGGAACATAGGAGTTACTATACTGGTTAGACTGTTAGTCCAATCTAGTCCAGCATCCTGCCTCTGGCAGTAGCCAGTATCGGATGCTACAGAGGAAAAGGAAAGCTCCACCCAATACATCTAGCTTCACACACATGGAAAATTCCTTCCTGAATCCCACTGGAGGCTTAAATCTGAAGAGTGAGGTTTGATGATCCTTTATTGTCTCCCATTGAATAATAAAATACGAGAACTGTTCAGGTAATGTTTCCCCCTGTGGAATTCTTCTTTGAATTTTTTTTTTCAGGTTTTCATCAAAACCCTCCAATTTTTTGGTTTAGAATTGATATTTTGTGAACATTTCCATTTTGTTAAAAAAAAATGTTCTGATGGAAAGATTTTTACCAGCTCTATAAAATACTCCCACACTTGTGTGATAGGTAAGACCCATACATATATAAAGGGGGTTGTTCTGTGATTTGGGTTGTTATCTTCAGAGCTTATCCAATCACACACTGGAAATACACTGTGAAGATGGGTTTCTCCTGTTAAATTCTGATCACCTCAACATGCAGAGAGATGCAGTGTCTCAGCTGATTTAATCCTTTGAGCCAATGTAATGTAACATGTTGCAGCCTCTTGGTGAATTTTAAATCTTGGCTATCTCAAAAAGGGATTTTAAACTCGGAGTGCAGTTATGCCTTTTTCTTTAGGGCTATGTTTCTGTACAGGACACTATAATATCACATCCATATTGTCACTCATATGAGAGATATACAAGGGTGCCTGGACACAGTTTACTGAGGGCAAATGGCAGGGTGGGAAATTATTTTCTTCTCTACTGTATCTATTTAAGTTGATTATGAAGACTTGAAAACCACAATGGAAAAGCAGATTGATATTTATACCTTTAGGAGAATATCCAAGACTGTAAGTGTATTTTTATATCGTTTAGGAGATTTCAAGAACTGAATAAAAATAAAAGCTTGTGATTGAATGGTGATGTCTGAATTTTCCATCGGCCTGGCATTTCTCTCTCTCTGCCCTCACAGCAAGTGCTAAGAAGAGGAAGGTATTTTCCCCATCTCTTCTAGACAATTTAGGTTGTATCTTTGGAAGCGTTCCCTGTTCCATTTGTGTATTATGATGTCAATGGTCCCAGAGGTCTTTGGGAGGATCCTTTCTTTACATTGGCCTCCGAGATACTAATTGCACATATTGGAATTATGCAGACTATAGGGGCTGATTTTGCACGGTGCTGTGTGCCCTTCCACTCCTGTTGAAATGGGGGGCGTTCCATTTTATCCAAAGAAATCAGAGCCATGGAGTTGCCCAGTACATCTTCATGTCAGAATGGACACATGGCTATTTAGTGAGATGCTAGCTAGCTAGGCATCCATCCATCCCTTAAACATCTTTGTACAAGAAGCAATGGTCTCAAGTTGCAGTGGGGGAGGCCTAGGTTGGATATTAGGAAACCCTATTTCACTAGGAAGGTGGTGAAGCACTGGAATGGGTTACCTAGGGAGGTGGTAGAATCTCCATCCTTAGAGGCTTTTAAGGCCCGGCTTGACAAAGCCCTGGCTGGGATGGTTAAGTTGGGGTTGGTCCTGCTTTGAGCAGGGGATTGGACTAGATGACCTCCTGAGGTCTCTTCCAACCCTAATCTTCTATGATTCTACCTGCCTTCCACTACTTCCACCCATTTCCCAAAACCCGGAAGACTATTAAGAAGCTATGGAGCAAAGAGACTTCACAACGTGTAGTAAACTAGTTATTTGACAGCCTCATGTTTTGCTGCCCCATCCAGGTTTCCAGGCAACAACAGAAACAATGCAATCTTGTATAAAAGCCATGCGTCTTCACTGTTTAAGATCTTAGCAAGGTGATCACTCCCCAAGATGATCTCTCCGAGAACAATGCTCCGTTCATGCAACAAGACCTCTGCATCCAATGAGAGGGTGCTTAAGGTGTAGTCACAGCCTTCTTCACTGAGATCTCACTCATTTCCACAACCACAGAAGGGTGGGCTCTCAAACTGCATGAAGAGTGGTTAGACCACAGTGCTGGGCTCCAGGACTCCTGGGTGGGGTGGGGGTCTATTTTCAATTCTGTCCCTCACTGCATGAGTGACCTTGGGCACCTCGCTGTTCCTCAGTTTACCCAACTGGAAAATGGATGTACTCCTTCAGCACTTCAAAGGTTCTGAGACAATGAATTAGTTGTATGCAAAGCACTGAGTTTCTCCTATAAATGGACAAAGTGCTACTAATTAACTATGTTAATTCTACTATAGCAAAAAGCAGTTAGAAAATGTGATTTGCTGTGAAGGAGACAACACTCATTCACTCCCTAATATTTTAGCTGCTGGACGGGGGGGAAGAACAAAAACGCTGCTGACAAAGTCAATTGCTTCAGCTCTATACAAAATAGTCTTTCATATTCTATATATGCCTCAATATGGAAGACTTCAAGCTTACTCTAGGGATATTTTCTTATTCTATATGGGTGAGATTTACCCCAGTGTACAGGGCCTGCATCAATCCCCTTATCTAAACTGCAGTTATACTCTGAGAAGTAAAGCCCCAGTCTCGCAAGGAACTTTGTGTAGGTTCAGGAGTTCTTTGCAGGACAGGGGGAAGAGAACATTATGGGGTTCCGCCTTATAAGGCCAGATCATCCGCACTCAGTTTACATTTTAAAAGATAGTTGTTTATTTAACTGTCAGCCCATCATATGCTGAAATTCATACTGGCTTCTTTCTGGCTCACATCAACAGTAATGGTTTTCTATTTGGAATTTAATGAATAATTTTGTTCAAGATGCTTAAGACAGAATAGAATCCAGATCCCTCTTGCAAGGTTGTGTTGGCTCTGAAACAGTAAGAGGATTAAACAAAAGTAATAAAAATGTACTGTAAGCAGCGTAAGCAGATATGACTCCGCATAGACACAAAGACCTATTGGAGGAGTAGGTGGAACATGTCCGATCACAGTCCAGAGTAAAGCTGACCTTCAAGCCCTTAAAGTGGGGCTCAAGTGGTGATAAGAGACTTGAGCCGTCTTTATGCACAAGGGTGTATTTCTCCCTAAGTGTCTTCAGTTAAACTTATTTAAAGAATCATTTTTCATCAGTATGCAGCACCAGCTGTCGGGCAATGCACTGCATCAGCCTATCTTTGGTCGGTGCAAGCTCAGGAATGTTCTGTTCCCTTCCAAGCAACGAGTTTGATGTCTTGTCACCAGTACTTGGCATGCGGCTGGAGCACGTTATTCTTGTTGCTTAAAAAAATTAAGGCTCAAGCACTCTATTCCTGTTTATACCATGCACCCATCACAGAAGCCTCGGTCCACTAAGCTCAGTACTGAAAACACCTATATTACAACAATTACATTAATTTGACATGTCATTAAAAAAACCCACCACTCCGTAACAGAACAAAACACAAGACTCCTTTCACCATTCTACCTGCCCCTCAGGAAAAAAAGTCTTACTATGTATTTTTATTATATGTAATGCCTTGCAACTTACACAGAAAGTTATTAATGCATGTTCTGAGAGACTAGGAGGAGGGGAGAAAATTCAGGAGTCCAGGGCCATTAACAGAGAATCCACCAACATCAGCCCCCCCGCATGGAAAAATCTAGGCATTCTCGAAGATGGAAGTGTGCCAGCTCATCTCAGCTACCCCGGTAGAACAGAAGGAGAGACAAGGTCTGTTAGACAACCAGTAGCTAAACCACAAAAGGCTACTTAGGTTAAAGACAGTATTTTGAATTGCACCTGAAACCAAACTGGAAATTGGTGCCATCTGCAAAGTGAAGAGATATTAATGGACCAATGGAACTATAACGATTGACACTTGTCGAAGATCTGGCCCAATATACTCTTTTTGCCAGAATCACCATTGTGCAAGCTGCCAGCCACCTTCCGTGCTAACACATCTGAGTGCGCTAATTACAGGGCTACATGTCAGTTACTTGGTAAATCCAAGGAAAGCTACAGCAAGGACTATTTGATAAAAAGAAGATTAAAGCAGGATCTTTGGTTTTTCATTAAAAGACAGTTAAGGAAAAATAATTTGTCATTCGCAGTTCATTTCGGTTGCAGGCTCCAGGGGTTGTACATACATAACCATTTATCATCTTACATTTCTATTTCTCTAATGAATTAGCCAGTGCATCTGCTTGAACTGCAAAGATGATACCAATTTAGAGAAGCTCTAATAGCTTCTAATAGCCAAACTATGAAATTACAAGCCCTTGTTTGCCCCTTCAAGTTACCATCAGTCTTTTTTAATCCATTCTCCTTTAAGGGGTTAAAGGCAATTAAAGGGGATTTATACACAGAAGTTATCTGAAAAAACGGGCATTGGGGCAACTTTAGAGTTAGAGGCTATTGATCAAGAGAACAAGATCTTAACTAAAAATGGGTCAGGGAGGAGGTGTTTCAATCCAGTTCAGTACAGTGGCTGGTCAGCGTTTGGGTTCAAGATAGGAATAGGGTTAATGTTCAAGTTTGAAAGTGCAAAACTTTTCTAAAGTTGTCTGTTGAGATTATGGCCCAGAATGGCAAAATCTCACCAGATTAGATGTAGATGTTCTTAAGGATATCTCTGCCATTCTGGGACTACATCTGAATCATTCTTCTTAGGGTTTTCTATTAGTAGCTACCACTGCAGCATTCAAACACTGCACATGTAATTTTTAGGACTGTATAGAGCACTAAGGTCCCTACTGGACTTCATGGAGTCTTCTATTTTCCTTGTTTAAAGGAATCTCCACGTGGAGCATATACACACCATATACATGTTATATCAATTATGGATCCAGAAGTCAGGCCCCTTCCAATTTTGAATCATACTTGGCTTTGGGCCCATGCATTTGAAACTGCCACATTTCTCAAAATTTTGAGTGTGGGTGGCAGATTTGAGGTACTAACTTGGGTCCTCTTTCAGTTTTAATTTCTAATGCAATCACACTTAACTTATTAGCTAAATGAAGTCAGTTCTTCATTGAAAGAATCACTGTAAACAACTCTAAATGCAATTAAGCTTTCCATCAGGTCACAGCAGTTCAGGAAGCTGAGAGAGACAAGAAATGCCAGATAATACTCATAAGGCACATATTTATATTACCCATCAAGAATTATCTGCAAGACATTGGAAAGGAACATGTCATCAGTGCAGCTGTGTTGGTCACGTCCTTCTAGATATTGAACTTTTGAAGCAGGAGTTCAAGTATATAAAAAGCATTTTTCATGTGAGCGTTAGCAAGATTTGAAGTTGCCTTTTTTTTTTCTTTCCAGATCGAGCCTTTAAGGGTAGAAGAGGCAGGTGGAAATGACAACACAGCTACCAGATTTTATTCTGAGCAGATGCTTATAACACACCCTTCAGTGGTCCCAATGTGAACTGTACCTCAATTTTTCCCATTACAGAAATGGATATCAAAAGTACTTGCATATCTCACTGCTGCTCATGAGGCTTAATAAATTATTTTTAATCACTACCAGATTTTATATAGAAGTGTACAAAGACAGAATATGTGAATATTTTCTGCTGCTATGCATGCAAAGGGGGGATACATTCCAAGCCAAACTGTTACACTTTGGAGACAAAAAGCTAAATGTTAGTGAACAAAGGTAAATTCCTTTTTAATATAGCTAGAAATAGATCTCAGCGATGTCATCTTTTATAGAATTCATGACTAAAACATAGAACACTTCACTTTACAGAGGATTAAAAAAAGAAAAACAGAAAAACAAGAAACACAACAGTGCTGTGCAGTCAGACCAGACTGTGGAAAATGGGGAAACTGGAAACAAAAGTAATTTTCATAGACAACTTGGGTTTGTATTTGCCTTTGAATTTACTAGTGAATGAATAATGTACAATGATAAGTACAAAAAGGTAATATTTCTGCCCCTCTGGAGTGCCTTCCACATAAGTCTCTCAAAGTGCTTTACACACACACACACACACTCAAAAGACCCCTGTGAGTCTATTCTTTATCTAATGCATCATCTTCATTGTACAGATAAAGTGAGACACAGAAAAGGGGTGTGATTTGACCAGGGACCTACAGCAAGTCAGTGGCAAATGTGGGAACAGAATACAGAAACCCAGTCTAATAACAACAAAAGTACCTAGTTCTTACATACCCCTTTTCACCCATCGATGACCAAGAGTTTTACAAAGCGGGCAAGTATCATTGCTCCCCTTTTACAGTTGGGAAAAAACAGACACAGAAGTGAAGTGGTCTTCTCAAGGTCACCTAGCAGGGCATAGCTTGCAGTAAAATGCAGGTCTCCCAAATCCCAGGCCAACACTGTATTTGCGAGGCCACACTTCACCCAATGTAACGTCTAGTTTCTCTCTGCATCACTCAGATCTCTCTTTCATTCCATCAGCAATGTCTCTGTTTGAGTCATCACATTTGTAATGGCCCATTGCGGCAGTAGCTAGAAATACAGAGCTTTATGCACAAGACCATCCCTTAACCCTGTACAAGGGGCTGACTTAGTGGGTTAAACCTCAGGTTCACCCTCTTCCCTCTCAATTGTTTCCCTAGAATGCCAACAAGGGCAATTCGGTCTGGTGACCTGCACAAAGAAGAGACCAGGTCTGGTACAAATGAGTTCATGGGGGGTCCAGGAGGGAAAAAGACCCTAGAAGCCAAACTCTTGGGTGCTCAGCACAAATACTTGGGACAAATGGAATAAGCGCCAGGGTTTGCTGCCACACACCTCGGAGACCTTGGCCCCATTGGCAGAAGGCATTCTGAGCTGAGAACGGAATTCTCTTCAGTTCTGTCACCCACAGGAGTTGACAAAACCATGAGGAAGACCCACAATAATCCTAACACCGGCTAAAACAAATGAGACGTTAAATGTCAGCCTGAAAGGGACAAGCAGGGCATCCCTTCACGCACCTTGGGCACGACATGGCTCCCAACCAGGCCCCCTCTGCAGCTCCCACTCCCTGAAGCCCTGCTCACCATGCAGCTTCTGCCCAGTCTAGCTCCCCTTCCCACGCATACACGGCAGCCACTAATGCCCCTACGCCGGCTTCCATGTCTGCTTCCCCTCTCCTCATGCAAGCCCCAAGTCCACTCCCTAGTCTCTTCCCAGCAGGCTGCAGGCTCTAGGAAAAAGCTGAGGTTCCCTATGCAAGGGGGTCCTTCTTACCTGCTTTGTGCACCATTGCCGAGGGGATGAGGCCTTGGCTGCCTGGGAATTCGCCTGGCAGGCTCTGCTGGGCTCTGGTCTGTGGGTCTCACACCTGGGACTGTAGATCTCAAACAGCTGCTCACTGCTGTACAAGCCGTACAACGACCCCTAGCGACCACAGCCGGTACTGCGAGCAGCTTAGCCCACAGGCATGGGGCCAGGGTAGAAACAAGTCCAAATTAGCAAATGCTGGAGAAATTGTCCCTTCCCCGTCTGCCTCAGAGTCTTCCCCCGACCCACAAACCTTGGGGGAGCCGTAGAGGCTAGTCCCCTGGGTGCTGGAGAGACAGGGGGGCCATTACTCATGTTCCAACCCTGTCCTGTGGTTCTAAGCAGGCAGGTGTTGTAGTAAAAAGAAATATGATCTAAAAGAAACTGGAATGCAAAGCCACAAACAGTTTTAACATGTTTTGGGCATCTCCTCCTCAAGCTTCTCGAATGATCTGTTCTTGGGAGAAAAGCAGAAGCTGCAAACTCCTCAAGCAGAATAGGTTGATGTCAACTTGGATTGCACCTATCAAACCAGTGGAGGCTGGCTTCCCGGTCAGGGAGAGGATGCAGAAGGCTGGAAAATGGTAGACGGGGGGTATCCAAGTAATGTGGGTAGTATAGACTAGCAGCTGTATTCCTTGTATGTCAGACTGTGCTTGTGATTGACTTCTCAAATTTTAATTGATGGGAACGTTTAAACGTGTAGCAATACATGTAATGGAAACATGTCTTACGGCAAAGCAAGGGATTAAGAATCAAACCCTGATCTGCTACAAGCAGATTCTGTTGCTGGAGAATCACACTCAGACACCACCTTTCAAGAGAAATCATGTTTGTGCTGCAGGGACACTGAGAGCTTGTACTTAGGCTTGCTAACCCATGCTTCCACAGATACACTGCTACTGTTATCCAGGCTAGCTAGATTAAAGCTAACACAGGTATGCCTACCCCTACAACAATCACAACTTCACCTGGCAGTGTAGACATACTGTAAGTGGCTTCTCTGGCATGCTTGGCTGAAACTTCAGAGCTGCAACATCTACTGGCTGCTATTCACCCCACCAGTGGCCACATTTATCTATATTTACAAAACGTGACTATCTGTGGTGGTCTCTGCATTCTTATCTGCAATTCCAAGTTCCCCAAAATTTTCAAGATGGAAACTGGGGGTGGAGGCAGATTTGTTCTCCTAATTGCTTATAAGAGATGTTTTTCCCCTAGCACTCTCCACAAAATGCACGTGTTACCCACCCAACACCAAAGCTTTCATTGTATTTTCTCCATTCAGATATTGCAGGAAGATGCTGCCCATTACAATGGGAAGGGGGTGACTGTATCTTGGTAGCCCTTGGTAGTTGCTCCTTTGGAGATGGACATCAGGTAGGGCAACCTGAGAGCCCATCATCCGCAAAGCCAAGGCTATGTAGCTTTCCTTCTAACGCAATGCTCCCCCATCCCTCAATAGGGTGACCCGATAGCAAGGGTGAAAAACCAGAACAGGGGGTAGGGGGTAGTCGTCATCTGTATAAGACAAAGCCCCAAATATTGGGACTGTCCCTATAAAATCAGGACATCTGGTCATCCTATCCCTCAACCACCTGCTGCAGCTGAGCAGCCGCTAATGATAATGCCGCCGCACAGCAGCCAGACCACAAACAGCATAGCTCCAGCTCAGCAGCTCTGCCCCGGGTTCCTCCCTCTATCTCTCCTCCAATGTTTCAAGAGCTGCCTGCAAGCGCAAGCCACTCCCGACCCAGCGAGCCCCCTCAGGAATTGCCCACCCATGGTGTCCCTCAGCAGCTGCCTGTGCAACCTTCCTCAACATTTTCCCGCCCAAACCCTCTCCCTCAGCCACCTCAAAATTCTCTCCCCCCCAGTCCAAGCCACCACCTTAATGCAGGACACGCCTCAGAATTTTCCACCTAAGATCTTTCCACACTAAATCACTATGGTTTTCCTTGCTGCCCCTTCCTCCTCTTGCAGCATCCTCCCCCCCACAAAATCAAGTTAATTTAATAGCACACTGGCCTGCTCTGCAGCAGATTGAACACTTCACACTCCTGGCAGATTTAATGCCTCATCTGCTGTATTAAGACCTCCAACGAACTCAGCCTCGCAGAGGAGGCACCATGGTAAATTTACCACACAGTTTATCATTGTTCTGTTCCCAGAGATTTAGCACCACTGCTCCTGGTGCTTTGACCAATTTATCACTGCACGGTGCCGCTATTTTATGCCCAGCCCAATTACATGCCTTGTAAATTGATATTTTTGTACCAGAGTACAATGATCCAAAATTTATGCTGAGGAAGTTTTCAACACAATAAGTTCCCTACAACTAAAAAACTGCAGTGGATTGTTACCGAAGTCAGATGCTTATTAATTACTATTTATTTAGTCTAGCCAAGCAATGGCATCTTCTGTGGCGTGATGCAGTTCTTCTATTTAACATTCTTCAAAGGGTATTTTAAACACCAATACAACCGTTTCCAGGTTTAACTGACAGGGTAGTAATTTTACCTCATCTTCTCCTTCATTTTTAGGACTCTCACCACTACAAAAAATACACAACAAAATACAGCATTGCCAACCCATTACGGGTTATATACATTTATACACACATACAAGAATGAAAAGCGACAACATAATCCTTGAGCCTTAAAATTGCACCTGTCCTGGCACAACAGAGGGAGTTTTATAGGAACTGTGATTAAACAGGCAGCAGGAAAATGTTTGAGTCCAGATCTAAACATACCTGACTACACCAATGCAAGAAACTTAAACAGCAAAAATAGATGAACTAGAATGTCTAGCAAATGAAGAGGACTTAGATAAAATAGACATTTCTAAAACATGGTGGGATAATACTGATCAGTTAGATACTGTTTGCAATGTCGTTTTGCTGTAATGGTCCCAGGATATTAGAGAGACAAAGTGGGTGAGGTAATACCTTTCATAGGACCAGCTTCTGTTGGTGAAAGAAACAAGCTTTCAAGCTACAAGGATATCTTCTTCAGGTCTGGGAAAGGTACTCAGGCTTTGTCGACATAGCCGTGCTGCTAACAGGGGGGCAGTGTAACCGCTGTTTGTTGGCAGGGGAGAGCTCTTCTGCCGACAAAGTGCTGTTCACACTGGTGCTTTTCGTCACCAAAACTTCTGTCATTCGGGGTGTGTGTGTGTGTGTGTGTTTTTCGCACTTCTGAATGACAAAAGTTTTGCTGACGAAAGTCCAGTGTAGGCAAAGCCTCAGTGTCACAGCTAAGCACAAGGTGGAACAGATTGTGTAGCATAAGTAGTTAACACATATTCTAAGAGACCAATCAAGGTGAAGTGGCCTGTTAAAACCTCTGCAGTCATAGGACAAAAAAAGTGGGGTTAGTGTGTTACAGATTGTTATAATAAGCTATAAATCCAATGTAAAATTCTGTAATAGCTGGCTATATTTTATACAGGAAGGAAAGATTAGGTCTTGGAGATAAGGAGTTAAATTATAGTTAAAAGATTTCATTATTAGAAATTACGTTTTTGAGTTGGGATACCAAATTCCAATGAGTAGATGCCAAGGCCAGAAGGAACCATCATTGAGATCATCTGGTCCAGTGGCTCTCAATCTTTCCAGACTATTGTACTCCTTTCAGGAGCCCGATTTGTCTTGCGTACCCCCAGGTTTCACCTCACTTAAAAATGACTTGCTTACAAAATCAGATATAAAAATACAAAAGTGTCACAGCACACAATTACTGAAAAATTGCTGACTTTCTCATTTTTACCATATAATTATAAAATAAAAATTGGAATATAAATATTGTACTTACATTTCAGTGCATAATAGATAGAGCAGTATAAACAATCACTGTCTCTATAAAATTTGAGTTTTTACTGACTTCACCAGTGCTTGTTATGTAACCTGTTGTAAAACTAGGTAAATATCTAAATGAGTTGCTGTACCATCTGGAAGACCTGTACGTACATATACCCTGGCTGAGAATCACTGATCTAATCTGACCTGTATAACAGAGGCCACAGAACCTTCCCAATATAATTTATTTTGAACAATCTTTATTTAAAAGTTGCCAGTAACGGAGAAGTTACCATGATGATGACCCTTGCTAAATTATTCCAAATGTTAATGGCCCTTACTGTTAATAAATTACACCTTATTTCCAGTCTGAATTTGTCTAAATTAAACTTGCTAGCTATTTGATCTTGTTATAACTTTGTCTGCTAGACTGAAGAATCCATTATCAAATATTTGTTTCCCAGGTAGATACTTACAGCCCACTTCCCAATACCTTCCATATGTCAACAACTGCCACTATGTCTTCAGTTGCCAAAATCTCTAGCCTCACTCCCTGAAAACTTCTACAATACAGTTATGCATTGTCATCTAAAAAACTACAGGGCATTTAAAACTTAGGGATGGCCTAAAATGAACTGATTTCAATATAACACATTACATCACAAGAAATACTGCATGTACGTATATAGCATTGTTAATTTGCCTATCAAGTGCAATGAGACCCTCACAACTTTTTAATTACCTGAAGCTGGTGGAAAAAAGCTCTACTCTTTGGCCCAGAGTGTTGCAGAAACCAGGAGATCTTGCTGCCCAGTTCAGATCAAACTCAATTCAGAGTATTCTGGGCCTTAAGTCTGCCAACCAATATTACTGGTCAATAATTAGAAAAGTGAGATGGGACAAGGCCAGAACACTCCTTACAATGAGACTATACTAAATAAATTTTACCATCCTATTAACTAGTTTAGCTCCCTAAAACGTTTACCCCTCAATGCCTCCACATAAAGGTGCTTCATATTTTTTTTTTTTACAAGCACGCAGTATTGCTAATCCTGAGCATTAAAAAAAAATAGAGTCAGGCCCCCCCAAATCATTACATTGGTTAAAAATCAAATTTTAAAAGTAATAATTGGAGGTGCTTTTTATTTGCCTTTTGTTTGTTTGAGCTGTCAGTGAATACTTGGCTCACGTTTCCAAGCTTTTCTGTACAACTACGAGGGATAGAAACTTATTTCTAAACAAAAGCTGAAATTCTCATGAAATTACATGAATTGTAAAGTTGGGACTTTGAAACAAAAACAGCAAATAGGAGACTCACAATAAAATCATGAAAGTTGACAGCACTGAGCATTCTAAGAACCAACTGGAATAAACCAAGTTTTAAACACATTTCAGAAGTGGTTCAGTCTCAATCTGCTTGATTTGAACCATGCTGGTGCCAGTGTGGACGTGGACAGACTGAACACAGTTCAATTAGACTTCCCACCGCTCACCATCTATTCCTTCTGGGAGCTGTTCCAGGGATTATGGGATAGGAACTCAAAGGACAGCACAACGAGAACAGTTTATAAAGGTTTTAATGTGGATATGGGGAAAGCCTACGATTCTTAATATTCTTCATCAGAGCTAGCAGGGAAACGGTTTTATTTTAACCAGTTTTGTCTGACTTATGAGACTGAAAACAATTGCAAGGTACGTGTATAGATTATCCAACTTTGTTCTCGAAGTGACACACAAGAAAGGCCACACCAAAAAAATCTGGCTCCGAAAATGAAATGCTCCCTCTTCTAGGGAGGCTTGCTCAAATGTCTGTCTATGAAAACTTTAACCTGAAGATGTTGCAAATATCTAATAAATGGAAGGAAGATAAAGCACTAGCCCTAACATTATACATATGAATCTAACACATCTTTTACAAACATATCAAAGGCAACTTTTACTGTGAGAGTTTGGACAAGTGGGAAAACCTTCTTTTGCCTTTAATTCAGCCCAGGGAATATCAGATAAAAGTATTTTCTTTGGGACATGCAAGTCTCCAAGTATTAAGAAGGTTACTGATAAGAATACAGTTTGCAGGTGAGTATCTGTATAAAGACGGTTTCAGAGGAGCAGCCGTGTCAGTCTGTATTCGCAAAAAGAAAAGGAGGACTTGTGGCACCTTAGAGACTAACCAATTTGAGCATAAGGTTTCGTGAGCGACAGTTCACTTATAAAGAAGGATCTTCCTTCATGTAAGTTGGACTGCATGCTTCTTCCTGTGGGGCAGTAGCTAGATGTGGCATTTTTCCAGCAGTAGTTTAGATTTAAACCACGAGACAGAGAATCCAGCTAAGAATACATGGATTGTTTATTTTTCTGAAAATAAACTTCCTTTTCTTTGCTCTTTGGTTATCTTACTGGCGTCATTCAGAGCTTACGCTGTCTGCATGTCAGTTTTTTCACCGATAACTTTGTTTCCTTCTGGTGTTCTATGGTTGTTTTGAAAAGGACATTAAGAATTATACACAAGATGAAAAATAGTCTTACAAGGTGTATGTCTGCCTTCCAATGGTGGTCAGGGAAAGAGTTAACACTTTCCCCTTGAACAAAGAATATACCACCTGTATCTGGCCTCACTGAGCCAGAAGCCTAGCCAAAAGTGGATGAGGCCAAACTCAGCTAAAGTGAAATGAAAGGCCTCCCTTTCATTTCATAAGATGAACTCCAATTTAGGGAAGTCCTTTTGCCTGCATTTATTTTAACTCTAGATTTGTGGGCTATTTACACTTCATTCTCCCCTCTCCTTAATCAACCTATGCCATTTCTTGTGTGAAATTAATATAATCATAGAAATGTAGGGCTGGAAGGGACCTATAGAAGGCTTCTAATCCACCCTCTTCTCCTGCCCCTCCCTGAGGCGGAACTAAGTATACCAGACAATCCCTAACAGGTATTGTCTAACCTGTTCTTGAAAACCTCCAGTGACAGGGATTCCACAACTTCCCTTGGTAATGTATTCCACTACTTAACTATCCTTATAGTCAGGAAGTTTTTCCTAATACCTAACATAAATCTCCCTTGATTCAGATTAAGTCGATTACTTTCAGTCCTACCCAGGCCTGTGTTCAAGGGAAAGCAGAAGTCAAGTTTTCAAGTGTAACTTGTATTTTTATCCCATATGATTGTTTAAACTTAATTTCTGCAAGCCATTTGACTACTTTAAGTGCAGACTTTCGATACTGGGAGACTAAAGAAACTCATCTAAAAAGATGACAATGTTAGATTCCCCTTTCAGCCAGTAGTACAGCACCAAGCGGAATAAATGAGAAAAAAATAGCCACTTGGAGACTCTTAAAATGCTCTGTGTGTGTTTGGGATTTGCTTTTTAAAGATCTTGGCTGCCTGTTCTGTCTTCCCCCAAACTCTTACTCAGCCCCTTTCATATGTTCACTAGTCCAGTCAAACAAACGTTGCATTATGAACTTTGGACTCCTTTTTGTAGATCATACTTGGATTCAGATGTTTTTAGAGACAGTTTAAAATAGCAAATGCTAAAGAATTCTCTCTGGTAATTTGCATATGCAATTTCTGGAAAAAGGGAACCACACAAAAACCTCAGTGTTGCAGAAACTATCAGAAGCCTGCATCCCAAGAAAGGGGAAAAAATTCATAGGCAGGAGTTGTAGACCAAGCTGGATGAGCAAGCATCTCAGAGAGATGATTAAGAAAAAGCAGAAAGCCTACAAGGAGTGGAAGATGGGAGGGATTAGCAAGGAAAGCTACCTTATTGAGATCAGAACATGTAGGGATAAAGTGAGAAAGGCCAAAAGCCATGTAGAGTTGGACCTCGCAGAGGGAATTAAAACCAATAGTAAAGGTTCTATAGCCATATAAATAAGAAGAAAACAAAGAAAGAAGAAGTGGGACCGTGAAACACTGAGGATGGAGTGGAGGTTAAGGATAATCTAGGCACAGCCCAATATCTAAACAAACACTTGGCCTCAATCTTTAATGAGGCTAATGAGGAGCTTAGGGATAATGGTAGGACGACAAATGGGAAGGAGGATATGGAGGTAGATATTACCACATCTGAGGTGGAAGCCAAACTTGAGCAGCTTAATGGGACTAAATGGGGGGGGGGGGCGGGAAGCTAATCTTCATCCAAGAATATTAAAGGAACTGGCACATGAAATTGCAAGCCCATTTTCAAAAATTTTTAATGAATCTGTAAACTCAGGGGTTGTACCGTAGGACTGGAGAATTGCTAATTCCTATTTTTAAGAAAGGGTAAAAAAGTGACTCAGGTAACTACAGGCCTGTTAGTTTCACATCTGTAGCATGCAAGGTCTTGGAAAAAATTTTGAAGGAGAAAGTAGTTAAGGACAATGAGGTCAATGGTAATTGGGACAAAATACAACATGGTTTTACAAAAGGTAGATCGTGTCAAACCAACCTGACCTCCCTTCTTTGAGAAGATAACAGATTTTTTAGACAAAGGAAACACAGTGGATCTAATTTACATCTATTTCAGTAAGGCATCTGATACGGTTCCACATGGGGAATTATTAGCTAAATTGGAAAAGGTGGGGATCAATATGAAAATTGAAAGATGGATAAGGAACTGGTTAAAGGCGAGACTACAGCGGGTCACACTGAAAAGTGAACTGTCAGGCTGGAAGGAGGTTACTAGTGGAGTTCCTCAGGGATCGGTTTTGGGACCAATCTTATTTAATCTTTTTATTACTGACCTTGGCACAAAAAGTGGGAATGTGCTATTAAAGTTTGCAGATGACACAAAGCTGGGAGGTATTGTCAATACAGAAAAGGACCGGGATATCATACAGGAAGATCTGGATGACCTTGTAAACTGGAGTAATAGCAATAGGATGCAATTTAATAGTGAAAAGTGCAAGGTCATGCATTTAGGGATTAACAACAAGAATTTTTGTTATAAACTGGGGACACATCACTTGGAAGTAACAGAGGAGGAGAAGGACCTCGGAATATTGGTTGATCACAGGATGACTATGAGCTGCCAATGTGATATGGCCAGAAAAAAAGCTAATGCGGTCTTGGGATGCATCAGGCGAAGTATTTCCAGTAGAGATGGGGGGTGTTACAAGTCACAAGTTACAAGGCACTGGTGAGATCTCATCTGGAATACTGTGTGCAGTTCTGGTCTCCCATGTTTAAGAAAGATGAATTCAAACTGGAATAGGTACAGAGAAGGGCTACTTGGATGATCCGAGGAATGGAAAACCTGTCTTATGAAAGGAGACTCAAAGAGCTTGGCTTGTTTAGCCTAATCAAAAGAAGGCTGAGAGGAGATATGATTGCTCTCTAAATATATCAGAGGGATAAATACCAGAGAGGGAGAGGAATTATTTAAGCTCAGTACCAATGTGGACACAAGAACAAATGGATATAAACTGGCCATCAGGAAGTTTAGACTTGAAATTAGACAAAGGTTTCTAACCATCAGAGGAGTGAAGTTTTGGAAAAGCCTTTTAAGGAAGCAGTGGGGGCAAAAGACATCTGGCTTCAAGACTAAGCTTGATAAGTTTATGGAGGGGATGGTATGATGGGATAGCCTAATTTTGGCAATTAATTGATCTTCAACTATTAGTGGTAGACATGCCCAATGGCCTGTGATGGGATGTTATATGGGGTGGGATCCGAGTTACTATAGAGAATTCTTTCCTGGGTGTCTGGCTGGTGAGTCTTGCCCACATGCTCAGGGTTTAGCTGATCGCCATATTTGGGGTCTAGAAGGAATTTTACTCCAGGGCAGATTGGCAGAGCCCTGGGGGTTTTTCACCTTCCTCTGCAGCATGGGGCACGGGTCACTTGCTGGAGGATTCTCTGCACCTCGAAGTCTTTAAACCACGATTTGAGGACTTCAGTAGCTCAGACATAGGTTACAGGTTTGTTACAGGAGTGGGTGGGTGAGATTCTGTGGCCTGCATTGTGCAGGTCAGACTAGAGGATCATAATGGTCCCTTCTGACCTTAAAGTCTATGATTCTATGAAATGGTAGTGAACAGCCCGTCGTAAGTACGTACATTATTTACAAACATATACAAAGAATGCAGATTGTTTCCTTGGCTGAAAATTTGACTGTTCAGAACCAGAGAGGATGTTTTCTTAGCTTTCATCTACAAATAAAATCACTATTTATGTCTTTACTGTCATCTCTGTTAACCTACAATACCTAATTCTGCCTCTTTGCTAGTGCATATAATAGTCATTGCAGAAACAACGTTCATGCAGAGTGTTAAAAAACAAAACAACCAAAAGAAAAACAAAACACACCACACTTCAGAGTGTGTAAAATCCTCAGGAAAACAGCTAATCCAGCTCATCTGAGAACTGAATATGCATCTATCTGCCATACACCTTCCAGAGCTGCAAGAGCAACAAGGACTTACGTAGACTAGCTCTGCTCATGACTCAGACTCCTTGCCTGTTGAAACAAAAATGTTTGTTGAAGTTTGTATTATATTGAACTCTATCTCTAGTTTTCTTGGGTAAAACTTAAGTATACCAAGCATTAAGTGCTTTGAGAATTGCCGTAGCTATTGAGAATGATTTAAATCCCTAATAAATACTTCTGGATCTTATTTTGGGGAGGAAAACATATTTAGAGGTACACTTTTTTTTAAAACAATAACTCCATTGTTTCATATTCCTTCAAATTTGGTCCCAAGACCCCACCCCGTATTCTTCTGGTTATTGATAATCCTCATTACACATCCCCATGCCACTGCCAGTTTTCTTTGCCTCCTGTATCTTGTTGCGTAATCAAATCCCTGGAAGATTATGAAAGCAATCCTTCATTATTTCTCTAATTGGCAAACTCTATCTGAAAACATTATGTACTCCAAAGGCTACTTTTTCCCATGGTTCATATTTCACTAGTAGTAATTTAAATTAAAAATAAATAAAAGTAGAAAGATGGGTAAGGAATATAATACTCAGTGAGGTACCCTCAATCTCATCTTGGGCCACCAGCCAAGAATAGTTGGATCTGTGCAGTGACATGCTGCCAATGTTTTATCAAGGGGATCTTACAAAAATTCTCCTTGTGATAAATGTAATTTATTATGGGGATGCAAGTGTTTGCAGTAAGTACTGGTGGGAGGCTGAGGGATTTATTCTGCTTTTGTCCTTTAAACAGCAACACGTTGTTATAGTTACAACTGAGGAACAAGGAAAGACCACTTGGTAAACAAATGTCTATTAATTGTACTTGCTGGAAATGCTTATACTTTAAGTAAAAATATGTTGACTAGATTGAGAATGGAACACAATGATCAGTTTGTATCATTTGGCGGCGGGGGAGGGCAGTGCAAGCTTTCCCCATATCTTTTTTAAAAATGCTGATATGGTGCAATAAAATATTTGTATATGGACCAGGGGATAAGTGATCTCTGGCAGGGGTAATTTAGCAGTAAAGGCTAGATCCTTTCATTCAACTTTCTGTTCAGTTTGCTGGTGAAATTTTAACCGGGAATCGCTTAACTCAGTGTGAAAGATGTTTAATTCAATACATTAAAACAGACAAGTCTGAGCAGCTGCAGCTATAACTACTGGAGGGAGAGACAAAGAAGTTATACCTACCTAGAAAGAAAGAGAGAGAGAGAGAGCACGCAAGCGCGTGTGTGTGTAAGACAAAGAATCTTCTGCCCTCTCATGTAAACTGCTCACTCAGCAGTGGTTAGCTTTGCCTTATAAGCCCCATGAGGAATTGCTTGCTGGAGGTCATACGGAGGAGCTATTGCGTGTACAGTAGCTTTTTATACAGCATTAGTAGTGACATGTGATACAAGGCAGCAGCTGCTGATGTTACTGTAGCTGTTACTTCCTTAGGAGTAAAAATAGCATCAGATCAACCTTGCTCTTCACCTTGTCTCATTGTTCTTTTTTCACAAGCACGCTCCTTGGTTTGTTTTAATGTCTGCTTAATTTGGCAGTGGAGGGGCTGGATCCTGTCTCTGGCCTCAGAGCAAAGGCTTCCCCTCCCTCTTCTTCCCCACATCTTGAGAGCTGAGGCAGAAGGTTCTTCAGGTTTTCCTGTAGCCTCTTATTTAGAAGCCTCCATTTATTCATCATTGTTTCTCCACCACAACCCTACATTCACCTCTAATAGGAAAGAACGGATAACTCTTGTAGGCAAGCCATCACATAGACCAGCCAGTTAGGGGTGTTAAAAAAGTCAAAGGGTCATTTCTGTGTCACGTCTGAGCTCCTCTTAAACAAGGAAGGCCTGAGAATTTCTGTGTAACTGGTACAACCAACCCTCTCAATTTTTTTTTAAATATACACTTAAGATCTGCATGATGCCCTTTGCCTCTGCTATTCTTTTAACTTCAGACAGCAACCAGCACTGAATCCACCACCAGGTCACTTAAATCCTTTTCTATTCAGTTCCATTTGTTCTCTACCAATTCACTAGGCCCATAGGCCAGAGAGACTACTCCAGATTCCCCTGAGTTCAGGGGGAAATTATAAGCATTATATTTGATATCACTAAGAAGATTGGTCACAAATGGCGCAATGCCACTGATGCGTGGAGTTTTTGAGTAGCGGCTATTAACACAAATGGAAGGAGCACTCTGACTTTAAAGTTAAAACAAAGAGCTGAAATCTGACTGGGCAAGTCATTTAACCTCTTGGATCCAGAAGGATAATTTAGTTTGCAAATTACCTTGAAGATACAAGCTCTATGCACATACCAATTAAGGGAGACAAGGCATGCTTTCTGATATGCAGTGTAGATGAGATTTTAAAGGAATTGAGCTGGAAATAGAGTTTCTTCTAAATTGTATGGACTTCAGCAGCTGACAAGCCAAACAGTGCAGAGAGAGGTCCTATGGTAGACAGAGTGTACAATATTCCAGTACCATCATGCCCAGGAATGGTCAGTTATTGCAAGAGAAGATAGTCAGTGATTGATCCAACTTTGATATCAACTAAACCTGCAATTATTAGAGCATGTTAAAAAAAAGAAAAATATAGTTAGTTACTATTTCACTTTTACAAGGTCTATGTTTCATTTAGTTAACTACAGAGGCTCTATGACACTATATTACTCAAAAAAGAGGGATCAGGATTGGAAAGGGTAGAGAGAGACCTGTTAACAAAAAGGTGTTCTTGCTTCTTTCACCAGAGAAAGTTGAGGTCTGCCTCCTGGAAGCCCCTTTCTGCTCCCCAAAGGGAGTACAGACCTCACTGAATCCAAGGAAGCACATAACTTGAACCCACTTAATTTTCAAATAGGTTAGATGTAACTAGAAAATAACCAACAAAAAATACTAAAAACCAGTGGTGAGTCCTGACCAGCTGTAATGGATGATTACAGTTTATATCGTGTATTAGTGGGGCTGAAGCCAATGCTACTTTTATAAAACTTCACTGCCTAGTTGTTACACATGGAGAATTACATAAGCGCTCTCTATCTCACTAAGACTCTGCACCCCGTAAAAATACAGCACATTGAAAAAGTAACTTCAGTGACACTTAAGCAATATTACCTGTTTCATAGGTGTTAAGGGCAAGAGGTTGTGGCTTAAAATGTTGGGATAAATAGAGATTATGAAACTTCATTGCACATCAGTGTATTTCCCACCCCCACCGGGAGAAAATAACTTGAATTTTAATAAATCATCATGGCTTGTTTTGCTTTATCAAAACAAGTATAGTTTGCTCTGTCACTATATTTGTAAATTAGGTGTTAAAATCTAGCATACAAGGGTCAATAAATCAGATTGTGTGACATGGAAGCTTCTACTATGGTAGTTGTGTTTTCACAGTTTCAATACTGACAGGGGAAAACATATGCAGCATTCACCACGTGATTTAAAAGAAAACCCAGAATCTGAAATTCGTTCCAAAAGCTGCTGATATGCAACTACAGTCCATAGACATCAGGAATCAATGGGGGGGGGGGAGAACCCTCTACTTTATATGACTACACTAATTTGATCATGACTGCCCCAGAGGCTGAAGGGGAGGGAAGCAATAACATATACATGAAAGGTGTGTATACTGTAAATCAGAAAGAAAATAATAAGTAGGATAACAGTTATAGATGCACAGTAAACTATTAAATTAGCATAATTAAAAAAACATCTGACTTTTGAAAGTCTAACAGAGTATGAAAGCCATGAGAAAAGTAGAGTTTGGGATTGTGAAATGGCCCCAAAAGAAAACATTAACTACAGTTAACCAATTTTTTGGTTTTTATATTCACCCGGTCTGGGGTGTGTGGAAAAAACACACCCCGAGCGACATAGGTTAATCAACAGAAGCACCACTAACTAGCTTTTATACTGGCCACCAGTTCACTAAGACAAACAAATTGTTCAGCTATAAGCATAGGTCCTGAAGAAGGCATCTTAAAAAGACTCCCAAATAACTTGTTTTACACGACATAGATTGGACTGGGAGAGAGCTCAGTCCAGAAAGAAAATAAGTAAATTTTCCATTCTGGAAAATCCTGACCTCTGCCCCCAGACATTTGGGATGTGGCCAGCAGGGAGGAAAAGTTAGCAGGTGGTGGGGACGGAAATAGCTTGAACAGAAGAGAATGTCCCCTCTTCTCTATCAACAAAGTTACTATATTTTGGGGCTACCACTTGGAATACCTTCCTCCCAAAGAAGACATCTGCAGTGAAAGCCTGTAGTGCTTTATGAACACACTGATGCATATCAGGTAGCAGCTTTACAGATTTCTTCTGTGGTGGCTAACTTCCTTTCTTCCCAGGATACAGCTTTGGAATGAACTGAGCGGGATCTGTTGATTAAACCCTTCTTGGAGCAGTGTATCTACAGCGGACTATGCTTTAGTAATACAGGTTGTTTTGATCCTCCTGCTTTTCGAGGACTTGGCTACCTGCAAGACAAGTGATTTAGGGTGGAAGGAAATCAATGCAAAGGTTTTCCTGAATTAAACAGTTCTACTTCGGTTTATTTTAAGTGCTTTTCTGATATGTTGTAAGTGCCATGTAACCTCTCTTTCACTTTTTGAAGCTTTAGGAAAAATTTTGCCCATATCCTTGCAGAGGCCAAGTATGTGGGAAGATTTGTGAAAGGCCAGGAGTATCTCCTCCTTTCTTAGGACTCATTGTTCAGTGGACAAGCTGTCAAGCTTGAAGTACTTGGAATGGTATATAAAAAAGGACCCTAGGAGAGGAGAACCTGCCTGCTCATAAGATGGAACAAACTTTTGCAACACTTTGTTTTCTATAGAGGTGGAGGCTTGTGCACTGTAGAACTGGGTGAAATAACATGATGAAAACGACAACATGGTTGTAGGCTGAAAGCAGTGGGGGTGAGGACAACCAGGAATTGTCTGTTTATGTTTGCGTTCATAGCATATGCACTTTAACAACTGTAGCTCGTTAACCAGCTTGTTTGAACAATGCAAAAAAGGAACAAGAATGCACAAAATGTTTTATTGCTACAGTGCATGCAATATATACTTCTCCCACTCAATAAGTCTTAAAAACCTGCATTGTAAGATATGACTGTTTCAAAGATTTATACTCTTTTTACTTTTTACTGCAAAGCCGTGTTCAGCTTCACCAAGTCTCAGTATAAATATTGTTATTCACCAGTGGGCTGTCAGGGGCACTGTTGTAAACATTTAGTCATCATCATATAACTAAGATGTTCACAGCATATTTTACTACTCAGAAAAATACAAGTTATGATGTTTAAGGTGACTATGGGATGCTGTGTACTTTCCCATCCTTGTGAAAATGTGTTTGCCAAAAGTTCTAAACACAGAAGTAGGAGAATTCAGAGTAGAGGAAAGGAAAAAGGAAAAAAGATTTGAGAAAATAATAGGAAGGCTGGTTAAGGGAATTAGGGAGCTTAGCGTAGAGCAAGAAGGATGGAGACTTCTGTAAAATATGCAAAAGTTTAAATACTATAGAACTTCTATCAGAGGACTTCAAAGCACTTCAGAAAAATGAATGAGTTAATTCTCCACATATGCCTGGAGTTGGCTGGTTAAGCTCACCTTTCTTAGTGAGAAAACAGGCCCTCAGAGGTAGCATGTTTTGCTCAAGGTCACACAGAAAGTCTGTTGTATAGCCAGGGAAAAAAACCAAATACCACTGTTCCTAGACCAGTGCTCTGGCCACTAGACCAGTCGTCCTCAACCTTTCCAGACTACTGTATCCTTTTCAGGAGTCTGATTTGATTTGCGTACCCCCAAGTTTCACCTCACTTAAAATCTACTTGCTTACAAAATCAGATAAAAATAAAAAAGCATCACAGCACGCTATTACTGAAAAATTGCTGACTTTCTCATTTTTACCATATAATTATAAAACAAAGCAATTGGAATATAAATATTATGCTTACATTTCAGTGTATAGTATCTAGAGCAGTATAAACAAGTAATTGTATGAAATATTAGTTTGTACTGACCTTGAGACTGCTTTTTATGTAGCCTGTTGTAAAATCAGGCAAATATCTAGATGAGTTGATGAACCCCATGGAAGACCGCTGCATACCCCTGGGGGTACGTGTTCCCCTGGCTGCGAACCACTGCACTAGACCATCCTTCCTCATGATGAATTATTCTTATTCGTAAATGAAGGCAGAACAAGAAATAATGGGTTAATGCCACAGCAAAAAAATTGCAGTTTAAATATAATTTTAGAGGAAAATGTTAACTATAGACCTGGTGGGAAATGGAACAACTTGCCAAGAGTATGTGAAATCACCTTCTCTCTTTTTATATATCTATTTATGGACTTAAAAACAATTTGAGATAATGAAATCAGTCCTGTCAGGATGCAGGTTGGATTAGATGAGCCACTAGGGACCTAGAAAACAGACACTGAAGTGATGTATGATTAAAAACACTAATGTTTATGGGAGGATGGACTTCTTAGTACAAAGCCAAAAGGTGACCATGATCTCTCCCACTGTTTCTATCTTTTTATGGAGCACTCTATCCATTTGCAATTACTGTTAGATAGCATCATTATGCTTAAGTGTTAAAAAAAACTGGCTGTCTATATATTATGCATTCAAAGTACACTCTGCCATGAAAAGTAAAGCAGTATTAACCTTACTAAATAGAGTGCTGACTTTGATTTTCGTTTAACAAATAACAGATGACTAACTCAGCTGTATGCTGTTGGTTTTTTAATAGTGTAACACTAGCAGAGCCAAAATCACACAGAGCCTCATGCAGTTTTTAAGCATCTGGGGTGAGACTTGTGATAGCAGACCTATTTTCAAACTACATGCCAAATTCCTTAATTGGAGGATCAGAAAACACGATATGAGCGATGTAAAAAGTTATAAAAGGTGTAACACTCAGGACTGGGAATCTGTTTACAAAGCCAAAAAGAAAGAAGACAAATAGATTGTCAGAGTCCAAAAAACACAGTGTCTTTGGGTCTAAATTCTACTGTAATTTATTCTACTATAAATAAGACAATTGCTACCATCAGTGAAGTAAACACTGGATTTACACTGGTGTAACAAAGGATATGGCTCTATCCCCCCTGCTCCCCTGTCCCCTGTCCCCCCCCACAAAATACCGTCATCGCAAATGAGAGGCGCTGGTTAAATTCTTTCCAGATGGACACTTAAGTCCTCCCTCACACCATTGTTCAGACACTCTTCAGTGGGAGGATCAAACACCACCACCATATGAGGTAGGAGATTCACTTATGAACAGATTTAGAAATGACCAAAGGCAAAATACATTAAAACATGTTAAAATATTATACTTAAGAATAACTCGTTCAGTCACCATAATAGAGCAGGGAAGCAGCTTGAAAGGAATTAATACTGAACAGAGGGAAATTTATACTGCCCAATACCAATGCATGCCTGCAAACTTGAATTAACAGTCCTGCAGATAACAGCAGACATGCCATATAAGCGGACTAGATGTGTCATTCGAGTAAACTTTGCATAACAAAATGATTGTAGTGAATCTCTTCTAATTCAACTGAAAAGTGCTGTTTACTTGGGGTGTGAATAAGTAGATTCTAGTTACTATACTGGGGTTTCATTTAATTTTTTCCCTAGAAAATTAAGTTGGAAGAAGTTTAGATTTTTTGATATTTTAATAGACTTTTACTTTTGTGATTTTAATGTTTTTAAATGTCCATTTTACCAATGCAAGTTATATTCACACTCAAATTGTTATAGATTTGCTTTTGCCACAAAATAATTCTCTCATTGCTAAAAATGTATAGGCAATGGTATGTAAACATACCTACACTATCCTCAGATTGATTCCCAGTAGATACCTTCTTTGTATGGGTAAATTCAGCAACAAGTGATAGTTTATAAATCTATTCACTTTAACTTCCAGGTGCAAGTGATCAAACTGGATTCTTCACTGGGATATCGTGAGAATTAGTTAATTGCACTGAAGTTATAAAACACCGCTTAAGTCTTAAGTAGTACTAATGATATAAGATTTTTCTTAACGTATATTTTCTGATTGACTGGTAGGGAGTACCCATCAATCACATCTGAATCAGCCAATTCTCTCTGCAAAAGAGTTCCAAACTTTTTAGCAGCTCACAAAGTACTTCTGTCTTCAGGAAACTTAATGATTATTATTCACGTGCCAGCAATGTGCTTGGAATTGTACAAGACACAGCATAAGATACTCTTTTCTCTTGCAGTCTACAGCCGAGCCCTACTTTGGAATTTGTTAGTGTGGATCACGTTATTCAAGGGGACTCCACAGAAGAGATCTGATGCAGGATTCGGGCCTAAAAAATACACAGACGACAGGCTGTACTGGAAAACTCAGAGTAGGAAATAATTTGATATTATAAATGTTAATGCACTTGTGGACATCATATGAAATGAGATAGTATCTATATTTAAAGATACCAAATTACTACTTTAGGTATCCTGCTAGTTAGAAGATTAGTAGATAATAAATCAAGTACTTAATCCTTTGGAATGGTGGCACAGGGATCTCAAACTCAATTTAAAAGGGGTCCCTGGGGGGGGGGAGAGCGCCTGGGGACGGCAGGTGGGGCCAAGGGAGAGACCTGGCCGCAAAACTGCTGGAGCCCCGCAGGCCACATTGGGGAGGTTTGCGGGCCGCAGATGGCCCACGGGCTGGGAGTTTGAGACCTCCTTTACCACTATGGCATTTCACTACTAAAAACTCATGGGGGAGGGGAAATATTTCAAGAATTTCTATCCGACTAAAGGACTAAAAAATGCTTTAATTTAAGGCAACTTTAAGATGGAACCTCAGTAGTTACTTTCTCTGCATGCCAAGAACACGAAAGCATCACAACTTTCCAAACTGATAATTCTCTCAAATGCTAGTTGTCTCAGCTTTTTTATCTTTCCTAGAGGAAATGTCATATGAAAGTAAGAAAATAAAATGAAACATGCAAACCAAAGCAATTGTGTGAAAATTTGATCCTCAAGCAAGTAGGAAAGAGATGCTGGTGTTTTCAAGAAAAAACAGAAAACTTTAAACACTGCCGTTTGAATATCATTGAATTAATGCCTTTATTAGTGACGGTGCCCTTGATTTTAATGGCCAGTTACAATATCTGTAACAAGTTTCAGTTTTAATGATTAGTTAGACTTTATAGGTTAAACTGGGGAGTCTGAGGTGATTGAAACCCATGGTGCCTGCAGCCGTATGCATGGTGCATACAACTGGCAAGCAGGGCCACCAGAGACAGGGAGGGCGAGGGGAGGGTGGGGTAAGGGGCAATTTGCCCCAGGCCTTCCATTAGAGAGAGCCCACAAACCAAGTAGCATCGTGACCTGATGCACGGAGTGACAACCCCTGAGCAGTAGGTCACAATGCTGCTCACTCGAATTTGCCCCATCTGCTCTCTCCATCTATGGAGTGGCAGACAGGCCAAACCTGAGCATCACTGCGACCCTGTGCACAAAATCACAAAGCCCAGGGTGGGGAGCCGGGCTTGGCCCTGTGGGATAGCAGCCACCGCTGTAGGGTGTGCGAGAGGTGGGCTCACTCTCCAGTCCAGGGGAGTGGAGCGTGGTCCAGACTTGTTGGGGGAGGCACTGCATCCAGTGGCTGCACTGAGGATGGTTCCACAGGGATTGGCGATGATGCCTGGGATCTCTCTGGCCCACATGGTCCACGTGTGGACCATGTGAAAGATTTCTGGGGGGGCATCCCTGATTGAAACTAGGACCTCTTGCATTGTATCATTAGTCTGTCTTACTTGAGCTAAAGGACTAAGTTCCCTAGCTGAAAGATGTAGCAGACTCATCTGCTTATGCAAACCAGACTCTAGAAAGGGACAAAGACCCATACAGAAGCAATGTGTGAACACTTAAGAAATGTGTTTCTTGGCACATTAATATGAGATGTCATGACAATTTTTTCACCTGATTCTCTTCTTGCTTTTGCATGTCATACCATGATGGCCCCTTCCACATGAAGGAAATGGGTACTTCACACTCTCTGAAGTGCATTCTTTTATCAATCACATGAAAGAAGTAATCAGATCAACACTTGAAACTGAAAGCAAATTGATATACATCATTTATTTCAAATTGTACCATTAACATGAAAAATCTTAACTTCAGCAGTTCTGTTTTTCTTTTTGGGGTGGCAACTAGCTTTGAGAAAGAAATAGAAGGCAGAAGATTTTTTTGTAACAGGTAACGTAAACTTGTTACTGTCTCGAGTGAAATTTCTGTTAACAGAAGGATTATTTCCCTTTCTTATTCTTATTTAAAATTCTTGGTGAAAAAAGGCCACGCTGAAAATCCTGACAATGTAGTATTTGGAATTTTGGTTTCTGGAATAAACTGCTTTTATTTGCACCCAGGAAAAACAGCAGTAGTCAACACTGCCACCCTGTGGTTTTGAGCTCCATTGCACTGTTATACTTTCCATTTAAAAAAACAAGGACAGGTCAAATTATTAAGTTTTGTGAAAAAGATTTTATGAAAACTTGAACTGACAAAACTTTGCACTATTTTATTAAAATTCCATTCATTCTAAAACCAAGATTTTCAGCATGAACATTTCCCAACTTCAGGGGCAACCCAAACATCACAATATTGTGCTAGCTGCATGAGAACCTAAAAGTTAAGTGACTAGAAACTATTAAATCTATTTTCATTGTCCAAAGTTGCAAGAAATGCAAAAAGATGACAGAAAATTAGTTTAATATTTTCACTTTAATAGGATAAGGTATGATTTGTAAGATAGGTATGGAAATTTACTTCTTAAAAATACTGTTAACCTGACACATTCAGAAAATAAAAGGGACATTGTTAGATTAAAATAATCCAAAGTAATTAAAAGCAATTGTTAAAAATAAATGTAGAGAGAATGTTGTTAGCTCATTTAAACAGGCGCAATAGCAATACCGCAAAGAATTTATAACATACTTACTCAAGCCATTCAATCCTTTGGGTCCAAAAACGTATAGAAACTCTTTGAAAAAAAGTACTGAAACTTGAGAGTAGAAAAAATAAACTTTTGCATTAAAAATTAACTTTGACATAAAAAAATTATGACACTTGAGCTGCATCCACAGTTTTTAATTTGTCTGAATAATATAGTTACAGATAAACAAGTTCACTCCATATACAATTACTGATACATTTTTATACAGTTCATATTCCAATACATCAACACTTTTATTTACATGGTATTTATGTACATTAACATCTTTCTAAAGTCAGTGCATTGTCAATAAGTTTTATACAATAATTTACAAAGTGAATGTAGTTAACTTAATAAATTTCCTGCTAATTCATGAATTAATTTAATTAAAAAAAAATAATTACAACCAATGTAACAAACACAGAAGATCAAATAACATTAGTAGATTGTGCTACCTGCTTAAATAAAACCTTTTTAAGTAAATAATTTGAAAATCTTTCAATTTTCATGGAGTTTGGCTAGGGAGATATAGACAAATGTGATCACAAAATTCCAAAATGAGAAATTCCACAATTCATAACATTTGCTTTTCTTCAACCTCACTGTTTAGACCACTCTAAAGATAAAAGAACACACAAAATAGGGCTCGACACCTTAGGTCAAAGACAATACTTATTTTGAAACTGATCAATCCTTACAACTTCCATTTAAGATTGGGGAGGGGGGGTTGCCTGAGTAAAGACAGCACGATCAACTTTATATAGTTTCTTAAATGGATAAAAACAGACCCTTTCTGAAAAGTGTATACTTCCTAGTTGATTTGGCATTGTTGTAGAATACACTGAAAGGAGGTTGAATATTAACTAATTTTACAGATCTACAATGTAAATTTAATCAGTAATTATGCCAAGTCTAAAGAGGGATGCTTAAGGAAATGAATGATAAAATTACTAACTTGCTGAGGCTCAGTTGAAGAAAAGGCTGAAAAAAGAGTAAAATATTTACCTCAATTCAGATATGCTAACAATTTAACACGGCTAAAATACTAAAAGAAATGCCTTTTCATAAATAACCTTTTTTCCAGTCTCGAACAAGCCCCAACCATCCTGCATTCCTTGCTCAAGCCAAAACCCCATTGACTTAAAAGGGAGTTTTGGATGGGCAAGGAAAGCAGAATCTAGCCAGTGAGTAATAAAATGAATGCCAAGTAGTAGCAAATTTGTTGACTAATGCTGTTAAAAAGTGGGTTTTTTCAAAAACCCTGCAAATTAATCCCTAGCCTGTTACAGTAAGAAAATGTGAAAATGCAAACCAATTAAGAAACCAAACCCAGTTTAAATTATTAAATGAACAAAAATCCTTCTTGCCTCTTAACATAACTACCTGACAACCATCATTTCTGACGTTTGTTTTAAAAGACATAGTAGATAACGGTGACATCCATTCATTCTGGAGACCTTACAGCAACAAAAACGAACAATGCTTCTGAATTGTACTGGTATGAATTTTTTTAAAAAGTGCAAAATTTAAAAGCAACACTAGTAATGAAACATAACACCTGTCCTTCCATGCGTTGGGAGCACTTTGTGCAAAGTGCACATTCAGACACAATGCATATAACCACAGATATTTTTTCTGAGACTTTTCAGTATATAAAAGACAGGATTCCTCAGGCCAGACAGCCATTCCTGAAATTTGCTGATTTGCACAACCAACATGTGGAGAAAACAAAAGTATAATAAACCATTCAAGTGCAGAAATCAATCTGCGCTCAAATTATGATTTGGTTGCGCTCCCAACACATTGAAAGCAACAATACACATAAATAGTGGCAAAAATGGAAAAATTCCATAACCATTTTGTAAGCTTTGTGCACTTTTCATTTTCTTGCTTTCCCTGTCTTGCCAATAAAATGGGATGAAACTTCAGGAAAAAGGAGGTAGCAATATCGTGTTGTCAACAGACAACACTAGAATTTTTTCCCATCATCTTGAATCGAAGGAGAACCTTAGGATTTTGTTAGAATAATTGGTAAACGCTACACTACTCTGTTTAGCTCTTATTTGGACTATTTCATTTAGCTCTTATTTGGTCCTCGTTGGCTTTCATCAAACCATGTTATTTAAAGGCCAATGGCAGTTTTAATCTGATGTCTAACATCAGAATTGTTTAGAGCCATGTAGTGAGATATTAGAACAAAAACAACGTTTATATTAACTGCTATCTAATTAGATTTTTCTTGTTGTGCTTTCTGACCACAGGATAAGACAACTGACATTTAGCTTGTTCACTTCAACAACACTGTAGCCAAATGTAAGTTTCATCCTGCATGCTCTCAAACGGTCCATGGAAGATCACTTGTTTACTGTAAAACACAGTACTTTTTATAATCAGACTCAAAATCTTCATCCATGCTGCTTGTGTCTGCCATCTTTTTGCCATCTATCTTTGGCAAAAACTGCGCATAGTCTACCCCCTGCTGCTCATAGAAAAGAATGTAGGCAGAGTCGGTGTCAATTTCATCAGGATGTAATTCCTGGAAAGCAGAACAAACATTTACTAAAACTTGCACTTGTACCATTGTGCTACCATCACTGAATTTAAATATATGCATTTACTGTAGAAACAATCATTTTAAAAATGGACAGTTAGAACAAGAACAGTCACATTTTCTCCATCTGCCTTACTTTATCAGGCGAAATTATTTACCTGAAAGTGAGAGATGACTTTTATAATGATAATAATAAATGCAATTACTAAGAAAATATTCAAACCACAGTTATCCAGTAGCTTCAACTCAAAATGTCTAGCACAAGTGACAACATTTATTTTGTTTAGATTGTTATTGGGCAACTTTTTCATTTTGGTTCAAAATCATCAAGTATGTTTCCTTACTCTGTTAGCAGCTGATATGCAAATTTTAATGTTAAAAGTTTTCCAAGTGCAATTTCAGATCACCATTTTAATGTTCATATGTTACGTTTTTCAAGCTATTCATATTTCTAAACAAACATAAAATTGGGTTTTAGCCCCAACCCAAACTAATCTTTAATGAAAATGAAATATTTACCTTACAGCTGCTGTCATTGTAACAGTACCACTTGTTATTTGGGTTTTTGGCATAAGTGACATAATGACCTCCTCCCATAATTCCTGAATGGCACTAAAAAAAGATTTTTTTGAATTAAAAATATATCATTCATTGAGATTGAAACCAATCTGCTTTCTGTCACTAAGTGGCAATGGTTCAAGACATCCCTTGAAATCAACAGATCCTAAAATGCTCATCTACTGAATGCTTCAATGTTACAGGCTCTACTTGATCAAAGCTCTTTCCTCATGTCAATGCAACCTAGAGCAAGTTCTAGCTACAGTCTACCTAGGACACACCCAATTGCGTTATTCAAGGGGATGAAAGGTATGTCATGGATGATCTTCTGGCAGTTCCAGCTCAACCTGGCCAAACTCAATTAAATTTCTCCCTCACACCCTTCTCCTGCATTCATCTTTCTCCGTTATTATACCACCACCATTTTCCCCCATCCCTTTTATCTTTGAAATCATCTAATTCCTTTCCCTATCCATGTGTTAACAATTCATTATCTTCTACAATATCAAGTAAGTTGGATTCTTAATTTGTCACCACAACTAAAAAATAAAAACCCCCACACTTTTCACATCCTAGTCATCCTGTCCCTTGCTTTCTTGCAACCACTCTTCTCTGGCCTCCCTGGTGCCTACATCTCTGCTTCAGCATGTTTAAAACGCTGCTGCAAAGATTATTGTCCTTGCCTGTTGCTCTCACCACATCATTTCCCTCTTTGAACCACACCATTGGCTACTCCTCACCTACCATATCGTGTTTGAATTTCTCATCCCTTACGCATCTCCAGTAACAATGCCAACCTCAGTGTCCCCCTGGTGTTTCTCTCACTGCTCCCCCACCATATTTATCTTCCTCGGTGTTGCACCATATGCTTAGAACAACCTCTCAAATGCAGAGTGTCAAGCTCCCCCTCTCTCTGTGACATTTGTGGGAATCTTGCTGTACAACTTATGAATTCTGGTTGATATTGTAAAGTTATTATGAAATTGCTGTATCAAGAAATGCCTCTCTCTCGCTGACAAGGTGTTAAGCATGTGTCCCCAACCCCCCAAGACCAGGCACAATGGTGAACTCAGTGACTGCCTGGACTTCATTTGGACTCTGGAGGCTTAAAACATATGGGATCCCTTCACAACAGTTTGGCAAGTGTCCAGCAGGGCAAGTGTGTCTAGACCTGACAGTCAAACCTTTCCCAAAGATTCACTTCTTCTGAGAGGTCTACGAATACTCATTAGTCAATTAAATGCCTTCTCCATTCAAACTCAGTAAGAGAGAATATAGTGAGAAGGGAGAAATTTAAATAAAATCAAACAGCTATATCATATGTGCACAATGGTCATCAATAACCAGTTAATCTAGTCACTGTCTGCCCCCTTCATTAGGAAAGTGCGTTTAGATGTTGTATTCGTAAGTATTAATAATGGTAAGAAATTAATGAGTTTTGGTATTTTCCAGACTGTCAGACAAATAAATATTCAATATGTCTGTACCTGTCTACAAACATAATCCTCAAACATTAATTTGGCAGCCCAGTATCTGGGAAGCATTTTGAGAAAGTAAAGCTTTATGTAAATGATACTTTAATCATTAACTCTAGGAACAGGTGAGAATCTAAATCTGGCAAAAAAGTCAGGTTAAATATAAGGATACATTTAACAATATGAACAATTATGAAATAGAATATACTTAAGGAAGAGAGCTGAGTCCCCATTATCAATAATCTTCAAAAAAAAACATTAGAAAAGTTCCCAGTGGACTCAGAGCAAAGAAAGATCTTATTTGACACAGGAAGTGGGAATAGGTAACCTGAAAAGTCTCTTCCAATCCTAACTTCTTATGGACTGTGCTGTATTTCACATATTTTTGAATATCTGGGCTTGGCAAAGCTCACATGCTCAGGATTTAATTCATCACTGTGGGGGGGGGGAATCAGAAATTATTTTCTCCCAGTCCAAATTAGCAGTGACTTTGCTTTTCTCTGTAGTGTGGAATAAAGGTTGCTTGCCAGGATTATTTGGATAAATCTCACAAACAGTTCCCTGCCATTGTAGGGTCCTCAGGCATTGATGTACCCGTTCTCTGCCTGAGGCACACAATTTCAATTGTTGGGTGTAGTGTGAAGGTGGTGGCGGCCCTGTAATACACAGGTCAGACCTGATGATCTGGCAGTCCCCCTCTGGCGATCCCTCTCTGGCTTTAAACTCTATGACTGACAGATACTCAAGCAGAAAAGCACTGTGCAGAGACTAACTTTTCAGTTATATTCAGCTTTATGGTAAACTGAATTTACTGGAGGATAACTCCATTTACCTCTTCTTTTTGTTATTCTTCTCAAGGACAAATGTTTACTTCATGTGTATTGCACGTGAAATTCTAAACTTAACAACAAAATTGCAGTTTAAGCATATTTTACTTATATAAAATGTCAACTTACCGAAATGGCATATAGATTGTAAATAGGGTTAACACAGACTTCTCTTTGGTCATCTGTCATATCTTCCTCACTGTGGTTATCAATCACACCATTGATACTGCCATTACTATATGCATTCTGCTCACAAACGTATCCATTGGCTAAAGTCATCTCGTCCTGAAAAATGAATAATTCACTCTGGCTACCACCCAAAATGTGTCCTTTGCTAATGGCATCTCCTTGGTCAGAAGTAAATTTCTGTTCCTGGTCAGTACCACTCTCTTTACTTGCATCCAAATTTTCTTTGCTATTTGATAGTTTGTTTTTACCTATCTGTGGTAGCCGCAGCCGCCCTTTACCTCTTCCTAAAGTCCTTGGGCTATTATTTGGGCTACTGTTTTTACTTGAAGGACAGCTAGTTCCACTTTTCCTCCCTGGTGATGGAGATGCTGTAAAAGAAAGAAGTTAAAACCTTTTAAGGTAAGCAAGCTGAAAACCTAGATTTTCCAATATAAGATTTCTTCCAATAACCAGAGACACTAATGAACAAAACTTTTGGGATGGATAACTTCTTTTTTTAAGCGACCAATGCATAGTTTATAGTTAGGACTAGAGATTGAAACTATTAATTTTACGTGGATTAGTTGGCAGATCTTGCTATGCAAAAAGAGGTCAATTACTCCCCGCCCCCAAAATCTGCAATGGCACATATAGCAGTTGAATAACTTCAAGCCACAGAAAATTTGAAATGCCAATATATACCAACCCTGAATAACTCTACTTCTTATTAATGAATGCTGTAATAGTCTTACAATGGAAGACAGTGGCAGAAATCAACGTTTCAGAATAAACTTAACTTCTGAATCAATAAAACACAAATAACCTCACTTTTACAATGAGTACACTATTCAATTGGCTTGTATTTTATAAGTTCAAGGGTAAAGATGATTTTGAAGAAAACTACCATACGTCTTGCTATAGGTCAATAATCACTAATTTCTACACTGCAATTTATAGAGAGACTGATTTCTACTATTTATTCCCTACCTTTGATATTATTCAAGATGCTACTAGTGTTAAATGAGGATGGACTCCTGTTCAGCACATCCCCTTCGCCAGATGTATAAGTATTTTGGAGATCTGTTTTTCTAGACTCCCCTTGCAGAATCCGTGGCTCAGAAAGGTCGTCAACCTGGGGAGTTCGTTGCTTTCGTTGACAATGACTTGGATCCCGTTGTACCAGAAAGGCACTTGGGTCAAAATTTTCGCGAGGAAATTTAACAATTTTCTGAGATTTTATCCAGCGGCCATTTACAAACTGAAATCGTTTCAGGTGAATTATCTAGGGTGAAACACATTAAACAAACAAGGTGATGGTTATACCACAATGACCTAATCAAGTAATTTAAATGTTCATTTTATCCTTCCAGAGATATACATACTATAAGATTAGAGCACAAATCAACTTGCATTGTACAATGTGTGGTATCTGGGTCTACAGAGGCAACATCTACCAACCAACAGTAGGTAGGAGATACAGCTTTAGTAAATAAATAAATAGTAAAGCATACTTTGTGTGCTTTGGACAAATTCAAAGGCAGCAAATGTAGATGCTGCATAATTTAAAGAAGAGAACAAGGCTGTGTTCCATAAAGGTAACACAACCAATGGCACTGCAATAAATGCAATGAACATTTCAATCCTTTGCTGAGCAGAACATCTCATTTAAGTAGTTATAGCAGGTATTTTTTCATTTACATGATATAAAACAGATAATACACGTGTAGCGACCTCACGTTGCGTCACCTATGATAGCCATGATTCAGTTGAGACAAAAGGGAACATAGGTAGATCTAAACCTTCCTTATTCTGTGAAAGTAGGAAGATGTACCCAGCAATCCGAACTCTCATGTTGAGTGTACATTTTTACTGTTGCCCAAAAGAAAAAGAAAATTATTGAAAGTTGTACCAAAATAGGGGGAAGCCTCCAAAGGTCCAGTTTTTTAGTGGCCAGGCAATGAGTCTTGCACTTGGAACAGTAATACATCTCATCTTCTCCCAGTTCCTCCTCACTGGTAAAAGCTCTTAGACAGCTATCCAGATTGATAGGCTCCGCCTGAGCCCGCCGGCTTTGTTCAACACTTTCGTGCTCTTCCACAATCTAAAGAGGTTACCAGATTAACATGAACTCTGTATCTTGGCAACTTTCCTAATACAGTAGACCCCCAGAGTTATGAACACCAGTGTTACGAACTGCCCAGTCAACCACACACACCTCATTTCGAACCGGAAGTACACAATGAGGTAGCAGCACAAACACAAAAAAAAGCAAATACAGTACAGTACTGTGTTAAACCAACTACTAACAAAATAGCGGGAAAGCAGCATTTTTCTTCTGTATAGTAAAGTTTTTCAAAACTGTATTAAGTTAATGTTCAGTTGTAAATTTTTGAAAGAACCATAATGTGTTGTTCAGTTACGAACATTGTAGAGTTACAAACAACCTCCATTCCAGAGATGTTTGTAACTTTGAGGTTTTATTGTACCTCAAAAACACACCAAGTTCTTCAGATTCACGTCCAAGGTTCTTAGAAGGTCCTTGCAAACTTATTGGGAAGTAACTTATTTAACTTGTTTGCAAGGAACTTCAAAAGCAAATTTATGTGATAAAGTCACGTCTGTCATCTTAACATGAAGCTCAGGAACATAAATCTTTCAGGGGCTTAGGTATGACCGCAATACAGAGGATAGCAAGCTTCTCCACTTCAGATCATGAAAGTTGTCAGATGGAGGAAGTGGCTGAAAAAGTCAAACTTTTTTATAAAAATGAAATAAGCAGGGCCTGGGGTGTTACCATTTTCATATGCTTTAGTTTACCTAGAATTTCTTCAAGCAGTGGTTTGTTTGTTTTTTTTTTTAAAAAAGCCCACACTTTGGTACACATTGTGAAATTTAGAAGAGTTATTTATTTTAGCTAGCTCTAGGTCTCCTCTTTAGGATTATTAGGTAGAGAGATGTTACTATACAATTTTTTTAAGACATTCCTATTTTTGTCTGATTCCTCCATTTCTATTGTGCGGGAAGGAAATAAATATAAGGCACATATAGTGCCTTTCATCTGAGGATCTGAAAAAAATCCTTTACAAATGTTAATTAAGCCTCAGACGCTCACCTGAGGTACAACAAGTATTACACATTCTCTCTACATACAGGCAAATTGAGGAACATTGAGGTTCATGGCAATTTGACGGCAGCCATCATAAAAACAGGATAACCTTAGGAGATACAGTTATTTTATTGTAGTATGTACTTCGTGGCTTTTCCCATCTTTTCTTTTAATAGGATATTCATTTTCCCTCTCAAAGTAATGAGATATGCAAATAGCGCCAATGATCCTTTATTTAGATGCAATTTTTTTAGTCTATCTAGAATTTACTCATACTTGAAGCTAAGTTTATTAGCTACCTTCTCACCATCACTTGGGTTACTTCCAAGAAAGTCTCTCTAGAGACATTTTATCTCTACCATTAAATTTAAAGTACTATATTATTGTTTCCTATGCTATGTTCACACATACTGTGTCCTTTAAATTGGGCGTGGTCTCCTGTTGAACTCCACGTTATTTTTGGAGACTCAGACTGACATCTGTTAGACCATGATTGGACCATTACATAACGCCTACAGAGGCGCCAACTGCTCTTTGTAATAATGGCTGACAGCAAAACCACCAGTCTACTTGTGTGTATAGGGATCAAGGGTAAAGAACTCAGTCTTTGCCAGCAGAGTTTAACTCTCCATATGTCTGACAGATACCCTATGTGTCTTGAGGTGCGTAGTTGAACTTCCATCTTCCCCAAAATTACCATCTTGGTTCATCAGTACAAGAGTATGGTTATGCAGTTAAAAGCTCCTCCCAATTTAGTCTCACTCTTCCTAAACCTCACATTCTGGAAATAATCTGCAAAAAATTTTGGCCTGACCTTGGTTTTTGCTGTGGATTCTGCCAATCGTCACTGCTTTACACAGCTTGGAGCCTCTAAGTACCAGATTTCTGCCTTCCTTATCTTTGACCTGGTCATCCACCTGCAAAGCTATGGTTTTTTAAAAAAATTATTGCCACCCCTTGTTTCTTCGCATAACCTTCCCTCCTAACCTTGGCACAAGAACCTCTCTGAGATGCGGTACATAAAGTCCTGTATAGTGTCTGGTTCTAAAAGCACTACTCAAACAGTCAGCCACCCTGTACTCAGCTGACAAGGATACGTGCGATCAGCAAGTACCCTGGGCATGAATTTTAAGGGGTGCCATTGGTAATATGGATCTGATTCCCGCGGTGGTGGAGGAATGAACTGGGAGAGAAAGACTGTCCAGTGCTGTCCACTAGTGTCCAGTGTTTTGCTTTTGCTCTCTGAAGCTACGATGGCTCAAGCAAGTTTTCCCTGACACAGGTATCTGGGCTTTGGCTGAACCTAGCCTTGTGTTCTACCATTTACTTCAGGATGTAGATAAGGAAAGTCATCTCTTTTACATTTAGATATTGAAAGACTCGGCACTTTTTGCCATCGCTTTTTTTAAAATACCCAGACTTTAGCCGGTGCTTGAAATCCAATTCAAGCAGGCGAAGTCAGCTGCTTATTTTGCCATTACTATAACTAGCACAGTACAGAATGAAACGTAGAGATTCTGGGTTTGAACTCTGACCCGGAAGTTCCAATATTCGAATATTCTAACACTGCTTTTCCACAGAGGGCTTGTTTAGACAAACAGCTGATGTGCAGCAAGGTTGGGTGTGAATCCACAGTGCACTAACTTGTCCCTGCTACTGTGCACTAAAAGTTCCCTAGAGTGCTTTGATTTGCTCCGCTGTGAAACAAGAAGCAGGCAGCATTATCTCCTGCAAAGGCGAACAAACCTGTTTGTCTGTCTTGTTGGTCTGAGGAGCTGGCTGAACAAGAAGTAGGATTGAGTGGACTTATAGGCTCTAAAATTTTACATTGTTTTATTTTTGAATGCAATTCTTTTTGTACATATTTCTACACTGTAAGTTCAACTTTCATGATAAAGAGATTGCACTACAGTACTTGTATGAGGTGACTTGAAAAATACTGTTTCTATTGTTTTTTACATGCAAATATTTGTAATAAAAAACAAAGTAAGCCTTATACACTGTGCATTCTGTGTTGTAGTTGAAATCAATATTTGAAAATGTAGAAAACATCCAAAAATATTTAAATAAATGGTATTCTATTATTGTTTAACAATGCGATTAGTTGCATGATTAATTTCTTTAATTGTGCAATCAATCATCATTAATTTTTTTAATCGCTTGACAGCCGTAAAATTTACACCACAGTATGCTGTGCACTAGCTATTCCTCTGAACAAGCCCCAAATTCCATCTGACACTCTGAAATGTTCTCCTTTACAGTGAAATGGGCAAATCCACCCCTTACATATAACGCCACTGGTTTCAATTCAATTAACACTAGAGATTAACTTGGTCCAAATTAAATGATGCCATTACTATGCCAGATGTTTCATGTACCTTTTGGATTGTTACCTCCCCATGTTCTGTAAATCTCCTTCTCTCATGACCTATTTAAAGGTTTTCAACTTCTTCGGCCTACTGCAGTCCTTTTCCCCCCAACCCTCCAAACCCTACCAATATGAGTGCCAGCAAGTCTCCAGAATGCACAACATCGAAACTCAAACCAGTTTGCCCCCAATACACAATCATAGCTAGTGACCCCTTCTTTCCTCAGCTAGCCTCTTCCACATTTCGAAACAGAAAAACACAAATTAAGGGAATGCTCCATTCTCCACGTGGCAGGATGTCACAAGCTGCCCCTCCACGGGCAACACAGGCACACCGGTGTCTCTGTATTGCTAATACAGCCCCTTTACTGCTCTAAGAGTACCCTGACGACACTTGTCTGAGAATACTGGGAGATCCCGGCTGTCCCTCCTAACTACTTTGAAGGCCCTCAGAGCTCTTCAAAACCCCTCTGAATGACTATGCCTTCAACTTCTGGATTTCAGAAACTACTAAACTTTTATTTTAACTACATTAAACAAACATCATAATATCTTACAGTAACCTTTCTACTTCTTATTTTATTAGGGATTGAAGTCTAATTTTGTAAGGGCTCAGCAGTGCTTCCCTTCTTGATCACAGTTAATCCCATGGACCCACCCCAGTGATCTTGCTCTGTTTCTCCTCAGGAGCTAATCGATGACCTTCAAATTCCAGTCAAACCCCTGAAGTTCCAAACTAACAGCCTAGATGCAACTTCCATCCAGGAGGCCAACCCTCCGTGTCTCTGTGCACCCACTGGCATACGTTCTTCACACACATATCCCCTCACACAGTTTCACTAAAGTTTATTCTATAACATCTGATATCAAACAATTTCAAGTAAGTATAGTCTGTTTTCCACACAGCACATCAGACTTCCTCTAACCTTAGGTCACCCTCAAACCAATAGGAGAGATGTTTGATTGAGCTTACATATAATGTGTTCAGGGCATACAATGCACGTTTTAAAATGAGAAGGCAGAGAGCCAACAAAACTTGTGCCTTTCATCAAATGCGACAATATGGGCCAAATTTTCAGTGGGCATCCAAATGTACTTGTAAATACTTTACTGGTGCATCTGCACACATGAAAACCCACTTCTGTGCATCAAGACCATTTAAATGTATGTATAATTGACTGTTTATGTGTGTCTCTTCAGGGCTGCATGTGTACAAATAGATTCAGCCTCTGGGCATGTTAAAAATCATAATACCTTTTGCATGCAGGACACTTTTGAGCAACTTAAGTTGCTCATTATTATTCACCTTAGCAACACACCTCTCTTTGCCAAGTTTAAGAAGGTTACTCACTTGTAACCAGGAGCTCTTCATTAAGGACTCTGCATGTTCACTCACCAGATACACTGGTAATGCAGCTCTGCTGGCTAAATGTTTCACAGTTGCGCCTGTTGGAAATTCTCCTGCCCCCCTGCTGCCCTTCCTCTCACTGTTTCTGAATATTCTGAGGGCTATAAAAGATGCTGTGGGGCTCAGGCTACCTCAGATCCTCTGATTGTCTCCACAGATCTGAGGCAGTAATTAGGACTCCAAGGAAGAGGGGAAGGTGGGCATGGAGCGTAAATGTGCACAGCCCATGCAATACTGTCATCTGTGGAAGATGAAATGTGAAGTCCTAATTAAACAGTGCTCTTCAAATACAGCATCCAACCAGAATGCTAGGTCTAGTGCATAATGTTTTGTAAGTGTGTGAACAGAGAGCCATGTAGCAGCTCCACAAATTTCTACAATGGGAAATATACCTAAGGCATGCCAAGGTATTTGCAGTGTAAAGGCCTGATAGGGATGTGGAAATATGTATCCCAGAAACTGAGACACCCAAATAAATCTGGGGCTATTGGGAGAGAATTATGGATGCTAGGGTCAACATACTGAAATTGAATTTTTTGATGGAGTTGAGCTCTCTCAGGTCTAAGATGGGTCAGAGACAGTTACTGATTCTGAAGAAAGATGGCTATCTGGAATACAATCCCTTTCCCCTGAATTCCTTTGGAACTTCTGCTATGGCCCCTACTTCCATGAAAGTGCAAACCGCTATTCTTAGTAAGTTCTCATGAAAGGGACACACTAGCGCCTCCTGAAGTAGTAGGGCATGGAGCCAGTTTTACACTCCCTGTGAACTCTTGGGGTTAAGGCGTTGCAGACCACAAATGCTGAAGGAGACTGTCCTTTCACCACTCAAGCCAGACACCTCATATGGGCATCCAAAGCAGGGAATACAACATGATTTAAGAGGCACACCCCTTAAATCATGGCCTCTTCCCCGTTGCAGCCACCACAGGATCTGTAAGCTTTCACACCAACATGTGGGAAATAATAAAATAAATACTTAAGAAAATAAAGAAGTTAAAATTTCTAACATTAAGTCTTCTAGGAGGGTAGGTCCAAATTGCATCTCCCTAGAGAGGTTTCTGGCCTGTCTGCTTGCCCAGTTGAAGGGAAGTGAGGTGACCAGAGCACACCACTTCCTCCGATAGCCTTGCCCTTGATTTTCAGGAACAATAAAGAGAGGGGCAGACAGAGTCGAGAGACAATTCCTATGGGCACTGCTGTGACATGTTCCACTCAAAGCTGCACCACGGGTGCATCCCATGAGTAGGAATGTATAGCGGTCACTCAAAGAAGGGTCTGTTTTCAAAAGCTTACAACCAAAAAGTTACATTTTTAATTTATTTAGGATAAAATTTCAAGAATCGCCAGCCAAGTTCTGTTTGTAAAATGTTTCTTTAAACTATGCACAGACAGGTGATGCATTCTTTCAATGTACAAACGGAGCATGACATCTGGGGTTTTGTTTTGGTTTTTTGCTTAAAAAGTTACCCTTGAGGGAGGGCACAAGTATTTTTGTAGGCACAATTTGCAAACAAATCCCAATCCCAAAATCACTTACACATGTTATCTTTAGTCACATAAGTAGTCCCAATAAGATGATGAGGCTACTCATGTGTATTAAAAAAAGTTTAGCTTGTGCACATGTGCTTTCAAGATTGGGGCCTCTCTTTTTGTGAATGTTGTCCTGTTTAGTTCATTTATGGAGACTAAATCAAAGGTCATTGTATTGGGACGCATTGGGAATGTGCACCTTTTGTGGTTATCAAAAGCGTCATCACTAAGTAAAAGGCCTATGGATATAGCAATGTCACACAAATTGCCCTTTACAGACAACCTTCATTTTAGCTCTTCCCATTATTGATTTTGTATTCATTATTTCAGCAGAAGATGAAACACAAAAGCAATAATGCAAGTACCTAAATACTGAGAGTAAGTTTCTAATCTCGCTCCTGCTGAGATGGACTAATGATGAGCATGCAACCATGGAAGTGATGTTAAAATGGGATATATTTCAGAGCTAATAAAATACAAGTAAATATTGCAACCTAAGATGTGCTGCTGGGTTTATTTTGTAAATGATTTTACCCGTTCCTGTGACGTCTGGTAGCGGAGATGAAGGGCTGTAGGATCCCAGTCTACGGCGATGTAAGCATTTCCAATACAAGCCCTGTCTTCTGCACACTCGATTTTACACCCACGGCAAAATCTAAACGAAAAAAATCTTTAGCCTCAATGGTGACAGATGAATTATCCAATAACTTAGATTCCTGTTAATCAGGAGGATACTTTGTTCTCCTCCTTTTTCCTGTTCTCAGACCATGGCCATCACTGTGGTGTTTGAGACTTTGTCTTCAGTGCCAGAAAGGTGTGCTTTTCCAGTAGGATAACCCAGGTACGTTAGCGATCATTCTGTAACATCCTAGTGGAGACCGGGCACTGTAGTTTTTACCACCAGGTAGGTAGGCAAAGTCAACACTATACCCCCACCCATGGTTGACCTTGACCAAAAATCTATCAGTTAAAAACTACAGTTCCTTGTCTCCTCTAGGATGTTACAGCAGGATAGCTAATGCACATACTTTTTCGTAATCAAGACATAGTCTGAATGCTTTCCAACAGTGTATTATGCAACATGACTAGCACCTGTCATGTGTGCCTCTCTTCCCCTCTCCAAATTGTGTGTAGACTTTTAAATGTGTGTGTGATGCAGGGTGGATTATAAGTTAAGGCAAGGTCTTCATCTTCTATAACAGTTTATAACACACAAATAGGCTTATTTTTTGTTTCTCTTCAGTCATATTTTTTCCTGGGTATGAAGTCTCCTGGTCCTTGTGAGGACTAGACATCAAGAGGCAGGATCTCCAGGTAAGCCAAGGATTGTCCAGTATAGTGTCAACATGATTAGTTTCAGGTTCACTAAAGGCCCACCTGTATTACAGATATAACCACACACTAGCTTGGTTGTCTCCTACAGTAAGAGATGTACCTGATCTAATATAATTTATTTAATTGCCTGTGGGGACAATGTTTCTGGGTGTAAGACGGTTACACAGCTATATAGTCCAGCCTTAGGTGAATAGTTATACTGATAATATGAACAGGCCCTAAGGTATAGTTGAGTGTTAAACCTTAAAGAACACTTGGTAATTTTCAAGTGTTTCACACCATAGGGACAAGTCAATTTCTGATGGCTTTTGGAGACTTGCGAGGGTGTTCTAGACTAAGAGAAAAGGTTTCTGGCTACTGGGAAATAGGTTAAGGCTCTTGTCTACAGCAGCTCATACATGCCTTTCCCCAAGGTGAACTGCCTCTGTCACTGTCAATTCCTACTCAGGCTAGGAGGCAATGATTTATATTTGAAGGGCAGGCCTGCAATAGAAAAGACATTTTCTTCATGTGGAGCAGCAGAGAGAAAGCAACCTGGCAACACGGGGACAGTTAGTAAGGGCTTTTGAGGTGGTCAAAGACTTGTTCTTTTTGGGGGTTTGGTACTGACTTGTCCTGAGGAATGTAACGGGTTAAAATATATTTCAAAACTTGGTGCTGGTTTCCTATGTTGAAGCTTACGTGTCAGAATAGTTTTCAGCTCTGTAAGTCATAAAAGCAATTCTGCAGTGAAAACCTGACACTTGGGGGTTTGGGTTAAATTAAATTCCAAATTCTCATTGTTGGATATTACCTCTTGAAGTCCTGAAATCTATCAAAAATCCATTATCATAAATTACATTTCTGCTTAAGTTATCCCCTGGCTCAATTCTAGAAAGAGCAATTCACCTGTACCATGGACACCACGCACAAGAATTTCCATCCTTCTGAACCACCCTAAGGGTAAACGGATACTGGTACCCCATGCTGTCGTCGCTGAAACGGAACAGAATACAACAAGAAACGTAAGTATTGATCTAGTCTGCTGAATTCCTTGCCATACAGCACACACTGTTCACCCCACGTTTGATTTTTTGCTTGGAAGGAATGTTTAATACAGTAAGCAAGCATGATGGTGCATGAGATCAATGCTTAAGGGAGCCGATTCCAACCCATTAAGAGCTGCTTAACAAAACAAGATGCTTCCCTGTGTCATCTAAATTCCACTAAACACTGTAATGTTTACTTTGTAAATCTGCTCAGGACAGTCACATTAAACTGCAACAATTTTTGAGGGAGGAGTCCAAAGAGCAGCAGGCATAATTACAATACAAATTAATCAATCAATCACACAATCATACAATCAGACTATAAGCCTCATTTTATCACACGGTAAAATAAGGCTATTGGACCGTTTATAAGGACAGTAATAAACTGCAGAGATGGAAATTCATAAATACTTTTAAAGATCCTGCTGAGGTAACAGATCTCACATAAGACTCTACAGCAGTAGAATTCTCTCCGCATATACTAGCGGATACATTGAGCCAATTAAGTAATAGTCCAGATTATCAGAGGCTCACAGGAATACACTAAATTGGAAAATGGTCACTCATCTCATCTGAAATACATTGAAATATTTAATTCACTATGTTAAACATTAGAGACTTGTTTAGCAGTCACAATGCTGCAAGAAAGCACCCTGATGTGAACAAAGGGACATAGCAGAAAATTTGCTGGAGGCCAGATCTACACACACAGTTGCACAGATACAACTAAAGGTGTCTGTCTGAACCAATTCAATTAAACCCATACAAAACCCTGTGGGAACATACTTAATTCCATTTAAACCAGGCTTATGTCTGTTAGTCCTGTATACTTGGCTCCTTTCTCTTTCAAGTCTCATTCCTCTTTGAATACATTTAATAATTTGCCACAAAGCCAAACCTTCATCCCATTCAAGCCAAAAGCTAAATTCCCACTAAGTTCACTGGGAGTAGGATTGCCATTGACAGAATATCCATTTACTCCCCTAGCTAACATGGAAACAGACTCACTTGTTTAAATTTCCTCAGCTATAAATTAATCCACCCCACAAGCTACCTATGTAATTCATTACATTCCAGACCATCTAAAAGCACTGCCACACAGCAAAAGACCTTATCAGTATCTCATTCTTAAAATACATCAACAGTGCTCACATAAGAAAAAAGTGTATTATTTTCCTGCACCAGGCTATGTAATGAATTATCAATCAATGATTCAAGAATGTGCAGTATGTAAGAATAACTTAAATTGAAACCTAAAAGCATAAGTTAGATAACTATATTAAAGGACACACAGCATCATTATTTAATTTGTACTACATGAAAATGGCTTGGCTACAAAAATAACCCACCAGATGGAATCTGCAGGCAGCAACAATGCATTTGAGCTAAAAATATATGCAATAGTTTCTAAAATAGTTGACATTTAGAGTTTAATTGGGCAGTAAGACCATATCTTCATCTTATGGAATGTCTCATGTCAGCAGTTAAATTTACAAAGCAAGGCTAAGCACTAATACTTTTGAATCCTTATAAAGAAGTCTGTACCACAGTAAAGGGTGATTCCAAGCCATAGGTTAGCACATCCAACTCACCAGTCTTGTGCATGGTTACTAGCTTCCTGGGGAGGGAGAGGGCTGGCAAGCCGGGAAACCTGAATCCATACTGCATCATACAAGTCTTTTTTCCGAGTATGAACAGTACATGGAACAATTAATGGCATTCCAAAGAGACTGGGACGATTCTTCTGAGATGAAAGGAAATATAGTTCCGTCCGCATCTGTATTTACATATTAAAGGAATGAATGTAATGTATTGTGAACATTAACTGATACTATGACTATCAGAAAGCTCTTTCCACTTGTCATTCACTTCAGTATTTTCCTGTGCTCTGTTTGATCTTAAAGAGACTAATAATTCTACAATAAAATCACTGAGCATCTCTGAATCATGCGAATAAGTCAGCATTAAAAACTGTTGTTTTTTAAAGTTGAGTTACAGTCTGAAAGCTCTGTCATTGACTTTTTATTTACTTTAGCATGTGTCATATAGACTGCAATTGCTAGGCTGTATCAGCATTTCCATCAGAAACCTGTATTAAATTAAACTTCTATTTTCTATTTAATATTACTTATGTCTTTCCCTTCCCCACCAACTGGTAACATTTAAAAACGTAAACAAGCACCTCTACGTACAAGTCATCAGTCCCATAGTGCAAACCCTGCCCAGTGTTTATCCCTTGAAAAATAAGATGGTATTGTGAATAGAAAACACAACAGGAAATCAGATTTGGGCTTTGTGGACTTTGAGAGATCTTGGACAAGTCATTTAACCTTTGTGCCTTATTCTCCCCATCTATAAGAATGGGAACAATACATCCTATGTAACAGATATTGAGGCTTAATACATTTGTGTTTGTAAAATATATTGAGATCCCTGGATAAAAACAAAAACCATTATTAGCCAGCTGACCCCCACCATTAATACAATGCCTAGAAATAGAAAGCTCTCAGCACAAACTTTTGATGGCGTTTCTGCAGGCAATTTGCTTTGCCTTATGGGTTGCATAACCAGTTTGGATCTGATAAAGAACATTACACCAATTCCCTAAAAGATCTCCTACCAACCCTTATATGAGGCCTATGATGGTGTTATTGGACAATGGTAAAAAAAAGCCTCACAAAAATATACTGTGAAAAGGGAAGTTATGCAGCCTTCTAGCCCACAAACCACTGGCTTTAAATGTTAACCGCTTCTAATGCCTGAAGGCTGAGAATGTATACAGAGTGCAGAATTATCTAAGGCACTCAGTCAACCAGCCGTGACATTTATAGTTTAACTTGACTACAGATGCATTTACAAAGAGCAGTTGACACTAATAAAATGACCTGCAAATGTACCATATGCCTTAGCTCTATACTGGTTCTGTAAAGGAGATTATGCAGCTCCAGGTAAAGGGAAAGAAAAGAGTTTCAAGTAGCTTCTCAAATCAGATTTCTTCTGATCAGAGTGGATGCCTGAAAGCAAGATAGATTAGACTACAATGAACAGTCAAAAATGCGTCTTAGCACTAAGGAAATATGCTAAGAGTCTCTGAGGAAAGTAAAACCCCTACATTAGACATGGTGGTTAAACTTTCAAAGGAAAGCATAACACATGCTCATACAACTTCACATGTATGCCTACATAACAGGTGATTGTGCAGATAAATGGGTACTTGTGTGCCCTTCCTAGGACTGCAAATATACATTCCTTCATCACAGCTTCATCCAAAAAAAAAATCACTGCCTTTTACAAGTAGCCTACACCACACATTTGCAACTAGTGCAGAATATACTAACCATTTTTCTGTGGACTGCAATGATGTAGCCTATAAATGGACTATCAGAAAGCAAAGACATATGACCATTCATCATCCCATTGGCAAGGTTATTCTCTGTTCCACATGGCACTACAGTATTTGGCATTCCATTTGGAATTAGTGTTGGTCTGGGGAAATCCCCATTCATCATTATGTTGAGCATTCCATTAGCTGATGGCCCAGTGGAGAAATCTGAATTTAGGTACAAACACATGGTTACTGAATTATGATACTTGCACCATTAATATTTGTGAACTATGAATCAGCTGCTTTGGCTACAAACCAATCTGCTCAAACTTGCTTGTTAAATGCTATCTTATATAGAAGTGACCCATGTCATTTACTGAATGCCAGGAATCTATACTCCAAAGTATACACGGACCACAGACAAACATTCACATCTATCCCTTAATACCACCACTTCAAAAACAATTAAGTCTTTGAGAAACAGATGTAGCCAGCCCCAGTCGCAATATACATCCCACTGTTAGCAGCGTGTCTACTGCTCAAAACAGAAGAATGAATCAGATTCTGTTCCCAGCTTTGCCAAAGATTCACTAGGTGACCTTCAGCAAATCATTTCTCTGTGCCTCCGTTATGCTCCTTTTAAAATGGGTAAATTTAAGATTATGATCTGTTGTGAAGTTTAATCAATGTTTATAAAGTGTACTGAAGTCCTTGGATAAAACACATAACACAGATATTATTGTCCCAGTATTGATGCCAAATCTAATTATAAATACACAGTTAGCAACAGCAACCAGAACTTGTAACAGTGTTTTGTTTTCTTTTTTAAACATTTCCTGTTCCATCCAACTGAGTGTATGAAATATTCTTCCCTTCCTCCAAACCATACTTTTTCTTTAGCCTTATCTCTTTCCCCATTATAAAGTTGGATTTTTTCTGTACCTCGCCATCTATACCTAATCAATACTCTTGGATCAATTTAAACAAAGAGGAAAATGAATAATTTTGTTTTACCTGTTTGCACAGGACTAGACGCTGACGTGGGGGATCCTGGGACCGGTATCTCAAATGCACACAAAAACCCACTCACTGATAACCGAACCTTCTGGTTGTCTTGAGGAAAGTTCTGTGGAGAAAAACAGAATAAAAGGAATAATAGTATACTATAACAGCATTTAGTATTTTCCACTGTGATCCTGCATATATTTATTGTTGAAAATATTTTGTGATGGCAGACTTGGCTTTAAAGTATATACATTTTATTTAGAATTAATAGGTTATTTCTCATCAGGCTTCTGCCCTAAAATATTTGGTAGCGTTTAAACACATTATATCACTGCTTGTCTTTGAGTTAGGCCCGGTCAAAATGAGAAAGTTGTATCATTTTACCTAAAAATGTGATTTTGAAGTCACTTTAGTTTAACTGGTGCAAATAACTTTGCTTTGGTCTGGTTCTAGAGTGGTTTATTTGGATTCAGCTTAGACCAATTCTAAATTAACCCTGGTTTAAACCAAAATAAAAGCGTTCACATGGACTCACACCATTTAAACTAAACTGATTTAAAAATCACACCTTTAATTAAACTGGTGCAGTGTTCATGTAGACAAGATCTTATGTTGAAGATATGAAGGAATTTTAGTATGTTGATGTACAGGCTTCAGTAATTACTCTAAGTACTGAAAGGATGCTGGTATCGATGAAAGCATGTTACCTTTATATTAGAGCTATGTACTTCTGCAAGAAGAATCTGTTCTGGTTTTAGCCCACAAAGTTCACTTAGCTGCTTTTTTAAACCTGTATACTTTTCATCCATGTTCAGTCTGAGCCCATATCGAACAGGGGTGGTACCATCTAATTTAATTACTTTAAGAGAAAGAAACACACTTTAGTCAGCAAAATGGCAGTGTTTTTGTGAGAATAATACAGGTCACATTTCTCATTTATTAAAAAACTATTGTTTCTTCCATTTTAAGACTTGATCTTTTCATTGACTACCAGACACTTTTCTAGCATTTCCAAGACAAAAGAAGGTCTTAATACTGGACAAGAGAACCTTCATTACCTGCTTAAGTGTGGGAGCAGCAGTTAAGGGTTTTTTTGTTTGTTTTTTGTTTTGTTTTTTAAACACTATGTCTTTTTTTTTCAATGTCTTAAGATGCAAGCATGAAAAATTATTTTTCTTCAGTAAAAGGTTTGAAGATCACGGTACAATTCTGCACTGGGCAGACTCTCAAAAACTATCTGTATAATCAAATTGCTACTGACCTCAAATGCTGAATATTACACACTTTAGGCATCAAATCTTTTAGTTGAGACAAAAGAGATGGCAGCACCTGAACTATGCTCACTGCTATGTAAATATTTGACAGCTAAATCATTTTTTTTGTTCTAGTGTAAATGAAGCCCACTGAAATTAGGTAGCTTTTAGTAGTGTAAAAGGGCACATTTATGCTACAATATTTTACCTCAATCCCAAGAAAGGTCCAGATGCATTAGTGCTAAGTGCCAGTGTAGACAGGACTCTTACCACTGTGCCCTGAAAACCTCTTCTGCATCACTGCTGGAACGTGAGTATGTTTTAGGACAGGCAAGACTGGAGTGATTTAAATTCGGACTACCCACCTGTAATTTCTAAGTGCATGTAGCTATCCATTGGAAGAGGCAAGGATAAAAAATTAAAAGGGTCAAATCGAACACTTATGTGCCCACATGTTTTGCATTTTACTTGGGACCTTAGCTGCCCATGAAACAAATCCACTACGATTGATCTGTTTCTTCTCAGATGATTTTCCCAGGCCTGAAACAAAGTGTAAAATAAGTTAGAAATGTAGCACAATGGCTTGGACTTGGTAGAGGGAAGTGTGTTACAAGATTCCAAGATATTTATAAAAATATGGTGCTAATATATGCTGTACTATAAGTTATTTGACCAGTGTTGTAAACAAGCAGGAAACAATTTAGTTTCAACATGAGAAAAACATTTGTGATTTAGGACAATCAGCCAGGGTTACAGCTTCTTTAAGTAGCTCTCGACACAATCACTGGGTATCTTTTCAAGTTTTGCTATACATTGCTTCTGAAAAAATGACTTCCTTAAGATGACATTGTGAGGTTCCACATTTTTGTTCTCATAATTTTTGGGTCAAATTTACTCCGTTTACCAGTAACGGTGATTTTTCTAGCTGCCTTCAAATACACCGTAATCTATGAAAAATTCAAGCTGTATTTATTTCTGCCACTATTATCGTTTGTCACTGATAATAAATATTCTGCTATTTCAATTTAGTGATCAATTTTTTTTAAAGGTATGAGGCAGAATAGAATCCAGCTTGCTCTTCCACAGATCTACAAGAGTAAAAATCTATCTGTGTAAGACAAAGAGAGAAGGTTCAGACACAAAGGGAGAAAACTGGCTGAACAGAAAGGTGACATTTGTACAAAGTCAGTTTTCTATTAATGCAATTTAAGAGATGTTATGCTTACTGAAATACCAGTATATTAATGGAAAGCCTGCTTGAATCCAGACCAAAACATCCTTCTAAAGTGTTTCTACGGATACACATAACACATTGTGTATCTACATAACATCAATAAAGTTTGGTAAGTTAAGAAAAAAGGGGAGAGTCTCATTAGCTTTTACTCAGCATCCATGTGACTGAGAGATCAATAGCTAGAATTTAAGGATCTATCCTACAAAAATATTTATTCCCAGCATTTACAGTTTCTACTGATCCAAATACGATCCTATGTTCAGTTCAGAGGTAAACACTGTACAGATCCAGTATGTAACAAAAGAAAACGCAACAGTATTATAATGGAAAATGTAACCTTTAACCTTACTGACAAAATAGAAAGCCAGTATCACAAAAAAAGGTGTATTTACCAAACTACTAAGAAACCATGTATAACTACCAGAAATACCATAAAATCCGCAGATATAATCTGGCTTTCATTTTAGAGTGCTTGGCTTCATATATATTTCAACTTGCATGAAATTTGAAATTTGAGGGCATATCGCAGAAAGCGAAAGCCAATAAATATGACCAATGCAAAGGTCATGATTCAGAATGAATTACTGTTTACAAAAAATATACTTTTGCAATGTTAGATAATGTTACGTTGCAAGGTAATATTTATTTTAACCTTTTATGGCAGAATCAAGCATCCACAACAAATTTCCTTTTAACCCCACTCAGAGGTGGGCAGGTAAAACTCTTTATGCCATGGGCAAAATATTTCAGAAATTGTCAAACTGTCCTGCCATTCTACTGAGTCTACAAACATTCACACACAACGTGCTTCAGTGAGGTCATACAATTGCATGGGTCTTGCTGAAATTAACAGATAAAATCATCACCACTTGCTAAAAGTATTGTGAGGAATCCTATATTGTATTTCAGTTGGATTAAATATTGCTTTAAAAAAAAAAATCTGTATTTCACTGGTTCTAGAGTGCTGTCAGAAACCTGTGTGTCAGTGCAGATTCTACTGGCCTAGTGTCAATAACTTCCAGTTCAGACACACCTCTGCTGCTACCTCCCAATCGGGTCGACCGTCACTATCTTTCAGTTCTACATATGGCTTATCATGAACTCTGTTCAGATCCTCATGAAGACCATCCAGAAGAAAAGCCAGAAGCTCCTGCGAGTCCTGCTGCTGGAAACCATTAAATCTTGGAGCATATTTTGCTATCGTCCACTATATAAAAAAAGAGTAAAAACCAGGAAGTTATTTGATAATAAATCACAGAAACCTTTACTTATAACAACAAATTAACCTACTGAAGATGTATGATGGTGACCAGTGTAATAAACTACATTTTTAAGTGTTAAAGATGACCACATAAGTTTCCAGGGTCAGAGCGAGGCCAATTGTGAGTTGTGAAAGGTCTTTCATCTCTAATTAAGGGAAATAAAGGACCGTGTTGTCAGCCTGATGTGCACAAAAACCAGAACCCGCATTAGTGACTGTTCTGAATCTACGACTTCTGCACTGGATTATGACATACCCCACAAAAAGGGTATTACAATGATCATCGTCATGTGTCATATTCATGACATACCTATATGTGCTTGTGTGACACATCCTAAATTGTAATTTAATCTCATAAGAGATTTCTAAATTGAAATTCCTTTAGGTGGGTATCAAACGGTACACTAAATATTCAAAATCCCTTCCAGTCCTACATTTATACAATTCTATTTCTCCAAAGACTGCAAGTAAAATTCACTACTGGTATAAACTACATACATCACAGACACTTATAAGCTGCACACCTAAGAAAAATATGAATCTTCTCTCAAACTGTCAATACAGAAACACTGATGGTAGTATATTTACTGAATGGACTAAAGTTTTGAAGGCTATATTTACCACAGCCAAGTGGTAAAGAAATGTTTTAATGGTTAACTTCAAAGCAAATATGACCATTAAACATGCTGAAGTATCATTAAGGAAACTTTTCAAGATTATGAAATAGACAACATCAAAAAGCAGAAAAGGAAAATACATTTGTAATTTTTTTGGACAGTATAATTTTTGTAATTGCACACCACTTTGCTACCTATAAATAAGGGCACATTAAATCCTTACCCGTAGTTTTAATGGAGCTATGTTCTTTTGAGTTCCACTCCATAGTTCCTGAACCAAATCCCCATAGCACTTGGCCATATGTCCTTTCATTCCTATTGGATTTGTCCTAGAATTCATAAAGTGTATTCATTGATGTTTAAATAAAATGAGCGCTTACAAAGCATGGTGGAGGAAAGTGTTTCAGGGTAGCTAGTATTGGTTTATCTCATGCAGCAACAGAAGTCTTCCTTTTTAGGTATGTCTACTCTAGTGCCTGTTACCGGGGTGCTATTTCAGATTTGGGGGGGTGGGGCGCAACTTTCATCACGATTCCAGGGGCTACTTAGGCACCTGAAAACTCTAGGTTTTTTCCCCCCAGATAAAGGGGAAAGGGGCTCAACCAAAAATTATAACCCAGGGGCGGAGGGGGGCCTCAGCTCAAAAATTTGAAAACTGCTCAGGGTGCAGGCAGGGGTTAGCTAGGGACTGTGTGCCGGGAGGGGTGGGGCTCAGGGTGCAGGGAGAGGAGTAGCTAGGGGCTGAGTGCAAGCAGCGGGTAGTTCAGCATGCAGGCAGGGGGGTAGCTCAGAGTGAAGGCAGGGGCTGTGTGTGGGTATGCTGCTGCGGGGGGTTTGCTGTTGTGGGGCCAGCCATGCACTCAGTTTCTAGTTGGCACAGTGGGGGCAGCTCTGCAGGGTAGGGGAAGGGGTGCACTCTGCCTGCCGAGGTACATAATGGCTTGGGGGAGGAGGACACATCAACATGAGCCCATGGCCGGCTCTGTGCAGCAGATCAGGAGGCAGGTGCCCAGTCCTCAGCAGCGCTGCCAGTGGTGACTCCATGGCAGGAGGCAGCACAGAGGAGCAGGGCAAGGAGGGGGAGCATTTCCCTCCTGCTGGGAACTGCACCCAAATATTGTGAAGGACTCAAGGAGGGGCAGGTCCCCCCACCCTCTGCCCACCCTAAATGGCACCCCTGGCCTGTTGGGAAGTTGAGTGCTTATAATATTGTGATTGAAAGGACATAGTCATGCTGCCTACTTTTGAAGGCAAAAAGAATTTTAAAGGGTTAAAACATTTAAATGCCAAAGGTCTCACATACGCATTACCTGTTGAGTTCATAAAGATGTTTTCCTGAGATGAAATACCGTGTTAGAGGTTGTGTGTTACTGACACACTGGATACTAGAATTCATGAAACATGTATTACCCAGATTACTTAATCCAGTGGCACCCTTTTCAGTAGGAACTGAGGGAAAAGAGGTACAGTTATTTAACATGATATATTTTAAACACATAAGAAATAGAAGAAAAATTAATCAACGGTGAGATTTCACTAGAAGATTACAACCTCCCTCACCCTGCCCCCAATTACAAGATGTCAGTTAATGTGAAGACAACAGACCTCTGAGATAATAAATGCCCTAAATTTTCATTGAAGTCAACAGAAATTGAGGATGTCTGGCAACTTGCTAGAATTAGCCCCATTATAAACCACGGAAAAGATACTGGTAATCAGTGTAATCCATGTTGTTTCTGCATCAGTAAGTAAATGATTTTCCTATTCTGCAGTAGCATTACCGTATCATTGTCATTTTTTGTTATGTTATTCTTGTTCAATAATACCGAAGTCTTCCTTCAACTTAAAAAAACGTAATACACAGAAATATGCAAGTCTTAGACTATAAACGAGGTGAAAAGGAAGCAACTAATTTTTCCAAAAACTGTTAATCCAATTTCAAATTTAGCTGTATTCAGAGTTTGCTGAATGTTACAGGACTTGATTACCTCTGAATTCAACCCCCAACACTTTTAGGAGCTAAATCTACAACACAGAACAAAACAAATAGAATAGTTCTAACATGTCTGCACCACTACTTTCAATCTTTATGTTAAAAACAAAATGGTTCCACAAACCAGAATATTTTATTGGGTTTTTTTTCCCATCATACTTGTGTTACTGCACTTGAACACTTACCTTTATGTCTGTCTATTTTACTACTGTTTGCTATAAATGACATCTCCTCTGGCCAGCTCATGTCTTTGTTTCGAACTAGAAAGCAACACAGTAAAACAAGTTTTATTTTTACCTACTCCAGAAAGCTGAGCATGTAGTTAAAGTGATTTCATTCATTTCCAACTGTTTATTAAAATGTAAAAATTGGTTTATTATTTCACGTTAGTATTCGTTCTCAATTTTGTTTTTACTTTACTGACCATACATAAAGACTCCATTGGTAATCTTGAGATTTCTTTCCCATTGTAAAAGCCAATTTTCAGGGATTATTGACTTAATATTGTAAATGGCATCAGATAATTAGATAGATAGATTATAGGTCCAGATGCAATATCTTTCTCTTTAACAGCAAGATAACTTTTAATTACAAAAAGAACAGGGGTACTTGCGGCACCTTAGAGACTAACAAATTTATTAGAGCATAAGACACAGCCCATTTCATCCTATGCATCCAATGAAGTGGGCTGTAGCCCAAGAAAGCTTATGCTCCAATAAATTTGTTAGTCTCTAAGGTGCCACAAATACTCCTGTTCTTTTTGCACATCCAGACTAACATGTCTGCTACTCTGAAACCTTTTAATTACAAAGGGACAATAGATTCAAATGTATTTAGATATCAACATGAGGGGAAATTATGACATGAAACCATGCCTCAAGGAGAGAGCAAGATTTAATTTGCTAACTTATTCATCAAGTATTCATCAAATTTTAAGCCACAAAACTCCACATTCATACCCAAAAGTAAGTTAAACGTGCATAGAGGGTATGTCTACACTGTAATTAGACACCCACAGCTGGCCTGTGCCAGCTGACTTGGACTCAGGGGCTGTTTTATTGCAGTGTAGACTTCCAGGCTTGGGCTGGAGGCCAAGCTCTAGGACCCTGTGAGATGGGAGAGTCTCCGAGCTTGGAAGTCTACACTAGAACGAAACAGCCCCATTGCCTGAGCACCAGGAGCCGGGCCAGCCAGGAATTATCTGCACTGTAGACATATCCAAAGAGTGTAACAGCTCTATCATTATTTTTGTTCAAAAGTTTATTTTTAAAAAGATTTTTGTGACATTATAATCAGTACAAATGCAAGGCTTGAGGCCAATGGCAGTGTGGATTAAGTTTGTACTTAATATATTCCCAAATGTAAGGGGGAAGCTCAAAAGTCTGGCATTAAATTAGCTGAAAGGTCACAAATCTATATACCTTTCTGCCATTGACAAAGGTCCACTCCTTTTTAACTGCTGTTTCCAGTAGTGGTTAGTGTGATGCTGGCAGACCAGATGCCAGCTCATGCCAATGCCCCAACGCCTTACTAAAGATTCAAAATGCATAGCTGGAAACCAGTCTGACTCACCTGTTTGTTAGTATTGTTAAAACAGGAATTAGTTTGGGAGATGTTTTTAGTGTTTGGACTTTATGAAATGCTTGAGATGCATTAATCTCACTTATAGTATTTGTATCCCATGTTATAAGGTGATATTTAAGTGTTTGTTCTGTAACTATAAAAGTGTCTGCAAAGAAACTGGAAACTCCCACAGTCAGGACAGAAGCATTACCAGGTGTGAAATACTAATTAATAACAAGAGGTGTCATCTCCTGCCCAACAAAAAGGCGGTCTATGGACACCAGGCAAACCATTGTGGAACATCAATGGACAAAAGACTGTTGATTGCTCTCCCCACACCCATGAAGCGGGGACATGCACAAACACTCATCCCATCACAGCTTGAAATGTGGGGGAAAGAAAATGAAAATCCCTGTCAAAAAGCAATGGTCATCACAGGCTGGCTGGAACTTGAAGAAGGCAGTATTTCTAAGCATAAGCAAGAGATTTCCCAAGGTGCCTAGTTTGTTTTAGTCCTAAAGAACATCTAGAGCTTGCACATTACAGTAGCTTCTATTACCTTCTGAAACCCAAGACTAACTCATTTGTGTGTATGCTTACCTGCTTTAATCTTGTAAATAACTCATTTCCTTTTTCTAGTTCATAAATCTTTAGTTAGTTTACTACAGGATTGGTTACAATCTTTGGTGAGAGATCTAAGGTACAACTGACCCGGGGTAAGTGACTAGTCCGTTGAGACTGGGTGTAACTGGAATATTGTTTTGATTTTTGGTGTAAGGGACTATCTATCACAAAAGCAGGCATCTGGGTGGCAAGTTACACCAGAGTACCCAAGGAGACCGTCTGTGACTCCATATTAAGGTTGTTAAAGTGCTTGTGGAGCTCACACTTCATACTTGGTCAGTGAAATCTAAAAATTGGGGTTTGTGCCTTCGTTTGTAACAGTCAGCCCGGAGTCTGGCATACACGTTCGTGAGCCACCCCAGACAGCTTGACACCCAAAACGTGCCAGGTGCTTTTGAAAGACAGAAGACGACACGATGCCTGCCCCCCAAAAGTTTTAAACCTCACCCATTAGGGACTGAAACACGCAGTGCCATTTCATGATCTGCTGCTTTCTAAATATGTTGAAGTATCACAGAGTGCATTCTTGCAAACCTTTGTAAATAAAAGCTTTTCTGTGTTTTTTCAGGAGGAGGTGGTGTTGGAGAGGCTGCTTTGCTCTTAATTAGTACTGTAAGCATTGTGGACCGTTCCTGAGATTTTCTTTGTAAACCAATAATTATATAAGGGATGTATAAGTTTTGTTCCCAAAGCACGGCATATGTTTGACATAGAAAAATTACATATGTCTAAAATATATCTGTTGATCTTAATGCAGAAACTAATAAATCTTCATTATCCATTTTTATACCTTCTATTACTAAGTGCTGCTCATCTTGGATTTTCAGGTATTCTAACATATGATCCTCATCATCCAGAAGAGTAAGATAGTTCTGCAAAGAAAAAATTACTGTTTATTTCTTGTTTTTAAAAAAATTCAGAAGCTATTTTAAATTTTAATCTTAAAGTAACAGGACTCAAAGAGTATTAGTCATTTCAGGACATACATTGGTTACCAGCTCCCTACTTGCATACGTTAATTAAACAGAGCTACTTACTTGCATCTCCAAAAGTATCCACTGGCTTTTTAGATAAAACTTAAAAGTTATGTATGGTTTTTCCTTATAATGAGAATAGTGGCATATTGGATGGAACACTAGCTAATTCATAATCAAGAGTAGGTTTTAAGAGACATGGGCAAAAACAACATGGCCTATGAAAAAGCAAAGCAGGAAACAACGATATCTAGCTAAGGTAAATTATTTCAAATTCCAAGTTGTAATCAAATGTGTTTTTCACAAATGCCTATGGGATTTAAGAGAACATCATTGACCATGAATGGCCCCAGTGCTCTTAAATCCTTTCAGCACTTTTCAAAATCTTCCCCCCCTACAGTAACTATTCACTGGCTTCCTAGAGCTGATTTGACTTCAATATGTGGTCTCAGAAGTTTTATCATCTTCCATCCTCTCCTCCTTATTAGGACATAGGGAATCTCCATTTATAGATCCTCTCCTAAGGGATGTCCGAACCACGTGCTCTGTCGACTTTCCCTCAGGCACCTGTCAGCTTTCCCCACAGTAAGTAAATAGGTGTGTAGGTAAATTCTAAGGATACACTCTGGCAGCATTGACTTATACAGTCTCTTATTTAGGAAAATCTTTTTTCTTTTGAATATGAGCTATTATATTATGCTGTTTAAGCAAAGCAATATTAATCTATTACATTCTGACTCCCCCTCTATTTTTATCTTCGTTAGTTATCTGTGATTTACAAAATAGGACCAGCATGACGCACATTTGGTTTTGGTCTGCTTTTATTTTTTCCAGTGAAATCTGTAGAAAAGCCACATAAGCAGATTAAACATTTAGGATGTTATTCAGGAAAAAAAGGAGTTCTCTTTTTTTAAATGGTAGTCTCCAAATTTTGGGTTGGCTTGATTGCTATGTGAAATGTGGCAACAGGCAATAAGCCCACAAATAATTCCTTTTTCAGACACTCACTTGAGATACCAAGTGACAAACAGCCACTTTTCGCCAAAGAAACAATTCTATTCTTCTGCCTAGTCCACAGTTTTAAGTTAATGGACAAATACTACACAAAAACTAATGAAGGTACTTCTCTCCAATCAGAATAAATAATAAATTAATAAATATCAGTGCAGAAATGCTGTATACACCATTAGGCATAGTAGTTAATTTCACGGCACAACATTTCTTATGGTGACTGTCATGGTTTCTTCTTTTCCTCATAAGCATACAGCTACATGAGGATCTCCATATCTAACATCACTTCCTATGAAAGCAATTGTAGTGTGTGACGGTAGGTCCATTTGGGGAGACACAGTTCTAGTGCAAATGGCCAGTGTGGACTTTTCTACATTATAAAACTTCAATATGTTTGGACACAGCTGTGAAGAATTGAGTTCCCTGACATGATGGTTACAATAAATTTGCAGACACTGTAGATCAGGGCAAACCATGTTCCTCATCACATCAACTATTCCAGGGGTTCTCAAACTGCAGGTCAGGATCCCTCAAGGGGTCACAAGGCTATTACATGGAGAGTTGTGAACTGATAGCCTCAACCCCAAACCCGCTTTGCCTCCAGCATTTATAATGGTGTTAAATATATAAAAAAGTATTTTTAATTTATAAGGGGTGGGGGTCGCACTCAGAGGCTTGCTATGTGAAAGGGGTCACCAGTGCTAAAGTTTGAGAACCACTGAACTATTGTAATTCTTCACTGACATATTCTAACAGCAACGTTCTACAAGGCAGTAATTTCCCTTTACTATCGACACTTGTGTATATTATGCTTCGTATATTAAAATAATTTAAAATGTAAACACATGAAGAAAGAATGGTTCCTGGACGGCTGCTGACATATTGAAACTGACAGCCTACATGTAACAGGCCGCACTGAAGGAAACACATTTTTTAATCTACCTTTAAAGTGGGTGCTATGATGCTACAAATTAGCTCTAAAAATTCAACAGAAGAGGGCTGAGTTGTAATTACATCAGAAAGAAAACCAGGATATATGTAAATTAACATCAGTCTTACAAAGAAAAATTTGCCACATTCTTCACCAAGCAAATCTAAAGATTCCAATTTCACAGCTGGGAGCACATATGAAAACTAACATGCAGGTGGTGGGTCAAAGTCTTTAGTGTCACAACCATTCTGGCCCAAAATTTTCAGACCAAAGTGTGTAAATAGCAGCTACAGCACATGCATCTCTGAATTTGTGTGTTTAGCAGTTTTCTGAAGAGTGAAGATATACACAGCATTTAAAGTCCTTAAAGGTTAAGTTACCTCACTATTGTATAACCACAGCCGCATATCCTCCTCTTTTATACGTAGCCTCTGGGACAGATATTCATGTATCTCTTTAATAGTCTGCATTCGACTAAAGCAGCCTGTATAAGCCAACACTCGTTTTAAAGGAGCACTGGGAGAAGGTACATTCCCTGTGTCACAATCACAAGAAAAAGGCCAAGATGTTCATAACACACATCTGTACATACAGCAACAGGCAGATGAGTTTAATAAGGTTATTCTACAATATACACATTCAAATAAATGCATTTTGTGAAAAAGGAGTACACAGAGCTACTTATGTTATGGTGTTAATACGGGCCATATTGCAATCTTAATAAATCTTAACCCTTGGTCAACTTGCCACACAAACACCCAGTATAACTTTGCTAACTTCCATTACCATATTACCATAAGCAGCAACCCTCCCTCCCTGCTTGCTAATAGCAGGGCATTCTAGAGAGGCTGTCCTCGGCAAGACTTCATTACTTTTACAAAATATACTACAGCAATTACCACCATACTATGAAGTAGCAAAACTGATCTGTTTCTTTAGAAGACAAGATATGGAAGGCAAGAGGTAGAGGTTTTCTTTTGTTTTCTAATTAAACTAAAAAAAATTCCTTCATGAAACCTACTCTTAGAAAGCATGTTATATGTAAAGGAAAAATGTGAAAAAATCAGTTTCACTGTTCTTTTCTGGGAAGCAGCACTTCACTGCACCTCTTCTACGGAGATGAATGTTGATCTGTGAAGATTAAATCAGTCTGGACGCTCAGAACAGGATTACTCTCTCACAGACACGGGCTGCATAACACATTTTGGGAAGATGGCCTAGGAATTCAACACAGTTTCTCAAGATTCACTCAGATATGTCTGCAAAACTAAACTGACTTTGTCAAGTCAAAAATGTCATTATAGGCAGGATTCAATATATGTAGCTCATCTTCGGATAATGTACTTGCAAATATTGGGTTTGAAAAAATGAGACCAATGTGACCTTTTTCTATTTTTCTGGGGCTTTTTCCAGTTTAAAATTAAAACGTTTTTCCTTCAGTGCACACCCTGAGCGAACAGCTGCATTACTTTAAATAAACCGAAGGAGCAGTATAGTTACAGTTCAGTTGTAAAAAGATTAAAAGAACCCAATATACAGCATTATGATACGGAATGCCACTACACACTACGGCACCGAAGAGCAAAACTAAATCACAATCATTTTATAAATCAGCAAAGCATCTGTTTTACCGTAAAATACCAAGCAAAGGACTACAATTTTTTAAAAACACAAAAAAGCATTCTCTGCAATTAAAGATGAGAGGATTAGTTGTAAGATTACAGCAAGAAAGCATATTTGAAAAAATTCGAAGATTAATATTTGATTCAACAAATAATTAGTGCAGAGCAAAATAATTCCAAATCAAGATTAAATTTGGCATATCAGAAGAACCGATGTATTTGAATTAGAAATGTTTAGGTACCAAACAAAGCAGTTTCCATTATATAAAATTAAGTAGTAAAAAATGTTTTTGGATACTAGGCGGTTTCTATAGCGCAACTTGATCAAGCAGGCAGCCACTAATTATACAATAATTTTGGGATTGTAATATTACCATATTTTGCAGGATTTGTCAAAGCAGTGAAAAATCGAGCATCTGCATGAGTTTTAAATAGACACTGACTAAAAGGTCAATGTCCTTCCAGGTTCTGATTTCCAGTGATCAGTTCTGCTGGCATTTGTACATGCACTAATACACATGTGCACGCAAATCTCAATTTGTGCGTCTCCTGCCACGCGGCATGCCAACACTGGAGATTTGCTCGGACACAAACTGTAGGAGTTAGGTATGCAATTGCGTATACAAACCTGATAATTGAAAATCAGACCTCTATCATGCCTTCTCAACCTGTCTGTAAAATATTATGAAACTAAAGGCCTACACACTTAGGGTCCAGGACCAGTGTAATCTTAAAATGAGAATAGAGATTGCAATTATGGGGTGTTAGCTGAAATCTAGATTTTCCACTAATCTTACCTGTATGTATTTTCATCCTCTTGCACAAATGCAGCCTTTGTTTGCAAACTGTATCAAGTAAAAGACTTCATATTTCACTTGCCCTATCACTTCTTATCAAGTATTAAATATGAGTGTTCGAGACTAATTAACTGGTTAACTCAGAACCACTCAATTCACTGTTAAGTGTGAACCAGCAGCTGGATGAACACCGCTGATTTATTACAATGTAGTATTGTATGTTAGGGGACTACCTAAAATAAATTCAGATATAAATATTCTATAACTACACAGATTGCAGACAAGGAAAATAAGATGGTCTTCCCCAACTGTTTGTTTTAAGCAGTGCTCATTTCCTCACTCTCACATCACCAATCTGAAATGTGTTTAATAACTACACAAGTGAACTCACTTAAAAACTGAAAATGCCCCTAGTCTCTCCTCTTTGTACAAGATCTTGATAAAAGAGCTTTAAGTTTTACCAGTCACTCATTCTGCTTTACAATCGATTAAAAGATGTATAAGCACAGTGGCAGCAAGCTTTTATTGACCTGGGTCTCGCTTTTTTAGAAACTGCGCAGTTGTGTTCTTGCTGCATTCTTACGTTACCTCTAGGCAAATGATGGGGAAACATTCTCAGGCTCATCATACCCATATTCACCCAGATGTTTGATTGCTGTGTTCGAGTGGCAGGTTGCTGTCTCAGAAAGAGCAGATAGCGAGGAAATAACTCTAGCTCAGCGACGCCAGTTTTGCTGTTTTTGATCACCTAATGAAGACATTTAAAGAAAATTTCAGAGACTTCCCTTCTGAGCCTTCAGGAAGTCCCAAAATGAACCTCTGTAGGGGGCAGAGGCCTGGGAGATCAAAGTACCCTACTGAAAATATACCAGATAAGAATGGACTTTTGGGACAATATGTCTTCAGTTAATTTCCTGGGGAGGTTAATGCAAAAACCCAGCCTTTGGAAGCTACTCCCTGAGAACTGGGTCACTGTCTGCTGATTACCAGTTTCCTACAGATGAGATCAAAGGCTCAAGCGATACAAAGAAACAGGTGAACTGACCAGCTTGGGTTCTGGCTCTGAATCTGAGACAGTTATGAACTTGAAAAATCCAGTTGTCGGTTTTGAAGATCTGTCACCAACCAGAGCCTGAGATGAGCTCTGGGGGTGGCCTCTGCTGAAGCTTTTTCGCATGTGTGTAGGTTCTTTTATTGTTTTAATATGTTTTCAACTTAAGAATAAATGTGCTTGGTTAGAAGCAGTGTGTTAACTTGTAACTGCAAGCAATACACTGATCACAGCTTCTTGAGAGAGCAAACCACATATGCTGGCCTTTTAGAAACTCTGGCTTGCTGGGGATATCACACCGTAGGCAGGGAACTGTGCAGCCTTAAAGAACACCTGGACAGGAGGAAGTGAGATGAGAGTCTCTGCACAAGAGAGGTGATGGCTGGGAGCTGGAAACCTTTAAGTGGGCGCCCTCAAGCAACCACTGAGGGGGAGTGCAGGTGCAGTTACCCTGAAACCGTGACAGACGTCTCTTCTAACATTGCTCAAGTACGTTCGTTTGTGTTGTGTGTAAAACACTGAGGCCTTTTCTAAACTACGAGAGGTGTTTGTTTCCATGGAGATCATGTGCAAGGAGGACAACAGAAGTCAGTATGGTTGTACTGTAAAATAACTGCTACCATTATAGATCAGACAACTCTATAAACTCTTACAACCAACCCTTCTCACCAGCCGTAACACTGAGTATTTAAACAAAACATCCTGAAAGAAAACAGTTTAAAAATCTGGTCAGAAACAAAACATTTAAAATACCGAGGATTATTGTACGTAGTTGCTTTCATCTAAATGGACCCCCAAATGCTATGAAGTTTACTAAATCAATTGTACGCTATACACAGTCCTTGAATTATAAGATTCTATCTGACCAGCAGGGTGAGCAATACTGAGTTCCTATAAAAGAAAGCTTCTTGAAGGACAGGTGCCACTTTAAGGCTCCAGGGCTACACAGGATTCATGTCACCCACGAAATACAGTCATCTCTGTGGCAAAACCTAGTACCGGTTAAGCAATGCACAGCAATTTTACGCAAGAGTTCAGAACCTGTAGTGACAAACAGTCCATCCAACAGAAGTGGGAGGGCAGATTTTTAGATGTGAACTTCACAGAACGATGGAATTTGGGCAGGAGACAGGTTCGCATCTCTGCTCTTGTACAACTTCTAACTCCATGGGCGTGGTGTCAATTTTATGCCTTCTACAAAAGAGGAACTACAGCAACACAATGCCCTTTCCAATGCTTTTAGCTTTAGTTTCACTGACAGTTGAACACTTGGCTTTGAAACCCTTCCCCTTAAATTGATCTACGGAAGTATAGCCCATGTGTCTGACTAGAATTGACTTAAAGATCACTGTAAGGAACCTGTAATGTCAACAGAATTTTAAGAAAGTTTCAAATTCCTTCGAATTAATAAATCTCGCTTAATTTTTCTTGATCTTGTTTAATTAGTTTTTGATACATTCTGATTAATAATTTATGTATGCCATAGTTAAACTGCATAATACAGCTCTAACAGTATGACCTGTTAAAAGTCATTTTGTAACGCTATATATATTTACTGTTTAGTAGCTAAAGGAGACTTGTGAGACAATTGTATATTTTAACAGTAAAATATCCTCATTATTCACTTTTGTTTCAGAAATACTCTGGCTGTGTAACTATGGCTAAGAAATCACTCAGTAGGATAACCAGAGACGTCAACATAACCCATTTATACTCAATTCTACCTACAGTAGGCAGTTTTTGATAGCATGGGGCCGGACTTGAGGTCCCAGGAGGTCCCTTCCTGTCCCTATCTACATTTGAAAGTAAAAGTGACCTTAAGATACAAGGCAGAATTTAAATTGTTTAGAAACTGCCAAGTTTGAATATCGTAAATGCCACTGATATTTACAAATACATCTTTACCCTCCCGTCAGTTTAAGATTACATTTGGAAAACATTAAAAAAAAACAGGAGCACCTTGCAGAGTAAGAGACCCATTACTAACTAACTTTTTACGGCAAGTTAGTAAGTGACCATATGCAGTAAGAATTCCATGAGCACCGATTCATCATGACACCAATTCATATAAGAAACTTTGTTGTTTTCATCTGGAGAAAGAGTATCTTCGGTTTAATTATTTATAATGCTTCTTAATAATCATACTATTGTATGTTTGTAAAGGTAACTGACTAAGTAATGTGAAAGCTCACTACAGCCCTCCGCTATCAAGTCTTTGCTGAGAAACGGCTATGCTATCAGGCTTGATGGAAGAATGATTGGGCTTGTACATTAGGAAGAGGAAGAATTAGGACAAGTAAAATTTTCAGTGGTTGTTAATTTAAAAGAAATAGGCAATCATTGTTCTGTAAGAATAATCATTAATGGAACAAAGCAACTTCTACAATGTTAGCAGTTAACATGGCACAAAAGAAATATAAAAGACCTGGGAGTGAACACCGGGTACAGGATCTGTTCAAAATACAAAGCATTATTTATATTGCCCCAGCACCAAATGGCTCCCGTGAGAATTCAGAGTCAGACTCTGTAACACACAAAACAGTAGCTCTTTGGGGCAGGTGCTATCTAAAAAATAGGTGGTTTTTTGCATTGGCTGGCTAACAAGGATTACAAATTCTTCAAGACAGGGGCCATGTGTTCCCATGCATTTTACAGTGCCTAGCACAGTGGGGCCTCCTAACTCCAATTAGGATTTTTTGGATGCTGCAGCAATATAAAACATCCCCAGGAGACCTAACTGTAGACAACATGGATCATGTAGAGAAGGTAGGTGAACCTTTGGAGAGAGAACAGCTTACACCCATCTCCCATTTCACACCCCCTTGAAATAACTTATGGAAAGATAATTATAGCCACAGATTGGCTGACAGAAGCAAGGTTGAAATGCAGAGAAAATGCTCAAATAAATTGGTTAGTCTCTAAGGTGCCACAAGTACTCCTTTTCTTTTTGCGAATACAGACTAACACGGCTGTTACTCTGAAACCTGTCAGAAAATCTAGAGGGAATAACACTTCAGATTAACTCTGAAACCTTTCGTTAACCAATTGACATTGTGAGACTTGCCCCAGAGGAGAAGATCGATAAGTGGATGTTTAGGCACAAAGGATTGTTAGCATACATGACTCCAGAGTCTGTCCCAAATAAACAGTGGCTGTATTCATTACTTACTGGTCTAGGTAATGCCAGGTTTGCCCCATACCAGTGGTAAAGGGCTCTCCATACTGGTTCTGGTACCATTTTATAATCCCTCCCTTCAACCAGATGTGGAGATCGTTTTAATCGTCCGCCTTCCAGGGTTAATGATGCAGCCTTCAAACAAAAAAGGGTGGTGACAGGACTTAAATGGAGAAAATAGCCCACAGTTGCAAAGATTTCAGCTCATGAATTCTAGAACATGTTTTAATTTTTAAATATGCTAGCAAGTGGCAATTACTACCTGTCTTTCATACTGGAAGAAAGTATTTAATTTAACAATTATGTTTAATTTTTACTATTAAATACTTCTCTAAAAGGGACAAGATAAAATTCTTATTTTCCCCCATTTCTTTACTACCACCATCAGGTTATTATTATTTATGTTTCAACATTTATACTGTTAACTGTTTGCATTTCACCCAACCTGAACAGTGAAACTAGACTAGTCAGTTTAATTTTCAATTTATACTCCATTTGTACTTTCTGTTTCACGTGCACAAGTACAACAGCATTATGTTTGGGTTGATAATGCTGCAAGGATATGTTTAAATACAAAAGTGTTTTCAATATAATTGTTAAAATGTTATTTTCATGAAAACATTTCCACCTGTTTTACTATATTTTGGAAAGCCACTTAAACACAGCTGTAACTTTTTCCTCCTGGAAACTACTTCACACTGGCCTTTTAAATAAATAGCAAAATAATTTCTGTAGTAAAAGTCCGAACACTGATTACTACACTGCAAATGGTAGATCATACTCAATTTTTTGTTTTGTGGCCAACAAAATTGTGCCAAGTAATATTAAACTAGAAATTAAGTGACAATTGAGAGCTAGTTTTGTCCTGTTGCCTGATTATCTAAATAATAAATTAAGTTTTTACAGCTAGACAATTGGGATAAAGATTTATCAAACATTTTCCTGAATTTCCATAGGTCAGTCACATTTACCTTCACTGGTTCTTGTGTTACAAGTGGTTGGTTATCAATAGCTCCTGGTCTTTGTGGATTAAGTTGTAGCAATATATTTCCACTGGATCCAAGTAAACACTGATTATTATTGTCCGAAGTGTTATGCTGCCTAGCAAAACACATATCGGCTGCTGGAGTACTGGAGTAAAGAAAACCTGTAGAAGAAATGAGTCATGTGTCTCAAATTTTAGTTTAAGTTACATTCCATAAACATGAGTACATCAATTAGAAAATAAGGATAAACTTCTGTGTTAAGATTGTGGCGAAAGTTTCCCCTCAAATAGTACTTGAGTTGCAACAAAGATATATAAATGGGTCCAGGTAACAGAGCACAAAACATGCATCTGCATCTGAAAATGGGGACTGGAGTGTAAGGTAACTGTATTCCCAAATTAATATTTGGGTATACAAATACCAGTTTCTGGGCACAGTAGCCGGCAGCTCAGGTATGCTGTTACCTAGCTGTGTATATGGTAACTGATATCTAGGTTTCACAATTTATCCCTGTTCATAAAGGGTAACAGGAACAGAGACATGCACAGTAATGCTGTTACATTCTTGGCACCAGACAAGGCAAGTGCCTATCTACATACAGAACCACCTATTGGCTGAATAATGCAATACAGAAATAATGAGGCCTGGCTTCTGGGCTCATAATCAGAAGCAAGCAGTTGGCTTTATTAACTGTGAAACATACAGCTGTGGGTGGCTCCAGCATGAGGAAAAAAGATGGCTTGTTCTGGTCCAGGGAACACAGTATATGTAACCATCCTACTCTTGAATGCCAAATAAAATTGAATCTATTTCCCCATGTTAAGTATCCTCACACCTTCTTGTCAACTGTCTGAAATGGGCCATCTTGATTATCACTACAAAAGATTTTTTCCTCCTGCTGATAATAGCTCATCTTAATTAATTAGCCTCTTAGAGCTGGTATGGCAACTTCCACCTTTTCAAGTTCTCTGTATGTATATGTATCTTCTTACTGCATGTTCCATTCTATGCATCTGATGACGTGGGCTGTAGCCCATGAAAGCTTATGCTCGAATAAATTTGTTAGTCTCTAAGGTGCCACAAGTACTCCTGTTCTTTTTGCAAATAAAAGTCAGTTAGCTTTCAAGAAAGAAAATCTGTCTCAAATTCTGTCAAGATTTTGCTACCAACAAGATGGCAGAATTTTTTCTGCAGCTGAATTGGTAACACTGAAGTGGGGAGAAAGGAGAGGACAATAGGTAACTCTGAGATGGCCCCTAAAAAAGCAAGAGTAGAGCATCACTTTGAGTGATTGTTCGATTGGCTGGAGTTAAGGAGTGGGGGGGAGGAGTTGAGGCTATACAGCTTGCCTGGGCTTCTAAAGAGTCAGTTTGGCTTGGGAGATGGCACAGGGTTGCACTAGTCTGAAAAGATTTCGTTCAAGATAGACAAAGGCTTATCCTAACTCTGGAGATTTGTACTTTAGCTGGGAGACGTATTGTTATGATATTGCTACAGGGACTTTTGTTACTTAAATTATTTCAGTTCCTACAGAGCCTAAAATTAAGACATATATTGTCCTATATTTTTAATGCCTCAGTCTTTTTCTGCACCTTTCGTCTTCACAGGGATAGTGATCTGAGGGCAGATCATTGCATGATGACAGACAGAACTTTACGGGAAACGGAAAACACTATTTTGGAAAGTTACAATGATGGGATGATGATGAAAACTATGTTGAGAATAATTAATAGCATATAGGGAGAAATGTGTTATTTAAGTAATCCTGTCCTCTTACCTACCAGACTCAAATGCACTATGACACCAACAGTGCATACACAGCTCATTTTTTTAACTTCAGTCTCGCTACCTTTTAGTCTGGAGGAACCCATGTAATATTTAGATCCCTCGAGACCCATCCTAGATTAAACCTCTATGGGAACAAGATTTTATGCTTACTGCTAGTAGTAGTCTCTGAGGCTTCTGATGCAGTAGAAATATTATCTGAAAACTTTTCTTCTGTGACAGAAAAGTAATTTACACCTCCTGTTTTGTCTTCTCTCTGTTCTGATGTATGGATTGCAGCAGCTACGAGTGAATTCTTACCTCCACTCAAGACAGATGAAGGTTCTATCACAACAGGGTTAGCATCCTATAATTGTTAGAGAAAGAGAAAAAGGTGAACTATTGGCCAACATAAAACTGGAAATTTAAAATCACTCATATACAGAGTTAATACACCAGCATACATTGTACCAACATTACTTTTAAGGATCTCAAAATGTTCTATAAAAAGATATTTTCCCATCTACACCATGAGGATAACAGAGTTATCCACCATCCAAATCACCGGAATAAGTATTTATATACTATACTGATGCATGTTACAGACAACTATAAAACAGGTAAGACTGCTTTGTTCTGTCTAAGAACCTGGAAATGGTATGTTTATAAGCAGCTACAGTTATCTGCTATAAACATTTTAAGATCATCTAATTGATAATTGGTTGTAGAAGTCATCTCTATTGGGGGGGTTGGGGGACTTGGATTGTTAAAAGCTCTGAACAGCAATGAAAAGTTAACTTCAATTAAGTCTGTGAATAAATGTAGGGCTTCTGAAAGTGAACAGCTAAGTCCATTGGGCTAAGTAGGCATGGCATAAGTTATGCACACTTTCCTCACACCTACAGCTGGGCAGGAAACTATTTTCTTTTCCTGTCAATGTTTTCGAGGTGAATACATTTTCCTGTTCCACACTGGGACACAACATAAACCTTTCTAAGTTTTCTATAAAAAGGAGAGACCGGCCATAGCTCAGGGATTAGGACACGCAACTGGGATGTGGGAAACCCAGGTTCAAGTTCCTACTCTGTTTGAATCCAAGCTCGTCCCCATCTCAGGTGAGCTTCCTAACCACTGCTGTCTTCAGATGTTTTCCATTTTGAAGGTTCAGTTCAGATTTTAATAATTTCAATTATATTTTAATATCACAAGAGGCTGGGAAAAAGCAACTAGTGAAGGAACAAATTAGAACTATTTTGAGACCATAATGAAGAAATTTGGATAGGAAAAACAAGTAGGTTACTACGGTATAGTGTTTCAATTAGCAGCCATGAAAAACTAGGACAAGCCCATAGTTTTATGGCTCTATAATGGATGCACTCTGAGCCTACACTAATTTAACTGTAGATTTTGACTGATACTTGTTCAATACAAATCACTTTGTGTTTCAATTAGATTTCTGGAAAGGTTGCAAATGGAGTTGTTTTAATGTATGTTAAATTTTCCTTTAGTACAACTTCCCTACTCTGTGGTAAAAAGCAATCATTACAAGAAAAAAAAAATATGGACTTAATTTTAATTCTCGGTAACAGTTTCAAAATATGAAGTTCGCTACGCCTCAGCCCCAGGTGCAAAATGCTCTCCTACTAACCTAGGCAACTAAAGAAAATTGTCAGGAAAATTTAACTTCGTTCCTTACTTGTCTGCATTAGAGTTAGGCTAAAACTTAAACCATGGACATTACAAAATGCTGCTTCACTAAAAGGTTGGATTCCTGGTCTTCCTCTTTGGAGAAACAGCACTGAAAAGGCAATCTGGCTCACCCTTGGGGCAAGGTGCAGGAGAGATCTCCTGTCATCCAAAGGCAATACATCTACCCACTTAAGAAAAAGGTATTGACAAGGTTTGAAAAGAGTCCCATTGAGTTTAGAACAATAATAGCCACCAGAGGAAATCTCCAGAGGTTGGAAAGCAGAAGAAAAAATGGGAAATAATCAGAGCTTAAGAGAGCCATGGAATGTCCTTACATCCTCAACAAAAAGAAAATGTATGCAATGGACACTACTGCATTACTGCAAGTACTGCACTACTGCAAGAGTGAAAAAAGGGGAGACCCATTTAAAGTTGCATCTGAACAAGATTTACTTGCAAATTCTTGGCTTGTTTTATAGCATCATCATCATCGAATAAAGGCAAATTAGCATAAAAAGTAATATGTTCAACTGAATAACAGTGCCCTTGACAGAATCTTCTTGTATGTATCTGTAGAGCCCTGTGTAGTTCTTTAATATTTTCTTTACATGGCAGCAGAGTACACATGCCTGTAAGCCACTATGTTGTATAGAGAATCTCACAAGTGCTGGAGTTAAGCAAGGTATTAAGTATGAAACCCTATATGCTTTTGAATAAATCACACTATAGCAAGGATCAAATTACTCAGCGTGCCAAGCAAGCCAAAACATCCATTAAGTCAACATTTGTCCAGCTTGTCATGTATGAGCAACAACTGTATTAAATCACTAACAGTGCACACTTTCTAATCTTTACATTTATAAAGCAAGTCACATTTTTATTTATAAGACATCCTCTTCTAACTATTAACATACTTCCTCTTCTGAGAAGCAACTTATTTCACTTAGTTTTCTCCATTTGTGGTTGAGTGAACTGCGAATTATTTTTATTCTGGTCTCAAACAAGTCTTAAATAGATTTTTTTCCCCCCACATGTGTATCAATCTGGCAAAGATGTTCTCATTTGCATGCTTTTATGGTACAGTCTTCAAGGAACATAGCCTCACTTCAATTCACTTTCAAGAGGTTTTGGTAACATACCTTTTAAAAAAAAACCCACCATGTACTTTGGCTACTTCTCCTTTTACATCATTGCTACTTATCAGGATATTTGTATATAAATCAAATCATAATCAAACTCCCCCTGAGTTCATTCAGAAAAGGCACAATGCATTATTTGTGACACACACACAAAAAATCACATCCATTATTATAATTGGTTATGTTAAAAGCTAACTGGGTTGTGATATTACCAAATAAATCAGACAGAACAAGGACGCTGTATATTGGCAAGAGGACTCTTATCGGAAAAACTATCTTAAAAAGCTTCAACGATGGGAAAGAAAATGCAGAATAAGTATGACAGCCCAATAGGATCTTAGTGAAAAGTTTAGTATGCAACAGCGATTCTCTAAATCAATTTGTTTCCTGAAATGGATGAGGGATATTTAATTTCTAGCATTCTTTTTTATTTACTCATTGGTTAATTGATTAAGCAATCATTTTGCTCTTCCTTTCCTGTTTTATCAACACATGCACAAATGGAACATCAAAACGTTGAAATCTCACTGTGTTAACATGAACTACTGCCAAACTTACATATTTGACATATTCTTTCCATTGCTGCCACCATTGCATTGCGATGAGAAACCAGTTGTGCCCTGGCTGGAGACCATATCTGCTTTCCCGTTCTAACCAACCCCTACAGACAAGAATTAAGAAAACAATACAATCAAAGACATTGCTTGAAACATGACAGTTAAAGAAAAAAAGCCAACTACTATTAAAATGATGGAAACCTATTAAAACAATTTTTTCAATAAAATGCATACCTAATAATTTGTCCTTCCTCTTCTGGGGTAGCAGGTCTTAAACCCAAAACTATATGGCAAACCTACAGAGAGAGAAAGGGAGGCAAATCATACCATGAAGATGTAAGACTGTCAATGCAACAGTAGGTAAGAAGTAATAAGGGTATCTTCCACACAGAGACCTCTTTCAGAAACAGCATTTGGATGGTGATAGATGATTTCAAATGAACACAACATTCAGAGCCAAGTGTATTTTTTTTGTGGTTTTAGCCAAGCAAGTTACTAAAAGTCATATATCCAACTCCCAAACTCACATGATCCTGTTTGTACTATTTAGCCGAAGGTAAGCCCCAACTTAGATGCCCAAAGGGGAAAGAAAAAGGAAGGGTTAATTAAAAAAAAAATTTTTTTTTAAAAAAGGTCTCTCTCTTGAACTGACTCTACACAAGAAAAAACACGGAGGTTCCAGTCATCAACTACAATAACATTTACCCCTAAACTGTAACCAATTTTAATAAATGAATCCGACCCAACTCCCGACAAAGGAAAAGAAGACAGCTGGGTAATACAGTATTTAGCTTAGTACTTTTATAGGTCTTCTCCTCTGCTGACCTGAAAGTGCTTTAAAAGGAGGGCAAATATCATTACCTCTATTTTGCACGTGAGGAAACTGAGGACTTGCCCAAGGCCATTCAGTGAGAGCCAGAATTAGAATCCAGGCCTCCAATTCCCAGCCCAGTGACTGGTTAGGGCTTTAGACTCTCCTATAAAACAACAAAGGGGTGGCCACCCTGCTCCAAAGAAAGTCCACGCTGTCTGCAGTTTATCCCACTACATGTGCACGTCAATAACAAAGATCTAAGCTTGTCCACACTTAAGGATTCCCTGTAGAAACATTGATATTCCTAGAGCTCCCTTTCATCTATGAATCAATCCCATCTCCCTGATTATCTTCCCTAGCGTAAGCTAGCTGCATTGGTTACAAACACAGCATCTTACAACAGAGTTTTAACACCTGCTAACTGGGTTGCTCAACAGAAGAATCCTGGCCATCATGTTATGAGGGAGGAAAGAGAAAAAAATCAGACAGAAAGTAAATCAGTTTCAATACCAACATAGTATTATCAAAATTAATTTGTCTATTAATAATGTATTTCACATGAAATTAACATTGCTGGTTATTAATGATTGTATGTATTACAGTAATACTTAAGAATGAACCAAGAATGGAGCCCCAGTGCTTGGCACTGGCTACACACAGTAAAAGACAATCCCTGCCCCCAAGACCTTGCCGTCTAAAACAGACAAAAGACAGGATGGGGGAAAGTGGTAGAACCCACAGCAGAATGAACAACTTGAAACTTCAAGTTAGTTCCACTATTATTATTTTTGAGGTGGCCTGAAGTGGAAAGAAAAGTGAAACAAGAGAGAACATTGAAGGGAAGTCGAGTGCAGGGACAGGACGGGGCAAAAAGTTCCTCTCTGCAGTTCAGCCTCCCCCCAGGCCACCTGGCCCGGGGAGGGACCTGGCGGTTAGTTTCCCCAGAGTGGAAGGTTCCGTCTGCATCCATGTGTGTGCTAGGGGAGGGATGGCTATAGATGGACCCCATTTTACCCCTTTTCCTCCCAGTGCAGCAGTCCCTGATTTGGCTACTTCTGGACCTGCTCCTATAGGTTGGAACCTCTCTGCAGTTGCTCCCCAATAACACATGGGGAAAGAGACCACCCGAGTCCTCCTTTCCCCAGAGTGGGGGGAGGGGTGGGTCCTCCCCAATAGACTGTTTAGTCTTTGAGCCAGTTTTCAGATTGGTTGCTCCTCATTACATGTTTTATAGCCTCTTTTCATGTCTCTTTTGAAGCTATCCATTTGAAACTCAGCTGGAGATGTCTAACCATTGGTGGAGCAACTGATTTAAATTGGTATTACAGTGTGAGAGCTGGTATTCTAATAATCTGAACAAAAGAAAGGCCATTAGCTGCTGGGAAGTGACAGATTTCCCAACAACTATAACACAGCTGGCTCTGACGTTAGGTTTTTTTTTTTTTTAAAACTAATGCTATAGTGTACTAGCATCAACTTCTTCAAATAAGCCACTCCTGCTGTTATCAAACCAATTTGTTGAAAGGCTTGATTTAAAGTAATGAAGACTAAATATATAACAAATACTTCACACTTTCATAGCACTTTGCATTTGTACAGCCCAAGGTCTTCACTAAGGCTGGTAAGCATTATCACCATTTTACAGATGCGGACCTGAGGCACAAAGAAGTTAAGTGACTGCACAAATACATCAGTGGCAGAATTAGTGTCCTCGTCCCCTTCTAATGTCTTGTGCAGTGAGCATGCTGGTCTGGAGATTGCTGCTTAGACAGTAAGAGCTTGGGGGTCCTACTTATAGTGGATTCACGAAGAGAACACGAGGAGGCACGAAAACTCAACTAAAAATATCATTGTCAGAATGAGAGTTCTAAACAATTACTGAAGAACAAATACAACAACTAGCCCATCACTGGAGAATGCTTAGATTGCCAATAGTTATTCATTTTAGCTCTGATATACACATATATGTATTAGTTATTAGTTAAGCATTGACAGTGTGTTAGTGCTATTCAGGCCATAAAAATAAAGACATCTGATCCTGAGGAGATTACAAAATGCAAGAAAGAGATAAAATGTACTATAGCTAATGCTACAACATTTATTTAGAAAACAATCGTCCTAGATTTAATTCTGTTTACCAATGAATACATTTGATGGCTTCCAAAAATGGAGATTGCAACACTTCCACCCCCACCCAAATTTTGGCAGAACTATCATCACAATAAAATTTAAAGTTGCTTTGGAATGAATACATACATAAGAGATCTTGAAGAAAGGGCTGGCTCAGTAGCCTAGGGCTTGGGAGGAATCTGAAATCTTATCTTTTTCTTTGCTGCACCCACGATAACTGCATCCACAAACTCAGCCCCTTTGGAAAGGAACATGCCTCTGACCATGCAGCTGATTAAGGAACTACACTGATAAACTCAGAATGGAGCCCCATACAAGTTTTTTTCAGATGGAAGAATGGTGGCTATGTGGGGCCTTATAGGGAGGTAAATTAGGGCAATTCCTCAGAGTTCCATCAGGGAAGGTAACTTCTTTATCCACCTCTCAGGACAAAAAGTTCAGTGGAAAACAGGCAAGGAATAAACAACAAAGAGGAAAACAATCTTTGGGGTTTACATGTTACACAAGATGAGCCAACCTTGAAATGTGGCTGTGCTAAGTTTTTGAGATTGGGCCTGAATTGGATTTTAAAAATTCAATACACATTTGATCCTAAGCTTCTGAATTCCAGGTTTACCTGCATTGTGAAAGGGATGTGATGTGATGAGATCTTTCTGTGCACTATTAATAGCTATACATCAATAAAAGACTGCTTAGATACTGTCTACAGAACATGGCAAAAAAAAAAAGGATTGTAAGCTGCAGGAGCAGCCTCTCTCATTTCCTGTATCACTTTCTTAGGGAAGATTTGGAACATCACCACTTCTAATGGGGAATGTAACCACTGTTACACGTTAAATTTCTTTCCATTTTACGTACCGTGTACTCCATTTTTAACAGCTTGTGCTCCAGGCATCTCACACTTAAGTGAATAATAAGCAAGTACAGCATCATTCAGTCAAGGTAATGCACGCATACAAAAACCACACTTTATTCAAATAGACAAAGCTGTACGTGAGTTGACACAAATGCTGATGCTGTACTATGTGACTGCAAAAGGAAAAGCTGATGAGTTAATTACCATATTGTTACGGTTTAAATTTGCACTAAATGTACCTGAAAAAGTAGATTTAAAAATTCATTGGCAAGAGCACTCTTCACACTCCAGATCTGATAGTCTTCCAGAGTGAGGTGTCCAAGCTAAGTTAAAAAGAGGGGAAGGCAAATAATGAGCATTATCCATTTTACCTCGTTTCTGTGTAAACTGTACATAAACCCATCATACAGAACATGAAAAGTAAGTGTCTGGGAAAGGATTAGCATACATCATTACTAGTATAAAACTTCATGTGAGACAATGATAATGAAATTAAATCCAGATACCAGTTTTAGCTTATCTTAGTCAAAGCACATGAATGTCCCAAAAGAACTACAAAGCACTGAACCTACAAAGAACGAACCATGCAAAGGTACCAGTCTTGGTTCCTGCAACGTAATCCTGTAAGTTTAGTTTCCAATATCCATCCAACACGCTTTGTCAAGCCATGACCAAAACTGCATTGAAGAATCCACATGAATGGTCAGGATAGCCATTTTGTAGGACACAAAGCCACACTGAGGCTATGTTTCTGCAACGAGTACTCCACAGAAATGCCCCAGCATTTGTACAGAACTGCACAGAAGTCAACTGCAGGTTTAGGGTCTAATTATTGTAAGATTCTAAAGCAGATTTTTTCAATAATGTTCTTATCTTAATTTACAATCTGCACCAAAAAAGCTGATGGCATGAAAGTAGCTCTTCGGAGTTTAGAAAAAGCACTGCTCGTTTTAAGTCCATGTATGTCTAATGTGATATGTCGAGTTCTATATTAAACTGATCCTAATAATAAATCTTTAAATCAAAATATAGATCTTTACACAGCAAAATAGCAGAATCTTCCTAAGGTCTGATTATTTCATAAACATTTTAAAGGTGAAAATAATTCAATTCCTTCTTGACAGTCAGGCTGACTGGGGCTCTGGAATCGTGTCTCATCTCGTGTTGCAGGGGTTCTCTTAGTTGGGTTGTGACCAGTAACTCCTCTATCTTTTGCCTGGGACTAGTCAATCCTCCTCCTCCGAGCAGGAGCTCTCCCCCGCAAGGCCATCTTCCTAAAGCTGGGCTGGTTCTCACCTTAGGGTAGTCTGTCTTATCCCTCCTTTAAACAGGATTCCCTCCCTTCATCCTCTCCCTCTAGGGCTGAGAGTTATGTTCCATACAGTCACAAGCTAGGTCTCCTCCTCCTCCAAACAGGAGCCCTCCCTCAGCTCTATCTCTGGAGATGAGTTGTATCTCAGGCTTCCTTCCTTAGGGTAATTGGTCTTGTCCCTGATTCAAGCAGAAGTTCCCCCTCAACCCTCTTCCTGGGGCTAGGGTTATGCCTCGGGCCTTTTTGGCTCAGGTTAGTCAGTCCTACCCTCCTTCAAGCGGGACTTTCCCTCTTAGCTCTCTCTCTGAAACTACGGTTATGCCTCAGGCCTTAGGTTAATTAGTTTTATCCTCCTTGAAGCCAGAGTTCCCCCTCCAGACCTCTTCCTGGAGCTAGGCTGTGTGTCTTAAGTTAGCTGCAAGGTTTTTACCAATTCCCTTCAGCTGAACATCCTTTCCAGTTAGCTTTCCACTCTGGAGGGTTCAACAGTGTCTGCCCTGTAGTGAGGGACCAGGCAGCCTTCACACTGTTCCCCTTCCCCCACCTTCTTCCCAACTGGTTGGGTGAGAGGGGAGACTTGTCCTGCCCAATCTGCAGGATCCCTGGTTCCATGCTCTTAAAGGTACAATAACAAGATTCCCTCTCCAAGCACTATTCATTCCTGGGGCTGCTTCCACCCTATGCCTGTCCCCCTTAAGTCTCTTGATATCTTCCTACTGGACCTTTCAAACCCTCAAAGGGTTATGTCAGGTTGTATGGTGGGCTGACTAGTAAGAGTTACTGTCCTTGATGGCAGACTACCCCATCACAGAATCTAGGTGCTACATTTAAAACTACACTGCCATTTTGTAATGCTACACAGTTCTGCTTTGTTGTTTCTCCCCCCCTCCCATGACTTTACTGTCAGTAACATTAGTAAAGCTTCCTTTTTATGTCAAAATACTTCAAGCAAAGGTCAAGATGTAATACAGCTTTGCAAATGTCAGCTACACAAACTATATTTTAACTATTTGGCAACAGCACAAAGCATTGCTGGCCATAGGTGAATATAAAATACACCCAAGTCAAGAGATCAACAAGAATCCAGATTATAAATATAAACAAGAAATGATGAAGTATAGTTTGACATTGCCCAGCTCTGTTACACTTCCTAATTTTTTTAATTGCCTGATAAAAGGCTCAATTTGATATTTTCATACTGGTATGCAACTGCATAAACACTTAGTCAGTACTGGTAGTTACTAAATCTCTGGTTACACCTACTTTGTTCACAGTTCAAAGGCAAAATGAGATAATGTGCATAGGAGTTCAATAACTCACCTAATTATTGCATCAGCTGCTTTTTCCAGCACTACTTTCATAATCTATTGGGAGGGTCCATTATTTTACATATAATCTTTGTGGAGAAGGTAGGGTCTTTTCCCTTTTACTTAACGCTTTGGGAATGGGTCACCAACATGCTTCGCTACAGACTACCCTCACTGTGGAGCAAACTACAAAAACCTGACGGGATGAAGGAAAGAACATCTCAGAGGCTACCTTTCCTACCGTTATGATAATGGAAGAATCTTTCTTCCAGAGGATGGGCCAGCAACTTCATTGGAACACAGGTCGGTATGGTATACAATTGTTCAAGGTTATAAGCATTTCTAGGTATCCTTGATAACTTTTCAGAAGTAACACATCCCATGAACTTCCCCACTTAAGGTAATAAGGCAATGAATTAAATTGTGGAACCAAAGTCATTGTATATTAGGGGAGGTGGGATCATCCTGAACCAAAAAGATTAAAAAGTGCATTTCTCAAATAAGTTATTTATCTAGTATGAATATAAAAATGCCTAAAAGTATTATATACGAGCTAGGCATTATTTTGATTATTAAAAGACTGAAGAGCTTTTATATAATCAAGAAAAGTCACGACAACTGCCTCTAGAGTATGTTCCACGGATTCCTGCCTTGGATGCGATTGAGACAGTACTACAGTATATGTACTTCATTACATATGAAAATATTGTAGAAGAAATTTGATCTGAATGTAATATATCTCAACAACTGAAGGCAAAATCTTACGCATTTCAAGGTGATATATAGACACAGCATTATATTGCACTACTGATCACCTGAGGGATAGAACTATTCATCTTCCTATCTGCTGCAGAGTATGAGATACATGCTGACACAGTGAACACACAGGAAGATTATTATCCATTTGTTTTTTTATCTAGGACCTGTTGGTTTTTAACAACAAAACACCACAAGGTGTATAAGCCCATTTCTTCTCTCTCTCTCTCTCACTCACACACACACAATATAGATTTATTAAAGCAGTACTACTCACACATAAATTCTAGTAATGGCATATGTCAAGGTTCCTCCCCCACTCTGAACTCTAGGGTACAGATGTGGGGACCTGCATGAAAAACCTCCTAAGCTTATCTTTACCAGCTTAGGTCAAAACTTCCCCAAGGTACAAAATATTCCCCCCGTTGTCCTTGGACTGGCCGCTACCACCACCAAACTAATACTGGTTACTGGGGAAGAGCTGTTTGGACGCATCTTTCCCCCCCAAATACTTCCCAAAACCCTGCACCCCACTTCCTGGACAAGGTTTGGTAAAAAGCCTCACCAATTTGCCTAGGTGACTACAGACCCAGACCCTTGGATCTTAAGAACAATGAACAATCCTCCCAACACTTGCACCCCCCCTTTCCTGGGAAATGTTGGATAAAAAGCCTCACCAATTTGCATAGGTGACCACAGACCCAAACCCTTGGATCTGAGAACAATGAAAAAGCATTCAGTTTTTTTACAAGAAGACTTTTAATAAAAAATAGAAGTAAATAGAAATAAAGAAATCCCCCCTGTAAAATCAGGATGGTAGATATCTTACAGGGTAATTAGATTCAAAAACATAGAGAACCCCTCTAGGCAAAACCTTAAGTTACAAAAAAGATACACAGACAGAAATAGTTATTCTATTCAGCACAATTCTTTTCTCAGCCATTTAAAGAAATCATAATCTAACACATACCTAGCTAGATTACTTACTAAAAGTTCTAAGACTCCATTCCTGGTCTATCCCCGGCAAAGACCAGCATACAGACACAGACCCTTTGTTTCTCTCCCTCCTCCCAGCTTTTGAAAGTATCTTGTCTCCTCATTGGTCATTTTGGTCAGGTGCCAGCGAGGTTACCTTTAGCTTCTTAACCCTTTACAGGTGAGAGGAGCTTTCCCCTGGCCAGGAGGGATTTCAAAGGGGTTTACCCTTCCCTTTATATTTATGACAGCATAGGATGATTAATTTCAGCTGATTATATAAATTTGGACCTGATTTTCACAAGTGTTAAGTTTCACACCGAGATCCCCCACTCACTTCCGTTAAAATTTGTTGGAGCAGCACTTTGGAAAATTTGCTCTGAAGCAGAAAGGTGGATGCAGAAAATGAGCCATGTCGTATATACACACACATCTGATATTAGCACAACCACCTTCCTTCTTGAAGCATGAACCAATTACTAACAGTTTTCCTTCTTTGGAGGACAGTCATTTTGTTAGTCATTACTCTTATAAGAAGAGTAATCATTTCAATGCTTTAGGCAAACTTTGTTTTACCAGTATAGAAAAATAATTAATAATTAATTAAGAGGGTGATAATTCTGTTAAAATTAAATTTTACAAACTGACACATGAATCAGAATGTAAGCACAGTCTTTTTCTAATAGATGTACCTGAAAAGTTGCAATGAAAAATGGACATTTGCTTGGTAGAGAACCTACTACTGACAGATCTCTGCACTGAAACCAAACATGGTAAGTTTACTTTACCTTGGATTACTTTTAAATAAACTGAAATATTTGAGTATTACCTACTTGCCAAGTATTTTCATTTTTATCACAGCTAATCAACTCCTGCCCTTTAGGATTCAACCAGAATCCTTCCCACGTATGTGAAAATACAGTTGGAAAATAAGATAATTGACTGATTCTCTTCAAGTTATCTATTAAAAACGTAAAAGAAAGTTCAGCAAGTTCCCACCTTTGTGGTATCATGTACATCCAAAATGTCTTCTACGATTTCAGACAAGTTCATGCCCAATTCCTTGACAAACGGAGTAGAAAATACAACGTTTAGTGCCTACACATTATTCCAGGGCTATCCATGTCAAGAGGAGGAAAAGAGTGAACATTTAACTTTCAGTGATTTTTATTAAGTATCTGGGTAGTTTAAAATTTGGGGTCTTCATGTCAGCCACATTTTATATCTAAATATCTTTGTACCATAAGCAGAAATTAGAGAGAGTAATTTTACTTTTGTTAGAATCAGCAGGGGGTAACTTACACAAGGTCAATTGCATACATCCCTTTCCTCAATTCAGACATTTCAAGAGGATGTTTTAGTGACATCTGTCTCCAAATAACACTCATACTTTGAAACCTAAAATTGATGCCTATTTTTCAAAGGCCACTACAGAAAACAATAGCAGGTAACTTAAAACATGACTTACAAGTATCTCATCAGTACGGTTGTCTTTCCAGACCTCTAAAAGTGCAACTACCATTTCTTTAAGTTCAGTGCGAGACAAAACTCCATCCCGGTCAACGTCAAAAACCTTAAAGCAAACTGAAGGTGCAGGGGGGCGGGGAGGGGAGAGAAAGGATTATTTTCGCATCTTAAAGATAACTGACAACTATGTTCTAATTAGGGCTACTGCACTTGGTCAACTTCATTGCAGGACAAAACCCTGCAAAGTCACAAGGATGTGACTTCATTGACAGTTCTGAAAATTTCACAGTATGATCTGGGGTTTCTTAGTTGTGGTAGTGGGAAAGAGGAGCTCTCTTTGCTGAACTGAAATTCAGTTTTCCCAATTGCTTGATATCTGATATAACAGGGCATGGAATGCACACATATTCAGAATCTGTAGTTTTCCAACTTGATGGCAATTTTTAAGCTACGTAGATGTTGTCATTTTTTCACCTACTTAGGTACATCACAAAATACAGGAAACTCATAAGGAGCCAGTTGAATGAGACTGACAATAAGAGCAAACTGGTTCATGCCAATGGTGTGGTTAAGAGTGGTTAAGCACTGGAATAAATTGCCTAGGGAGATTGTGGAATCTCCATCATTGGGGATTTTTAAGAGCAGGTTGGACAAACACCTGTCAGGAATGGTCTAGATAATACTTAGTCCTGCCTTGAGTGCAGGGGACTGGACTAGATAACCTCTTGAACCCTTCCAGTTCTATGATTACAACAGAAAATAAACTAGCAAGAGCACAATTTAGGAAAATCTAAAAGGAAGTCCAAATGTTTACATTTTCCACTATATAATGGGATGCAGACTTTAGCACCATGTATGTGCTAATACAGTTTGTATGTATGAATAGTTAGCAAAATTAAACTACAAAAATAATTTACTGAATACCAACTTTAAAACAAAATTTCTGAAAAGGTTTATAGCTGGAATGAAGTCATAGAATAATAACTCACAAGAATACACTGAATTAATAAATGTTAACCATGTTTAATAAAATAAAGCCTTCATATTTAAACTTAATTCAAGATACAATTGTTAGGTTTTTTCCCCCCTCTATCTCCTTCTCAAGTACAGATTTAAAAATATGTACATTAAATAAATTTGACTGACAAAAACTGAACAGATTTTTTAAAATTAGAAGCTTAATGGGCAATATTTTGCACACTCACATTTTTGCCTTTCTGCCAAGGGTCCCCTGCAACATGCCGACAGCCCACAGGAGATTTCCTTAAAGTCTATGTGATTGTCACGATTTTCATCAAAGGCATTAAACAAACCTACAAACCACAGAAGCATCACCACACACTGAATGTGATCAGACAAACTCACGAACAATATTTAGCACTTACATAATGCTTTACATCTTCAAATCAAGGTACAAACATTAGTTACAGTAATTAATCCTAAACACCTGTGAGGCAGATAATTAAGAATTATTATGCCCATTTTACACATGGGAAAACCAAAAAAGCATGTTAAGTGACTTACCCATGGTTAGACAGAGCCAGGAATACAAAAACCTCAGGAATTCCTGGCCAACAGTCTCATTCTTAGACCATGCTCTCTTCCTAATGTTTAATAATTTACACAAGCCTTTCGTGCATTTGGGGAATAACTTTAGTTGCCAAGGCTGTCAGGGTAAATTTTTCAAACATGCTGAAGGGCAAGATTTTTAAAGTAGTTTAGGCACTTCAAGATACAGATAGGCCCCTAGTGGGATTTTCAAAAATGCCATGGTGCCTAACTCCCACGGATTTTCATTTGAATTAGGCGCACCTAGGTGCTTTGGAAAAGCCCACTATGCACCTCTCTGCATCTTCATGCACCTAAGTATCTTTACAAATCTGACTCTGCATAATTTAGGATTATCAATGGGACTTGGGAACCTAAATCCTTAGACACATTTGCAAAATCTTCTCTCACTAAAATCTTTACCCTCAATGACTGAAGTGTACCATTCACAAAAGAGATACAGTAGGTACAATAATAGTTCAGGCTTCTCCACATCAGTCCCAACATGCCCTACCTGGGATACACACCACTTCTAGGAGAGAAGAGATAGTTTAGTTGCCAGGGTCCATTTAGGGGGCACAGTCTAACATGGTTTAAATTGTTTTTGCTTTGTTGGGGACTTACGACAATATAATCCACCTGTGGATGCGCTGCCCCTGTATTTAGCCCCTAATGACATTGCTAACAATGTTGTCAAATACTGACAATTGTGGTAGTTTTTGTGATATGGACACCAGCTCATAAAGAAGTGGAATGAGACCTGACTTATTCACATGGAGCACCCAACAGCTATTAGATGGTTACAACCTTCAGTCACTACCAACCTGGCTAGGACTTGGAAGGGCTAACCTAGTTATGAATGGCTCTGTATCCCATTACCAAGCTTCTGAGCTAGTCGCTTTCACCCTCTTTATCTTGCGCTGTTATAAAGAAAGGTCTCTTTAATTGACTGTAGGACAACATTTTAACTGAGCACACTGAGTATCCACTTTATAGATTAAACTACTTGGAGTTTTTAAAAAATCATTTCCATATTCTTGGCTAAAGACGCAGTGGAATAATTTCGCACATTAGAGAATTTCAATAATGACAATAAGGAAGTTTCAAGAAATCATAAGGTAACTTACACAAAACAGATCAGAACATTTGCCAGCTTTCCTGATAGTTCAGATGTATGCCTCTCAGAGGATCTACTTTCTCTTGTCATTCTACATTTGTCAACAAGCAAGCATTCACAACTGCTTTCTATCCTTTTTTTGAGTATTTAGAGCGGAGAGAAATAAATCTTCTCTCAATAGAAGCTTCAAAAAATGAATGAAAAATGTGTTCTTCTGAACACTAAGAAAGCAATACTGCATCTGTGGGAGAGCTTGGCTTTTTAGAGTTCTACAAATAAGCACTTTTGAGATGAAATTAGAGTAGAGTACCATAAGCCCCACACCAATACAACTTCATAGAATGAGTATTTTTATCAGTGTCCCATACCTTCACTCAGAGATGGATGAATGGGAGGGGAAACTAAAGGGCCAAATGTCTCTAAATCAAAACGTCCAGTTCTTGACTGAGCCTTCAAAAGCCAATATCGTTTTTCAAGATCAATGATGTCTGATTCTTCCACTGTAGAGCCAAAAAAAAAAAAAAAAAAAAGTCAATCTCTGACAAGCAGAACAAGGTCTTTAAAGCGAACATTTAATTTATATCAATACAAAGAAAATGCATACTCAAGACTGTTTAGATACTTAAAGAAACACTAGAATTATAACATTCACTTATGAATACATAAGAAAGTTGTTAAAAAATCCCATGTAGCTTGTCTGCGAATCTAGGAATATTTGGGACAGAAACTTTTGCCACTCTTACAGGGAGTTAAAAGACAGCACAATGAAAACAGATAATTTCTTTAAAAAGAGAAACAACGAATCATTTTATGCCTGCTTCCTGCACATACAAGACCATAGTAATAATGGAGAAACAAGCTAAATTTAGTTTCCTCACTTACAGAATCACTGCACATCACCAGTTACTCCAGAGTGTAAAATCAATTACATTGTGATCTGTCTTGATATCACACGTTCAAAGGTACCACAGAAGTGAACTTTTGCCAGCTGCTGAGTCTGCTGAAGTCTCCTGTTCTATCTGATAAATTTTTTCCCCCTAACACTGATGTCTAATTGCACAGAGAGCATATTTTCTCCATGCTGGTCCTTAATAGGACATCACACATTTGAATACTGAAATCAGGATGTAAAATGATCATTTATACACAAAATATAATGAAAATCCAAGTACAGGACTTGGCTACTTAATTGAGGCATTCATGTCTGAAAACTGTAAGCTAAAGTTAGAACAAATTCCTATACAGAGTACTGTGAAATTAAAACTAACAGTTAATACAACTATGACTTAAACTTACATTTCAACATTACTATCTTTCTACATGTAATGTTTATTTCCAACAATAAAATCATTTGCATTTATTTCTTTTTCTTATTTATTGTTTCTATTAGAAAAGCACCGGGAGAAACAATGAGTAGCGGGGCCCCACTGCCCAAATTCAGATTTGGGCTCTTCAGGGCAAGGATTATACTAATTTGAAGACAGGATGCAGTCATGAATTTAACAAGGAATGGGGAAGAGGTGAAGGAGGAAACAGCCACAAGAATGTGCATTAACACAGGCCAGTGACATGCACAACTAGATAGTTTCTACTCTTTTTTTAAATTTTAAGGTAATTGTCAGATGAATAAGATAAATATGCGAAGTCCCTACTAACCAATTAAATTTTAAAATAGCCAATGGGAAGAGTAAAAGGTTTCCACAAGAAAGCACGAGCAAAACTCCACATGCAAACAACAGCCTCTAGAAAACTGAAGTCTTAGATGAACTTCTGTACTTGAAGAAATAACCTGTTCAAGAAATATTTTCCCCAAAGCATTTTACCCACGTGTTATAAGTATGCGTGTCAACAGTGCTTTTGGCTGGTGTGAATTAAGTGTTTCTCAAATATCTATTTAATAACAAAGCTGTCTATATTAAGAAACACCATGTGTGATCTCATTCCCAGATGGTTCTAAGCCCTTAAAACCATGCCAGCTTTCTAATAGGATTTAACTTCAGCTATTTGGCCTGCTTAGACGATAGAAACAAAACAACGTCACAAGGACTAAAAACAGAACAAAAAAAGAGGCAGTTTTAACATTTCACCTTTGCCTCAACTCCTGGTTTTAGTGGATCAATATAGGCCAATATGTATTCCAGACATAAGAATCTCGTCGGTCTTAATGGCAAAACAAGTTAATAGAAGGGAACACTTCCCCATGCCAATACTGGATTGTGACAGGCAACTTACACTGCCCTATGAATGCAATCACCAGCTGCTTTTTGGTTTACATCTAACCATAAGCAGCATACAGATTTTGGAAAAATAAATAGTAGAATAAACTTGCAAACTTGAAAAATAGTTATGCATCACAGCTCAAGGTTAAAGTTGCTAGTTTGTATTTCTCGAACACCACTCATTGGTGCTTTTCATTACACTGAAAAGAGGTGAATGACAAGAAAAATGTAGTTGTATTAAATTTACTCTACCCAGTTCAGTTCACTAGAGTAACAATCACATTAAAATTAGTGTGAACACATTTTAACAGCCCAGCAGGCATATTGTGTAATGTAGAGCAAGCTACTCAAAGCTACCTTTAACACTGCACATTTGTAGAAATTATTAAAGAAAGATTACATTTGAAGCTCAGAGTTTGGACTTCTCTGGGTATCCCTCAACAAAATATTTAAAGAAATTAACGAGAAAAAATGTGCACAATGAAACTATTTTGTTTTTACTGTCTCCACTGCATGTCCAGTAGAACCACAATATTCAATCAGAGCAGTTAGAATTAGCAGTGCAGGAACTCATTACAACGGCGATGAAAACAGCTATTATATTAGCATTGTCATTACCCACAATAAATACTGCATTGATGCACCCAATGACAACCAGTCTAGTTATTCACTGTCCAAGGAGAGTGACATGTAAAAAAGCAAAACAGCAACATAAATCCTGTAAACGATTTTAAAAATTCTGTCATAGTTTTCATATTCAAGAGTGTAGCAACAACGAATGTAAGGATTTTTTTTTTTAAATGGGCCTTGATCCTGGACTACTCTAGTTTACAGCAACTTCCCTCAGCTGCCTCCAGGCCACTTTGTGACCTGCTGCATACTTTTGTGTCTCAGGAAATTCCTTGCAGGTGTGAAAATTTCCCCAGGTTCTGGCCCCACTCTAGAATCAGGACCATGCTTTTTAATCTTTACAGCTTCTTTGCTTTTTCACCATGCTGAAGCCTAGGTTAAAAAGGTAAAATTTAAAGGCAGAAAAATAGGTATTAAGCTCACAATTCTGAAACTTAAAGAAAAATTTGTTCAAAAATATGCAACTACAATATTATCTATGAACAGCACGAACAGTGCCTCCTGGAGACTACCAACGTCATAGCCCTGGCTGCTAAGCTGGCTGGATCCAGAGCTGCAAGTCCTGGCCACAGCCTTGCCCTCCTCTAGGATGGCCGTGAACTCCTGCCTTGACTCCTGCAGCAGAAAGTCCTTAAATTCAAACAGTGTGTCCCAGAGGTGCAAATCATACCTCCCCAGCAGGGTCTGCTGTTTGGAGATACGGAACTGGAGACTACCCGTCGAATAAACCTTACATCCAAATGGGTCCAGTCTCTTGGCCTCTTTTTTTTTGCTGGGTAGCACTCAACAATCTGTCTGTCCCACTCATTCACTGCTGACACCATCAGGGACCCTGGAGTAGGGGCTGCGAGTAAAGGCACTCAAGGTACCCACTTGCTGGAAAATAGGTTTTCTTTGCTGTCCTTTTTGAGGTGGGGGCAGAGAAGGAGGAGTCTGCCATGGTGATCTGACAGGACCCTCACAGCCTTGTTAACGGGCAAGGCCACTATGGAAGGAGCAGCTGCAGCCAGGATATGTATTAGGCTTTGTGCTGACTCCTTAAACTCCTCAGCTTCCAGGCTGAAGTTTGCAGTGACCCTTTTCAGGAGTTGCTACAGCAAGAGGGGTTGGTCCAACAACTGCCACAGGCAGTAAGAAGGTATTGAGAAGGCACAGGGCTGGCGACACCCTTTATACTGGCACGCAACTCCAGAGGGCACTAAAGCCGGCCCAACAGATACCACTGAAAGAAAAATTTCTGGCAACTGTGCATGCGGTGTGCACACACCTAACCAGGAATGGAAATGAGCAAGAGACTCGAAGAAAGTTAACTTTAAGACCTAACAAAACAATGGTTAGTTTTTAAACCAAAGTACACTCAGTATGTAATAAGGGCAAATGTGTTATGATCTGAGATTGTTTTCCCATCACTCTGGTAGTAAAGTGCACTATCCTTCAAGATATGGGAGTTGAGGATACTCAGCATTTGGCAGAGTAAAGAAAAAACAGATGCGTGGAACAGGAAAGTCCAACGGGCAACTCTTCCACTTTTAGAATTCAGCTGTTCACGCATGCAAGGCAGATGAATTCCTACTGACACCTTATTCTCCACAAGCAACATATGCCATTGTGCTACCTCCAATTTCCTTTCCCTAACACTTGTGTCCATTATGAGTCTGTGACCCCTTCCCAAGGACCTCCCCAGACAATCATAAGAGAGTCAGCTTCCAATATAGAAAATGGGAAATGCATATCTATATTCCACCGCAATCCATGATATGTATCCAGAGAAGTAAAAAAAAAAAAAAGGTGGACAACCTGAAGTAAGAGGATTTGTCTCAAACAAACAAAAATCCTTGTGGGTGTTAAACCACAAAATTGCAAAAATATGACAGTGTTTTGACAGAAGAGACCCATGATTTATTTGCTTAAAGCAGTCACTCTGAAGATTAGTTTAAAAGCAAATACCTTCATTTAATGTAGGTTTATCCATGTTTTTAAAGGGAAAGGATCAAAACTTTGTGTTGAACAAAAATTAAGCTCTCTATAAAGAGCAAGAACCTCACACCCAAACATTGTGAAAGCATTTTGCATGTTGGGTACGAGCATGCAAAATGGCCGCACCTAGTGCCTAGAAGAAAAACAGGATGTTCTGCATGCCTGCTGTATGGCAACAGCGTAAATGTCTTTCCAGTTCAGAGGCGTTCCATAGTATTGTGGGTTTCTCTCTTCCAGGATGCAAGATTTAGGTGTGCCTGTAAGTACAAGTTATTTTCCCTGTAATCTGCCAGGGAAAATTCTAGGCACGCTTCCTTGTCTTTATCCTCCATGTCACCTGAGTACATACACAACATACAAAAGAAGGTAATTCTAGTTACGAATCAAGAGGTGAAAAAATAGGGAAACTACATGTTTTAAGACTATTATAGCTGCAAGTAGTCTTCTGAGTTTACCTAGAATACTCAACTGGGATGGAACAAAGAATTCAGATCTGGGACATTCTAAAGAGACATTATTGGATTGTCAGGCAGCTAACTCACCAAGATACAGGTCTAAGATTATTAGAGATCAAACAGACACGGGAGAATCTGTCAGAAGGAGAGAAGACAAGCTGAGGGAAGGTGTATTTTTCCTACAGGTTTAAATGTGCTGGTGTATTGCGAGAGGTCTTGGAAAGTTTCCTGTAAGGAGTGGAGTATTAAATTTCTCTACATTTCTTGTAGCTTCAAAATCAAAAGTAAATGTTTGAGAGAAGAACACGGTCAGAAGAAATGGGCTCCCCTGTGTGAGAAAGTTTTGAGCAAGTGTAGAAAATTGAAGAGTAACATCAATTTATCTGATTATTATTTAGATAATGTGAAAGACAAGTTCGTGCTTTCTATGAACATTTTTCTGCATGTTATGTTGTCCCTAGTTTTCTTGGATTGCTAGAAGTCATGCAAACACTATTTACTTAAGGAACTAAAAACAGCATATAGATTAGTTCCTTTTCTTTTAACCTACCCTTATTTAGAAATAAGGAAATATATAAGGATAACAAGCAGGCCAGTTTTGATGCATGATCTAATGGGTGGCTGGTAACACTTGACAATTACATAAGAAAGGATCAGGGAGTTAACACAATGCCTGAACATCTACCAAAGTAGGTAGTTGGCAGCATAAACATGCTTACTGAGGCATCTGCAACATTTATGTTTAATTAAGGACTACTGGATAAATTGACTGACAAGATACAAAAATAAAGGAAACTTAAAATGGCTTGTGTTTCATTTAAAAAAAACGTGTCTAGCATACTTGGTTTCTTCAAAGTTATCTTAATTGCTTGTGCCAATTTAACCTTGGAAAATAATGATTACCAACTAACGTTTTATCTGCCTTTTTTGTCAAGCAGACCTTTGAATAGCAAGGTTATTGAAAAGACTGTTTTCAAATTGCCATCTTTAAAAGGATTAATAAAATGAATATGAAATCTGCTACACTGGTAACACTAGCCAGACAGGTCCATTGCATTGATTAGACTTACACAGATTATATATTTTAGAAACCAAAAATAAGACAAAGTATAACATTCTTCATTTACAAGATAACCATGCTTTGTAGAATTCTCCATCAATTTCACTTATATAAAATTGAAGGATTACTGATTACAGTATATGTGGACATGTAGTCTGAGAGGGTCAGTGATTACAGACCATCCAAAATTCTTCAATAAACTTCTGTGTATATAACCTTATAAATCCAACTGCAATGCACAGGATATATTCCTTATTTTTTACTTTATGTTGTAATCTCATGTTATTTTTTATTCTTATTCTTATTTTAATTAAAATGGCTCCCTTGACCTATTTTTTTTTTTAAATTGGGTGCCCAATTTAAAAACCACTTTTTACAATTATTAAGCATTTATCCTCTGAAAACACGGCCTCTCTTCAAGGAGTCTCAAATTAAGCACCCAAAAATCGGGCACCAAAATCACCAGTAACCTCTGAAGATGCAGGCCCCAATATTTGTAGTCCTCTGTCATCAGGGTGACCTGATGTCCCAATTTTATAGGGACAGTCCCGATATTTGGGGCTTTTTCTTATATAGGCACCTATTACCCTCCACCCCCGTCTCAATTTTTCACAATTGCTGTCTGGTCACCCGATCTGTCATTAATTCTGCGGTATGTACTTTTTGTGGTTTTAATCCTTAGCACTGTTTCATATCCCCTGTTTATTTTGTGCAACTTACAGTACGTCGTCATTGTATTGCTTTTTGTAACTGAAAATAATGAACACAGTAAAAGATTTTACACAACATGTAGAATGTCTGAAATATCAGTGTCTCCTAAATAACTGTCAGATGGATAAAGAATTTTACATCTTGGTTCTCCAAAGACAAAATACTATAATAAGGCCTGCTCCACTATCATTCAAGTCAATAGGAATCTTTCCACTGACTTTAATGGGTGTTGAATCAGGCCTTAGAAGAGTTGGGCTACCAAATCAACAGTGTTGTTAATGATGAAACAGACAGGAATTTATTTTCTATATACAAGGAAAACACAATATATCAACAGCCTTGAATGAAAACATAGATGCAAAATTTCTGGGCACAGCAACTATACAACACGCTGTATATTTTTAAGCTTTTTGTATAAGTATATACTCCATACATTTTTGGAGATGCTAGCCTTATATGCCAAGATACACATCTATTACACATTGAGGTTTAATACAATAGGTTGGTAGCCCAGGTCAAATACCATGTATATATTTTGTAAAGTATGAGACACTTATATCTGGGTTGAGACCCCATTCTACTAGATGCTGTACAAATATATAATAAATGGTAGTACCTGCCCCAAAGAGCTTTTGGTATCAGAGTCTCATAAAAGGGGATAAGCCAAAGTGTGTGTTCTCAGTTCATTACATTAGATACTTTCCTAAACTACTGAGGTATCTAAATTCTTAGGTGGGGAACACATATAGTCATTGTTTTTGCACAAAGTTATAGTACATTGATAGTTTATAGCTCTAAATTCTTTTGTCTTAATGTTTTTGGGGTTTTTGGCAAATTTTAAAGATGAACACCTTTTAGAACTGTAAAATACTTTAAAATGCAAGTTACTTTTTAACAGCAGTTCAACAACTACAATCAGAGCAATGTTAAAAATGTCAAGTGCATATCCAATTACAGCCTTCATAGAGTATAAACTACTCACAGCTGATATGAGCTTAATAAGTCAAGGTCCTTACCACCCTTTATCTAATTTTCAAAATATACAATTTCTTGCACTTACAGTAGTAATACAATCATTTATTTACAATACATATAGAAGAAGAAGAAAGATTAACAGAAGATTTTCTGCAGAAATATGGTACCGTAAGAGTTGTCAATCTACTACAGACAGTGAAATAGTTTGAAATGTTATGCACATTAATGCACAGAAAAAGCCTAAGACCATATTCACACAGTTTTGTATTTGCTGCTTAAATATTGTGTACAAGGACACTAATGTTATGAGTATTTCAACATCTCTAAAAATCAATTAATTTTTACCCACCTAAAGGTACAATTCTCTCTGGTTCACAACAATAGAAGCATACCATATTCCCAACATGTTTACTAATGCTCGTCTTGTGTTACTGTTCACCATAATATTCAAGTAAAATCCAGCTCTCATGCACACAAACAGCTCTTCATCTCTAAATAGCTGGGCTGCTACCCAAACAGCAGATGACTGAACAAAAGTATTTTTGTACAAACGCAGTTGTTTGTCACTTTCAAATTAACAGAAGATTCTAGGGCCTCTGGCAGAGAGAGCAGCTTAAAGTGACATACAATGACCCAGCAGCTAAGAGGATAACAAGGTGGTGAGATGAAGATTAAACCATGTTAGGGGTTTTTCATATTGGCCTAAAGCTTGCTATAATATCCTTGTTTTGCTTGATAATAAAAAGGGGATATTTTTTCTGTTTTATTCAGGTTCTTACTCTGTGCCAGTCATCTTAATATCTAAGCACCTATGCTGCAGATGCAAGTGCATATCAATATTAAGAGGAATATAAATGCTCTAATTTCATGAGAAACAGGTCCTGACTAAGAATTTCAGGCATATAGCTAAGTTCACAATGCTGGTTCACAGCAGAGTATGGTTGTTTTCACATTTACAGTGCAACTGCACAGAGCTAAATATGTATTTCTAGGAAACTTCATAATTTATACACAGCATCCTTTTGAGTATCATACAGAGATACTGTTGTCAGAAGTGTGATTATAATGATCAAAGAATAGTGTATACAAGTCTAGTTCCAGAAAGCCTTTTACTGAGGGTGAAGCAGATTGCTCATTGCATTTTCCCTTCCTGTTACAGACCCATATTCTAATACATCTCTGCATAAAAGTGTACAGGATTTTAAACCCATTCTTTCCAGAAACAGTGCCCTTCACCAAACATCGTTTCAAACATATGCTCCCTTTTACCATCCATTTGTATTTCAGTCATAGGGTTAGCTCTGCGGTTCATCCAAGGCTTCTCTTGTATATGAGTTAAATTTACCACATTTTTGGGCAGACAGTATTGCTGAGACATTTTGCAGGGTCAAGAGAGGATCTCAGTAATCATTCACTGGAAACTAATGACTTTCAACATGAGGCTCACCTGCTCCTGTTTGTTCAGATATCACATGCGGCAGTATGTGTAACAATGACTCTCTAAATCAGGACAGTTGCTGTACGTTCTACATTTGAATTTCAGTCATCCAAACATTTTTGCTTATGCATAGTGACAATGGTCCAATGGAGGGCAGCACTTCACCTGAACTTAAGCACATGCTCAAGTGCATTGCTGAAGAGAGATGGGATTATTCATGAGTTTAAATTTAGGCATGTGCATAAATGCATTACTGAACCAAGGACTCTAAAACTAGCTGAATGGATCATCTCAGAATTTTTTCTTGCTCCTGAGTCAATATATTTATATATAAATACTCTAAACATACTAAAGTCTCAATCAATCATGTCCTGTAAACCCATACCAAAAACAATAACCACAACTTACATTTATAGAGACATCTTGAAAACCCCCCCAAAATGACTTAAAAAGATCTCAGTGAATTTATAGGGATAACTCATCCTCTAAAGAAGAGTAACCATTGCCATTCTGCAAAGCCTCAGTAAATCCGGAGCACCTAGCGCACTCATAGGTGCTACAAAAAAAATAAACAAAGGAACAAGTAGAGGAGGAAAAGTAGAAAACAATTTATTTAACTGTAACTAGAGGAAGAATTTTAGGCATTCATAATCCTTGTACAAACACAGAGGGCTGAAACACTGAAGTGATAGGCAAAAGCAGTATTAAATGGCATACTGTTATATTAATAAAAACAACACGGAGTCCGGTGGCACCTTAAAGACTAACATTTATTTGAGCATAAGTTTCTCTGAGGAATGCATCCAATGAAGTGAGCTGTAGCTCATGAAAGCTTGTGCTCAAATAAATTGGTTAATCTCTAAGGTGCCACAAGTCCTCCTTTTCTTTTTGTGAATACAGACTAACACGGCTGCTACTCTGAAACTTCTCTAAGGTACCACCAGACTCCTTGTTGTTTTTGTGCATACAGACTAACCCCCTGATACCTGTTATATTAATAGTGAGTTGACCAGTATGTAAGGAGTTAGAATTTCAGTGATAAGGCCCTATACTGAGAACAGCTAACAAAAGTTTGCCTTTAAACCAAGTGGTAGGTGTTTTTGGAGAAGGAAGATCTCTGTTCTAACCCTGCTCTCAGAGCAAAGTCCTGAACAGCCTGGGTGTGTCACATAGTGAAGTTTCATGTGGCTAAGAATGCTATTACTGAAATACTGTGTTTGGTTCTCGGAGTGCCATACAATGTTAAAAACTCCATTTGCAACAATTAATGATTTGCAATGATTTGGGGGGTATTACATTCTCTTCCCACTGAGCTCTTGACCGGCGTTACAAACTCTGAATTTTATTCTGTTTTGGAGTGCAGAATAAGTTATTATATACTTCCTGATTCTTAACACTGCTTTGTAGACTATGGAATGTAAACAGTATTTTAAATATAAAACCATACATTATTAAAGAGAGATGCAATAATGTTAAATAAAAAAATGCCAATTAAGAGACCTGTTGACACTGCAGTTAAGCTCCACTCCTGATTTATGGTGTCACTAGAACTCCTTGATAAGATTATAGCCTTGCTCATTACTCTTACATTCAGTATTCAAGAAAATCATGTTAAAAATCAAGAGGTATGGAATACCCAGTCTTATACTCCACAACTGAGAGACATTTAAACTTTGTTTACTAGGAGGAGAGGGTTATATTCCTCAAACCACTGTAAGTCAAATAATATTTCTTACACATACATGGCTAAAAGTTTCTCTCCTCTTCTCATCCCAAAACATCTTTTAAACCCTATAAAATTAAATCACAAAATTATTCTGCTAGCTTTCAACTGAAATAACCACCATTGTAGAATATTTATGATTTAGGTGAAACGGAACAAAATTTGATTAAAAATGGCAAGTGTGTGCAACTTACCGTGACTTCAAAATTTCATTTATAATTGTGCTGAGAAATGCAATTAAACTCATCTGCATTCAAACATAAATGTTATTTACAAGTGAAAAATTGTAATTCTTTTTATGTTTCCTTGATATCGTGGCTCATTAAACAAATCTAAATGGAGTCACTGATGCTTCACAATAAACATTTGCTGTGTGTTTCTAAATCAATGTTAATAACTTCCACTATTTTTATCACAGCAATTTTTCATGTCCGTGCCACATTATTCAAGAAGTTTAATGGAAAATAAGAGGGGAGAACAGTTGTAGCCTGTTTAAACTATGTACCAGCGGAGGACATCCTATGAAATAACAGCTCGGTGTTAGCATTCAGGAAACAGACTAGTAAACCTTTGTTACAAAGTTTCACTGATTACACTAAAATAGAACTGAAAATAAGCAACTCTGCATTATACTTGACTAACAGTATTTACCTTTTGTTTATTAAATATCCTTTCAGTGACTTGTTCTCTCGAAAAGCAAATATCCAAGCAAAAAGCACCAAAGTCAGTCTCCACTCACAGGAAAAACAACTCTCTCACAACAGCACTCATTTTATGAGGGCAACTGTAGTAAGAACACATGGTTAAAATAAAAATAAAAAATATAAAACTCTACTAAAGAATAATGAAGTTGAGTTACACTCTGTACATATCAGAACGTAAAGATTATTCACACTCTGATACAATCATCTCCAAACTACTCAACCCATTTATATATTTTTGTTGTTGCTAAATTTGTATTGTGTAAATCACACAATGACCTTTCTTTTTGACCTTTGGGACCACTAGGGAGATCATCAACAGTATCACAGAAAAAGGAATAATGCACAGTAGTCAGCAGAGGCAGAATAGTTTACCATTTTTTGGTTGTCATCAGTATGTTCTAGTCAATTTTCCACATTCCAATACTTGATGTGATATTTACAGCCCTGACACTTGCTCTTTTTCTCATCCTCATTTGATGCACTTAAATAGGTAAATAATTGGCAAAATTTATATTTCAATTTTATCCTGAAACTACAACCTATTCTTAGTAATGATGTGGATTTACTAGATTAAATTAACTACAGCTTAACTTCTTTGCTACCCAGCTGTACGTTCTACAGTTCGAGTCAATTGTATATGGTCAAAGCCATATATAGAATTTTAAGCTACAAGATTCATAGCTCAAATCCTATATGTGGCTGAATATTCAGGAAAGCATCACCTAATGTACTTTTTTATACATTTTTTTTTGTTGTTTCTTTTAATCCTAACAATGAAAATACAATTTCTTATCAGGTTATATTGCTGGGCAAATGGCCCATAAAAAACAGGAAATCAAAGAACTAACAATACTTCCATCTATCTAGAAACCATTAGTTGTGAGACAAATGGTTCAGTTTCATGATACTATCTGCTTCCTGCTGAAACACCCAGTAAAGGTTCTAAATTTCACAACAAATAAATATTTGATGATGCTTTAAAATTCTGCTACCTTTACCAGTGGAACCTGTAGCTACAGCTAACAGCATAAGCTGCTATGGTATAGTCAACAAAGCCTGAAAGTTCCTAAAGAAAATTGAAATCAAGGCTCTAGTTTCTCCCAGGACACTTTCACTCACTTGTAATTTTACAAGTATTAACTCTTCTTTTTTTAATAGGCAGAGAACAAGTTGGTTTCAAGGTTAACACTTTCAGTCAAGACAATTACCATGCCAAAGCACAATTAATGAAATCTAGCAGAAAAATGTCAACACTTTTGAGGAGGTGGTTGCTGTTGGGTTTTCTTTTGGGGAATGGAGAGGCAATATCTGCCAAGGTGCAACTGGTAAGCCGGAATTGAGATTGTGTAGCTGAACACCTAAGATATCTGAAAGGTATAACTCGTACGTGAAGGGGACAATAAATATTAAATGGAAAAGAGAGACTATTGCACTTCCTCCAGAAGTGCAACCAACCAAACCAGACATCAACCTCACCCTAGTATGATAAGCCTTCACAATCAAAGGAATTCAACAGCCTATAGAGAGAACTTGTGACACAGGGATTTGATAGAGGCCTGCAAAGTAATTGTTAGAAGTTGTGGTTTTGATAGACAATGGTGAGCACGCAAACACGCACACGCACAGCCAAAATAACTTTAGTACAACCAAATGGAAGGTGAGGTTATCTAGACAAACTTTTTAAAGAGTCAGCCTACTTATGCTACGAAGTCTACTAATATGACTTAGTCTGCTCTTTTCTCTCTCTACTGTTCATCTTTTTAATTATAGTACTTGGGTATTAGACTTTTTTTTAGGAATTTCACATAGTTATCAGAAAAGTGAAAATTATTCAGCTTCAGTGATAAGGAGATGAAGGGAGCCTAAAACAAGGAATCTGGGGGAATGATATAGAGCCAATCCTACTTGGGGCCCGGCTTAAAGGTCATGGACTAAGGAAACCTCCTCTATTAAGTTTCTTGTGCAGGGCAGCAGTCCAACACACAAGGGAAACAGTTGGAAACCAAAGGACAAAAATTAAGCTGAAGGGGGTGAAATATTGAGAACTAGTAATATGGGAACATCATTCAATAAATTGCATTTAATATCAAGAATAAAAAAAGGGGTACGCTACTGGTTTATTATACTTTTTACATATTTAACCAGAAATCTCTATGCACAATTAAAGTTGCAGCAGAAAAAAGGGTTACCTACCTGTAACTGTTGTTCTTTGAGATGTGATGCAGGTGTGTGCCACAAGGAAGGTCATTTTCTGACACAGAAAGGAGAAAGAAGAAGCTGGCGAAGGCTCAAAGAGAAGCCCCATAAGAGCTGCTAAGACAGTATTAAGGTTCCACAAAGGAATCGGCTCTTTAACCAGCACATGGAAACAAGTGTTTCCTTTCATGTTTCAGAGTAACAGCCGTGTTATGTACCTCGCTGCCACAGGATTTGAAAACACTGACTTCCTATGAATGGGATGATAGCAGCCATACGCCTCAGGAGGTCCTGATACATTTTAAAGTACTCAGGCATCAAGGGAGAGGAAGATTTCAGCATGGCAGAGCTGTCCAGGAAGGATAAGGAGGTGGTTTCTTAAGCCAGCAACAGGTACTGTTCTCGCACCCCAGGATGCGGTTGGAAAAGCCCTGGAGGTTCCTGGGGGAATGGGCTTAGTGGCCACTTGCAGCTGAGATGGTTTGGGAATGGGAGCCACCATCAGGACCAGTGATCTTGCTCTGGAACAGGTCAAGGAATGGGACTTCAGGAACCAGGGAGCATCACAAGGATTCCAAGTAGGCCTCTGGGCATAAGGATAAGGCATTGGGGGACAGTAGATACCTGGCCAAGAGCCCTTGTCCCGACTATAGGACAGATACCTATACTCAATACCAAAGGGATCTGATGGAGATCTCTGGTGCCCATCTGATGACGAAGGGGAAGATGACCCCAACACGGATCATGAGGAATCCCAGAGGCTCTCTAGTGACAATGGGGCGCCAACCCCAATGGGACAAACAAACAGACTCATGTGATGCCCAGTACAGGGAAGGCACTGGTGCTGAAGAGGAATGGGGGCTTGGCACTGGCAGTACCAAACGAGAGACTCTCCCACCCAGTACTGGGAAGGGCGCTGGTACTGAGGCTAAGGGGACTACCAAACTTGATAAGGGATCTGCCGCCACGACAACAACAGTTCCAGAGGATGCACCAACGTAGAGGGGGCTAGCATTCGCCTCAACTCCACCATTTCAGGCCCGAACAGTGCGAGCTGTGGTGCTGACAATCCCTGTAGCTCTGCGATGCAGCCATAAGATGCCAAGGGCACAACAGCGGGTGAGGCAGTAGAAGCTATGGCACCAGTGAACTCTGGAACCAGTGCAGAGTCTAGTACTGAGATGCAACACAGGTCTAATGCAGCTTGGTATGCTGCCAGCACTGAGACAGCCAGTGCTGGTACTGATGACTTCGGCACCAGACTGAATGGATGCCCTATGGCTGGAATCAGACTTGAGTGGTACAGGGGAACAGTTAGACGGACTTGCTCCATTCCACGTGCCAGAGGAAGCATGGTGCCAATCAGCACTCCTCTTGGAAGATGAGTAGGAGCCTCCCCAATCCCTGGAATGGTCCTGATTCATTTTGTGTGACCTCTTCCTCACTGTACCAGAAGAGGGAGAACAACCCCTCTTCCTCCTGGGGGAAATGCCAGAGCCTGAGCACGGAGTGGCATCACTTGCCAGATCCAAAGCAGACTGCCAATCAGATGATGGCCTCCTGCTCCAGCAGGTGCTGCTTCAGCCGCAAGTCCCTTGTCACCCGAGCTCTCTTTGGGAACGACCAACAGATGAACTACCACTTTCTAACGTGTTCTTCGCGCAGATACAGCGAGCACGTCATGTGGGGATCACTGTTAGGGCTGGCCACCCCACACAATGGACAAGCTTGAACCCTGGTGAGGGCATCACACAGGACAGCCAACTCCTCTAATTAATACTATACTAAATAAGAAACTTAACCTAAGGTGCTACTAACTATTACATACAAGGAAACATTTCTCAGAAACTGAGACAAAGCCACGACTCTAGCCATGGGTAGTGAGAAGGAACCAAAGAGCTTGGACCAGCACCAACCTTAAGTGGCCAGGGATGGGGTAAGGGCCACAGGACATGAACACTGCCCCAGAGGGTACTGATAAGCAGAGTTCTCCGCCTCCAGTGTACTGGGCACACACACAGCTAAGTATAATACAAAGCTGCATCTTCTCGAAAAAGGACTCCTAGTTTGCTGCTCTGGTGATATAGAATCCCAGACCCTTACTGCAGGATTTCGTTCCAGCTTCCTCAGACCACACAGGGCATTGGTTACAATTCATGAAGCCACATATTCCACTGGAAGAAGTGCAAGTGCCAGAGATCACAAATCTGGTGGCAGGTATTTAGTTTAAGGGAAGCGGACATAACTTGGATTTTTAAGAGCCTGTGACTGGGTTGACCTCTCACTCGCAACCTGCCAGAAGTGGCTACCTTCCACACATCATCTTCGCTTAATACAATTTACAATCTCCTCCAGCACATTCCACGTTGCTCATAATTTTCACAAGACCTAGTATAAATAAACTACCTGGCTTCTTCAAGATGCAAGGATATGTACACAAACAGTATTAGCCGCCTCATTCCATTTCATTTTTTTTTAATAGGGAATGCTGATCCTGAAGAACCCACAAAGTTACTTATTCCCTCACACGACAATACTATCTGAACACCTCACAAACACGAATGTATCCTATATATAGATATAGAACAAATACATTATTATCCTCACAGCCCCCCCCCCCCCACCTTGGTCTGCAACATGCCCTGAAAGTGAAACTATCTGGGCAATGTCGAAATCCAAGTAGGTGTTGGGGGGGCGGGGAGGGGTGGGAATATTGAGAAGTTTAGAAATGAAGTTTTCTTTGGATACTGAGGGGAAAGTACATTTTGATTTGGTTCGGAGAAGTAGTATGATTCAATGGATAGGGCACGGGATTGGGACTCAGGAGATCTATTCAGCTCTCCCACTGCAGACATTCCATGTGACCTTAGCTAAGTCATTTCTCCTATGTGCCTCTGTTTCCTCTCCCACCCTTTGTGTATCTTTCCTGTTCGGACTATAAACTTGGTGGCTTCTGGAACCCCAATCTCAGTTGAGATCTCTAGTCATTAACACAACGTAAATGTTTGTATTACATGCTGGTGCCTCACAGTTGTATGCATTTGGGGAGAAAACATGCCATTGGATAATCATTAACAATCAAAGCAACGTACTGTATTTTCAACTCATGCCAAGGGCACCTAGAGCTCAGAATAGGAGCTTTTATGGGAGTTATGTAAAACCTAAGTAAACAGACTATATATAATTTTACAGCTGAGATACTGAGGCACAGAGATTAAATGACTTGCTCAAGGTCACACATGAAGTCTGTGGAAGAACAGCAAAATGAACCAGATGTGGTTAAGATATTCGGCAGCAGCTTGACCAAAGATTATCCTTCCTCTCCTAAATGATACCTAAGTCCTTTGAAAACTTTACACAAGGATTATTTATCTACCACTTAAATGTGGCTCTAGAGGTAGCCGTAATACATGCAGTTTTTAGAAGTAGAAGAATAAATTCAATTGAAACTAAGAGAAATTTTGGGTAAGCATAATGTAAAATTAATCAGGCCCTGATTTGACATCCAATCTGAAAAACAGCACCGCATATCATCAAAATGGGCCCTAGTATTACTTCAGGATGGACTCAGAAAAAGAGTTCCATCTACATTTCTTTGGCGAGCTTTCCCATATGCAAGTACAGACCAGGTTTCACTCTGTTTAGTTTATACCTAGGACTATAAATAAAGCTAAAACATTGTTCACTGCACCAAGAAATGCAAACGTTAAGAGACACCAGTGATGTTTATGACACACTATTTATAGATCTGTGCCAATATTTGTGATTCTTGGTGCACAAAAAAGGGAATCAAATTAATAAGACTTTGTTTAAGTTCATTAGAAAAAGGAAGATACATGGAAAATATATTTTCCATTTGGCACATTACAACATTTAAAAAAAACATACTTTGCTGACATCCATTAAAACAAGTCTTGTGACCTCAGTACTGTTTCCCCTAAAACACTATTTATTATTTTTAGGATACGCAACAAATAATATTCCTCAATAGTGGAACTGTATGTAGCTTAACTTAATAGAGCAGTAGCGATTTGTTGAATGATCACATAGAGAGGCAAAAGTTTTATGAACTCAGGTTAGCAAAGGCCAGATCTATAAGAAAGATAACCATTTATGCAGCAAGAAACGCCAATTACTTACAGTGTGTGACTCCGGCCAGAGTTTGATAGAAGGTAGGGGTGTCACTATCATCGGTGAGTGTAACATACACTCCTCCAGATAGCAGCCAACGAGAGAACGTGAAAGCATCTTTGTTCTGCAATAACCAATTCTTAAACTTTTCATAGTTTACCTTTTCACCCTACAATAAAAGGAAGGAAAACTGAGTAAGTCTTTCTCCTCTTCTCCTGGAGCAATAGTAAATATGAAATATCAAGCTGTATGAATAAGAGGGTGTGGCAACCTCCTCTCAAAACAAGTGCTGAAACAATGTCCATGGGACCATGTCAATTCTTCCACATTGCCCTGAAATCCACCAGGAGACTGAGAAATAAGAGCCCTGAAATCCACCATGAGACTGAGAAATAAGAGCCCTGGGTTCCATTCCAGCTCTGCTACTGACTCAGTGTGGCCTTGGTAAAGTCACTTAAACACGACAATACTTTCCTACCACTCACAAAGTTCTTTTTTTTAAATCAACTTTAATGTATTTTTATGGTAGCTGATAAAACCCTGAGCACGTTATAAGAGCATAAAATATTTCCTGTTATATCTATGCAGTCGAAGTGTCTGAAGCCCTTTATTAGTAGAAAACTGACAAATACTAATAGGACTACTGAAGTTTATCAGTATCACTGTAACCAGCACATCAGATTTATGCAATACCTATTGACCCCATTGATTCCAAAATATTTTGCAATATGTGTATAAATCAATATACAAGTCACACCCAATGAAGATTTCATCCATCACTGAAGTGCAACCATGTTAGAGTGAAACACAGCAGCTGGGTAATATAAAGTATCAACACTACAAATAGTTTAGGGCACAAAATGAAGAAAAATACTGTCATTGAAACTGCACAGAAGACTGAGGTAGGCAGAACGTCACTAACCAAGCTGGAATCTGGTTAAGACCTCTAGGTTGACTCCCCTAATTTGCAAAAGTTCCTTGGAATCCTTAATGACCACAAGCAGGCCAGGTTTTGGGTTCCTTATCCGAAAGGCTAAAAATATTAATACGCGGTTCACTGACAACATAATTAAATGGTTTCTCTGTTATTACGATAAATTCAGAAATAGTGAGAAAGGAGATTTAGCTGTAAACAGTTTCTGCAGGCTGCACACTATTGATGATGTTTTTAAGGAGGTAAGTTTGTGTGTCTGTCATGACTCTTAGTAAGCTTCGCAGCATATAAAAATTCTAAAGATGCTGCTGCTTAAAGCACGTCTATTCATTACGGACTGCCACTCACACAGTCAGGGTGTCTATCACCGAAATCTTATCTGTCAATCCAAGACCTTCACGGGTGTATACTTCATGTTTATATATATTCACAGCAGTGGCAAGAGATCTGCCAAGGAAGACAATGTTTCCAGGTGAGTTTTAGGATTTTTCAGACTCAGAGTTTAAAGGACAAATACATCTTCTATTCCAACCTCCTGCATATCACAGGACATTAAATTTCAGTTACATCTGTACTGAGCACAATAACTTGTGTTTAACTGAAGCATATCTTCCAGAAAGGTATCCAGTTTTGATCTGAAGACATCAAGAGACGGATAATCCATCACTTCCTTTGGTAGCTTGTCCCAAAGGTTAATCACCCTCATTGTTAAAAATGTATACCTAATTTCTGATCTACGTTTCTCTGGTTTAAAATTCTAGCCACTGGTTCTTGTTATATCTTTCAGATTACAGAGTGCTTTAATACCTGGTACTTTCTCCCCATAAAGGTAATACAGTGTAATCAAGGCACCTCTCAATCTTTTCTGATGAACTAATCAGATAGAGCTCTTTGTGTCTTTCAGTGTAAGACATTTTCTCGAGCCCTCAAATAATTTTTGGGATCCTTTTCTACACCCCTCCTGTATTACACATGCAGCACAAAGTCAATTAAGCTAAAACCAATTAAGACCACTAAATGCTGAATAAGGATGTTCAACGTGGGGTTTAATGCAGTTTAACTAATCCACTTCAAATTCACACCTTTAGTTAATTTGGATTAATTTTCCTGGGTGTCCCCATGTAGGTACGCTTGCTGTGTCATAAACCAATTGAACTGAAGTGACAAAGGAAGTGAAAAAAAATTTCAGAAAAGTGAAAGATACCTTTAAGAATACCTGCATGTTTTTAAAATAAATGCTATTTGAAATTGCTACACACTGTACTATTGTTTCAACACAGAACTGTGCAAAAAAATTCAAGTTTTCCTGCATCCTTTCTGTAGTTAAGAGGTAATAAGAAAATATTTCACATGCATTATGTAGATTTCCTCAGCTGTGTTCCATGAGACTAGTAAAAGAAAGTCTGGCTACCCCAATTTTCCCTTTATGTGTAAATGGGTAATTCCCCACTGTGGCTAGATAAAATGCACAAATTGAAACAGAATGAAGTGGAAATGAAACAAGACTATGTTCTAGAATTAAATATGCCTACTTGATAAATATTAAGTTAGTTTTTAACACACATCACTGGATGCAGAACCAAATTGTGCAAAAGTTACACCCTGTGCAATCTTAGTGATGTCAGTAGAATTCTATTTTATATTTTCCCCTCTCAAATAGAATAAATGGAGAAAAGCTTGTAAATCCAAACAGTAAAATTTTGATAGAGCGGACATTTTTAAATAGTATTTTGTACATTTGAAACTATACATCCTTTCTGAGCTCTCATTTCAATAAAAAGGAGTACTTGTGGCACCTTAGAGACTAACAAATTTATTTGAGCATACGCTTTCATGAGCTACAGCTCACTTCATCGGATGCATTCAGTGGAAAATACAGTGGGGAGATCTATATACATAGAGAACATGAAACAATGGGTGTTACCATACACACTGTAATGAGAGAGTGATCACTTAAGGTGAGCTATTACCAGCAGGAGAGCGGGGGGGGGGGGTACACGACAACGGCACCTTTTGTAGCAATAATCAAGGTGGGCCATTTCCAGCAGTTGACAAGAATCACTTGCCCCATAACCTCAGCCGTGCAGAACACAATGCCATCCACAGCCTCAGAAACAACTCTGACATCATAATCAAAAAGGCTGACAAAGGAGGTGCAGTTGTCACCATGAATAGGTCGGAATATGAACAAGAGGCTGCTCGGCAGCTCTCCAACACCACTTTCTACAAGCCATTACCCTCTGATCCCACTGAGAGTTACCAAAAGAAACTGCAGCATTTGCTCAAGAAACTTCCTGAAAAAGCACAAGATCAAATCCACACAGACACATCCCTGGAACCCCGACCTGGGATATTCTATCTACTACCCAAGATCCATAAACCTGGAAATCCTGGGCACCCCATCATCTCAGGCATTGGCACCCTGACAGCAGGATTGTCTGGCTATGTAGACTCCCTCCTCAGGCCCAACGCTACCAGCACTCCCAGCTACCTTCGAGACACCACTGACTTCCTGAGGAAACTACAATCCATCGGTGATCTTCCTGATAACACCATCCTGGCCACTACGGATGTAGAAGCCCTCTACACCAACATTCCACACAAAGATGGACTGCAAGCCCTCAGGAACACTATCCCTGATAATGTCACGGCTAACCTGGTGGCTGAACTTTGTGACTTTGTCCTCACCCATAACTATTTTACATTTGGGGACAATGTATACCTTCAAATCAGCGGCACTGCTATGGGTACCCGCATGGCCCCACAGTATGCCAACATTTTTATGGCTGACTTAGAACTACGCTTCCTCAGCTCTCGTCCCCTAACGCCCCTACTCTACTTGCGCTATATTGATGACATCTTCATCATCTGGACCCGTGGAAAAGAAGCCCTTGAGGAATTCCACCACAATTTCAACAATTTCCATCCCACCATCAACCTCAGCCTGGTCCAGTCCACACAAGAGATCCACTTCCTGGACACTACAGTGCTAATAAACAATGGTCACATAAACACCACCCTATACCGGAAACCTACTGACTGCTATTCCTACCTACATGCCTCCAGCTTTCACTCAGACCACACCACACGATCCATCATCTACAGCCAAGCTCTACGATACAACTGCATTTGCTCCAACCTCTCAGACAGAGACAAACACCTACAAGATCTCTATCAAGCATTCTTACAACTACAATACCCACCTGCGGAAGTGAAGAAAAAGATTGATAGAGCCAGAAGAGTTCCCAGAAGTCACCTACTACAGGACAGGCCTAACAAAGAAAATAACAGAACGCCACAAGCCATCACCTTCAGCCCCCAACTAAAACCCTTCCAACGCATTATTAAGGATCTGCAACCTATCCTGAAGGATGACCCAACACTCTCACAAATCTTGGGAGACAGGCCAGTCCTTGCCTACAGACAGCCCCCCAACCTGAAGCAAATATTCACCAGCAACCACATACCGCACAACAGAACCACTAACCCAGGAACCTATCCTTGCAACAAAGCCCGTTGCCAACTGTGCCCACATATCTATTCAGGGGACACCATCACAGGGCCAAATAACATCAGCCACACTATCAGAGGCTCGTTCACCTGCACATCCACCAATGTGATATATGCCATCATGTGCCAGCAATGCCCCTCTGCCAGGTATATTGGTCAAACTGGACAGTCTCTACGTAAAAGAATAAATGGACACAAATCAGATGTCAAGAATTATAACATTCATAAACCAGTCGGAGAACACTTCAATCTCTCTGGTCACGCGATTACAGACATGAAAGTTGCGATATTACAACAAAAAAAACTTCAAATCCAGACTCCAGCGATAGACTGTTGAATTGGAATTCATTTGCAAATTGGATACAATTAACTTAGGCTTGAATAGAGACTGGGAGTGGCTGAGTCATTATGCAAGGTAACCTATATCCCCTTGTTTTTTCCTACCCCCCCCCCCCGCCCCAGACGTTCTTGTTAAACCCTGGATTTGTGCTGGAAATGGCCCACCTTGATTATCATACACATTGTAAGGAGAGTGGTCACTTTAGATAAGCTATTACCAGCAGGAGAGTGGGGTGGGGGGGGAGGTATTTTTCCATGCTTTGTGTATATAAAAAGATCTTCTACACTTTCCACAGTACGCATCCGATGAAGTGAGCTGTAGCTCATGAAAGCTTATGCTCAAATAAATTGGTTAGTCTCTAACAACACAAGTCCTCCTTTTCTTTTTACGAATACAGACTAACATGGCTGTTACTCTGAAGAATGTCTGAGGAACAGTGGGGGGGGAAGGGAGGAATAAACATGGGGAAATAGTTTTACTTTGTGTAATGACCCATCCACTCCCAGTCTCTATTCAAGCCTAAGTTAATTGTATCCAGTTTGCAAATTAATTCCAATTCAGCAGTCTCTCATTGGAGTCTGTTTTTGAAGTTTTTTTGTTGAAGAATTGCCACTTTTAGGTCTGTAACTGAGTGACCGAAGAGATTGAAGTGTTCTCCAACTGGCTTTTGAATGTTATAATTCTTGACGTCTGATATGTGTCCATTTATTCTTTTACGTAGAGACTGTCCAGTTTGACCAATGTACATGGCAGAGGGGCATTGCTGACACACCCCCCGCCCCCCGCCCCGACTGTTCCTCAGACGTTCTTGTCAACTGCTGGAAATGGCCCACCTTGATTATTGCTACAAAAGGTCCGTCCCCCCCCCCCCTTCTGCTGGTAATAGCTCACCTTAAGTGATCACTCTCTCATTAGTGTGTGTATGGTAACACCCATTGTTTCATGTTCTCTATGTATATAAATCTCCCCACTGTATTTTCCACTGAATGCATCCGATGAAGTGAGCTGTAGCTCACAAAAGCTTATGCTCAAACAAATTTGTTAGTCTGTAAGGTGCCACAAGTACTCCTTTTCTTTTTGCGAATACAGACTAACATGGCTGCCACTCTGAAACCTCTCATTTCAATGTTTTTCAATCTATGATAAATCACGTACAGTAGTCTATGAAACTCTCTACAAGCATTTTCAGCACTTTTAAGGTCCTTTGCTTTACAAGAGGTTTTATTATATTCAAAACTACAGAATTCACTGATTGGCATCTAGAGGGACAAATCAGTCCTTCACTTTTGGGCATCAGGTGGTCAGTTTTTCCTCATCCCGCTAGGAAAGGCAGTCATAACAGAGAACACAGATTTAATGCAATGAATGATTTCTCCATGCAGCTTATTTTAATGGGTTTGTCATTAAATCCTTGGGCATTATGCTGAAAATTTACCCCTAAAAGTCTGTACTTCACCTGCAAAGATGTATGAACATCATAGTTAAGTGTGCAGCATTATGGATTGTCTGCAAATACAATGTTTTATTCAAAAGTTATTAAAATGGTAGTAAGCTTTTTTCCTGAATTTTTAATGGAGCTATAAAACATCATGCTTGTTTGGAAAAAGAGCAGGTTCTTCCCAGTCTTCTTCCCATCCCCACTCCCACCAGACACACACTGCAAATCTCTGTTACACAAGGCACACCTTAAGATGCAAACACAATACTCTTTGTCAAGTGAACATACCAGTTGGTTATGGTAGAAAACAAAACATAATGGTCTGGCCCAAGTATGTATTTAGAATAAAATATACAAACATGACTTAGCTTAGTATCAAAGATGGTCAGTTTTTCCATACTATCAATAGAACAATTTGATAATACTTAATTCAAGAAAACTCAACTCGCTTTCCTAACAGCATTTAAAAAAAAAAAAAAGATTATTAACATTCACTATATATGACACTTTCCCACAGAAGAAATGAAGACCGTCTCCCAACTGCCTTTTATCCAACTGACCTCCAAAACAGAACAGGCAATTCACTGAAATTGTTTCTTATTCTTGATATGAAAAGAGAATATCAAACACTTTTAACCACTATCACATGGAGTGACATAATATTATAAAGTCAAGACTGATTTCAAAAGCGCAAACTTAACAATTAAAGGAATGAGTTAGGGAAGTGGACTGGACTGAAGAACTCAAGAATCTGAATGTGGAGGAAGTTTGGAATTACTTTAAGTCAAAGTTGCAGAAACTATTTGGAGCCTGCATTCCAAGGGGAAAAAAATTCATAGGGAAAGGTTGCAGGCCAATCTGGATGAACAAAAGCATCTCATACAAGTTATTGAGAAAATAGAAAACCTACAAGGAATGGAAGAAGGAATGGATCAGCAAGGAAAGCTCTCTTGGAGCTCAGAAAATGCAGAGAGGAAAAGTGAGAACTGCCAAAACCCAAGCAAAGACCTTGCAAAGGAAATTAAAACCAATAGTAAAAGGTTCTTTAGCTATATAAATAAAAAGAAAGAAAAAGTGGGACCCTAAGCACTAAGGATGGGGTGGAGATTAAAGAAGCTAGATATGGCCCAACACCTAAACGAATACTTTGTCTCAGTTTTTAAACAACAACAAAGAGCCTGGGGACAGTGGCAGGATAGCTAATGGGAATGAGGATATGGAAGTAGAAATTACCACATCGGAGGTGAAAGCCAAACAAAAATAGTTTAATGGGACCCAAGTGGGGGGGTCAGGGTAATCTTCATCCAAGAACATTAAAAGAACTGGCACACGCAATCCACATAGCAAGGATTTCTAATGAATCTCTACATTCAGGCATTCTACACTATGACTAGAAGATTGCAAATATAGTATCTATATTTAAGAAAGGAAAAAGAGTGATCTGGGAAAATGCAGGCCTGTTGGTTTGACCTTAACTGCATACAAGGTTTTAGAACAAATTTTGAAAGAGACAGTAATTAAAGATATGGAGATAAATGGTAACTGGAATAACATACAACACTGTTTTACAAAAGGCAGATCATAACAGACAAACCTGATCTATTTTTCTGGGACCAAGGAAATGCGGTAGACCTAATCTACTGGGATTTCAGTAAAGCATTTGATACAGTTCCACATGGGAAATTATTAAATTGGAAAAGATGGAAATTCATATGAGAATCAAAAGGTGGGTAAGGAACTGGTTAAAGGGGAGATTACAACAGGTTATACTCAGAGACGCCTAGCTGGAGGGGGCGTTCCTCAAGGCTCAGTCTTGGGATAAATCTTATTTAATATTTTCATTAATAACCTTGATATAAAAAGTGGGAGCATGGTTAATAAAATTTGCAGATGACACAAAGTTGGGAGGTACTGTCAATATGGAAGAGGATCCGAATATCACACAAGACAATTTGGATGACCTTGAAAACTGCAGTAATGGAAAGGAGGTGAAATTTAATAGTGCAAAATGCAAGATCATGCATTTAGGGATTAACAAGAATTTTTGCTATAAACTGCAGAATTATCAGGTGGAAACAACAGAGGAGAAAGACCTGGGTATATGGCTTGGCCACAGAATGACTACGAGTTGCCAATGTGTTGTGGCCATGAAAAAGGCTAATGCAATCCTTGGATACATCAGGTGAGGAATTTCCAGTAGAGACAGGGAAGCATTACCACCATTATGCAAGGCACTGGTGAGACCTCATCTGGAATACTATGTGCAAGTTTGATCTCCCATGATTAAGAAAGATGAATTCAGCGTGGAACAGATGCAGAGAATGCTACCAGAATGATCACAGGAATGGAGAACTTACCTTCTGAGAGGACACTTAAGGAGCTTGGCTTGTTTAGCCTAACCAAATGAAGGCTGAAGGGAAATACAATTGCTCTTTATAAATACATCATAGGGATAAACACCCAAGAGGGAGAGGAGTTATTTAAGTTAAGGGCCAATGTTGGCATAAACCAGCCATCAACAAGTTTAGGCTTGAAATTATAAGACTGTTTCTAACCATCAGAGGAGTGAAGTTCTGGAACAGCCTTCAAAGGGAAGTAGAGGGGACAAAAAAAAAAAAACAACCTAACTTGTTTCAAGACGGACCTTGATACTTTTATGGAGAGGATAATATGACAAGGTTGCCAGCAATGGCATGTGGCCCATCTGTGACTGCTATTGGTAAGTATCTCCAAAAGCCGGAGATGGGACACTACCTGGGGAGGGTCCTGAATACTGAAGACAATTCTTTTCCAGGTTTCTGGCTGGTGGGTCTTGCCCACATGCTCTGGGTCTAACTGATCACTATACTTGGTGTCAGGAAGGAATTTCCCCCCAGGTCAGATTGGCAGACCCCTGTTTTTGTTTTGTTTTGTTATTTTTTACCTTCCTCTGCAGTGGGCGGCATGGGTTTCTTGCTGGTTTGAACTACAGTAAATGGTGGATTCTCTACAACTTGAAATCTTTACATCAAGATTTGAGGCCAGAGGTTATGGGCCTATTACAAGAGTGGGTGGGTGAGGTTCTGTGGCCTGCAATGTGCAGGTCAGACTATATGATAATGATGATCCTTCCTGGCCTTAAAGTCCATGAGTAAGATGCAGTCTAAGTTAAGCAAAATAAAGTCTGTTGCTAATCAAAGTCCAAACCAGCAGAGCATACAAATGTAATGTATTATGGAATTGTACACTTTCATATTAAGTTTGGTTTGGAAGTGAGTTTTGCTTACCATTTTTTATTTTCCTTTCTCAATGGTTAAAGAAATCAGATTAGTTGCTTGGTATGAGGGAGACTATAAGATGCATAGTATTCACATTAGATTCCATATGGTGCAGAACGTCCCAATAATGAAAGAGATAAGGATGTTGTATGCACAGTAAGATTGGGAACAGGAAAAAAAAAAAGATTTAAAGCCAATAACAGCACTTACTACAGAGACCTGTTAGAATTTAGTCCAAAATACTTAAAAATCTATAGCAATACAATTGATTAATTTGTTTTCTGTGTCTCTGAAACAGGATAAAAAATAGGTATATTTTTTTAAGTTTATATTTCTAGTTAAACACATGCTAGAATTCTGCAGAAAAAAATAAAGTTCCCTATAAACATCATCCTCAAAAGAGTAAATCCATCTGCCTTACAATGGGAAGGAAGACCCACAGCAGAAACATAAAACTTTCTTAATATCCGAAGTATGGAACCAATTTGACCAAGTCTGATTAACAGACCAGTAAATCCAGTTGAGAAGGTTATGATGTCCTTTTTCTATTTCAAAAGAAGATCAATAAAAGACATTTTTGTAAGACCTAAAAACTGTATCAAAGTCAGATAGATTCTTCTCCTCCTGAAATATTTTCATAAAGTATCCTGGACACTATTAAATTAAATTTAGCATATACTTCATCATACTATATAGTAGTGAATACCACACTGGTCTTTCTTTGCAGTGTACATATAACTTGTGGCTTCTGCCAAGAATGAAGAACTTATGAATTAAGTATAAAGTCAACATAATATCATTGCCAGATCAGTTGAGGGACACTCAGTCCACAAGTACAGTTTCCTTCCAGGACTCCAAAAGCATTCTCTTTAATAAAGTCAGACAGCCATAAGACAGTCTTCTCTCATTGGGTATCAGAGTAACAGCCGTGTTAGTCTGTATTCGCAAAAAGAAAAGGAGTACTTGTGGCACCTTAGAGACTAACCAATTTATTTGAGCATGAGCTTTCGTGAGCTACAGCTCACTTCATCGGATGCATACCGTGGAAACTGCAGCAGACATTATATACACACAGAGATCATGAAACAATACCTCTTCCCACCCCACTGTCCTGCTGCTAATAGCTTATCTAAAGTGATCATCAAGTTGGGCCATTTCCAGCACAAATCCAGGTTTTCTCACCCTCCACCCCCCCACACACAAACTCACTCTCCTGCTGGTAATAGCCCACCCAAAGAGACAACTCTTCACAATGTGCATGATAATCAAGGTGGGCCATTTCCTGCACAAATCCAGGTTCTCTCACCCCTTCACCCCCCTCCAAAAACCACACATACAAACTCACTCTCCTGCTGGTAATAGCTCCTCCAAAGTGACCACTCTCCCTACAATGTACATGGTAATCAAGGTGGGCCATGTCCAGTTTTCAGTGAAATGTGAAAAGTTGACTAAGCTTCACTAGTCTGAAGTCTTCTGATACCAAACAGATGACAGCAATGCAACTAAATCAAAAAACTGACAACAGGTTACCAGACATGGAGAAATATAGGTTAATATTTTGCTCTACGGACACCCATTTTGTGAGAATCTCAGTTTGCTTTACAAATATTAAGCCTCTCTAACCACTTGAGTGGTGGTATATGTTGTACCTATTTTAATATTGGGTAAAATGAGGTATAGAAAGGTTAAAAGAACTCAGATCACCCAACAAGTCAGTGGCTGAACTGGGAATGACCACAACAGTGCTAATTCCCAGTTCCCTATTTTAAGGAATGTTAAGGAGGGAGGTTATTGCAATTTAATCTTGATCGAGTAAGACACTGGATTTCTGTTAGAATCCAGATGTTATGCTCTATAAAGTTTTTACACCACAAACTTAAGACTGACCTATTTATTAAGAGCGCACATGTCTCTCATCTGCAAGCAAAAGACCTTGTGTGACTCAGTAGTGACTTCATTTCCTTGTGTGGATATAGAGGGCAGGAATGAATTTTTCAAGCAATGAAGGAGAAGCAAATACTAAAAAAGTAAGATTTTCATTTGTTTAGGAATATGTCTTATCAGCCAGTTAAAGAGAAGAGTGCGTTTCCCCTCCAAGCAGTCTTGGAAAAATAAAAAGAATTCTATCTCCGAATTCTTCATCAGCAAACTATTTCACTGAGTTAAAGAATTCTTTGCTGGACCTAAACTCTGAGGATTCAAAATTACATCTTTGGTCAGTAGTGTTTTCGGCTGGGTTTTGAATTAATAGTGCTTAGATATATTTGTAATGACCTTTCTAGCAGCATAGTTTCACAGAATTTCTTTTTTTGGTTGAATGCTCAATCTCCCTCATTAGTGCTCAAGTTCAGATACTCCCATTCTCTCTATGGGGCAGTTTAACCTATTTTTCACATGCTCCACCTCGCAAACAACCTCTACTCTCTACCTCACATCCACCCACAAGAAGGAGGGAAGTTGCTAGATGACTAGACTGCTCTTCGCTGTCAAAGCCAACAGCAGTTCTGCATGGATGGATCTTCTTGAGATAAGGGTAAAATTCATGCATCCAACAGGGCACCTTTTGACCAAACAGGAGAAATGCTTAAAAGGTTCTTAAGGGAGCACAAATCACCACGAGACATGGGTGGAATATAATCAGAGTAATCCACGGCTTCTGTAGAAAACAGGATCAGCTGAAACAGGGTGAGGGAGTGGGAAATAGGCAGAGGTCTGACCCATAAGCCCAGATCTTAGAGCCCGGGCAACTCCTAGTTCTAACCCTAACCCTAGAATTATAAGGATGAAAATAACTATAAGAGCATAGTACTACTTTCAGTAAGAAAAACAGGAATCTAATCAAATGTGTATTGTTGAACCGTTATAAAAATCCTCTTTTTTTTTTTAAATATAACAACTGCTGTGGTGATTGCTAGATGACTTGTCAGCCAAACATCTTCTGTACTGTCTGTGCCACTTCTTGAATTAAAAATTTAAAAAAAACTGATTTGGGAAAAAAAATCTGACTACATTTTCAATTTTTATTTTTTAAAAGGTTGCTTTTTCAATTGTTTGCTCATTTCTGCAGCTAGCGTAGAAAGGTTTGTAAAGGAAGAAGGCATACCTAGCAATGGGACTTAGAAAGCTTTGCAAAGACAACTGAATTCAATTTGCTTTTGGAAAAGCACCTTTCAATGGACTGTGATGTTTTGAAAAGGAGAGTGCTTTCCATCAACTTTCAAACAGAATTATCTATTTCGATTTACACTGTATCAGAAACAAAAGGGCAACACACATTAAAACCTAATTCTTATATATGAAAGAAAATGTGTCGCTTGACTTTCTCCCACTGATTTTAATGAAAAGACGTTTAATTTGCTGTATTCTTGAACATAAGGGTTAAATATCTGTATCAAACTGGAGTGTAAAAGGCAACACCTTTTAGCGAACTACATTAAAAAGAAACTTTTACGAATTTTAAATGGTTAAATCCGTGAGTTCAGTGTTAACGTACGTAATCTAAATGTAAGACACATGAGGTTTATAAGGTAATAGTTAGTAACCTACATCAGAATTACCTGCTGTTTATTCCCACCTTCATGTATAAATCTACAAATACTAGAAATTTCGCCTGCATATAAGCCAAACAAACTCACACAACTTTTTTTTAAAATGACTTCATATCACTTCTTGAAAAAACTGGAGAGATGTTACCTCATCCGGTAATTCAATAGTACACCATGTAATAATGCTGGGAATTTAAATTTTCTTTTGATGCAAACCCAATTTTGGTCTAAAACCAATGTCAGTGATGGTATACTCCACTATTCTTTTAAATAAAAATCTTATTTCCCCCATAATATTCCAGTGGCCAGCCACCAGGTAAAGAAGATCAATACCCTTCTTTCTTTTCAGATGCGATCACTCTATTTAGGGTAATGAGTGTGCTAGCCGGACCACTTTCTGACTCAGTGATGCAACAGAAATCTTTATACTAAAGTCTTGCCAACATGGTTGTTCTTAGTACTCTATCTGAAACCACCATTTTTAAACAGAAAAAACACTGCTAAGTAGAACTTCCCTCAACTTCTTTGTGAGTAAGATTATACCACTGTCCTCAGAAAGAAAATAATCCCTGTACACACTAGACAAGGAAACCCCCATTAACAACATCTGTGTTCAAACTACAGTTGACAGCATGGTTTTAACCACAAGTTCTGATCTTGCAAACACACATGTAAAGTTAAGCATGTGTGTAAGTGCTGGATGATCAGGGCCACTGCATAGGCCCTGTCTGCTCCTATCAATGGCAGTTGCATTTGTGGATTTACAACTTTTAAAGCTTGGAATATATACTGTATTTAAACAGTTATTTTATAAAAATATGCTTGTATTTATGTATATTGCAAAGAAAATAAACTGTCCAATAAAGTAGTAATACGTTCAACTCTTGTAAATTCAATGCATTAAAAATTGCACGACATACCTCAGAGAAACATCTCTTGAGCGAATCTGGGATTTTTCCATCAACAATGTGAAGCATCCGCTCCATCTCTTCACGGATGACATAACTCCCAGATTCATTGGAAAAGAGACTGAAAATGTCTAGGTAAAAAGAGAGATTAAACCAAATGTAATACAAAAGTTGTGCTGATTTTGCAGTTAAGCTTTCAAAAATTCTGTTCAAACTTGCCTCAGGCCACGTCAACACTACCCGCCGGATTGGCGAGTAATGATCGATCTATCGGGGATCGATTTATCACGTCTAGTGTAGATGCGATAAATCGATCCCCGATCGCTCTGCTGTCGACTCCGGAACTCCACCAGGGCGAGAGGTGGAAGAGGAGTCAACGGGGGAGCGGCGACTGTCTATCCCGTGCTGCGAGGACGCGAAGTAAGTGATTCTAAGTCTATCTAAGATAGATAGACTTCAGCTATGCTATTCTTGTAGCTGAAGTTGCGTATCTTAGATCGATCCCCCCCAATTAGGGTAGACAAGGCCTCAGAGTGCCAGTAACTGTCTGGTAATCGAAGCACAAGGGTCTTATTTAGGCTCATTCCACCAAGCTCTGGTATTGCTCAATAAGGGGTTAACAAATATTTCCTTCTGTATACTATTACCTGCTAGCCAAAGGAAAAGCAAATATTGTTGAGTCAAATTAAGAGGAAGACAAATTAACAAAACTCACTATGCAGATGTTTTAGATTAATGAATATTTTTCAAAAACAACTGAGACCGTAACTCTTTCTCATTCTGCCTTACAGAATATCCTCAACAGCCTTTCAACAAGATCCAGACAGACACACTTGGGCATTCACTATGTAATGTCAGATCATTTCACTTTTGTTAAGTGCTGTAAACATAAAAATCCTGAGTGCATCTCGAGATGTGCATTGTTAAAAAAAAAAAATCTCAGTCTTGATTACTTAATTAACTTGTGCTCTGAGTTGCATATAAAAATCAAGATCTACATATTAAAAATCTCAACTTAATCTTTGCTTTATAAAAGCATGTTCTACATGTGTTGTATCCTATGCACCTTGTTACTCTGATTACATGCACTTGTTACTCACATTTTGCTTTCTCTTCATCTCTGCCTCTTGTTAGTAGGACTAATCCCACTATCAGGTTGTTGAAGTGTAGCCCTTTGGATGTTCCCCCAAATGAGCAGTAAATGACCTAGAAGTAACAAAACAAAAACCGTTACTTTCATTCTTTACATTATGGAAGGGAAACTGAAAGAGTGTGGATGAAAAAATAAAAGCAACAAGCTATGTTTGGGTCCTGGTTTTTGTTTTAGGCTAGTCACCTTCTATTCAATTAGAAGCTTTTCTGATCCTTGTTAGTCACATTAGGTTTGCTGTTGTTTCCTATCAATGCCTATAAAAGGGTCTTTCCAAGATATCTTAAATAGTCCATCAGGGAAATAACATCCTCAAGAGTAGATAAGAGCAAGCCATAGGGATAACAGAAAGATTACTGAATACAAACAATTCCTGCCTATCTACCCTTCTTTTTTTTCCTCTTTAAACTGAGAGAAAGTTAACTATTTCCCTTGTGTACAAGGAGAAACAGTAAACAATGCAGTCAATAGTCCAGGCCTGTGGGAAGAGACTGCTGCCTGGATTAGGAGAGGAGTGTAAAACAGGAGTTGGAACCTGCTCCATGCTATCACCTATGGGGAGAGAAAGAACCATGATTGTCCTGCCAAAGGAATTCAGGCACACCCACATTTAGGGCACACTCTTTGACCAATGTGCTCCATAGGAGAGGAAGGCCTTCACAATAGAAAAGAAGAAGCAGGAGGACCTCAGGACACAGCTGCCTGAATGGGTAACTTGGCTGGGTCAGGGAAAGATCCTAAACTAGCGGCTCTACCAACACAATCTGAAATACACAAAAGATAGCCCACTGTCAAGGACAGGACAGGTTTTATTAATTAGTAGTTGGGGTGGTTGTATTACCGGTAATTACTGATCACAAAAAAATGGCTGTTTGAAAGCTCAGAAATTTGGAATAGTAGCAGCAATCCCAACAGAAATAGATTAGTGGACAAAATGTAGGCAAGAAGATTCATGGTACAAACAAAATGCAGTTTATTCCACGGTTCAACAGTTTATCACATGTTTCAGATTAACAGCCGTGTTAGTCTGTATTCGTAAAAAGAAAAGGAGGACTTGTGGCACCTTAGAGGTTAACCAATTTATTTGAGCATAAGCTTTCGTGAGCTACAGCTCACTTCATCGGATGCATACTGTGGAAAGTGTAGAAGATCTTTTTATACACACAAAGCATGAAAAAATACCTCCCCCCACCCCACTCTCCTGCTGGTAATAGCTTATCTAAAGCGATCACTCTCCTTACAATGTGTATGATAATCAAGTTGGGCCATTTCCAGCACAAATCCAGGTTTTCTCCCCCCGGATTTGTGCTGGAAATGGCCCAACTTGATTATCATACACATTGTAAGGAGAGTGATCGCTTTAGATAAGCTATTACCAGCAGGAGAGTGGGGTGGGGGGAGGTATTTTTTCATGCTTTGTGTGTATAAAAAGATCTTCTACACTTTCCACAGTATGCATCCGATGAAGTGAGCTGTAGCTCACGAAAGCTTATGCTCAAATAAATTGGTTAGTCTCTAAGGTGCCACAAGTACTCCTTTTCAGTTTATTACATGGCTGCAAAAATAACGGAGTTTATTCCATGGATATCCTTCTAACATATGTAGTACATACCAGTATACAAGCATTTCGTTTAGCTACACCAGTCACATGAAAAACTATTCAGTAATTGATTTTGTAGAAATGTTTGTGGAAGTCACTGGAATTGAAGATTTCATTTGAAGGGAGCTATGCCAATTCGATACAGATATAACTTCTATTTAAGTTTCATAAGGAGCCACTATTTACCAATGAAGTGGTCAGTAGCAGGGCTGAAGCATGCGCCTTTTATACAATAGACCAGTTTATGCATTGCTCTTTAGCTAGCCAGCATATTTAAATACTGGTTGAATATTTACAGATGTGATATTCATGCAGGAAGTCTCTTTAGGACAAGTAACAACTAATTTTAATGACCAAGAATCACTAACTGGTTTATTCCAATGTCACTTACTTCACCTTCCTGCTAACTTTACAAAAGAAAAGGAAAAACAGAAGATAGCAGCATGACGTGTTTTCTATAAAATACACTTCCAGTTGTACTGTTCTTTAATACCTCCTGATTTAGGATGCTCACCAACTACCTTACCTACAAGCATCGGTACCTTACCACTAATAGGAACAGAAATCTATGTTAGAAATTTAGAAATGAAAGCAGCCAAAATTTAAGTTACACTCTCAAAGAGAAATTACTTTAAAACCTACACTTCTTCTCATTTGGTTTTCTTACAGATACAGCACTGTGCAACTAACCATAGACTCTGAAGTCTGGCTGATGGGGAAATATTACCGTCACAGACAACAGAACAAATGATGTTGCGCTGATCACGGATTGGGTGGCAGTCTGTGTCCAGCAGCAACTGCCTTACGTTTTCCTTTACTCTGCAAAAGTCAGTTACTTCAAAGGGAACCGTATTTGACAGTGCCAAAGCAATCAACATCGTAGTGTTACCTTCTATTAATAGTTCAATAACCTTAAATAGCATGTTTTTAGCTCATCAGCAATATGTATTTTAAGTAAACAACTTCAAAAACTCAATTAAATGCAAATGTTACTTCAAAATGTGCACAAACAGCTATCACTGACTTCAGTGGGAGCCACAAATGCACTCAAGTCAGAATTTTGCATAATAGCATCAACATATATATCAGAAATCAATGGGGATAAAAAGTTAATGTAGAAATATCCTGTGTTTTGTACAGTACCATTAACACAGAGGTGTGAATTGTTACACTCATCCATTTCCTCCCCAAAATGGACAGTGTTATGCACCTCAGGCATGTGAAAGAAGAGGTACAAGTGACCATATAAAAATAATTTTGGCTCAAAGCTGTATCACAGACAGGTTCAAGGACAGAAGCATAAGATTTAGGAGCAAGAAGAGCAGTTGTCTGATGCTAAGATGGAGGTTCCCAATAAACAAAACTGAAGAAAATTTGGAGGGCAGGGCATTCCCATGCTGTCAACAACGGATGTGGATTTATGCCCTCTAACTCTTATGGGGAGATATTATAAAGTCATTAAGGAAAGGAAATTGTTGTTCCATCTCATGGAATGGCAGCTAGATTAGTCATGAGCTGCTTTCACAGTCATTGACAAATTTCTGTAATGTTTATAGCACCAGCGAGATGTTTTGAAAGATAATTTGACTGCATTTTATCTGAAAGAGTTTCACTATAATTACTAACTGCTGTAACAGCCCTTTAAAAGTCTTGTCTACAGCAGATTTGTGGGAAGTCTCCCAGTGCTGCCCTTCCACCAGTGACAGCAATACAGTGCTAGTCTAGACAGGGGTCAAGTGTTCACTTATGTTTCTATCACCATGTTTTCTAGACTTACTCCAGAACAGGATTTGGTAACATGGTGCTAAAAGTGCTAGTATCTTGCCTCTATCAGTACCATCATAATTACTACCAGTAGTGGCTCTGCAACAGATAGATGTCCAGCAACACCTAGACAAAGCCTTACACGCTATGGTAGATGAGCCCTATGCCACTCTCCATCATCAATCTATTCTTTTAAATGCTCTCCACTGAAGCAGTTTAAGAGACCCATAGGTATGTGAATTCAAATACAGACGGAGCACATTCTAAGGAAACGGTTAAGTACAACCTGCAATTTCATTCCACTGCTGGTTGCATAATGCTACAAAAATAGATTAGCTTCCCAGAAGATGCTTGGATCATCCTCTTCTATTCAACCCATTTCCAAATGCTCCAGGGGGTACATTACAAAAGCTAAATTTGTGCTTATTTGGATAAACTGATTGTAAATGCTCCGTGCACACTGTCAGAGTTCTAAATTCCACACTTCCTACTCTTAATCATTTTGATTCCATAAGAGGTCTTCAAGGCTATACTGCATATGTAGGTCATTTACCTTTAGCAGTGAAAGGAAATAATTCAGAGCATTTAAAAATATGCTGTTAGCTCATCTGATCAGGTGAAAGCGATCGTGGCTTTCAAGTATCAATATGGTTACTTTCAAATGAAAAAAAAAAATTCTGGGTGCACCAGGAGCTATAAAAACCCTGTCTCTTAAATATAACAATCAACTGAATTTTACAGGAAGGTCACTGTATCAAGTTAATAGCGGGGGGGTGGGGGGGTGTTTTTTAAATAAAAAGCAAGTAACTCTCTTGGATGGGAACCCAGATGTAACTGTCAACCAGCAAGTACGTGAGGAAAGTTCCAAGTTAAACTAATTAGATACATATATATTAATGCTTCTCTCAATTAAATCTCACTGAATTTATTTTGCTAAGACACTTTTCTAAACTGAAGAAAATCCACGAGGGCAAGTCCAAACATGCCTTAAGCATGTAGATCGCGTAAGGCCTTTTCATTCTTAAAACCCTGTAGGTAAATGCTGTCCATTTTAGACAAAGCATGCTCTTTACAATTCGCAATTCCAACATTATACTTTTCAGACCTGCTTCCAAACAGAATTAGAAGCAGGTCTCCTGGCAGAATCATGCAGGCTAGAATGTAAGAGGGAAGGTTCTTAGGGGGAAAAATAAAAAAAATCACCACATCTTCCCTTTCACTACGCGTGGTGAAAATCTTTCTTCTCCCCCGTGTGTCCTGCACAGGGTAAGATGAATGGCAGCTGATACGCACCAACTTGGACAGATACTAAACAATAACTATGCGTAACAGGGCTGACCATAGTCACCTAAAATAACATCATATTAAGTGGTGCTGCTGTCTCATTTAGACACGTAGCTTGTCACCTCACCCAGAAATAACAGAAGTGTGAGTGACTCTCTAAAAGAGATCCAAGACGTGGACTGAGCAGTCCTGAGGAAAAACTAGCCTCAGCAGATGGCTAATTTCTTTGTGATTAAAGACAAAACCTCAGGAGATGAATGCAGTTTCGACAGTACAGACTTACGGACTTTTTCAGAACTCGCTAGAAAAGGCACCTGTTCACACAGTTAAAGTCACTAATGTCGCTGTGGTACAGATACTTATTTTATTATTGGAAGGCAAAAGTACTAAGATTTGGTAAACACCCCACGAGGCAGCAATGGACAACTGTATTGTTCTAGACCAGTAGCCAATGTATGATCCTACTGTAAAAGTGTAGAAAGACTGGAAGCAATGCTGTCATGATGTGTCAAACATTACGAAGTGTTTCAGAGTAGCAGCCATGTTAGTCTGTATTCTCAAAAAGAAAAGGTGTACCTGAAGCACCTTAGAGACTAACAAATTTATTTGAACATAAGCTTTCGGGAGCCACAGCTCACTTCATCGGATACATTCAGTGGAAAATACAGTGGGGAGATTTATATACACAGAGAACATGAAACAATGGGTGTTACCATACACACCGTAATGAGAGTGATCACTTAAGGTGAGCTATTATCAGCAGGAGAGTGGGGGGAGGGGGGGATGAGGAGAGACCTTTTGTAGTGATAGTCAAGGTGGGCCATTTCCAGCAGTTGACAAGAACGTCTGAGGAACAGTGAGGGGGACGGGAGGGGAAAATAAATATGGGGAAATAGTTTTACTTTGTGTAATGACCCATCCACTCCCAGTCTCTATTCAAGCCTAAGTTAATTGTATCCAGTTTGCAAATTAATTCCAATTCAACAGTCTCTCATTGGAGTCTGTTTCTGAAGTATATTTGTTGAAGAATTGCAACTTTTAGGTCTGTAATCGAGTGACCAGAGAGATTGAAGTGTTCTCCAACTGGTTTTTGAATGTTATAATTCTTGACGTCCGATGTGTGTCCATTTATTCTTTTACGTAGAGACTGTCCGGTTTGACCAATGTACGTGGCAGAGGGGCATTGCTGGCACATGATGGCATATATCACATTGGTAGATGTGCAGGTGAACAAGCCTCTGATAGTGTGGCTGATGTGATTAGGCTCTATGATGGTGTCCCCCTGAATAGATACGTGGACACAGCTGGCAACAGGCTTTGTTGCAAGGATAGGTTCCTGGGTTAGTGGTTCTGTTGTGCGGTATGTGGTTGCTGGTGAGCATTTGCTTCAGGTTGGGGGGCTGTCTGTAGGCAAGGACTGGCCTGTCTCCCAAGATTTGAGAGTGTTGGGTCATCCTTCAGGATAGGTTGCAGATCCTTAATAATGCGTTGGAAGGGTTTTAGTTGGGGGCTGAAGGTGATGGCTAGTAGCGTTCTGTTATTTTCTTTGTTAGACCTGTCCTGTAGTAGGTGACTTCTGGGAACTCTTCTGGCTCTATCAATCTGTTTCTTCACTTCCGCAGGTGGGTACTGTAGTTGTAAGAATGCTTGATAGAGATCTTGTAGGTGTTTGTCTCTGTCTGAGGGGTTGGAGCAAATGTGGTTGTATCGCAGAGCTTGGCTGTAGACGATGGATCGTGTGGTGTGGTCAGAGTGAAAGCTGGAGGCATGTAGGTAGGAATAGCGGTCAGTAGGTTTCCGGTATAGGGTGGTGTTTATGTGACCATCGCTTATTAGCACCGTAGTGTCCAGGAAGTGGATCTCTTATGTGAACTGATCCTGGCTGAGGTTGATGGTGGGATGGAAATTGTTGAAATCGTGGTGGAATTCCTCAAGGGCTTCTTTTCCACGGGTCCAGATGATGAAGATGTCATCAATGTAGCGCAAGTAGCGTAGGGGCGTTAGGGGCCGAGAGCTGAGGAAGCATTGTTCTAAGTCGGCCATAAAAAAGTTGGCATACTGTGCGGCCATGCGGGTACCCATAGCAGTGCCACTGGATTTGAAGGTATACATTGTCCCCAAATGTAAAATAGTTATGGCTAAGAACAAAGTCATAAAGTTCAGCCAGGTTTGCCGTGACATTATCGGGGATACTGTTCCTGACGGCTTGTAGTCCATCTTTGTGTGGAATGTTGGTGTAGAGGGCTTCTACATCCACAGTGGCCAGGATGGTGTTTTCAGAAAGATCACCGATGGATTGTAGTTTCCTCAGGAAGTCAGTGGTGTCTCGAAGATAGCTAGGAGTGCTGGTAGCGTAGGGCCTGAGGAGGGAGTCTACATAGCCAGACAATCCTGCTGTCAGGGTGCCAATGCCTGAGATGATGGGGTGCCCAGGATTTCCAGGTTTATGGATCTTGGATAGTAGATAGAATACCCCAGGTCGGGGTTCCAGGGGTGTGTCTGTGCAGATTTGTTCTTGTGCTTTTTCAGGGAGTTTCTTGAGCAAATGCTGCAGTTTCTTTTGGTAACCCTCAGTGGGATCAGAGGGTAATGGCTTGTAGAAAGTGGTGTTGGAGAGCTGCCGAGCAGCCTCTTGTTCATATTCCGACCTATTCATGATGACAACAGCACCTCCTTTGTCAGCCTTTTTGATTATGATGTCAGAGTTGTTTCTGAGGCTGTGGATGGCATTGTGTTCTGTACGGCTGAGGTTATGGGGCAAGTGATGCTGCTTTTCCACAATTTCAGCCCATGCACGTCGGCGGAAGCACTCTATGTAGAAGTCCAGTCTGTTGTTTCAACCTTCAGGAGGAGTCCACCCAGAATTCTTCTTTTTGTAGGTAATGTGAGTGAACAAAATGGGAACATACTGTTTTATCTTTCTAAGATAAACTCAGCACACCATCTGAATAGAAGCTGACTGAGTTAATTACTGAAATTATAATGTTATAAAGATCTACAAGAAGATATTTTTAAAAGCACTGAAACAAAAACTGAAATGACATGTGTGTGTACTGTTTCTGGAATCTTCTGGGGTGATCTTCACAGTAAACAAGTATAACAGAACATTTGCCCTAATGTCCATTATCTTGTAAAGTAATTTTGTTCTCTCCTTATTTATTTTTATGCATGTCAAAGACATAAGGTGTGTGTGGTAATGTGCAGTATATTCTTCCTTTGCTACCAGACTCCTCAAAACACGATGTTGTCATGACCAAGTCAGCCCGACAAAAAGGCTTACTTGAAGTCATTTAGAAATTTGGTAATAATACACTTCACTAGAATAGTTCAGTATTGGAAAAAGAATTTAATATGCACTTTGTATATTGACTTTTTATGAACAAAGTTCAAATGATACATCAAAATATAGCACAGAAAACCCAGCAAGGAATGGCCTGGCACACATTACAACAGGTAGCCTTGAAATGGGATGGCTATCATCATGACAAGACAGGGAAAGAATAATATTTTGCTGGTGTCAACAAATTTCCATTACAGATTTTGTACATGTCATCCTGCCTTCATTCACAGAGCGTACACATGAATGTACAAACTGAAAAATCCAGTGACTCTTTGCCAATTGTTTGTGTAGGCAGTTATGTAACTTGCATCCTGCACTTTGCAGTCTTACCCTTAAGGCTACTAGCTTGTGTTATCAGTTGTACAACTGAATTCTGGAAACCTCTTAAGACTTTTGTTGTACCAATGCTATTTTGTGGAAGACTGGAATCCAATTTTTAAATCTTAGTCTGGTAATAGAGTACTAGCACAATAACTGTGTGTTTAAAGTGTTATATATTGTAAATTGAGACAGGAATGTCCCTTCTTTCTATTATCTTTCTGTTTCATGAGTTATTAGAAGATTACATTTAACGCATTGCATAGCTACAGCTACTTTCTCCCTTTATAACACTAGGGTTAGTGTGAAAATAGATTTATGCCTATAAGAAATTACAAGTTTGGCATTAAAGATGCCTTCACTTCTGCTCTGGTTTCTTAGAATATGATTTGTGCTTAAGGGGATCACCTGTCTTTTGGTAACTTTTTGCTAATTAACAAAGTTTCACAACTTTTTTGCAGTATAAACCAAACATGATCCCACTTGTCACTGGCAAATTTCCATTTACCTAAATGTTTTCTGAGATGAAAAAATTGACAGAAAGATAGGACAAGTTAGGATTTTCTTTTAAAAAAGCCAGAATTAAAAAGTCTGGAGGAATTTTAAAAGGGGATGCTTTCTTTGTAACAGATTAAAATGTGCAGGGAAAGAATTGCTACTAAATGGAAAAAATGCAATAAGCCCTAAAAACAACTAGTCTGTCAAAATCCAGAAACCTTGTTCCTCAAAAATGACAGTGTCCTTAGTCCTTAATTTACCTATAGCATTCATAAGGCACAGACACAAAGGACTCCCCGTAATACTACAAGGATAATGAAAAATGTTCCTTCTAGTGTCATTAAAATAAAGACTACAACTCACAATAAATGTGTGGAAGTTAACTAGGAAAGAGTTTCCAAATGGTTCAGGAACTTTGACAGAGAGCCCAAACATTAGCAAATCAGTGACATACTCCAACTATAAAATCTTTTCACACTATTTATCTATGCACTATATTTCACAAATAATTATTTAATACAACAAACCAAGTTTCTAGGCTAAGCTGTTTTTGGAGATATTTAATGAAAAGTTAGAATTTTCAAAACATGGACACCTGTTAGTTCCAAGTTCTAACAACTTATAAATATTTTCAGATGAACTATACATCAAATTTCTCTACTCAGACACAAATAAATTTTCAAAGAGTACTTGGAGAAAGTGAGAGATCAATAAAAACCTAGCCACAAATGTAACTACAATGAAGGGACAGTAATCATTCCATAATAAGAACTGCTTACAGTACTACTCATGGCTTTTAGATCTGACAAAAAGGCCAGTCTATTACTTAAGGCACCTTTAATAAAGGAGATCTAAAGTGCTGACCTCTATGATCTGAAGTTTAGGCAAGAAAAATGGTTCTAAAAAACAAAAAAATCTAAAGTCATCAAAATGCAAATTAGACTTCACATCTGGCCTAGCAACAATTCACTTGGGTTTTTTCCCCCCCATTTAGTTTTCTGCCTCTAGGAATACTGTTCCCCCCACCCCATAATAAGAAGTGATGAAGAATAAAACTTACTGTTGTACACAATGGGCAAAATTCAGCTCTGGTGTAACTAGGTCCAATTCCATCGAAGCCAGAGGGTGTGTGCCAAATTCAGTCCAATTGTAACTTAAGGCATCATTCTGGTTTTAACTTTTCCTTCTTTGCCTGTATATTATCACTATTGTTTTCACATTACACAAAAAGGACATTTGTTTTTCCATTCCAATTTTATTCCATTATGCACTTAGCACCCTACCAGAGACAGAGGAGTTGACAAAAAGTGGAGAACCTAAGGGTATGTCTACACTGGAAACTTCAAAGCACGCAGTGGGAACGCTCCCGCAGCAGCACTTTGAAGTGCACATGTGGTCACACGCGAGCGCTGGGAGAGAGCTCTCCCAGCACTCCACCTCCACAAGGGGATTAGCTCCAAGCACTGGGAGTGTGGCTCCCAGAGCCTGTCTACACTAGTGCTTTAAAGCACTCAGACTTGTTGCACTAGGGGGGTGATTTTTCACACATTTATAGAGTGCTATAAAATGTAAGTGTAGACAAGCCCTAAGAAATAGATGGCTGGAAAGGAAAAGGCACTACAAGAATTTCCTGTGTGGCCAAGTCTTTGCATTAATCAGGGCAAGAGCGAATCACATTCTATGTCTGGAGGCAAGAGCCACATACCTGGACCGTTATCTTTTATCATCCCTCCATATATTTTCCAGTGTAAAACACAATTTTAAAACTGTTGTAAAAAAATAAAGCACATCACTACTCATTTAAAAAAGAGAGAGAAAAAACGAATCCAATATACTGAAAGAGCAAAATTGATGCCTTCACTGTGAAGCTCTGATTTATATGACACTCAGTGCACTTAAGGCAACTTCATGTGCGGAGTCTATCATACCTCTCGTGAGAGTAGGTGCAAAGTTTCCACCTTGCTTAACTAAAACCAAGCCTAGCAGACACAAAAATACCGAGGTCTTCCAGCTGGAGGGGAAGAACTCAAATAAAATGACAAATTTCATAATGAAACAGACGTTAATACGTACTGCACATCAGGACAGACAAACATTCTTAACTGAGGGGACGCAGTGTAGCCATGCCCGTGTCCTCAGACTAGAGCTGTACACACCTAAGCTCTGATTTACATTTAGAACAGATTTCTGGGAGGTAATCTATTTTTAAAGATTAAAATATATGAATGGCTCTTACTACCTATGTATGGAACTTAAACAGCCCTTATTTGCAATGGTTTTAAAAGATGGGGTTGGATGTAAGAGAGAGATGAAACCGACAGTTACTTAGTTATAGGACAGTGGTGTGACGAAGACCTGACATCAGCACCATATAGGAATTTTGTTTAATTTCAGAGGACCTTAAATCATTTAACTCATACTGAGGTTGGAATGCCACAGGCGGTCATTGTCCCCCAAATTTTCAAGGCTTGCCTGGGTATTTAGCTTTCCAATTTATTACCATCAACAGAAGTTACCCAGCCAAAATGAAATCTTTGAAAACAAAGCAAATTCAAGCTCAGGAACCACAATAAATGTCTTTACAGAATCAAATCCACCTAACAATGCGTACAATCAGGTGGTGATCATTTTTATCTTTGGTTAAGTGGATACCACCCCTCTGGTCCTATATGTTTTATATAAATGTCATGTTCTCTGTGTATATAAATCTCCCTACTGTAGCTCACGAAAGCTTATGCTCAGATAAATTTGTTAGTCTCTAAGGTGTCACAAGTACTCCTTTTCTTTTTGTACAGTATGTGTATCCCATTTTGAGAAACTTGGTATCCTCATCCTGCACTTAATCACTAAAAAATGATAAGCCCCAGACATTAGCTTAAATAGACTATGAAAAAAAGACAGAGTGGTATATATCATCTTTTCCAGTCCCATTAGTTATACTTTGTAATGAAAACATGTGGTAAGCCTAATGTAAAACAGCAGACAAAGGATTAACAAACAAGACCTAGCTCGATCCTCTCCAATGAAGTCTAATTTACTAAATTATTTCCGAGTCTCCCCATATTAAAAGCCACAGTCAGGTATTTCCTTCTTTTTTAAATCGCATTCTGCATATCCTTTCCACTTCAGGACAAATCAGAATCACTAATGCACCTCTGTCTTTTCTTCAATATACAAACAATTAAAAGCTAAGACATTTGCGACAGAGAACCCCTTTGAACAAATCAACATCACTCCTAGATTAGCCACAGGGCTTGCTACAGAGGGCTACTCTGTGGAACCTCTGGCCCCTGCGGGCCAAGAGAAAGGAAACGGAGGTCAAGTTTACACAACCAACTCCCATAGGCATAGTAGCAGCTTCACTCGAGCGCTGCAGTTGCGCTTCGGCAGCGTTTTAAATGTAGACCTGGCCCTATATCAAGTAATCAAACCTGAGCTGATGTAAGTATTTGGACCAATAAGAGATCCCAAACCTTTGAATTTTCAGGAGACCCTTCACAGATAAGAACACATTTTTTGACTGGCCTGAAGTCAGCCCAATAAGCTCTTGTTTTAACTGATGCTATTAACGGCAATGATTCAGGCAAGTGAGACTTCCCAAGATCTTGAAAGTATAACTGCGCTTTGGTGAATAAATTCTGAGTGCAGTCCCACGACCACATGACTCATCTAGGGTCTCTGCCTAAGAACACTTTCATCCAGGTCAGAGCAGAACTGAAGAGATAGGGGAAGTCAATGCTTAGAAAACCCCAGGAGCCTGTCAATGTCCAGTGGTGCTGCAAGAGCTCTGTAGTAAGTTACAACATGATATGTTGTTAAGTTCATCTGGTTATGTGTTTACACAAATCAAACTGGTCGTGTTTAGATTTTCACCATTATTTTTATTTTATTTTATCAGTGATCATTTAAAAAAAGACATTTCTACAACAATTATTTACTAACTGGCCCCAAGCTCCCAAGATACTGCTGACAACAGCTACATTGCAACTGGATTCAAAGCTAAACATACTGTTAAACAGTACCAGACAAACATGTGGAGACAAGAAATAGGGGCATCTAAAGTATGTGCTTCTCCCTGGTCTCACCTGCAGGGGTGAATAATGATCAGGCCTTAGGAAATCTTCAGAGGATGATCATATCCCAAACTGGAGAGAGAGATGAAGATTGTGGGAGACAGCCCAAGCATGAAGATAGTCCTTGAATAAAAGCATTTTTTTTATTTCATGTGTAGCGGTTTGAAGTAAACACAAAATGTTTAACCAAAAGGTATTATTCAGAAGACATACTGAGTTTAAGATTACAACTTCTTAAACTGAGTATGTCTTCTGAATAATACCTTTCGGTTCAACATTTTGCGTTTACTTATTTTTTGATATCCTGGGCACGTGTTTAGTGTTTTTGAAAGATGCTAATGAGCAGCCTGGAAACTGAAAGTTAACAGCAGGACAGTTAAGAGCACAGGCAGCAGCACTAACCCCAGCAATCTTTCCCATCCCTCAGAGTAACTGTCCATTAGGGGTGATAATTTAGTCTACAATCATTCACTTTATGGCTGAGATTATCACAAGGTTGCCAATTTGTACCAACTGCAATGGTGGTTTTCCTATAATCTTTTAGAAGTAGAGACCAAAACACTTATTTTATATAGATCACAATTTCTCAAACTTTATTAGCTCATGGACCATCTTCTTAAAAAAAAAATAAGTTGTGAAGTAAATGGATTTAACCTAAATTCAAATCCTACCAGTGACAAATCTGTCACAATTTGGGAAAGACTGCCAATGGTCCTTATTAATCTTCTTTGACAGTCTCTAAAAGTCTGATACTGTATAATGAGTTTCACGTAGCTTATCTTCCACCACAGTTGCAAAAGATTGCTATGCTATGCAGAAGACCAAGATTCTCAAGCTACGCTCTATTATGTTTTGTGATACACCCATTCTCCTGCTTTCCAGGCTAGCAATGATCAGTAGGATTATGTGGGCAACAAACTGGCCAAAAACAAACACTTTTCATTCCTGCCCTTTTGTGAAGCAAAAATAGGACCAGCTTCAAGAACACAGACCACGAATTCTGCTACAGAAGGGAAAAATATTTGAGGAGAAAGAGAAACAAAAGATAAGAGCAAAAAGTAATGAACAATGTCCGCGTGCAACAACAACTGAGGAAGAAAAACAGAGGCAGAAAAGAAGGGTTCAGACTACGTTTTCTATTGTCCACAGGGAATTATGTACCAAGGACAAAAGCATGCACTTGAGCTGAGAAATACCTTCATGACAAATAAGCATGAATTATGGGTTGTTTTTTATTTTAAGCTGAACACAAAAATTCTGTAGCTGTGAGGTACTGGTGACAGAAACAAGTAGAATTTCCCAGAGTGGTATTCTACACAGAAGCCCAACTGTTACAGAACATTAGCTGCCCCAGGCCAAAGGAAAACTGGATGAGCCAACTTCAATGTCTCCACTTCTCATTCAGCTTTGAAAGGCTACAAGAGACTATTTAAAATTGTAGGAAGAAAGGATGTGGGCTATGAAATAATTTATAAACACTGGAAATTTTCAGACTACCCTGACAAGACTGAAAGGATATCAAACCACATGAGCAAACTTACAGCTCACAAAAATCATTCCCCTGCCACCACAATCGTCAAGAGATTTTTTCGCTAAGCATTTTCTCAATACTAGCCCTACCCAATAGTAAAAAATACTATACCCAATAGTAAAAGAATACCATACACACCATTCCGTCACATAGTCCATCCTTGTTCTTTTGAAATGTCTAAAAGAGAATATGATTTTGTAACTAAAATACAGGACAGGGAACCAGAAAACCTGAATTCTACTCCCAGTGAGGCCAGACAGCTGCTGGGTGACTTTGAGGAGCACTTTATCTTTGTTTTCTTATTTGTAAAATAGGGATACTTTTACCTCATTATGTGTTGAGGCCTAATTCATGAATGTATGTACGTACCGTGCTCTGAGATCCTCGGACAGAAGACACAACAAACATAAAACATTTTTACTTCTAAAGAAAAAGCAGGGCTAATCCATGTAGCTGAGACTCTTTTCTTTGCTGATAGTAACTCCCTCTGTTGAGGGAGGGATTGGATCAAAACGAATTGGCTCCTTTTTGCCTCACTGTATGGGACTGCACTATAATGGTAGTAAGTAACAAAGCTTCTCTCTCTCTCTCATCTGGATTTCAGAGGACTGGATAGAATAAAAGAAAAAGGAAGAAAAATTATACCTTAGTTCAACAGAAAGAAGTGATAATCATGATAGAGGAACTACATTCAGGAATGGGAACTGAGGAGTGACTGAAATCAAAAAGGGCTGGAGAGCACCAGCAGCACCCTTAATTTCTCCCCAGATCCAAGCAGTGCAACAAGGGGCAAAGAACAGGAAGGGGACAGACATGTTTCTGCAAGCCCAGGGGATGAGTACCACCACAACGCCGCTGCTGAAGAGATCAGTAGGTAGGTGGAAGTGTGCAGGCTCTGAAGGAGATTTTTCAGAGGGAGCCTGAACACATCTGATGATGTTGCTCTGGGGACTGCCACTCTCACTTGCTAAGAAAAGCCCCTTGGCAGAGGACCAGAAAAACATCACTGGATTTTTATTTTTAAGACTAATCAGTTAAAAAATTCAAGTTGACAGTATCCCTTTAAACTACACATGAACTATGGTTCATAAGTGTGAATTATTCTAGAGGTTCCTTCTATTATTCAGTCCTATAATTTACTCCTTTTTTCACTTTACTCTTAGATCTTTTGTTGCCTGGCTAGAAAGAGTAATTCAACTAGATGTGTAAGAGAGCTGGGAAAGGCATTTTACAAGGACAGCAAATTTATAGTTTTTTATTCAGTGTGCCACACCCTTTTCCAAACCCATTACGGAATATATATTGCAGCAGCAGGCCAGTGTATTTGGGGATATATCATTACGGAGGAAGGCCAAGAGGAAGGGATTGTCATTCTCTGATGATGCTTTTTCTGGAAACAGAATCTATACAACCAGCTGCTACAAGCTGGGCTATTATTATGTTGACATCGTATATAGAAATATAGCTATTTTGTAAATGTAAAAATTATTGCAAGAAGCAGACTGTAGGGCTGAGTCTTTTTCTGTAACAGCAAGAACGGATTAAGAGAAATACTGTCTGAAACCCAATGCGGAGAAATAAGAATAAGATGGATAGCCTTTTGGTATACTGTGGGAGTACCTCAAATCATAAGCAGCATAGATCGAGTCTATGCAGAGTTTAATAAATGACAGATTTAGTCCCCACCAATCCTGCGATTCACAATGTATGAAGAGACTGCTGTTCCCACAGACCCTCCAGGGACCTGAATGGAACTCCACATGGGCAAACTACAATGCCTGCATGTTATATAATGCAGGACTAGGGGTCCAAGTAAGCGTTTTTATAATATTATTTACATATATTTTTTAAATTAGGTAAAAAAATTACACTTTTGAGCTCTGTATCAGATTAACTTTAGCAACTAAATGCACTTCCATATTTATAATAAATATGTAACAAAGGTGGTTTCTCCAAACAGCACCTGAACATGCAGATTAAATTTAAAAGGCTAAATATGTAAAAGTTTAAATATGTTACTCCAGTGCAGCACTCATTTATAATGAGAGAAGGGTTTGAAAGGATAATGTACTGCAGAACTCTTGCATTCTTTGGGATTGCGGGGAGGAGGAACCACTTCTGTGAGTAAAAAAAAAAATTCTCAACTCTTCTGCTATAAAACCTTTCCCTAAATTTATTTTTCTTATTACCAAGTTTTTTCAGGAATGATAGACAATCCCATAAATGAGGTGCAACAATAAATAAAAGGGTGAGAAAATACATCATGTATATGAAAAGAATGACGATTTTATCACCAGCCATTTTCTCAAGGGAATATATTTATATGAAGGCATAATTCGTGTAGTTTGAAAAATTGAACTTTATGTCTAAGAAGCAATTAGCTTGATAGGTGCTACATTCAAAAACATTACTGAATATTTTTAAACCCTTGACATTTAAAAAGTTAATATTTTTAAGGCATCTGAACTATTCTAAACTCAACCCATATTGTGGTATATTCTAACAGTACTTCCTCCATTCATGTGCCACAAATTTTACTTTGCCCTAAAGCTAGGAGAAGTGGTAAGGCAGTTCAGAGAGGAGACTGAGGTCTTGGAAACCTATCAAATTGTACTTACAAATCCTAAATAAAACTGAATCCCATATTATTGGATAATACTTCACTTTAATTATTTTGATTCTAATGAATGGTACAGTAATTGGCATAATAATGTAATTTTTATGTAGGTTATATTAAAATTTACTTAAACATGCATATTTATTTGTACACAAGCTCCATTATGACCTCTCAGCCTCCTTTGTCCACAGAGTCACTACTTTCTCCGCATCACTGAAAGTAATCAAAATTTGTTACTGGAAGATGAAGGCTATAACAGCTGAACCATTCATGTTTGGGTCATGAAGTTTCAATTTATAAACTAAAAACTTTCAATAGCTATTTTTTCAGTCATCACACTAAAAATTCATTCTTTATTCACAAAATCAGTATTTTCTCACACGGAGTGTTGTCATCTCTCTAGGTAATTTGTTCACGCAGCTATAGCCCTAATATACAAATGCATTCTTTACCTTCTATTATACCATATTCTCATAAAAACAGTCACGTCATCTAAAGTGATAATCTGCAGTTATCTGCATGAATCTAAACCTTTACTGCAACAAGAATTTAAAATATCCAGCTAGTAAGATAATGATGTGCTATTCCTCTGAATTCTGACTGGGTTTTTTGATACTTTGCTTACCTAAGTTATTATTATGACACATATATCCAGTGCCAGCAAGAAAAAGTTCACTGTACTACACTTCTCTTCACTAACATTTCTTACACACCTTTCATACTTTTTGTACATTCGGCTTCAAAACCCTATGTCCGTGTTTAAAAAAAATAAGGCATTAATTGTGCAGTTAGATCCACCAGTAACTGCTTCTCCTGCAACAAAATTTGTTGGCCTATTTTGCTAAATATAAATAGGCTGCTCCTAGCTCTCAGTTTTACCTAATGCAATATTGTAGGTATCCTTCTCAAGAGGAATCAATAGTTCACAAATCAAAAATGGCCAACAGGCCAAAATAATTTTTAATCATTTGGTATCAGCTTCTGGGCAACAACTTCTTGGACATGCAATGAAATGCTTCCTCTCATACTCCTTTAGTAACTATGATGAAGTGAGCTGTAGCTCACGAAAGCTTATGCTCAAATAAATTTGTTAGTCTCTAAGGTGCCACAAGTCCTCCTTTTCTTTTTATGGGGCAAAAATCTCTTCTACTACTTTGCGCACAAACAGCAACTGTGTGAAAGAAAGCAGAAGCTCTTTGCGTGGTTTCCCTCTCTCCCAAGACCGTGCAAAGCTTGCATGAAAATGCACTAGAGGCTCCACTAAGCCAAGCATAGCAGGAACCAGAAAGCAGTAGTTTAACATAGCAAGTTCCCCTGAAAGGGGAACAAAGTCGCAAGCAGAAAGGCTGCAGTAGTTAAAGCTATCCACAAACTTTACTCTCACACAATCTCTTGGGGCTCGTCTACAGTATAAAACTGTATGTTTTAACTTGATTACAAATAATCAAGTCAGCTGACAATGTTGACCATAGCTTACCAATTAGTGTAGACCTGTTGGTTCAATCACAGTTCACTGATGTTATTCTAAAACACAATTTGTTCCGGAGTAAATTGATGGTCATCAGCATGTCAGCTAACTCAATTTTTTCTTAATTGTGTTCACATTCAACAACACTCTAATCTAGGCAGCCTTTAACCTCAGTAGGAGTGCCGGCTCAACATCCTTTCTCAGGTCTTGACAAACTAACAGGTCTGGCCTCATCCGTATCCATTAAGAATACTGCTGGAAAAATCATTTCCCTAGCCTGTCACCTTCATCACCTCACTCCTTTCTTTGTATCCCTCCACTGGCTCCCCTTCTTTATTATAGCATCAAACATAAACTGCTTGTCTTTACTTTCAAGGCCCCTCATAGCCTATTCTCTCTCTACCTACCATCTCTCATTTGTTAGTGAAATTTCGATTCCTGACTCCAATCAGCACATGATGCCAACCTCCATCATCCACTTAATAAATTTTCAAACATACATCACTTCTGGTTTTGAAACAATTTCAGAACGGCCTAGTTTTAAGGGTTTTTAAGGGTTCAAAAACCAGAGAAGCAGATTTAAGGATTCAAAAATCAGACAACAAGCAGATTCATGTAGTTCATGGTTAGGACAGTTATATTTCCAACAACATTTCAACAAGACAAACAAAACAGGAATATAATATGCTGGGATTAAGTTGTGTCAGTCTACAAAATATAGTTACATATGTTAGATTGAAAGAGATTTTAAATATCTGCACTGAGATTAACTTCATCAGAGTTAATTATTTTATTTTAGAGTATAGTCTGTTTCTCCAAAGATGGTTCATTATACCAGTTGGTGTAGCTGACATCTAGAGCAGTGTTTGCCCAAGCTCCCTAGTAAATAACCTGGGATTAGATATCAATCTGCTTACTTCAACAGCATTTATTTTATTGTTGGCTGAGCAAAACGAGGCCCAACATCCTGGTCAATGGCATGTCTCTGTTTAACTATCTGAATCTCGATAACTTTCGAAGACCACAGCCAATCAATTCCAAAGTTTCAGGAAACATTCTAGCCCTCAGTGGAAAGAACCCTTCTGATTGTCATCAACATAAACCAGCAAAGCCTAACTTCTGCACAGGGCCCACTTGGTGCTGCAGGCAGAGGAGCATGGCTGTATCAGAGATAACTGAGCCAAGCATCAACGACTCATTCCTGTTACTTTTCACACTTCGTATTTCAGTCAGCAGCTGAAATGAGTCAAGCAAACAAAACTGCAGATCAGGACTGAGGTGCTTTCACAGAGTTGGAAGCAGTGTGGGTTTCAGGACTGGAAGAGTGGGGGCTGCTTCAGATCAGGAGCTATATTGGCTGAAGAGGTGGGAGGCTCGAGATCTGAATTATGGTTACCTCCACACTATGCCTGGCTCAGGCTAGATCATTTACCTTTTCCCAGCTAAAACTATTATAGTTCATCTAAAAACAGTGCCCATTTGGTGCTGCAAGCAGTAATTCTTTTGGCTGCAACACCAAAAGGACACTGATCAAGGGCAAGCTGTTGATATTAAATTGGATTTAAGAAAAACAACTTCAACAACAATATTTTGATTTAGTGGCATTATCCTGTATAATTGCTACAGATTCAGGGATAGAAACTGCATTCCTGCCACCACCTGCCAGCTTAGCCTACATACGCAATGGAGTGACCCTCTAGTCACATAATTTTAAATACATGTTTTCAGAACAGGAGTAATAATCTGGTATTTTAAGAATACACATAATTATCATATTTCCAAGAGATCTCATATGAAAGCTATTTCAAATCCAGAACATTTCTAAAATTGGAATAAAGAGGGAATACGCCACATCCAGTCTGCAGAAGAGCGTCACTCCAGCTACTCCCTTACTTCCCCCGAAAGAAAAAATTCTAATTTTTCACATCTATTAGTTGGGCACACCAGGCCTTCCAAAGCCAACAAAAATACAGGAATGTACAAAACAGTCTCACTTATAGACAATACTGAGAGGGTTTTCTTCCAGGGAGTTCTCAAGGCCAACAATATAATAGTAAGGTCAGAGGGGTAGCCGTGTTAGTCTGTATCTACAAAAATAACAAGGAGTCCGGTGGCACCTTAAAGACTAACAGATTTATTTGGGAATAAGCTTTCCTGAGAAAAACCCCACCTCTTCAGATGCATGAAGTCATCTGAAGTGGACTCACTAGAACAGCAAACTCCAGACGGCAAAGGAAGCAGCATCCAGAAGAGGGACTCCTATATTAGGAAGAGGTAGTAAAATGTGGCCCAACCAAGGCCACTCCTCCACAGCACTGCCTTGGACGCAGAACTGTGTTGGGGACCCACCCCCCAACATTATGGGAGCACTATGACCCTGCTGGTGCCTCCTTTCTCCCCTGCTATATAGCTCTGGGGGGAGAACTGCAGAGGAGGCAGCCAGAGACTCCAGCTGGTAAGTCCAGAAGTAGTGAAACTAAAAGTACTTCAGATATTTAGAGAGCATTCTACAGTTTTGACTAGACTCTTCCTGCCCTGTGTGACTAGCAGCTTGGTCCAACCCTTCCCCCTTCCTCAGTCTCTACATCTCATCTTCACTCCAAACCTACCCTTTTTTACCTTCTTCTCCCTGGTCCTGTCCCCCTCATCCAACCTTCTCTTACTTTTTCTTTCCATTTAGCTTATCCTCTGCTAACCAACCCCCACCTCACAATATCTTGGCACTAACATGATGTTTGTCACCATCACATTGTTCTCTCTAGTTGTTTGTTTTACCCCTTCATCCGTCTTGTCTATTTAGACCCTAAGCTCTTCCAGAGAAGACCATATAGTATTTGTTTATACAGTGTGTAGCACAATGTGTTGGCCTTTAGGCACTACCATAAAAAACAGGATTACCAACAGTGTTCCAAGCGTTCTGAAGACAAGAAAACAGTTTAATTGTGAATAAGTCATAAAAGCATTTGACGGGTCAGAGAAAGCCCAGTTTACAGGCCCCACTGAAAGTCTTCATAGCCCAGTTCAAGACCAGACATCAACATCCAGTCAGTCAATTAAAAGTTGATGTCTTAAAAGTAAAATAACTTAAGAAACATCACTAATTGCTTCTAATCCAATATTCCAGTGATTGTTTATATTATCTACACATGGCCTGAAGGTTGCCTTCTCTTATGGTTAAGTTAAGCTGTTATTTGCCTTTGGAATCAGCGTACACTTGACACAAAATGCTTCCCCCTACAAAACAAAAAAACCCACAAACCTTTAGAACCAAGATTAACACAGAACCGGTTATAATGTGGCTCTACAAAACACCAAGGATATCCACAAGGCACAACGAATAATGAAAAAATTGGTCTATAGATCTGAAATGCTATTAAATTGCTCTCCAGATGCAAGTTACCGCTTGAGAAAAATAACTTTGGCTGACTACTTATCTCCATCAGCAAAGTTAATTTATTCAGTTTAAACTTTTATGAATGAGGTTTTTTTTCCTATCATCTGGAAAACTGCTCAAGTTTCTATAATCTGGAAAACTGCTCAAGGGGTAACACACTGGTTTTATTATGCCAACAAACATAGTACAAAAGAGATTTCTCCAGACAGAGGTAGATTTTCAGTGCGATGCATCACATTTTATCCATCCAACTCACATTATTGCTAATGAGAGTTCAATGTCTAATTTTTTTAATGAAAATTTTATACCCAGAGTCTCACTCCATTTCTCTCTCGTGGAATATTCTATCAGTAAACAAAACAAGCTAAACTGTATTATTTGTTAGGTTTGAAATTCAGAGTTTGACAGCAGGTAGAGATATTGAGGGCCAGTAATAGTGGAGAAAGGATGTGCAGGAAGTTAAGAGAATTAATGATGGTAGGAGGTATGATTACAAGGTTAAAAGAACCAAGAGAGATTACTGAAAATTCACCATGAGAAAGATTTAAGATTAGCCTTAAAGCTCAAAAGACAGAGTTGCAAAACAATAAAGTTGAAGTTTGATTCAGTGTACACTATTAGAACTTCAAAATTCAGTATAGCTCTCTTTGTTCTAATATTCTCCTCCCTAGTTGCACACAAGTAAGGAAATTCTATTAGTTTATTAATTATATATTTCTTATGATGTGGTTGGAATATTTCTGTTAAACCCAGGCTAATAAAACTTCAGTGTATTTATTTCTTGTGCCCATTCTACTCTTTGCTTCTGTAAATATTTATTTACCATTTCTTTCCAATATTTGCAAGGGAATAAGCCAACAACGTCTCTACCCATATTTTTATTTGAAATCTTCAATAAAATATTTGATCACAATAAATAAGCATGCAGACAGTGCCTCTTATATTAGATTTTCAACTACCACTAAGCATCAATATGATACATTTCAAAAACAGAAAGTTCCCATTATTCTTTTCACATAAACCTCTTAAGAGGAGTATTTTATGATGAGTTTCAGTACATCACAAGTGACAATCACTTATTTCAGTTCCTTGTAACAAGTCTGTGTAAACTAAAACTTCAGGTGTTTGTTTTAACTGCTATTTTAACAAAACCTGATGTCTGCACAGAACTTGTATGGTATATTGGCAGATTACACCTCTTAAATGAGTGCAGCAGAACCCTGTAACTAATATTTTTGCTAGCCAAATCCCATTTATCTATGATCTTTTCTGTAGTTTTCTGAGAAAACCAGGGAGGTAAGAGAAGACTAGCTCTCCTCCTTCCTCCCCTCCCCCACCCAGGCAAAATTTCTCTAGTATTGTATAGCTTAAACAAAATAAAATGAAAAATAGAAGATTTCGTCTATGAGCAGAAGTAACATTCTCACTTTCAAGGTTCAAGTTCAGAATGAGTCTAGTCTGAATATGAAGTCTAATATCCACTCCTAATGGAAATGGCACCTTTCCTATCACATTACTTAATATTTTTGGTAGTTTGGTTGTATCAATTGCTGGCAAAGTAGTGCATCAGAAAAATTTAACTCTTGGACAACTTTTAATCAAAAGGTTTAAAACATTAAGAACTAGACTAAAACACTGATCGCACAGTGTAAGGTCAATAAGAGCGAAGAAGAGGATCCTATATTGGGTGCAAACTTAAGTTTATCAAACAAACCACTAGGGGATGGGAAGTTTATTTTGAGCTTCTTACACAAGCCTTTAATGAATGAGGGTGTCATTTGGCACCTAAAACGTCACATGGTAGTTGCTAACAAGACATCCCTGAACAGGTGATGAGGTTTCCTAGGAAGCAATAAAAAATTAGGCTCAAGTTTCAGGTGTGTACATTGGTAGAAGACGGTCTGTGAGACACACTGTGGGCTGATGCCATATGAACAGGCCTGTTAATTCTATGGCCTGTGTATACTGGAATGACATCCAGCGAAGTTGACACCTTATCTTATCATGGACATGCTACATAGAGCACTTTCAAGGAAGAAGGAAAAAACTAAATACTAATCATGGACAAACATTGTTAAACACATTACATCAACTGTTTAACTGAGAAGAATAGTGTTCTACTCAATCTGACTGACTGCGAATTTTAGTTTATTAGTATTTACTTCAGTATTTATTTAGTGGCTAATGCAATATCAAAAAGCATAGCTTTTAGGCCAGAAGAAATCCAGCCAGATATAATTTCATAGGACTACTCAATTAATACATTGTATCTTCTCTGTTCTACTCAAATATTTTAAAATATACTGTGTAAAAATTGCCATTTAACTGCTCTAGCCTCAAATATGAAAAAACTGCATTTCTAACACTAACAAATCTTTTTTAAAGTCACACACTTGGAATCATTTGAATCATTTATTGTTCCTGTTGTAAATTGCTAAATAATTTGATTGTCTTTGCTTTGTTTATAATCTTAGCATTATTCAGTTGCACAGGACACCTTAATTCTGGTATTTTCTAACTTCTGAGTGCTTGACTTTGCAATCTTTATCCTGTTTTTAATGAAGGTTTTCAGGTGTAGTTTCCTAGGTTTTTAAACTATCAAACTGAAACCAGATAATCCCACATGCTGGAATTTGTGGAGACCCAGATGGTTCATCAGATGGGTTAGAACCTTTAGAGAGCAGTTATGCTAGTGGAGTAATTGATAGCCAAAGTACTCATCTCCACCTTAACATCATTTAGATCAATGGTTAAAGACTAGAGGTCTCAGAATAGAGCTTTGAGTAACTAATCTTTTTGCTTGCTTTCCCCACTTCCCAAGCCATCCAAGACAAGGGATATCTTTAAAATATGGGTTTAACCAGGCCCTGATTTTGTTTGAAGAATCTAATCAAGGTACTCAGTTCACAGAGATGAGTCACAAGTGTATTACTTAAAGTATATTGCCTGACTGACAATTATTAGGCATATTTGGACATTTTAATGCTACATAGTTTTGAGGTGTCACGGTCTCAGCATTTAGCCAACATAATCCTGGTTCTTGCATTCATCTTGGTTCACTGACTGAAATCTGAGACTTGCTGTCAGGTGGCGGGCAAGTTAAAATAAGATAACCATGACGTAGTCTCTACCAGTGAGCAATGATTTAAAAAACAGAAGACAACCAGCAGACATTATTTGAAAACAAAATCCACTGCTATCTGTGATCACATGTCTAATCACTAGAACACCACAAGATCACATGGCTCATCACTAGAACACAGTTTAATCCCTAACACTACACTACAAAGGGAGATGAGAGGTCCAGTCTCACAGTGGAATTTTAGGAGTATTATTCCAACCCAATAACTCATAGGACAAGATACAGTTTTGTTCCTATCCAATCACTTTATAGGCTATTAATAGTGAAAGCATCCTGACCATATATTTGGAAGTTAAGATTAGAGAGATATTTCAAATGAAGAGTAAGTTATACAAAAACTTTTTTTTTTTAATTTAATGTGAGCTAGCATGTACATAGCTATTTCCTCTTGGGACTTGGCTACACTTGCGAGTTACAGTGCAATTAAAGAGCCCCGGGCGCACTAGCTCACTACCCGTCCACACTGGCAAGGCATGTAGAGGGCTCTGACTCCACGGCTACAGCGCTGCTGGTACTCCACCTCGGCGAGTGGAATAACATTTGCTGCGCCCCCGCTGGACCGCCGCCAGTGTGGACGAGGTGTTGCATTACTGCTCTCTGATCAGCCTCTGGAAACGGCCCATAATCCCCTTTAGTCAAATGGCCACTCTTGTCATTGTTTTTGAATTACTGTAGGAATGCGGATATGCCCTTTGGAAGCCTCATTTCTGACATCCGGCTGCTTATCTGCTCCGAGACAAAGCAACCATTAGTTGGAAAGCTGCATGAGAGAGAGAGGCGGGGGGGGGGGGGTCTGCTGCTGAACTTACAAGACAGCATGCTGACATGCTGTCAGCCCCCCCAAAAACTCACTCTCTTCCCCCCCCCACATACACACAACACACTCCCTGTCACACTCCACCCATTTGAAAAACATGCTGCAGTCACTTGCATGCTGGGATAGCTGCCCATAATGCAATGCTCCCAATGCCGCTGCAAGTGCTGCAAATGTGGCCACGCCAGTTCACTTGAAGCTGTCAGGGTAGACAGACTGCAGCTCTTTCCCTACTGCGCTCTACGAAGGCTGGTTTAACTCAAAGTGCTCTACATCTGCAAGTGTAGCCATGCCCTTAAACACTGAACAATTTGCATAAGAAATGTCCAACTATATCATAACAGTGAATAAAATAGTCCATGCTTTCATCATCTGTTTCAGTGCTGGGAAAGAAAAAAAGACAAAAAACTGATTTATAACAGGCCAAAAAATACCCATATTCATGGAATAAACAGCTATATCTTGGAGTAAATCTTGAGATCGATGCAAAAGAAACATCTGTCATATTTTACAGGGTTAATAAACCTTTTGCATTAAATATTTCCCATATATGTATTACCACGCAGACAGACAAAAGCATAGGTCCTCTAGTTGGTGGGGAAGGAGAGCTAATAATTGAGGACATCAAGAAGGCTGGATTGTTTAATGACCATTTTGCTTCAGTCTTCACCGAAAATGTTAATGCTTACAGATAATCAACACAATATTAACAACAAGGGGGAAGGAATGCAAGCCAAAATAGAGAAAGAAAAGGTTAAAGAATATTTAGGTATGTTAGATGAATTAACATTGGCAGGACCTGATATAACTCCTCTTAAGGTACTTTAGGAACTGGCTGAAGCAATCTCAGAACCATTTGCAATGATCTTGAAGTACATTATAAGAAAAGTTAGAGGAGGACAAGAGAATAGTATCCATTGTTAAAAAGGGGAAAAGAGGACCTGGGAAGTTTTAGACCAGTCAACGTAATTTTGATACCTGAAGAGATACTGGAACAAGTTACTGATCAACCAACCTAGGGGATAACAGAGTTATAAGGAATAGCCATCATGAATCAGTCAAAACCAAATAAGGCCAAATCACCCGAATTTCCTTCTTTGACATAGTTACTGACTTAGTGGATAGGGAGGAATCAGTAGATGTGATATAACTTGATTTATACTTTTGACAGTTCAACAAGACATTCTGATAAGCCAATTAGGGAAATGCGATCTAGATGAAATTACTATAAAGTGAGTGTACAACTGATTGAAAGACTGTACTCAGAATAGTTATCAATGGCTTGCTGTCAAACTGGGAATGCGCGTCATACAGCAGTCATCCTGAGTCCAGGACTACTCAGTGTTTCCATTAATGACTTGGTAAATGGAGTGAAGAGTATGCTTACAAAATCTGCAGAGGACAACAAACTGGGAGGGGGGTTGCAAGCACTTTGGTGGACAGGATAAGAACTCAAAATGACATTGACAGATTAGAGAATTGGTCTGAAATCAACAAAAATTCAATAAAAACAAGTGCAAAGTACAGTAAAAGCTGTTTTATCCAGCACATTGGGGGTGCTGATAAGTGAAAAATGCCAGTTAACAAAGAGGGAGGGAATTTGGGTGCAGGGGGATTTGAGGTTGGGGCACAGGCTCTGGAAGGGAGTTTGGGTGCAGAAGGGGGCTAAGAGCAGGGGGTTGGGGTATGGGAGGGGGTTCGGGGTGCCAGATCCGGGCGGGGGGGGGCACTCAAGTGGCGACCTGTCCCGGCTGCTCCTAGGCAGAGGCGTGGCAGGCGGCTCTGCACACTGCTCCCACCCCGCCCCGAGCACTGGCTCCACAGCTCCCATTGCCCAAAAAACATGGCCAATGGGAGCTACAGGGGTGGCACTTGTGGACAGAGGTGGCACGCAGAGCTGCCTAGCTGCGCCTCCACCCAGGATCAGCAAGGATAGGTCACCGCTTGCGGGGAGCGACGCAGAGCCAGGTAGGGAACCTGCTAGCCCCATGCCAACCGGACTATAAACCGGACTTTCTATGAAGATTAGAAATGCTGATTTATAGAGCTTTCCGGTTGGTACAGGGCCAGATAACACAGCTTTTTACTGTACTTCTCTTAGGAAGGAAAAACCAAAAACACAACTATAAAATAGCGAGTAACTGGCTAGGAGATAATACTGCTGAAAAGGATCTGGGGGCTACAGTGGATCACAGATTGAACACAATTCCAATCAACAATATGATGCCGTTGCAAGAAAAAGGCTAACATTCTGGGGTGTATTAATAGGACTCTCATATGTAAGTCATGGGTGGTAATTGTCCCACTCTAGTGGGCACTTGTGAGGCCTCAGCTGGAATACTGTGTTCAGTTCTGAGCACCACACATTAAGAAGTGGACAAACTGGAGAGTCCAGAGGAGAACAACGAAAGTGATAAAGGTTTAGAAATCCTGACCGATGAGAAAAAGTTAGAAAAACTGGGCATGCCTAGTCTTGAGAAAAGGAGGCTGTGATAACCGTCTTCCATTATGTTAAGGGCTGTTATAAAGTGGACTTTGATCAATTGTTCCCCGTGTCCACTGAAGATCGGACAAGAAGTAATGGGCTTAATCTGCAGCAACGGAGATTTACGTTAGCTATTAGGAAAAACTTTCTAAATATAAGGGTAGTTAAGCTAAGCCTTCATGATTGGAATTTTTTAAGAACAAGTTGGATAAATACCCTCAGGGATGGTCTAGGTTTACCTGGTCCTGCCTTGGCACAAGGGGCCAAATTTGATGAACTGAGATCCCTTCCGCCCCTACATTTCAAGGATTATCTTTTAAAAAAATTAGATGTATGTACTGTGTATAAGATCAGCAAAATTGAAGATATTATAAATATATAATTAGGAATGACAAGCAGCAAGATCTCAGCTTAAAGTTCTGGCTAATCTTATTCTTTTCCCTCCGGCATTCAGTATTTTATTAATTTCTCTCTCAAATCACTTCAACACTGAAAAATAAAACATTTTTCTGAACATCCATATTAATGCACAAGATGGTAGCGTGGTGGGTTTTTTTGGTGGGGGGGTTACACAATATTTTTATATATGGAGCACATTTTGTTTCTGGATATTTTTCTGTATTATGTATGAGTCTTTACAAATACAGTTAAGTAATCTTATTTGATTTACAATCTTTTAAGACACTTAAATTGTCAGTAGAATTCTGGAGTAACCAGAAGTATGGGTACCTTTAAAAACAAAGAAAGCCCCACCTTGTCATGAGAACTCTACGGGGTCAAGCTCCCACGTGAGTCTAGGATTTTGACTCTTTCGAAAATAAGACGGTATGCCTCTCCATTCCGTTTCCCCAAGCCAATCTCAGGCTGCCAACTGAATGTAGATGTACCTCATTGTCACTTGACAGCTATTGCTCTCTCTTGATTAAGCAACATTGATATTATCTGACCAGAATCGTGGCCAACTGTCCCCAGCCAGAAAAAGTGAGCTGTAAAGCTGTATTAAAAATGGCATGCTCATCACAATTAGGATGGATGTATACTCACACATACATACATCCTCTAAGGAAAACAGTAAATATATAAATATAGATAGATATAATTACCTCTGCAACTTTTGGAGGCACTCCATCACCAAGCACTTCCCTAATGAAGCACTGCTGGCTCATGTAACATGAGAGTCCACAAGTTCTCTTGAAAGCATCTCTCAGACGCTTTAGTTCTACATCTGTAACTGTATTAAGAAAAAGAAATTATAATCAAGGGAGATGTGCAGGAAGATTTAGCAGCTTTAACTGCACTATCAAGAAGTCCTTTCACAGAGAAATAAAAATTTCTAAAACATATCCTCTTGTCTTGCAATAAAAATACCTAGATAAATTAAAGAAATTGTGTATTTAATTTATTAGCTCTCATTAGACATCTGGAAAAATATTCCAGAAAAGGAGTGAAAAGTCACATAGAACAAAAAATTTAACATCAATTGAATATTCTCTGTATAATATATATAAATCTGGACTGAGTATAAGCCAAACGCATGATCTGTAACTGATAGTTGCCAACATGTAGTTAAGAGTTGAACTAGCCAAGCTCCTTCATGTAAGCAGTTTTCATTTACCAAATAAAAAGATCTGCTTTTGTGCTATATAAAAAAGTTTCCGCAAATCACCACCTACAGAATCATAATACAAAAAGAATTAATAGAAAACAGATCTAACTATATTATGGTTAAGTTTTGGCAGGAGTGGAAAAATCATTTTTTAAGTTTTTCTTCCACAGTCACAGCTACAAGCTGATTTCTCTACTGAAGCGTATTTGCACCAACCTACGACATATGACAAAAGGATTGATGGGTTCCCCTTTTACATGCACACAGGCTTCCTCTTGCCTGAAGAACTAGTCTTTGATTTTAATATTTTACACTTCCAGCATCTTTCTAATGAAGTTCTTCAAGGTCCTAATTCAGCAAGGCACTTAAGCTTGTGCTTAACTCATGTGCTTGAGTGCCTCGTTTGAATGGAAGCCAAAATGCTCTGACAAAATGAAGTCTCAGAACCCTGTGAGATTCCATTTGATATCCATTTTATAAAGATAACGTTCGGCACATTTCTGTTCCTTGGTCAAAATGCAGTGTAGCTGTAGCCCTGTTAGTCCCAGAATATGGGAGACACAAGGCAGGTGAAATAACAACTTTTATTGGACCAACCTCTGTTGAAAGCCTCTCTCTCTCTCTCACCAACAGCAGGTGATCTAATAAAAGATCTCACCCACCTTGACTCTCTAAAATAGGTCAATGACAGAACTAGGAACAGAGCCATGGAGTTTTGATTCCTGTTGCCTACTACAACACCACTCTCGCCCTTAAGACAATCTGAGCAGCATTACCCCTACTTCAATCCTGCATTTAAGTAGTGTGTTAACAGACTTTTCCTGCTGACTTAACGTAAAAAAAAAAAAAGATGGCGGGGGGGTTTTTAGAAAATAAAGTCCTCTGTTTCTGTCAATGAACAAGTAAAACTGTCCCATACCTAAACTTGATAATTAGGAGTATCTAAAACCATTCCCTTGCCAATGCAGGAATAGTGTCTAGCAGATTTTCGAAAGCACATTTATTATAAGCTATTATCAAAACCCTTTGAATCTCTCCTCACCCAAGTATGTGTTCTAATCACTCTCCATTTATATCCTAAGAGAAAAGGAATAAAACATTAACTGGAATTCCCATCCCTAGGCTGTGTCAGACTGAGACAGGTTTGTGACCCTATTCTGCCATTAGAAGACTATATGACCCAGATCACGCATCAGTGACATTGTGCTGCAGAACAGAACCATTTTTCACACTGAAGCCAGAACACAAAGCAAGCAACATTGGATGCAAAACTAACATTACCACTAGGGCATTTTTCATCGTCTTCATAAGATTACTCAAACCATCTCCCCTCTTGAAGGTCTATAAATCAGCAGCTAAACAATAACGAACATGCCTGAATGGTTATTGGGGTTTAGGGCTTTGAGTGTTAGAAGCATACAGCACACCACAGATTTCATTTCCAACCAGCATCCTTGAAGATTACAACTTGTCCCTTAACTCACTGAAGATTCATTGTCACTGTTTTGTCAAAATATTTCTCACCTATTTTGAAATTGGTTCACATTTAAATTAAAAATCTACCTTTCACTAATAACTATGTTCACAAGAAACCCCCATATTTATTTTCATATATATTATTGGTTAAAGACAATGATACTGAAATTTTCATATGCTTTTTTAAACTAAAAACAAGGTTTTAAAGGTTATGAGAAATGGGGTGATAAAGAAAGAAAAGAAGCTTTTTTGACAGCATTAATGCTGTCATGAAGAGATAGTTTTGATTTAAGGATTTTACTTGAGCTATTGCCACTGCATATCATACTGATAAAACAAGAACTGACATATAATTAGGTGATCTACTGGCAACGGCATTGTTATCTGGAGCATAAAGTAACATTTAAATTTCATACTCCCATATTAGTTTCTGTCTATATAGTCATTCCCAATTTTTATTTCTTGAGAGAAAGTAGGATTCTATGTAAAGTTTTGCTAAAACACCACAGTCTCGTTAGAAAATTCTCTCTGTGAAAATTCTCTCCTCAGCATTTATCTGGGTACAGGAAACAGCCCAAGGAATAACCTCCATAGCTGTAGGTTGCCCCCAACCTCTCCTGAAGAGTGGGGGACAGGACACAAGGCTAGAGATTCTGCCCACCTGATCCTGTATCTCACCATAGCCTTCAAATATGTAAGGAATTCACGTAGCCAGGCTCCATACAACACTTGTCTGACTAAGTATTTTTGTAGGAGTAAACCAAGATAAACCAAGATACCTAACTCTTGGACAAAAGCTAAGTGTGATGAGAACATTGGATGTCCTTCAAGATTTAAGTTCAGGACCTTCATGGTATTATTCTCTGAAATGCTTCCAGTTCCACATGTAGGGCTAGAAAGACAGGCAGAACTACCAGGTCTAAATGCATAGAAGAGACATTGGTGAGGGGAGGACAGATTTATGCTTATTAAGAATGGGGAACCTTCTGGGGAAGGAGAAGCCTACAGAGGAAACATAAGCTCCACCTTAACCAAAATGGAACCAGACTGTTGGCATGTAAAATTAAGAAGGCGGTAGAGGATTTTTTTAAACTAAGGACTCGGGGAAACCTGACAAGTATGGAGGAGCACATCCCTTAGGGATGAATTTATTAAAAGGTGAGCTCTATATTCTAATATACAGAATAGGAAAGAAGTTGCTAAAGTACGGGTAGAAGCTAGCGAGGAACAGCCAAACACAGAAGTCCAATTTAAACATAACTCATGAAAGCAACTAAATACTGACAATATGTACAAGGGCTTATATATAAATGCTAGAAGTCTACATAAGTCAAATTCTAACAAGGAAAATAGGAAGGAGCACAAACTCTGGCAAGTAAAATGTAAATGTTTAATAGAACAAGACAAGAAAAAATTGGAGAAGCAAGTTGCTAAAGATGCAAAAACTAACAATACAATTTTTTAATTTTTAAGAATATCAAAGGCAGGAAGCCTGCCAAACAAGCAGTGGGGCCGCTACATGAGAAAGGTATTAAAGGAGCACTCCAGGAAGACAAGGCCAAAGGCCCACTTAGTCCAGTATCCTGTCTTCCGACAATGATCAATCCCAGGTGCCCCAAAGGCAATGAACAGAGCAGGTAATCATCAAGTGATCCATCCCATCACCCATTCCCAGCTCCTGGCAAACAGAGGCTAGGGACACCATCCCTGCCCATGCTGGCTAATAGCAATTGGTGGACCTAGTCTCCATGAATTAATCTAGTTCTCAAACTGGGTGCTGGGCAACAAAATTGCAGATGAACTTTAACATTGATAATGCAAAAGTAATGCACGTTGGAAAAAATAATTCCAACAATACATACACAATGAAGGGTTCTAAATTAACTGTTTACCACCCAAGAAAAAGATGATCTTGGAGTCACTGGATACTTCTCTGAAAACATCCACTAAATGTACAGAAGTGGTTTAAAAAAAAAAAGCTAACAGTATGTTAGGAAAAAGGATAGAAGACAGAAAATATCATAATCACTATATAAATCCATGGTGCACCCATACCTTGAATAGTGTGCAGTTCTAGTTATCCCATATCAGAAAGGATATAGTGGAATGTGAAAGTGTATAGAGAAGGGCAACAAAAATCATCAAGGTTATGGAACGGTTTCCACATGAGGAAAGCCTGAAGAGATTAGGGCTATTCAGCTTAGAAAAGAGGCGACCATGAGGGGATATAATAGAGGTCTACAAAATTATAAATGCTGATCTGAATACAGTGAAAATTGAAAAAGTGAATAGAGAAGTGTTATTTATCCCTTCACATAACACAAGATGCAGGGGTCACCAGGTTTAATACAAACAAGAGAATGTACTTTTTTCACACAATCCACAGCTAACCTATGGAACTCATTGCCATGGACATTGTAATAGCCAAACGTATAACTGGGTTCAAAAAAGGACTGAATAAATTCATGAAGGATAGGTCCAACAATGACTATTGTCAAGATAGTCAGGGACACAACCCCATGCTCGCGGAGACCAAAAGCCTCCAACTACCAGAAACCAAGAGGGGAAGAAAGGGGTGGATCACCATAACTGCCCTGTTCTGTACACTCCCCCAAAGCTCTGGTATGGGCCACTGTAGGAGACAGGATACTGGGCAAGATGGACCATGGCATGACCCACTATGTTCTTATGTTCTATTTTACAGTAAAATAAAAGTATTATTATGAGACCTTTGAAAAGGGATAAGTGTCTTCCAACACAAAAAGAGAAACTTTCTCCTAGCATTGTATTTTTCCACACTCTTGGTTCCAAATCCATTTCTTTTAGTCTCAGTATAAAATCAATCCAATCTTTGCTGTGATTATACAGTGAAGAAAGGCCAAGAAAGATGTTTAAACAACATAACCTAAATCTTGCGTTACCAGATGCTTCAGGGTTTACATAGGTAAGATGATGCAATATGTACACCCCACTGACTTTCAAGGACCCAATTAATGTATTAAACACACCAGCTTGATGCATGGTTACTTAATACAATCCCGTCACTCCCAATGCTTTAATTTAATGCACTAAACTAAGTTAAACACCACTTCAGGTTCAGTTTCCTAAAAGAGGTAAAATGCAGAAAGTCAAGGAAATGAACTGACAGTCAAAACATACGTAAGTCCTTCGTTCTACTAAAAGCTTTTCACATTTTTTATTAATTACTGCATTGCTGAATTAGAATACAAACCTTAGCATTGTATGAAGAGACACTGCCAATGATCTGTATTTAAATAAACATCGGCTTCATAAAAACTTCCTGAGGGGTAATATGAATTACTTACATTGAGCCCTTCTCAACCACACCAACAGGAGCATATACCTTTTTTCCCCCGTCTACTGAGCAGAAGCACAGCAAAGGAAAGAACCCCGAGTGCACCAGCCTGGTAGATACAAACATTAGAACCTTATCAGTGGTGGTCTATAGTCTAACCTGAAAGACTATAAACCTCAAGCCATATTCCAATCTGTTAACATTGACAGAAGCATGCACTGATTCAGAGCAGTATTACATAGCCTTCTTCTGACTCAATAAAAAGCACATTTCCAAAAGGTTTAATTTCCTTTCTTCCTTCTCCTTCCCATACTCCCAATATTAGTACAAAAGGTGCAAAATGACAACTTTAGGGTAACAACTTTATCTTGCAACTTCTCACTTCCCTTCTGTTTTTTTTTTAAACTGGATCTCAGCCTTTTGCTTCTGAATCCCCTCATTTTCTAACTTCCCAATGCATGTCCTTTTCTCTACAGTATGCCATCAGAAGCAACACACACTCCTACATGGGACTGCAGTTGCACGCCTACAAAGCGCATGTCCCCAGCTATAATGACAACCCCAGCCACTTAGGAAGAGAATAGGATAGGGCAATTCCAGTCAGTTTCCAAATGCTAATACTGGTGCTTCTAGTTACTGTAAAAGCACTACAGAACAGAAGCACAAGCACACTCCTAATTAATTATATTTAAGATTTTCCTGCTTGGTTAAGTGAAAAAATTCAGCATACCATGCCCAGTTTAAATCTTCAATTACTGTTGTAACAGAAAATTTCATTTACCTGATAAATGTGAATTGGCTGCATATAATACGCTAGAATATAAAGCGACTTTTACTCATCCAAGTGCTTTCCTAGTCATAAATTTATTGGCTGCTCCTTTATAAGATTTACCCGTTTTAATAATTAAAACAATTCATAATCTGGCAACCTTAACTACAGCCATCATTAACACTTCTGCTATAATTTATATAGCACCTTTAAGGGGTTGCAGAGGAAGATTTGGCCTTCTCCCTCCTTCCACCACCACCTGATCCTCCTGTTCCCATTTCAGGTATCCTCTCCCTCCACCAGCCTGACACCCATGTCCCCTACACTAGACCTCTCCAAATCTGAATTAGTGGCATTATGGCCGGGTGCCTGGGATTACCGTGCCACTCGAGTTTGTCCCAGCCAGCCCCATCACACCTCCAGCTTTCACAGCTTTTGGCTTCCGGCTTTCATCGCAAGAGTGCTCTACATATAATGTATATATAGGAATCACTACACACACCACTGAACTGCAGCCTTCTCTGTGTTTAATATCTCCTCTAATGTCGAACAGCACATAATATTTCCTGTGCTAAACTTGTGTAGTGAAGAACACTGAACTAAACAAACTGTGGAGCAATTCAGGAAGCTGAATATAATTGTGCAAGTTTGAATTGGACTAGGAAACCAAGAATAAAAAACCTCTACTTGTAAGCAGTGGGTACTGCAGCTGGGAGCATGCCTCCCCAGCCAGGAAGACAGACTCACAGCTGGCTGTCTCTAAGCTACCGCAGTAGAAACAGCAGTGTGGACGCTATGGCACATGCAGGGGCTTAGGCTAGCCACCCAAGGGATCCCCTGGGTTCAAACTTGGGTGGTCAGCAAGAGTCTCCGCCCACGACACAACATCCACACAGCTATTTTTTGCCCGCTAGCTTGAGAGGAGCGAGCAGCAGGTCTGTCTACCCAGGCTGGGAAGCTTGCTCCCAACTACAGTGCAGGCATACCTTAAGTGCTCAAGATCTCTGTTTTAGATCTCATCCAAAAGGCTGTCCTGCCTGCAGCATACTGATACCTAATGCCATGAACGACACAGAAGTTATGTCTACGCTACAGACCTCACAGCAGCACAGCTGTACTGATCCAGGTGCCCAGCTGTAAGATCTCATGTAGCCATTCTATGCCGATGGGAGAGAGCTTGTGGAAGCTTAGTACTTACATCTCTAGTCACTCTATCAAGTAGCTGAGTCATCTGAAAGTATAAACTCCTTGTCACAAAGGTCCATAAAACACTACCAGGATTTTTTTTTTATTTTTATTTTTAATGGGAAGTTTGGATTTTTTTTTTCCCTCACCATCATTGCTGCTTGACAGATATGCCGCCACTGCCCACACCCAACTGCAATTGGAAATTGAAAAAAGCAGATTTTCCCTTTGACTTACTGACCCCATGCACCACTGTATTTCTCTACTATTGAAAAATTTTTAAAAAAGACAAATTTAACAGATCTGGAAAAGCTCTCCTCTACTTTAAGGGCATCTGGACAATAGTTAAGTTCAAGAACTGTTCTCCTTGTAACATGCCTATTCCTCCTCTATTCAACTCAACATCATACATGGTTGCATACCTCCTGAAAGTCTTAATATTTTGGAGGCAGGCCTGAGAAATCTTCAAAAGTCTGAGAACAAAGCACTTAATCTGCTCCCTTCACATTTTCTCTATGGCTTCCTCTTGCTTTCTTCTACCGGTGTTTAACCCCTGGTAAGGAGGAGGGCGATTTTAATTGTATTATTTGTATTACAAATAGTTCTTAGAGATGAGGGTCCCACTGTGCAGCGCCTAGCACAAAAGAAACAGCCACTGCCCTGAAGAGCTTACTATCCACGTTCTTCTCTTTCTTAGGCTCTTGCTTAAAGATGCACTTCCCAATCCCTTTTGCTCTGTTAGTTCCAAAGATGTTCATTCGACATAGGAAAAATTCAGCTTCACGCACCCAGGAATCATCATGTTGGGGCTATATGTTCATTTTTAATTACTTTACAAATATTGTCTTGGGCATACACTATTCTTGTTCTAATCTACTCAATCACATTTAAGTATCGGTGCCCTCCTATATTTATATCTGATCTACTTATTCTGTCAAGTTGGCCAAACTGAAGTAATGAATTTTTCTTTCCTAATAACTGGTTTTGCTTTCATTACTACATAAAAATATATATCAAGTGTTTAATTTGGTTATTCTGCCCAATTTACTGGCTACAGCCATTGCTAGATGTGTAATATTCCTCAGGAGACTGTTGATGCGGTTCAGAAAGCAAACATTTACTACATCCATCATCGGTCTACATCTCAGTGCATGTCGAAAGGGCTTAATACCAGGAAGGTTTAAGTTACCCAGAGTCATGATCTAGTCATCTTCAAAAGTCTTATGAATTCTAACTTGTGAGATATTGTATTTTGTACTACTGCTCTGCAACATACCACAACAATTATGAACGCATCGATATAGCTTCTAATTTAATATTTTCACAGGAAGCTCAAGAAAATAACTGGACAACTTCCTTCTCCCCAGAACATTTATTTTGGTGTCTCAACAGAAAGCTGTCTATATATGAAGTATTTTTAACTGTTTCTGCCTTTACTGAATCTTTAAGAGGAAAGGACCAAGAGCTTTCCACCTGCTTACAGACACTCTAAAATACGTACATACCTGTTTAGTTTTAAAAAACAGGTTTCCAGGAAGGAGACTTCCAAAGTTCCCTTAAAACTTTTTTATACCAGGGAAGGCAAAATAATGCTTATGTATTTTACAGGTAAAGCCACCACTAGTGGCTTCCTGGAGCCCCACATAAAGTGATAGGCCAAACCATGGTCTCTCTTTTTAAAGAGCAAAAGGGTATTACTTACACTACCTCTCCCCCCGCCCCCTATCTACTTCCGCCGCTGGAATGGAAAGAAACTCCAAGCCCATCCACCGTCTCTGGCTGCTGAAGGTCAGTGCCCTAGTACTTTAGGAGGAAAGAGCTCGGACAACATTAGAAAGCCTGTACTAGTTCAGCCCAAGCAGTTAAAATTAATTTCTTCAAAACTGTTTATTTAAGCTCCTGAAATCATCATAATTTCTGCTGTACCCAATACATTTTGAAACCTATTTTATTTTGGTCTTCCAGGAACATTGCGTATTGCTGCATTTTAAGTGCCTTTTTCAATCCAGCAATACACAGTGTTTCTATAATAAAACATGGAAAAAATAGCTTACGCCAAACCACGGTTAGCCGTTTGAATTAAACCAGCACGAACAAGTAAACACAAAGTGATGGATGATACTACCATCTCCTTTTCTCATCCAGTTATGCCTAAGCCCTGGATGCATGTGTCAATATTTTAATCACTGAAAGAGGTACTTGAGGTTGCTGCCCCCAGAGTTTCACCTAACTTCTGTTTTTTATGTCCTGTATGGTAAGTGTCTACAGTCTATTAATTTTAGTGTACTTAATTTCAAATACTTTTACACTTTTTATTCCTTTAAACATACATTTCATGAAGTCATTGATCAAACAACAAATGTTGATAAACCTTTATTCCCTATTCATTTGGGCCAGATTTCAATCAGTGACCTAGAGACGAAAGGTTCCAGATATCATTAAGCCTGAGCCACCCGGTTCCAAAACTTGATGTCCTATGAGGCACAAAAGCTATGTACAAAGGCAATAAAGTGAAACCAGTCTCACTAACAAACCATTCTTTAAAAAGCTATATGCTTAATACCCACTTCAAACAAATGCAACCCTAACACCTGCCCTAGATTCTCATCTTGTTTACTATGAGAATTCCACTGCCTCTACCTACTCAATTAGCATTTTTCCATCTCACTAAACTATTATCTATTTTAGCATGTGATAAAACGATCATCCCTGATAGTACACAAATTAGTTACATCTTGCCCATCCTATGCCTTGTACTCACTTTAACATGTGTCTGGTTTTCCTACGTGGCAGAATTAAACATAAATGAGGTGGTGATAAATAACTGCAGCATGACTTCAACAAAACAACAATTTCATACAAATTTCACTCACAAATTAGAGAGATTTTGACCCTTGGATACCTTTGTTGTGCATATTCAGACTAATATTTTTGCACTTCTCAAAACTGGAGTAACTCACAGCAGCTTTATTTAAAATGTGAAACTTCCAATTACTCCTTATTGTGTGAATTTGAACTGTAGCTTCACAACGCTGCTGCTTTAACAAGTAGATGACATTGTATCACAATCCCGGGCACTGAAAATGTAAATGACTAATACAATATGAAAGTTTTCAGGACAGATCTCAGTCTGAGATTCCAATGACCTTGTCATTTAAATTAAAAGAAAAAAAAAAAACAAACAAAAAAAACCCCACTCAGGTACTTAAAAAAAAAACAAAAAAACACCCTGTTCCTAAGGAATAACTGATTGCAAGCCCTTATGTGAGGTGTTGGTACACTGGTCAGCTAGGGGTTCACGTTAACCTTGCACAAAGTGAAGACATTCTATACCTCAGGCTTCTCTCCTTCCTTAGCTTCACCACCTCAGGCTTTTTACTCTGAGAAAGCTCAATTTAAAGAAGTTATGGCCCTTTCCAAGGATGGCATCAGTGGTAACTATAACTGTATTTGTGCAGGGAAGCATTAATTATGTAATGCTGTCTTATTCGACAGCACTGCATTGTCTGCTAGATGGAAGCCAGAAACTGAGAGCAGAACAATCCATCTCAATAGCATGTACAACTTGCACATGATGGCAACCCAGACTTAAAGTCAGACCTCTGGAGGGGTAGACCTCAATATTATTCAAAACTAGTTTAAACTATAATTTATTCTAATTTTAGGTGATTACAAACTTGTCTTCACCTTTAATGAATTCTGACACACAAAATCCCTTGTTATTCAGTCTCAGGCCTCCATGTAGAGATTCCCCATAGTACTGAAATGTGCCAATTATTTGTTATGAGAAAGGGAAGTGGAAGGAAAAGCAGAAATGAGTTTGGTTTTAACTAAGCAAGATTGTATCCATATTTGTAGAGAAATTAATGTGATGAGCGTACGATAAATGGGACAGTATCTTTACTGTCTGCTACAGAGAGTCACTTGTTCAAAGAGATCCATTTTACTGGGGAGTTCATGAAACCTACAGCCATAAAAAAAATGTATACAATACTATAGGCATCTGTCAAGTAATGCGATATTACTAGACCATAATAACTAGCTCACTCATCTCCTCAGGGTAGAAACACAAAGGTAGTGAGTGACCTGCTTCAGATTAATACTGACTGAGGTTCATGAATGTATCTACAATGAACTTGAGTTGAACTGTTTGCTTTCTGAAATGTACATTCTTAACAAAAGCAAATCAGCTTTCAAAAATAATCAAAAATATTTCCTCTCGGTAGATAATACATCTATGAGTTATTTTACACACACATACACAGTCTGCTGTGTACAGACAATATTTTTTCAAGTATATTGTTAATGTGTTCATAAACTGGCAGTAAAAGAACCATACAGCACAAAAAATCTAGTGTAATTCACCTTCTAAGACAAAACTCATGTTAGCCAACATAGCAATAGATTATCACTTGTCCAATGAAATGGGATGAAGTTTCAGTGTTTTGCAATGGAACTCCTATTATTGTTAATTTGGAGCTACAAGTCCAGTTCTTTACATGTCACATTATAAAGTTATCCCCTGTATCTTTAAAGTTGTAATTCAAATAATTACAGGATTATTTATATTTAGATATTGTACCTGATGTAAAATTATAGCTCTCACACACATAGCTGAATCCAAAGTAATATCTTATAAAAAAGGAAGATTATTCCTAAATTACACTGAAATAAAATGTTCTTGCTATAAAAGGCTAAGTCACACTCTCCTAAGGAAAGCCATCCTAAAACTGTTTTTTTCCTGGCAGGCTTGCTATAATTTAGAAAACAGTTTAATGAAAGATTAACACTGCATCCCTTTTCCAGCTCTCTGTAGGGAATGCCTTAACTCCAGTCCTCTGGAGTTAAATTTAATTTAAGTGAAACTGCACAACCTCCGCTAAAAATTCTATTGTAAAATACAGTAGTTATAACATAGCTTCAGTCAATCCAAACATTGGGAGTATTTTTAGTTCAACAGCGTAACTTAAATCTAAAGCAACCTGTACAGACTTATGATTCTAAAAGTTTTTAAATTTGTAAATACCTAGCTTTATAATTTTTAAATATTTCCAAGAGTAATTATATTGTAAAATAAATGAGAAAATCTCAACTGATCCCCCAGTTTTTTTACTTTGGAGTCTAGGTTTTGTTTGTTTTTTTAAAAGAGAAAGGCCATCCATATGTGTAGGTCAAGAATTCAGTTTGAGGTTGCTAGATGTAGCATGATTTTTAGAGGGCATAGTCACCAACAAATCCTGCTTCTAGCAGTGGGAGTTACAGGTACTAAACACCTCCAAAATTTAAAAAAAAAAAAAAAAAAAAAAATCAAGCTACTTCTAATCAAGAGCCTAATGTCAGGTACCAAGATGCTAGACATAATGTTTAATGTCATAGGGAAAAAATTTAAGTTGCAGAATGAAATTTAAATTTTACTGCTTTTCTTCTCATCCTACTTAAGCTTATTCTGAACAGACATGTATAAAGACAAGTTCCCTGCCCTGAGGAGTTTACAGCCTAAGGCCCCATTCCTGTGAACCTGAACCTGCATATAATTTTAATGCAACTACTCATGTACTTAAAGTCAATCAGACTAGTCAGATGCTTCAAGTTAACTATGTGCAAATGTTTGCATGATTGGAGCATAAATACTGTATGGAAAACAATTATTAACTTATAGGATTTCATCTTCAAGCAACAGATACCGCAATCTTCAATTGCACACTCTGCAGTATCAGAACTATTTACATTATCTCTAGATGTGAACAGTATTTTATTTAGAAATCAAAATAAAAGTCTAACTAAATCAGAAGACAGCCATTTTTACTAACAAACAAAGCTAAGCAATGTTTGAAAAATTATACAAAGTTGTCCTAACATTTTAGAAACTCTTCCCTTTTTCTTCCAGCACCCTCCCCTCCCCTCCCTGTTTCTTGCCTTACTTTGAAACACTAAGATGAACTGACTGCTGTTCGGGATGCACCTTTCCTTTTTAACTAGAGGAAGTTCTAATGAATGTCAGATCAAAAAGCACAGACCCACTTTGGCTCAGTCACATCCATGCAACCCTAAGTGGGTTGCACGTGCCTATGACAGCAAATTTACTCCGTATTTTTTTTTTAAAAAAAAAAAAAGCCTAGTAGGGATTATTTTTTTTAAGACAATTATCAATTGTAAATCAATTAACACAAATATTTTTAAAATCTTAAATTAACACTTCTGCTGTTGGCTTTTTACATTTCACTGTGCCTCAGCGGAAAGAGACTTAGTAAGGCTGACTACTAGGTTCTCACACGCTAGCACAATACTGCCATTTGAGTGAAACGCTGTAGGACTGCACTTAAATCGAAAGGCACGTCTATACTAGAAGTGCTACAGCGGCATCCCTGTAGCGTGACGCTTACTACAACGATGGAAGGGGTTCTTCCAATAGTGCAGTAAATCCACCTCTCAGAGGTGGTCAACAGGTCAATGGAAGAATTCTTCCAGTGACCTAGTGGTGTCTACCCCAGCCCTTAGTTCAGTTTAACTACATCGCACAGGGCCTGACATTCTGCACAGCCCTGAGCAATGAAGTAAGCAGACCTAATTTTGTAGCACAGACCAGCCTTAAGTCAATATACATCAGTTTAAAGGTCATGACAATTGAAACTAATCCCACCATTTTGCACCTCAGCTGCAGAGCCGTGTCCTTTTTAAAGGACCGAGGTCCACCTTTCTGCTGCTAACCATGAATGTCAAACAACTAAAGAAACCTAAATGCAGTAACATCAGTGAAAAATTAAACTCTCCAATTTTCTCCCCAAAACTGATCCTAGTAATTTGGTACCCTGAATTTAAGATGTTCCAGACTATATGTGATGGCACCAAATCACTTAATATGAGCATCTGTGGCAAACTATGCTATTTGTGTATTGATCATTGGAAAATATCAATGAATAGAGGCTCCATTTTCCTTTTCAATGGGAAACAACATGCTTAGTAATTTTATCCCAGAGATCCTTCTACAGTTTGAAAAAAAAAAATTTATTGGCTTCCATACACCATTTGGAAAAGGAAAAGGGTGTTAGTAGAAGACAACTGGTTTCCTAGATAAGTTGGATGATTCCAGCTCTTCTCTTAGAAATTCAACTTACACCTATTATCATCCTGCTTATAGAAGCTGGAAGCAGAGAGGAACATGTTGATGACCCACTGTGAGACCCACTAAATTATACATACAATTTCAAACCCACACAAACACTCAAACTCTAGTCAATCAAAGCCTGGCAGATAACCCAGCCTGTACAATTTCAGCAGTTTTTGCCAAAAACTGAACTGTAGCAGCAGACGTACAGAGCCCTGAATTTGCTATAAAAATATTGTCCGTATACTAACAAACAAGAAAAACAAAAAACAATCTACGAAGCAATGTCAGGAGAAGTGATGTCTTCTAAGAATGCTGAGGTCAAACAAAAATTTTCATACAACACAGTTCTCTAGTTGATGCCAATAATCATTTTACACCTACATGAGAAATATCAATACAACAGCTTGAACTTCCCATTTTTCAGCATTTGGCTGCTCTCCAACACCCTTGGGCTGCTCTCCAACACACTTGCAAAGAAGGTTAGATTCTGCAGATATAATGGACAGAGAGCATCAGACAGTACGACCAAGTGCTGCTATTAAAAATGCAAAAAAGTCATGCTTGGACAACAAGCATCACAGCAGAGAAAGGTCAGGTTCAGAGAAATTCTGTGTAGAGGTTAGACCAGTGGACAGTCAAGATTAATGGGTTCTTTTACTGTAGCACATCGAAACACCAGTGCATACTGTGCCTATGCACAGATCCTATGCTGATGAGCACCACAGACGTGACTAAAAATATTAATTCTAATCCTATTAGTAAACAAAAACAATGCAAACAAGCCAACCAAAAAGCATGTTGTTTCTCCCACATCCCCTCTCAAAAATCCTCAGAATTTTTTTTTAAATGCTGTAATCACATCATATAACCATTTACAGATAAGAGGTTGGGTTACAGCCAGCATTCATTAATATAGAACCATACTTCATTAATATTGGGAGACATAATAGCACAAAAGGCCTGATGGATCTTTACATACCCAAGCTCTCTGATGATACTCCAAACACAACTTTATCTGGCTACACAAAAGGAAATCAGTCCTTGGTTTTACATTAGATCATTTTAAAAAAACTAAAAACTTAGAAAGTAGAGTCTAACGGATGTACAGTACTGAAACAAACAGGAAAAAACAGAGGAGGTGAGAATTTAATATATGTTAGGGAGAGGAACACTCCTAGAATATAGGATTAAAGCGCCTTACAGTACTTTTAACATGGCTTGTACTTTTTGCTAAATTATGGTCATACACAAATTCACAAGACACCATACAGGGACATACCTGTTCAGTTCCCATCGACATTACTGGGTAAAGAGCACTAATTGCCTGTGCATTGCCTTGGAAAAATTTACCCCCTAAGTACCAACAGTATGTGACCGTACATTGCATGCCATTTGTGGTTTGATAAAAACATGCAAATACTGGATTTTAATGCCAGAGGCTTCCCTGTCCCTATTATGTTGAGCTAAACGCTCACCTTCAACAAAGAAAGTAAAATTCTCCTGCCCCAAGATGTCCCTCAGTTTGAGCTCTGGTTTTACTAATTCTCTTAACGTTCTGATTTTTTTTTTTTAAGTGACTTCATTTTACAGGTTCAATATCAAAAACTTATAGAACATACAATTAATCTCTAACTAAACAATAATTTTCCCCGTAATCACTTGCTCAGTATTTCCCCCAGGAATCTTTGTCCTACTTATACATGAAAATGTTATTACTTTTTCATTACTCTGTATTGTGACTCCAAGGCTGTTATGAAGTTGTCAGGAACCAAATCAATTTTGAGAGGTTTCAAAGAGGCAAAATATACAACTTAATGTAAAATATTTTGGGGAATAATCCTAATGTGCAAAAGGCAATTGAGACAACTGGATCGATGGATTATAAACTCTGTAATATATTGTGAAAAAACTGAGCTACATCCACATTTAAGAATTCTCATGACCAGTCTATCAACAATGACATCATTCAAATTGCATGGTGCATCTCAATTTGAACTAACTCAGATTCTCTTCCCACACAGTTACTACAAACAGTAGTTAAAAGGAATTTAGGAATGAGAATAGTATAGTTTTGATACTGTTCTAGTAAACATCTGAATTTTCTTTAATAAATCTTTTTCTTGACAATAGTGACTCATTCCAGTTGTCAGTGAAAGAGTTTGGGATCCATTAGCCCCAACCATAGTGCACATCAAGAGTTTAAGAGGCAAGAGTGAAGACAACCACCACATTTTAGGATGCTTATCCAAAATGAACCACCACATCTTTTCATTTTTTCCTATCATCAGTTTTTACACCATGCTCCCCTATACTTTTTCCTTCCATCCACACTGCCTTCTGCCTCTGTGGCATATGTTTCATACTCCACGTAATTCTTTTAACATCCTCTAGAAGGAAAATTTGAATACTTCTTTCTACTCTTTCTATTGTGAGGATGTTTCATCCAACTTAGATTAAATACAAATCCCTGTTCTTCTGAACTGCCATTTTGTCAATTGGGCTTGCAGTGTGTATCTATTGCGATTAGGTATTACCAGAAATGAGCAAAACACAGTAGGCTCAGCCATGATTCAGAAGAGCGGCTGAAAATGGCTTCTATTTTATTACCTCCAGGAAAAATAGTCAGATGGCTAGCATTTAACAACATATCATTTTACATTAAACCATGCTTACCCAGAAGTATGAGAAATAACCCAAAGGAAGAGAATATACATGTAAAATAAGAACTACATCCAAACCAGTTAAAGCTAAGCTCAGAATTAAATACTGGTCACAAATAAAGAATTCACTACTAGGAAACTCAGAGACTAGAAATACTCTGGACATTATCCCATTATAAGTTTAATGTCCTGCCTATACTCCAAATGTATTCATGTTGGAGGAACACAGTTACAACACAAGCTGCCCACAATGTTAAGTATAGTTCCATTTTAGAGTCTGGGAAAACCTATCTGTATTCAGAAGGATTCTTAACACAGCTACACTAAAAAATGGTATCATGTCTTAAAAATTTCAACTCTGCCCACTACCCTCATATCTCATGTAGAATAAACATCAGAGTTAAAATTAATCTACATCTTCTGAAGATATTGATTTCAGGAACAGTCTACAATAGCCATACGGCAAAGGTTAAGAACTGAGCTTATTCTGCTACAGCCAAATAGGGTTCTAACCAGAACTGTCTGGCTTCTATGGACAGGGCCAAATCATGCTAGAAGAATGGCCATCAGAAGGAAAATATACTTCAGCCTAGGTTCCTACCTGGGAAAAGTTCTAACATAGGCTGGCCAATGTAGATGAGAGCCAAATAGACTATGTACAATTCTCGTTTGGCTAAAATATTCAAACCATATTTTGAACAGTTCTTCACGAGACAGATCTTCCCATGTATTTTGCTTTAATTCTTGGAATTCACAATTTTGTTTTAAAATAACACTCTCTCACCCTACGGCTGTGATGCACATTCTGAGAGTAAGTAGATGCACTGTTGGTTTGGTGAGCCTGCAGCCAGATCACAACAGCAGCACCCAGAGAAGCGTGACTCTTCTTTTATTCCTTTTACTTACGTGTTACTTTAAAGCCCAATTACTATCATGGAACCGTTAACTGCCTTACTGCCGAACAACGTTCCAGACATCTAGCAGGGTCCCTTGTCCACCGAGACCAGAAATACTTGCTATGTCCTAATGTTCTCTATTCATCTGTTACTGAAATAAATGCATATTAAAGCAACAGCAAAGAAAGCTGCAAGGAAAGAAAAAGCAGTGACTGCTGGTGCACTTTTGACCAATAACACATGCAAATGTGAGACCAGAGGGACAACTGTCAGCGAAATACAACTTAAAATATACACCTACCCACTTAATACGTGCCTAGATACTATGGTGATTAGAAGCATGAAAGGGATTTAAAAAAATGAATGAGAAGAATGAAGGCAGAGTGTCCATTTTGTAAGTGAGGAGAAAGTGCAATGTAATTTACTTGTAAAATGGATGTGCTAGTGTAGACAGTGCACAACCACTTTACAACACACCTACCACTGCTACCACTGATGGAAAATGGAGGGTTCCCTTCTGCCCTCAGCCTTACTTCACAAACGCCCCTCTATATAACCTGAAGACAATCTCAAATGGTACTTAGTGGGTAAATTTTTCCAAGGCTAGGAAGATTATATAGTAAAGCTAACACAAATTACACTAAAACAGAAAAACAGTGATTTGGGGAGCTTTAGAGGTGTCCCCTACCTCTGAATGGCATGGTTTCCATTTTTACCGTCACTATCTTTTTAACAGTACGATAATAAAGAATTATATTAACAGTTTAAGTGCCTTAACATGGTCAACCCTGAAACGCAAGAAAATCAGGGAAATAACACTTCACCCAGAACAACATATAGGATAGGTGTTATTTAGTAGCCAGGCCATTAACTACCTTTCTCTCTAGAAGAAAGAAAAAAATCAAGATCCCTTGTGACAGTCTCCAGGAAGTTACCATGAAATACCAAAAGTAATTAGCTCCCATTATACAATTCCTCCCCCACCATCTACCATTCTTCATACAAATTACCATAAAAAATAATAGAAACAAACTTCACCACGTAGGGTACAGTGACTCATCTAATGCACCAACAGCTTAACAATTATTTTTCCCCCTAAAACAATCCTATTACATTGAAACAAACTGAAAAAAATACACCCAAATCCACAAATTTTAGTTTTAAAAAAAAGTCACACTCGGAAATTAAGTAGTCATACCACATTTTTTTAACATTTGATAAAAGTTCTCTCTCTCCTGATAACACCTGGTCAATTTTCAATCTGGAATAAGGTTTTATTCAAATACATCCCTGACATAATTCCTACTTCTAGTAGTTTGTATCAGAGAAAGTGCTGATACAATTTAAAACACAGATGCACACTGATGCTGCCTTAACAAAAATCTTATTTATGGAATCAACTTGACTTGTGAAATCGAAGTTCTACATGGATTATCTATCCCTGCATTTTCATTCCATCACCACACGCTCAAATTCGCTCATCAGTCCAATATAACCTTTTTTTGCTTATTTTTCCAAGTTAGCTTAGCCAGTGTTCCAGTGCTTCACAATCCTTGGTATTTCCAAAATTAGCATGATAACTATGCTCATTCCTGGCAATTTCCATAGATTCAGCTATATCAAGCCTTCTAATGGCTGTTGAAATAATTTCTATAGCACCAAAGAGATGGGTCTTTTGCAATACCGAATTTGGTATTGCCCAAAGGTTCACAGTGCATTGTCAAAGTAGCCTTAATCTGAAACAAGTCTAAACACCACTGGAGCGAAAAGAGACCTATCTACCAGTTCAGCTATCCAGTCATGACTGCTAGTGAAACTCATTTACAATTCAGACACCAGTGTACCTTAGTAGATAAATAATCCAGAAAAAGAACAAACAGGAAACACTGGATGTTCATCTACAATGCATCAAAAGTACTTTAAAGGCCACCAACTAACTACCAGAACACCCCATACAATAAGGGTAAAGCGAAACTCTTGGTGTGAGGAACAACTCAAGCTCTTCTGAGTCTGTGTTCAGTTTTTCATGGCTCAAGAATACATTTTCATCCAGAGTGCAATGCTCTCTGGTATTGACCAGATTTTTATTGGTTTAAAATCCTTCTCTCTCCTTTCCTTACCCTTCCCTGCATCTGTTACTAACATAGAAAATGATGTTCTGATTTAGATTGTAAATCTTCAGGTTGTGGGCTGTCTTTTCAATCTCTGTAAAGCACCATACAAAATTACAGCATTATCTCTACTTGAACTTCAAGAATAAAGTTCCTTTCTACTGGTTTTTCCCCACTTTTTTTCTGTTTTCCACAGCTTAATAGCAATAATGACCTCAAGGTCGGCTATACTTCTTAAGTCAATATAAAAAAAGCTTGGATTTTGCACAGCATAAGGATTCACTTGGGATATTAACTAAGGTTTTTCTGTTATCCAAATGTTCCATCATTTTTAAATAAGAAGCCTGACATTACCTAAAGGATGGATGAAACAGTTTAAAAGGATTTAGGCATAAAAGGGAAGCTATGGTTTTCCAGTTGTGAACAATTATTTTCAAACTAAATGTCATGGTGTAACTTGCAAAGTATTATTTTGTTATTTCTTTTCTAGCTAGACGCAAATTCTCCTCAGATGCATGACTTCGTATCTTAATCATCAAGGTAAATTACAAACTACTTTTCACCATAATACATAAAGTAAAACTGACAAGAGATTATTGATCAGATGGGAAAAATGAATTATGTTTTGAGGTAAAGCGAAATTGTTGCTAATAATCCTAGAAGATCCTGCACCCAGATCAGGATTAAGATAGCTGGCAAGATCTGAGGTCGGGGAAACCTCAGTTTGGCCTTTCAGTTGAGCAAGTGACTATCCCATTGGTCTCCTTTTCAACCCAGCAAACCACATCATCCTTGCCACAGCAACTCAGACCACTGCCATTACTGGTTCACAATTCAGCCTTCTTCACTAGGAAGCCCATTAGTAAGCATAAGTGCAAGATGATGATACATTTTCAGGTAGACAGGTCTTTACAGATGGGTGAAATGGGCATAGGAAGGGTAAAGAGGGACTTGTAACTAACCTCTTTATCTCATGGAGATGTTAAGATTCATAAAAAGAACAGGGTTATTTAAATACTGTGTGTTATGCAACTAAACTGAAAAAGACTAAAGCTTAAGAAAAAATAGACCAACTAACAAAGCAAGATGTTGCTGAATGAAACACAAAAAGGTAACGCGCATTTTGCCACTATTTGAGTAGGATATTTTTAGACTACCACTAATCGCTAGAAATAACACAGTATTAAAAGTTTTGCGAATCAGACCCTTTCAAAATCTTAGGCAGAAGCCTGCATTAATGGGTTTTTCTCATTTTACTAGACTGCTTCATTCTTTCATTGTGAAAGTTACCTTTTCATATGAAAATTAAATGTAACGGGTGCTTTTCGTAGTTCTTCAGCACTGCAACTATCACATGGATATTCAGACCCAAACCTGAAGAGCTCCGCATAAGCTTGAAAGCTTGTCTTTCTCACCAGCAGAAGATGGTCCAATGAAAGATATTACCTCATCCACCTTTTCTTTCATGGACATTCGAAGTCATTTAGATGACGTTTACTCTGAAGAAAAAGTAAGTACTTCACGACTACAGTAACAGTATAGTGAATTAACAATTAACTTATTTTAAAAAAAAAAAGAGAGAGAGAGAGATACTTCCATTTAAGAATGTTATTTGGAACTCAAACTCCAAAGGTTTATTTTCAACTCTTGAACCTAAGCTAGGAAACCTTTTTATTGCAGAGAAAACAAAAGATAAGGTTCTGCCAGGCAGCTCTGGAAATTTATACAGCTTTTATTACAAAGCCAGGTAAGAGTGCTCTGTGGCTTTCCTCCCAATTTCTCAATCTACATCTAGAAGGCTGACTCTTTGTGCAACTCAAAGATAATTCAGTCTCTGAGGCAGCTTACAATGTATCTTAATTATCAGATTGTTTTGTGCTGCAGAATGCGCTCCATGGGGCACTAAACCATTCAGTGTTTTTCAGCTAAAAAGGCAAAAATAGCTCCAGAAGGAAGTATGCACACTACAATTAAACTATCAGGTAGGGACGTATTAAAGTAGTTACCTGTTTAAGATAGCAAGTGCCTTTTCCCCCCCCCGACCCCCCATAAGATCTTAGTGTTTTTGCCAAGTATATCCAGAAATAATACCACCAATACTTAAATGAAGCCACCTCTGAGGTAATAGCCAAGTGGGAAACGAAACAGCACATTAGGGAAAACTACTTTTACAATGTCTTTGAGTAACATTTCCCTTCTCCACTGTTGTTCAGAGATCAGGTCTCATCAGAAAAATCTGCACACAAAATGCATACACAACCTCAGTAGGTTAACACTCAGCCAACCCTTCAGGGAGTCTAACCTGTGACCACAAAGAGTTCAGGAGTTCCAAAATCTGATGCTTAGACCATTTCCTTTTTTCTATCTTCATATCTTGGATTCCTTACACCAATTATTTAAAAAAAAGATATTTTGTTTAAAGAAAAAGGTAGTTCGGTAACAAGAATAGTTACCTACCACAGGATTTACAAAACCAATGGGTCAAAAACAGCAGGACTCAAGTTGCCTTTCTCCAGCAATTCTATTTTAAACTAATAGCCTTTTATTACTGATGAAGCATACTATTCTGAAGAGCTTCTAAATTCTGATTTCTAAATTATTCCTCTAAGACACTGTCAGGCAGATTCAGGCCCCAAAAGATCAGCTTGGTTAAGACAAGGTTTTAAAGAACCCAAGATGAATACAAATATTTTTAAAGATTTCAATTATTGTGCTCCTGCACAAGAACCAGAAAGTGAAACTGACTTGAAATAGAAGTGATTAGCCCATTTTCATGGTGAAAGCTATGAATGAGTTAAAAAGGCATAAAAACTGTAATCTATAATAAGTAAATGGCCTACACTGTGAAAAATTATAATGTTTTTAGTGTTCAGTTGTCATAATCTATGGTGTTAAAAAATCAAAATCTTTTCTTGAGTTATCTGACAGTGTACTTCTAGATTACACTAATATTTAATATGATCAGCCACTCAGCATAGAATTTCCTCAATTTATATTTTTAACTTTCAGACCATCACTGATGACTCTTTTCTTTATCCATGTGTTTCTCTAGCAGATATCTTTCTCTCTTCCATTTTAATCTCTAGTAACAACATGCTGACAACATAAAATCTAACATTATGAAGTTGCTATCACTTACAGACTGATTGTATGCTGCTGAATAGCGAGGACTCTTCTCGCATTCACCAAATCAATTACAAGCAAATGCTTTTGCATTTACTTTTTTTTTTCCTGGTTTCAGAGTAGCAGCCGTGTTAGTCTGTATTCGCAAAAAGAAAAGGAGTACTTGTGGCACCTTAGAGACTAACAAATTTATTTGAGCATAAGCTTTTGTGAGCTACGATGAAGTGAGCTGTAGCTCACGAACGCTTATACTCAAATAAATCTGTTAGTCTCTAAGGTGCCACAAGTACTCCTTTTCTTCTTTTTTTTTTTTCCTGTTCTTTGGTTTTGTTTTGTTTTTTAAACAGAGTAATTTCTCATTTATGAAGCACCTGCTTTCTTAGATCTTGTCAATGCTAAAGCCTTCCAAACAATTTGTCTAGCTAGTAGTATGCAACACTGGAGGAACTGTGTAGGTGCTAGGCAACTGCATCAAGAGTCCTAAGGTAAATGTACCCTTAATGCAAAAGAAGTTACTCAAAGCTTATCATAGTTTGAGCATCCATTCACCTCAGAACACCAAGCATTTGGCGCAAAGGCTATACAAACACACATGTGGTTCCTACTATCTAATTCATTCCTCTAAAACCTAGAGTTGTAGAGAAGTAGAACTCCAAGGAGGAGGGAGAGGAAGGTAGTGATTGTGTACATACAAAGGCAATACACAAACTCCAGTTGCAGGCTAGATACCTCTCTTCTCTGAGAACAGCCTTTGTGCATTTCCACTTGTGGCAGTTTAGTTAGGAGTCCTCAAGCCACTTATTTGGGTGTGGTACTGCTGCTTTTTAAAAAAAGGCTGCCCTCCCAAAAGAAGCAGCAGGTCTAGAAGCTAAGTTGTCAAAAATGTTGAGTAGTACCATGTGAGTTTATGAACACCAGGTAATAGCTCTACCGATTTACAGACAGGAAACATTATGAAACCATGAATTAACATGGTTAATTAACATGGTTAACACACAGCCTTAAACCATATGAAAGAAAGTCCCAGGACCCTCAGTGACTGTCACCCTATACGATGTTTAAATGTTGTACCGAGACATGTTATCAAAGCAGGTTAGGTTATATATTCTCCCCACCCTGATGTCCAAAGGCTACAGAAAGTCTAGACCCCTTCTTAAGTGTTTTCATCCTTTGCACATGAAAACTAAAATTTCCCTTAACCTTCTGGGCAAGGAGTTCCATTTCCCTGAATGAGAAAAAGGTCTCCTGCAGAATAGCAGGAGATGGTAGTTTAAAGTCAAGTGAAACTCAGATTCCAGTTTGGGAATAAGCATGAGACAAGGATACAGGTGTCACCTTTGTCCCTGTGAAATGCACTGAAAGGGCAGTGAACCAGTTGCTCACTCTTCTTGCAAATGTGATTGTGATTAAAAAGGCTGGCTTTATTGACAGGTGAGATAAAAAGAAGTCTCAAAGACTGAGTTGATCAACTTTGACTGATGGGAATATATTCATTTTATTTACTTCAGTCATTCCACTGTCAAATGGAAGGTAGTATGCTCAGATGCCAGGCAGATGCATCTTGACTGAAGGCAAGAACAAAATGGAACATTAAATGTACAAAGTTCTCAAAGTTAGTTGATCAAGAAATAGATCACATCAGTAAGATTGTTATCCATTCCAAAAGCTCATTGCAGTTTTTAAAAAAGGCATTTTAACTAACATCTTCGTGGACTAAGGATTTTTTTAAGCTTCTGAAGAACATCAGGTGAGATTCTGTCAATCAAAGTCCTATGATGCAAGCAGCAACGAGTAATAATTACAGATTAGGATAGAGGACAAAATAAAGAGGTCTGGGTGACCACTTGAAAATAGAAAGCCTTCTGTTAGACCCCCAGGAGAAAGTGCGTACTATTGTCTAGATTCTAGGAAAGGTAACTAGTATGACCAGAACCCTGTTTTGTCTGACTGACAGCTAGTGAAATTAGTGGGGGGGGGGGGAGGGCAAGAAGCCCTTTTCGCTAGTCTAACTGGTACCGGTTATAACTTGTCTTGATCTGAAGCAAAATCAAAGGCACTGGTCTGTGCACCAAGCCACAATGCAATCTCCTGATGTATAATGTCATTTCTTCAATAGGTCCACCGCAGTCTGTTGTAGAGAATATTTCTGCGGATCCTACAATCTGCAACTTAGATTGTGAGCACATTTCCTTTGCCAGCCAAATGGAAGGCCATGTGATGCACCCAATAAGCCAGGCTCCAGTCCCACAGGCAATTATTTTCCAACAGAGTGGTTAGAGTACCTCTTTGCCTGTTATAAACCAATGCTGTTGTGTTGTCCACCAGTACTTCGACCATGCAAGGCTTGCTCAATGGCCAAGTATTTTAGATGGTTCTTAGTTTCAGAACAGTTACAAGGAGCTTGGCTTCCCATATATGTATCACAGCGCACCATAAGATTCCGACAGTGAATCCCCCAGAGCAGATAAAATGCATCACAGATTACAACCACAGAGGGGATTCCCCTCTGCTCCTACCAACTGAAGAAGCTGGGCATTAAACACCCATTCCCTATCTTCACTAGCCATTCCATTAGTGCTGCTACCAATAAAGCTGCAATGGTGGGAAATTTGAAGATAGATATCAGTTTATATGCAGCCTAGATGTCTCACTGTGACATGTGGTAACCTAAAAACAATGTATTCATATTCCAGCTCTAGAAATGTAGATAAACTGTAGGTTAATTTTACATTTTAATACCACAATCGTCTCATTAACCTTGTTACCCTTGAGTCCCTTTTATTCCGGGGGGAGGGTTGGGGGGGAGGGACAGCTCAGTGGTTTGAGCATTGGCCTGCTAAACCAAGGATTGTGAGTTCAATCCTTGAAGGGGCCATTTAGGCATCTGGGGCATCTATGGGGGATTAGTCCTGCTTTGAGCAGGGGGTTGGACTGAATGACCTCCTGCGGCCCCTTCCAACCCTGATACTCTATGATTCTATGAAGACAGCAGCATTTCACCCTACAGATGGGTAGGGAAGGGACACTTTCCTTTGCTCTCCAATACTAAAAAAAGAGAGAAAAACAGAACATTCCGGTAGATCCCATCTCAGACGATGAGAATAAAAATCCTACACCATACCCTTGGACATCTTGGAAAATACCCAAGCTGGATAGCTAACTTTTACTTACTTATTTCTAAAAATACTTTAATTAGGATCATTTTTCAGAGCTTTTCAATAGCCCAAATTTCTCAGGATTTGTCTAACTATATCAGTAGCTATTTTTAATTGCACAAGTTTTTGGAAGGCTGTGCCATTTTTTGTTTTTTGTGACTACGGATTCTTTGTCCACAAACAATGAAACAGACAATCTATCAACAGCTGCTCATCTCTCCAAACAGTGCACTCATTGACCACACTGTGATGCCATTGCAATTCCTCAGACCCCATCTTAAGAAAAACATGCAAGACATTTCTCTTTGTTTTAAAGTTATCTATGTCTATGCCTCCCCAAGTACACTGAAGACAAACTGGGCCTTCCTCCCTAAATAACATTACACAGATCCATGACTAGTCACTGAAATTTCTACTGAGAGAGTTAAGTTACCTGACTGAATATTCAAAGTGTATGGAAGCTGTCAATAGTCATGGACATAGCATGCTTTGGCTCTCTTTTTTTTAAAATAAGTATTTACAGTAACAGATTTGTCTTCTTATTGTCATGACTTCCCAATATATTAATAAATTTAAGCGCATCCTATTATTTTCCACAAGTTAATCAGCATGCACTAACAGTTATAAAGAAACAGATTTATGAAGGAATTAAAATAGATTGGATAACAATGGATGCCATCTACCCACTTCTCTCCTGCTGAGTCCGTACCACACAGACTGCTTTAGTACTACATACAGCATACAGTAGTAACAATGAAATTATTTTATTTGTATGTGTTTAGTATATGGGACAAGCACACATATGGGTTTTTACAGTTTCGTATTTTGTCCAATTCTCAGGGGTCCCCCGTGAACTCCCAAGATTTTAGCAGCATAAGAGAAATCTTAAAATAATCTCACAGCGTCTTTGTTCAGAAGTGGAAAGCCTTTGGACGAGGAAAGGACAAAACTTCCATTTTTCATCTGGATTTTATCACAACCAATTTAAAGTTTGGGAGACTCAAGGGAGGCAATATGTAAAAGACAAGCATGAATGCATGATGGATCCACCACCTATGAGAGCTCTGGGGGAAAACACTAGTCCTTGATATGATAAATGATAATTCAAACTTTCTGCTCATGGTTTATGCTGCTGTCAAAACCACTTTCTTGATGGAATATCAAAGAGCCTTATACACAGTTTGAGATACAGCGTTCCTTATATTAGCAGGACTGTCTCTCACTTGACCTAGATCCTGCACTGAACTGCACACAAACAGTACTTCTAAAGAACCCTACTGACTTCAAAGGAACACTATATGGGCAAAAGAGTCCACCAATACGGAGACGAGAGCAGGATCAAGGCTTATGGGTTTGCACCTTGCACAGTTGGTCCTCTGGACGCTACCAGATTATAAATAAGAATTATTACAGTTTAACAGTATTAGTAAAAACAGGAGACAGTCTTAAAGAAAATATTGAAGATAGTGATTTATACCAGTGGTGGGCAATCTGCGACCCATCAGGGTAATCCACTGGCAGGCCACGAGACAGTTTGTTTACACTGAGCGTCCGCAGGCATGGCCGCCTGCAACTCCCAGTGGTCGCAGTTCGCCGTTCCCAGCCAATCGGAGCTGTGGGAAGCAGCAGCCAGCCCGCGCTGCTTCCCGCCACTCCCACTGGCCGGGAACGGCGAACCGCGACCACTGGGAGTTGCAGGCTGCCGGGCCTGCGGATGATCAGCGTAAACAAACTGTCTCACACCGCACCACCAGATTACCCTGATGGCCTACGTGCGGCCCCATGGGCCGCAGGTTGCCCACCACTGATTTATACACATTCAGTCACAGATTAATTCACAGGTAGCACTCTAAATCGAGGAGCAAACACACACCTCAGCCTCACATTCTGACCACCACACGGCTGAGAAGCCATTAGGCAGCCTGCCTTTAATTGTATTCTTGGGGGGAGAAAAAAAATGTAAGTTTTAATTACCAAATATCCAGGCTCAGGAACAGACTTTTCCCTTTTTCTGCTCAATATTTAACAAGGTACTAGAAGGAATGAAACTCCTGCCATTCATAATTTTGTTATTTCGAAATAACCCTTATTTTGCCAGTCTGACAAAACCAAACGCATGCACTGTGTTTTCCTCTGAAGAAAATAGCATTGGGCACATTTTAACAACTGCAAGAACTGTTTCTATAAAAGTACTTTAACAGCATTCTGAGCAATAACTATTTTTGAAAACTATTTAATCAAAGTAAATTTTATGTGGAGCAACATACTGTTGAAAGAGATGTGTAAGCTAAATGTAATCTAAAGGTGACGTACAAGAAAACATTTTATCACTGTTTAATAGCTGAATAAAAATTTTGTAAGGTTGCATACAACCACACACAGAAATAAACTTCAGTAGACTATGTTTTTTTAAATCTGTGTGTTTATAATTTATTATCGCAGCTTGCTGTTCAATATCTCCAGAAATAGCACTGTATTGGTACACAATATCTAGAGGAGGATAGCCTTAAAAAAATAATGTTTTGATAACTAGACTGTTTTGCACGTACAATAACTCACTGGTTAAATAAACAAAATAATTGTTTGGCAAAACTTCAATTTATAACAAAAGATACTAGAACAATATTTCTAGTCTCTAAAAGAATTACTGCATTCAAAACTCACTGTAGAGGAAGATTAGATTCAGTTCACCATAAACTGAGTGCACATCATCAGTAAGTTCAATATTAAAAAGTTAATATAGAAAGTTTAATTTGCAATAGGAAATCTTGAGTTCACAAACTTACTTTTAAAACTGACTGTCTTTGAAGGTACTGCACAATTTAATTTTAAAGGTTAAGAACTCAAATTATGATTATTACATGTTTTATAAATATGTAAAGTTTCCACACACAACTTAACCAAGTGACTGATTTCCAAACAGCTAAAATCAAACACTTCCTGTTGCATTGCATATTCAGTCTGTTCCAGAATGTAAGCAGGTTACATTTGTGATTCTTCCCCCTTTCCCCCATTTAAATACCAGAAGTTATAAAAGGACTTAATATATTCTTACCAGAAGTTAAACAGATTTCAAAATCCTGAAAATTTAAATCTAAACTGAAAGCCAGTTCTGATACATTCACTCCTTTTTCATAACATTTAGGGTATATTGCTCAGTTTTATGCCTCTTTACCCATCTGGGATAGCTTCCCTAAGTAAATGCAATGCTCAAATCTTTAAAAATGCTTTTCACAATAAAAATATGTATATTTCACATACATCTAAGGTACCCCTTCAATCAACCCACAATTTTTCAGACACTGCAGGATCAATCACTATATATTACTCTGAGTTATGGCAAGGAAAGAACTAAGCAGCCATATGTTTCTAAGCCTCTGAATTTCATCAGTCTTGTGTATATCAAACAGGTGCACTGCCTAGAACCGTCTATGTCCTATTTCTATTACATCACCAAGAGATGCCTACAGCTCCTCAATAACAAGTAACATAAAAATGACCATAAATGCAATGCATTTAGCACAGAATATTATTCTCCCTTTTGTCCTTAGGCCTGGAAATCAAATCTTGAGAAAGGCAGATGACAGGGAGTAGTTAGTTCATTGTTTTAGAACCCTGCTAGCGGTCAGTATTCATCATACAATAAGTATGTTTTCACTTCTCTATTCTGTCTTAATACTCTCCAGAAGGGATCCAAAAAAGATTATGAAAACAATGTATATCATAAGCATATAAGCCACTTCTACCCACCTATCTAAATAAGTGTGTGTGCCCTCCCACCTTGGACAACAGCAAGCAAATGTGGGATGGAGGAGAGAGATATGTGAAAACTGCACTCCCCATCCTGGACAGCAGCAAGTAATGGGGCTAATATATATGTGAAAACTATGAAGTAACAGGTAGTGCCATGAAAGGAAAAGCAAGGCAGCCCCTACCACATCAGGATGCAGAATTTCCTAATGACATTTTATAGTGTAGATGGGGGAGCTGAGAAGCGACAAGCAAAGGAGATGCTGACTGCTGTAAGAGAACAGTGGCCTTGCAGCATCAGCAGCTGTCTAGACCCTTTGCACCTCAAAACACAGCTACTCTGTGCATGATCCAAACCAGCAAAACCTGCACAGAAGAGTAAAGGGTACTGAATGTTTCTGCTAAAACTGACATGTAAGTGCAGGAAGATGCAGGAAACATACTACACCAGGAGGGTCTTACAACAGCTGCCACTCAGCTCTTTGTAAAAAGGAAGAATAAGCAGAAGCCATGGTACAAGAGCTGCTGAATCTGCGGTCTATAGCGCTGGTGTCAGGAATGCCAAGGCACTTTGGGCCACTTACCCCTGACACACACTGACAGCTCCAGAAAGAGAGATTTACATGGGTCCCTCCCTTCAACCAGTGACCAACCTCCCTCCACCACACCCCCGCGCCAGCCCCCCTCCCCCGGGGGAAGGGGTTACGCCCCCCGCCCCCCGCGCCAGCCCCCCTCCCCCGGGGTATCTTCTACATCCGTCCTCTCCTCCGTCCCCCCCACCCAACCGCTCCGCCTCTCCACCCACAGCCTGCCCTGCCCTGCCCCCCATCCCTCCAAGACCCCTCCCAGCGCCCCCCGCCACTCACCCCTGCGCAGGGCCTCGTCGTAGCTGAGGAAGCCGATGCGGGACTCCTTGGCGCCCATGGTGCGCTCAGTCCATGGCCCCCGCAGCCCGGCCGGCTGGGAGCCCGGGATGCGCCGCTAGCGACTCCCGAGCAGGAGGAGGAGGAGGGGGCCGCCCGTCGTCTCCGCCACCGCCTCCATGCCGAGTCACGTGGGCTCCCCCACCTACCCCCCTCCCGGGTCACGTGCCGGGGGAGTGTTGTGGTTCCGCCGCGGGCGCCGCCCCTAACGGACACGGCGCGCTGAAGCCACGCAGGGGACTCCCCGGGGGCGGGGCTGGGACGACCTCTGTCACGTGGGGCATAGAGCGCCCCGGTTGCGCGCGGGGCGGCGGGAGGGGAGGGGCCTGTTGGGGCCTCGCTGGGCCGTGCGGGAAGGGGACACATTGGGTGAGGGAGGGGCCACACGGGATGGGGATGGGGCCGCAATGGAGAGAGGAGCTACACTGCATGGGGGCGGGGGGGCAAGGGATCTGGGGAGGGGCCTTAGTGAGGGGAGGGGACACTGGATGAGGCGGGGCCGCGCTGAGGGGAGGGGACGCTGGATGGGGAGGGGCCTCACTGCGGGAGGGGACCCTGGATGGGGAGGGGAGACTCTGAAGGGAAGGGGACCACGGGGGGAGGGGGTTTCCAGACATACCTGGTGGTAGCGGGGGTGCCACCATTAACGAAGGGACGTGAATTTCCCCCCTGAAATTCTCGGCTCCCTGATCCCGTGACAAGTATTAGAGCTTCTTTGCTAGGGAGGTTTCAGAGCAGCAGCCGCGTTAGTCTGTATTCGCAAAAAGAACAGGAGGACTTGTGGCACCTTAGAGGCTCACCAATTTATTGCTGACCATAAGCGTTCCTGAGCTGCAGCTCACTTCATCCGGTGAAGTGAGCTGTAGCTCACGCTCAAATAAATTGGTGAGCCTCTAAGGTGCCACAAGTCCTCCTTTTCTTTTTCCTAGGGAGTGCGCTCATAGTTCGATACCAGGGGAAGCCAGGGGTGGGAAGGAAACACTATAAACTGGAGTAGACAAGCATCTTCAAACACCTCCAAACTCAGAGGGAAAATTGGATATTGATCTAAACTTTGTGGTTTGTATCCATTTACAATGAATGTCACTTTTATGTGCTTTTTCAATCTAAGAAGTGTATCCAGTTCAACCAATGCTGCTGCTATCACATGGCAGGAGCAAATTTCTATTCCCCTATAAAGGGGTGCATTTAAAGTGCATGAGGCAAAATAAATGGCTTCCTTATAGGGCTCATGATTAAAAACACCCTTTACTGCCAGTTGCATTTTTTGGAGGGAGGTGTGGGGGGGAGATATTTGTTTTAGAACTCACTCCTTTTTTCTAAAGATTTTGAATGGACATTTCTAAGATAAGAAAAAGTCTTTTTTTTTCCCTTTTTTTAATCTAGCCAACTCAGATAAGATGACGTTTGAAAGTATTAGGCCTAGAAACATACATACTCTGGGTCACTTCCAACTAGAAAATGTAGAAAACTGGTTTCTGTGACCAATACAGTCCAAGTATGTTCATATAGGACACATAGCCTGTGGGAGAAGGTGGGAGTTGCAGCATCATCACAGTGTCATCTGACTTCTTAGCCCAATACTTGGAGTTGCCTTTTGAGTACTCTCCTTACCATATCAAATAGATCTAAGGGAAGATGAAAAGCCAATTAGATAGACGCTATTTTATTATTAATAATACTGTGTGCCGGATGCTTTTTAAAACAAATTTCACTCCAGTGAAATTCAGAGGTGATATGCAAGTTACTCGCAATAAAGTTAGTTTAAAAAGGCCAAACGCATCCCTCATGTAACTACTGAAGCTGATGAAGTTACACCAGGCCTGAATTTGGCCCAAGGAATCGAATTTCTTGTTTGTGGTATCCATCTTCTGTCTCTAGTCTTGCAATTAGATTTGGGGCAGGGACCATCACTGTTACATGTATGCACAAGGGGCCTAAGGTACTACCACAAGACAAACAACAATAGTGATTGATCATAAAAAAGTATGTGTTAAATTGTGGAAAGTCTACTTTAACTCACACCTTCTTGCATGTGCCTGCTAGTTGCTTTTCATGCAACATACCGGTCTTTCATACCCTCAGTGTGAAAAATGCAGCATTTTAGACTCAACTCTTACACTCATTTATGCTCACACCATTTTACATGTGCCCTCTAAAGAGGGGCCACAGTCCCTCCCTTGAACTGCTTCTAGTCTACATTAAGACATTCATTTTTAAAATTCAAGTCAAAGTGTTTGCACAATGGGCAATCCCAGATTTAACAATAAAAGAAAAAGTTCCAGATTGGGAAAACAAACTGAGGCTTTGTGATTGGTAGGTCTATGTCCACATTAAATTAACTGTTCTCATAGGCACCAAAGCAGGTTAATACAGATAAGATTTTAAACACTAATGTAGGATTTGATCCACCATTTCATTTATAATGAAGCCTGGTCTTGGAGAGCAAACTTATATAGTTCCCTTCCACTAACATTTTATATCTAATTAAAATTAAATTGAGACACAGTAAGTTTAGATCTATATTAGATGAATTCAATGTATCTGTTCATCTAGGAACATGCCACCCATCCATAATGACGACAACTGTAAAAGACCCCTATTCTTTTGACTGATTTGATTTATTGTATTTATGCTTCTTTACACACAATGCTTGGTCTCATTTTATTTCATTATTCACTGACTATTTAGCACCTATTTTCTCTTAAAAGGACTTGGCATAATTATAAAATACCTGTGTGAAGAGTAGTGTGTGATAACTGCTGCATATGTGATACAGGGTGTGGGATACATGTTTCCTACATAGCTATCTTCAATCACCTCTGTCACCCAGTAGCATTTCTGCCACCCTTTGAGCAGGCTGCTTGTTAGCCCCCCAGGCTGATGGAAGAACATCACAATAGTCTGATCAACAGCGCCATGGTGACAGGGTTGCAGTAAGAAGACAATGAAAGGAATTTAGATTTGGGCATCTGGTGAAGACATTTGATCTTCAAAATTGATTTGAATTAAAAACAAGCTGATGAGGTGGAGGCCCAAATGAAATAAGGGAGTAAGGGAGTGCACCAGAGTGAGAAGTGTGGCAGCATGAGAACATCCGTTGCAAGACCCAAAAAGAACTGTTCAGTAAGGGTGGAATCAAGTAAATCTGTGTCTGTTTAAGTGACGTAGGTGAACAAGAAGACAAGGAAGGAGTGTGGTCTAATAGAATAAACGCAGGACTGAGAAATATGAGTTCTAAGCCCAACTCTGTCACAAGTCACTGTAACTCTGTGCCTCAGTTTCCCATCTTTAAATTGGAGATACTAGCCCCTGTTTTCCTCATGGGATGTTTTTAGCATTAATTGTTGCTTGTAAAGTACTTAGCATTTACATAGCACTGTACATTTGCAAAGTTTCATTATCTTATGATTTAGTGCAGCCCTGCAGGTATGGATGAGGCTTGAAGAAAACATGGGTGTCATTTAGGACTTGTATATAACACCAGATAAGTAAATATGGTGCTTCCAAAGAGAATACATCAGTCCCGCCCCTGGAGCCTTCGACATAGATAGATGCAGAAGAGCAGTAAAGTGAACAAAAGCTAAAGTAAGCATTGTTATGGATGTTGCATTGGAAAAGGTGGTTAAACAGATAAATTCCTACAAAAGAGACAAAGCGGTGTTTTCACAGAATGAATAGAGGAGGAATTTTCAAGATATTGCCAGGACTCAGGGAACATGGGATTAGAGAATAGCAATACCAAAACCAACAACACTGATACTAAGGCAACGGTAGATAGAGGAGCATTTCATCTCTAAACTTCAACAGGATAATGGTGCATGGCACTCAAGACTCCCTTGTTTCCAAGCATTCCTAGGTATTCCCCTTTTAATACCACTTCTCTGTGAGTCTTTTTATTGGTACAGATAAAAGGCTATTATTACTACTGCCAATTACCGTACATAAAATAATAATGCTGCTGTAGAAATTGGCTTGTGGGTAGATTGTCATTCTTTTTTAAATTTTTTGTGGCTGATGATTTTGTGAAGGGAATTTTGTCTCAAGCACTCCAGCATGACTGCGGCCAACTATCAAATGTATTTTGTGACTAGTATCTACAAATTTGAGCTTGAGAATTCTGCAGCAACCGTGCTGTAAGGTTTGATGTTTCAAATGTCCAAGTGATAAAAAGCTTCTAGATTATCCTCCCTTCTTTTCCACTAAATAAGCCCTTCTTCACTGTCTCTGCCTTAATCAATTTCAGAGAGGTAAATAAAATCAACAAACAGCCCCAAGAATTTAAAACCCTCCCTTGCAGCCTTTGCCTTCTCCCCAGTTAAAAGCCATTAAACAGACACATCAAGGTACTTTGGACTTTAGACCATTGCACTGCCTCCACTTTTTAAAGAGAACGAGTTAGTGATAGCATTTGTCATTAATGCTGCCAAGAGCTCTTAAACTCGCTCACATTGAAAATGTGACACGACCTGAACGAAACAGGTGTATCATAATTCCATGCTGCATGGATTTAACATACAAGAGAGCTTAGTGTAGATTTCTCTCAAAGGTTCTTGATTTTGTGGAGCCATCAACTGTTGACTTCCCCTCCCAGTTCTATGAAATCAACTAGTCATGTTAATTCATAAGGTACTAAATACTGAAAGAAACACTTTGCAAAATACACACAAACTTAAAACTAAATAATGTGTGAGATCATTCTTTTGTGTAAGTGTAAAGGTGGTCACTGAAGGGAAGAGGCTGTTATTTAAAAAAACAATAGGATGTAGTTTAGATCCAGAGTTAGGTTTTGAAGAAAGACTTAAAAATGTTTTTATGACTTTAAAAAATCTTTTGAAATGAACAAGCACTTTTGTTCCGATTGGGGTCCATACTGAAGGAGTGACATACTAGTCTCAGATGGTGTCTGGAGATAACCGAGAATGGAATTTTCAAAATGATTTAAGCCGTTCAGGAGCACAAGTCCCATTCACTTTCAGCAGACCTTGTGCTCTTAAGTCACATAGGGTATATCTACATTGTAATAAAAGACCTGCTCGCTGAATCTCAGAGCCTAGATCAATTGACTTCTGCTTATAGGGCTCAGGCTGTGGGGCTGAACATAACAGTGTAAAGTAGACAGTCCAGCTCAGGCTGGAGTCTGGGCTCTTAGACCCTCCCTACTCACCATGTTTCAGAGCCTGGTCTCCAGCCCAACACACAATGTCCCACTGCTATTTTAGCCCCATGAGCCTGAGTCAATTGACTTGGGCTCTGAGACTTGGGGCCATGGGTTTGTCTTTGCAGTGTAGACATAGCTCTAGAATATTTGGCCAAAACACAGCAAACAAAACTATCTGTATCCCCCAGTCTGGAAAGAAACTTGACGAAGAACTGAATGCCGGGATGATGATGATCATCATTTGTATTACTGTTGCACATAGAGGCCCCAATAAGGATTAGGATCCCGTTGTACTAGGCACTGGACAGACACAGAACCATCCTTGCCCCCAGTAGCTCACAATCTAATGTAAGACAGGATGCAACAGTGAATATAACACTAGCAAGAAGCAGAGGGAGGATGGGGGGGGGGAAACAGCAAGAACGTGTGTTAACATAGGCTAGCTATGTGCATAATGAGATGGTTTCATGTTTTTAATTATCAGATATAACTATGAATGAGCTAAACATGTCAAGTCACTACCTGCCAGTCTAATTTTAGACTAATCAGTGGGGTGGGGGAGGAGGGAATAAGAAGGTTTCCCCCAAGAAAATACAAACAAAACTCCACACACAAATAGTAGCCTCTTGCAGCACATTCCGTATTCTCCAGGAAATAAGCAATATTGCAGAGAAATCAAAGGGTGAAATTCACCACAGTGCTACATGTGACTAGGCCAGGAAATAAATGAACAACCTCTTACCAGCATTACTGTGCGTCACACCTTTCCTACATAAACATTGCCTCAGTACTGTTTGCAATCTTAATATTGCAGCATTATTCGGTACAGGAAAAAAGCAGAAATGGGCCACAGACTTACAGGTTTTCATTATCTATACTGGAAGAAATGCAAGTAAAGAAAACTGAATGAAGGGTGGGAAAATAGATTTCTATTAGAATTTAGTTTTAATAAACTAATTGTTATTAGTAAATAGATAAGGAAATGTGGTTTAAAAATTAGGTTATTTCACGGTAATCTCTTGCGTTTTGAAATAAGTTTTTCAATTAAAATATTCAGATCTTTTATGTACTTATTAACCATTCCGCCATGTTAAAAAACAAATTGTGTTAATAAATCCAGTGCTCATAACAAAAAAATGAAGAGCATGGTCTCCAATCAAGTATAAATTGTGCTATTGCATCCTTCCAGCTGCTTCATTATTCTCATTAGTACAAATCCTCCTTTTTTTAAATTCATCCCAAATTTTTAATTTGTGACTTAGCTCAGGGTTCAGATTTGACTGTACTTCGCTTTAACAAGGGAAGTCATATTTGCATTTATGCTCTTCAGCTTCCTCCTGGATTAGTCTGTAGCCTTCATTTTGTGGGTTCAAGGCAGGCTTAGACATAGTCAAAGTGTTGTATATTTCTCCACTTGGTGCATCGACACAGCTTCCATTAATGATAAGAGAAACTATGTGAATTAAGAAAATTAGGCTACCTGCACTCGTAGCTGTTTTAACTTTAGTGGCTGGTCTGACACTTTACGTAACACTCCCTCTGCCACACCTAAAGAAAATAGCAGAAGATACATCCCAAACTTGAATCTCTTATTCACACATTTAGTCTTCAGTTAGGAGAGAAAGGGTTACATGGTCGGGCCTAGGGGATTTGCTAACATGGAAGATAGCAATAATTATTCTTTTCTTACAGACTTTGCAAATTTGTCCCTGTTCCAAACGAAGAAAGGTGCAGCAATTAGTGGATGCCACAAGGCAAGAGTAACTTATGTGTTAGCAAATTATGTAGATTTCACATACTTATTTTGTAGCAACTTGTGTGATTATGCTGTATATGCAGAAGTGCTCAGCACTGTGATAATATTAATCAGGCTGCTGGAGTGAACTCTGTGGGAACAGATGAACTTCGCAAAGCTGTTGCTGTTGTTAAAAAAATTCTCTTCTCTGTGACAAAGGGAAAAATGCAGACCTGAATCCAAAAATGTGTCATTCATAAAATGAAACACTGCAATTTATCAACATAATTGAAATTGACGGGAATATAGATCTTCCATCTCACAGTGTTATCTCTGTGTAAGAGAGTAGCATTATCTCTTGTCAAGAAATTCTGTGATGTAAAAAGAAACATGTTTAATAAAAGCTATTCTGTATCCTGTCATGCATACAACAATACTGAGTCACTAGGAACAGCACTGAAGGATTTCTCTATAGTAAGATCCACAGCAACAAAAGAGGAAGTGGTGTGAAGAGAGGAAGTGCTGGTAATTAATAATACAAGATCAAATGGAAAGATTTAATCCAAAAGTGACTGAAAGGTTGACCCCCATCTCAAAAGAGTCAAGCCACAACTCGACATTGTTCCTGTGGCAATGACATCATGCTTGACATCATGCTAACGCCCAGCAGACACCAGCTCGCCCCTGGGCGCAACAAGGCAGCTTTCTCCATCACAAAAGAAATGGCATCCCCCTCACATTCACCCCTGCTGGAGATCTGGAAAATCTTCTGTTTGTTTTTTAAAGCATAAAGATTAAACAAAACAATGAGGTGGAACCACTTTTGAATCTGAAGGTTTTGCTAACAGCTGATGGAGCAGTAGGAGGAGCACATTTCACTGAACGCAGGCTTTCCGCTTCATTGGCGGCCTGTTGGGCCTTTGTGGGATACTGTATTCCTTCCACCTACCTTTCTCTATTGGGCCCTGTCTTGCTGGGGAGAGTGGGGGGAGTTTTCCCCCCTAAAATTAATTAAACTGAGATTTTTGTTTGTCAATTGTCTTAGCTAAATCAAACTAGTTTACATCTCTGAAAAGGCCTATTCATGCTCATTAAGCTAACAGGGTTGAAGGTGCATTTGCTGGCTGAGCTAGGCCACCCCTTGTCCATACTTGCTACGATAGCTGATCATTTCTGTGATCTGCCTCTGCAGCTGAACTCTGGGAGTGTGAAACTCAAATGCCCCATAAACAGAATTTTTAAATTTGCCTTCAAAATGATAAATGTGGCTCATGACTGTGAGTACAAACTGCAGCCTACACAGAACTGCTGTAACATCAGAGCCATCAAAGGAATGGCTTTCCCCCCTTAATTTCAGGTGAATTTAGCACTTGTGAAGGGTACCTAAGTGACAGCCCTGTGAACTCCAAAGGCCTCCATTTAGTACAGCATCAGCAGTCACAGGTCAGTCTGACTCACACTACCTCACTAACGAGCTTAAGTATTGTTCTCCACTAGCATAGTTCACTTCTTCATAGCCCGTGCAATCCATGATTGGTTGAGATGGTCAAAAACAGGATGGAATGTGGTGGCCGCTTTGTCCACAATCTAGACCAAGACAACCGGATCTCCTCACCTAAACCACTAAACATTAATCTGGTCACAATCATATTCAGATGCTGTCAACCTGGGCCAGAGTTAAACACGTGAACTAGACGAGAGAAGTTCCATAGCCCTATACCCTTTCACATTAAATGGAGCATAAGGCTGCACACATTTATCGTGAGTTTCTGATGTTGTCTCATAAAATCTGTCTACTATCAGAACTTCTGCACCTGTAGGCTAACAATAAATAGCGCTAGCTGGGATTTTCAAAGGTGCTTGAGGGAGGTAGATCTCCAACTCCAATTCAGTGGAACTTGAGCATCTAACTAGGCTCTTTTGAAAATCCCAGGTAATATCTTTTATTTATGTCAAAGCAGAAACATTCTTTTAAAGATTTCCCTTAGTTATTTTCAAAATAGTAGAACTGGGGGTCTGTTATTTAACTATATATATAATTTAGCCAACACCTTCATAAAATGTTGACATGAACTTGTAGTCACTTTCCCACCTCCACTTGTTCAGTTACAGTTCTTGACATAAAAGGCCAACATTTTTTATTTACTAAATCAGGTTTTAGTTGATAAACACTGAACAAACATTGAACCTGCAAAACATACCACACCCAAAATACAGGACTGTATCAATCATTATGACCTTACCAGCAGGCAGACCTTACAGTCCCACATTATCTCACATCACAGATTGCAGAAAAGGAGTCTGGAACTATTGGTTATATACTCGCACATGTGTAGTGTATTGTATATATACTGGCAAGCATATCTGGCAAGGCCAGATGGCTATAGAAAACTAATGGGAGATAGATATATTAGCTCCAGGCTAAACAAATCTCTGGTACCAGGATCAGTGAAATGGCAGCTGCTCCAGGTCAATTAAGACACCTGGGGCCAATTAAGAACTTTCCAGAAGGCAGGGAGAATGCTAGGTTGATTGGGGCACCTGAAGCCAATGAGGGGCTGGCTGAAACTAGTTAAAAGCCTCCCAGTTAGTCAGGTGGGCGTGCATGTAAGGAGCTGTGGGAGGAAGTTGTGCTGTTGGAGAGACTGAGTAATACATGCCATATTAGGCACAAGGAAGGAGGCCCTGAGGTAAGGGTGAAGTGGAGCTTGAGGAAGTGAGGGCTGCTGTGGGGGAAGTAGCCCAGGGAATTGTACATGTCACATTTCTAAAAGGTCAGTTACCATAGCTGATACTATTAGGGTCCCTGGGCTGGAGCCTGGAATAGAGGGTGGGCCTGGGCTTCCCCCACCTTTGCCCCCTGAGTAATCACTGAGACTGGGAGAGAACAGAGACTGTGCAAGGAAGGATAACTTCTCCTCACCTCCCTTGCTGGCTTATGATGAAAATGGCTCAGTAGACTGTGACCCTTGTCCCTAGAGAGAGAAGGGTTATGTGGAAGATCACAGTGAGCCTCTGAGATTAGCAAAATCTGCCAGGAAATGTGGGACCCACGGAGGCAAGGACAGAGCTTTGTCACTATATATATATAAATATATATATATCCTCCGCTCCCAGATAGTTTCTATTTGCTTTATCTTCTCATTAATTTTTTTACCCACATATCATGGTTGATGATGATGACTTTTAGTGATAAGGTACCAGCTGTGCATCATTGGAAGTTGATACAAATGTGACCTCAAAAAGGTCCAAGTGGCTAGTCAGAACGTGGCTTTGAACAAACAGCATGTCCTCCTCCAGCCAACTTCTCTGTACAAACATAAGCTTGCTAATACCTACAGAATGATTCCCTTACTCAGCCTCTCCTTTTTTATTGTCAAAGACAAGCCGATTTCCAAAATCCCTGAAATCAGCCTGGGAAGTTCACATTGTTTACTGCTTACAGGAAGATTTTTAAAAAGGTACAGGAAAACCAGCAGAAAAAAATTAAAGGTCTTCAATGAATTGTAACTCCCAGCCTTCTAATTACTAAATTATACACGCAGGTTTGGTGGTTTGGGAAGCTGAAGAATGAATGTTTCACATCTTATGTTGCTAGACACTAGAAGGATGAAATGGATGGTTGGGAAGAAGGAAAGCCAGAGACCTACACAACCTTGCTTAACCTGAGAGGTCCTCCTTCAGAAAGCAGAAATATTTATGATGATTAATAGCCCATTATAAGTAATACCTGCAATTAGTCAAGGTACTCCTGTCATTAGGTACCATGTTGTAGGTCAGAACAAGCTCTAGCCTTTTTTCATTAAAGCCAAATTCCTTTCTGATATATGTGAATCTTCTTAAGTGCTACATGACCTACATGTAAATGGCTCTGCAGATTCAGTGTGCCTCTGGCTAACGCTGCCCAGCCTCTTCACACTTACTTATTACACTCGATCTAGAGAAACATATTCACTGCCTGCTATTGTCACATTTTAATAGCCAATGCTTAAGTGTAACTGGCAGGTGACAGGCAGTGGAAATATTAGAAATGCCAGGAAAAACAGGAGGAATGAAGGAGAAAAATTACGGAAAAATAATTGATCCCGAGCATTATATGATGAAGGTTCAGAGCTGCATTGCTTTCCTACACTTCCTGGTTTCCTTTTTGGACAGGCATTAGTGATATGAAATGAGGACCTTTGCCAATATCTGTAGGCATGCCCTATCTATGGACCTGATCCTGAACTCCTTAGGCATCTTCAATTGGAACAGATGTGAGTTTTGCCTGAATAGATTACATCTTATTATACAGGTCAGTGACATGAGTGAAAATCCAGAGTAACTCCATTGAAGTCAAGGAAGATATACGCTACCGTAGATCTGGATTAACTCCATTAACTTTGGTGGAATTAGTCCAGATTGACAGTGGTGTAACTGACCTTCATGACATGCAGAATTTGTATTAGCGATAACTACTAAAGGGATAAAAAAATCCCCCAGAAGTTTACTTTTCAATTAAACAGATTTAAACTCCAACCATAATAATGGAGCATTGATTTCCCAAATGTGAAACAAATATCTTTTCATTAAATCCTGAAATAAATAAATACATTTTTTATTCAGGGTTATAAAGTTGTTAATCAGAATTAAGTACTAATTTGGATTATAAATGTTTTGCAACCTGAATACTAAATGACTATTGACAAAAGAAAGCTGGGGAAAGAGCAGATATAAAAATGATTACAAATACATGCACACTAGCTAATTTTTGTTTAGTGATAAATAGATTAAAACCCGTATTTACAGTAGTTGAGAGCAGAAATATGGTGTTAGATGGCTGATTGTAGGCATCCATATTTCAACATTTTGGCCACAGAATATTATTGATTCGAAACACAGAGGATTCCCCTCTAGGCAAAACTTCAAAGTTACAAAAAACAGGAATAAACTTCCCTCTTAGCATAGGGAAAATTCACAAGCTAAAACAAAAGATAATCGAACGCATTTCCTGGCTTTACTTACAATTTTTGTAAACGTAGATGTTTATTTCAGGTAGGGTTTTAGGAGAGGGTTTTTTCCTGCCTGGTCCCTCTGTGTCCCGAGACAGAACAAACAAAACCTACCCCCACAGATTTGAAAGGATCTTCTTCTCTTATTAGTTCTTTTGGTCAGATGCCAACCAGGTTATTTGAGCTTCTTAACCCCTTACAGGTAGAGGAGGGATTTTAGGCTACCCTTAGCTGTATGTTTATGACAGCACCTATGTTTACACCTAAATAAAGTAATAGCAACCCTACAACCTGATATTTTGTATTTACTTTTTATATTTTTAAAAAGAAACTGCTTCACAAATCTTTGCTTATTGGAAATCTGCATAATCTTGCACTAAAAGAGCTGCCCTGGTGGAAAGATTAATTAGTTAATGTTTGCACAGCATTTTGAAAGTGTAGAGCACTCTATCATTACTAAGAATTATTATAAACGAAGTGCTGCCAGAGAAAATGGAGGATATTTCCCTTGGGTATACTGTCACAATACAGTGTGTTTGACTAAGGGGACAGGGAGTGTTACGCTCTGCTGTGGGAAAAATTAGATATATAATCTATTTGCCCTACCAAATTTTACATCTACTTAAAATATGGTTTTAGATGGCTGATTGTAGGCATCCGTATTTCAACATTTTGGCCACAGAATATTATTGATTCACTTATCAGAGTGATTTTTCAGGAGAGATTTGAAATGAGATGAGAGCATTGAGGTTACACATAAAGACTCCCCGGCACACAGGCATAATTGAATCACAGCTGGCATAATTACCCTAAATGTACAAAGGGACAGAACAATTTTATTTATCTGCCTACTCAGTGTGTGGTGGGGGTTTGATAATTTTTCCCTAGTAAATGTTACTTAAAGTAGTTTATTCCCAGAGTCACTTCTAAAAAACCCCTTTCTCCCCCAGCCCTTCCAGTTACCACCCGGGAAGTGCAATGTATTATCCTTTTGAAAGGAGAAAGTCTCTACTCTTTGAAACAGAAAGCAACACAAAATTTAATTTTATTTAGGCTGGGATTTTCAAAGAAGTGTAACAGGTACCCAATGCTGTTGAATTTCAATGGGAGTATGGTTTCTAACTCCCTTAGTCTCCTTTGAAGATCCTAGTCTTAGACTTATATCACACCTAGAACCATCATAGCAATGCCGTGCCTTGTATTCTGCTAATTCTTCCCACCTCAATCAGTCAAGATGTTCAGTCATCCCACAAGGCTTCATTAAGACCCTATAATTTTCTAAAAGGTCTCCTGCCCTTAGATGGTGACAAAGAAATACATCAATCAAATCTTTAATTAAACTAACAAACAACTTTGGCAGTGCCATGTGCCTTGAAGTTTGCCGCATTAGGGCCTTGCTGAACCAAATACAGACACTCCCTGGGTTATGCCAGACCCAACTCACGCAAATTCACACTTACAGAAAGAGTTCCATAAGCCAGAAATAGGATTTTCGAGTTGCGGAAATTTTTGCGTAACATAGGGGTATTTGTTTCCAACTTACGCAAAATTAGAGTTACACAAGGCTTTCCGGAATGGACCAATTGCGTAAGTCGGAGAGCATCTGTAGTGGAAAAAGAAACCTGAAGTGAGAATATTCGGGGGAAGGTCCTGGAAGCTGTGTGAGAAAAAGGTTGGTTTGTGATGATGGTACTTGACTGGAATTCAGGATATCCCCGTTCAATTCCTCACCCTTACTCTTTCACAGATTTCTTGTGCAATTTTGGTCAAATGTCTTTCTCTCTCTGAGCCTCTACCCATCTGCAAAATGGAGATGATAAACTTTTCTTTCTCCCACTCTTGGCCTGTCTAGACTGCAAGTTCTTCAGCCAGGAGCCAGCCCTTCCTATCAAGTTGTACCATGCTTAGCACTGGGACATCCAGTTTTGGTTGGAGCATCAAGATAATGCTAGAATACAAATAAATTAAAAAAAAACAAAAACCGCAGCAGTTGCAATGGGAGAGGCAGTCCCTGAACTTGCTGGCACTAAGGGCATTAAACATTATAGCTAATGGCATGAACAGGGTCCAGAGCCACAGCCAGCCAGTGCAGCATATAGAGTAAGGGTGGTATAGTCATAGCAGTTCCCCCATTCTACAAAAGCTTGGATTCTGCATTCCTTCAGCTGAAGGGCCTAGGTCACCTTTAGGGACAGCCCCCATGGTAAAATAATCCAGGATGGCGTAGATAATTGTGGGGAGAGCTACACGAGAGAGAGATTACAGCCTGCTGGCCTGTGGAAAAGCATGAAGGGACAGTGCCTCTTCTGAGAATTCAGGAGTAATGAAGGATCTAATAGGGTCCCACATCTACAACTGTACCGAAGAAAGTGTTGTCCCACCTGCCCCCACAGGACATAATACTGAACATCTGAACAAGCAGCACTAGCTGTAAATCCAACATTTGCTGCCTGGTTGTCTGGAGCTGAATTCCCTTTTTAAAGGTAGGTCATGACTTCATGTCATGGGGTAAGCTGCTGGTCTAGAGTCTGATGGATGAAGCCTTTGTCCATTAGGACTCTGTGTGGGGAGATTAGCTGCTGCAGCTTGCCTCTTTCTCAGGTCCTCGGCTCTGCTTCATTTAGATGTAGAATTCAGAACCAGCATGCCTCAGAGGTGATGTCACACAAGCAGGTTTGGATTCAAATGCCAGCAAGCTGGACTGCTAGCCTCAGGGCGACCGACTTTCCCTTCCCTCCCTTGCCAGAATGGAGGTCTCAGAGAGGGGAGGAAATGGACTGTGCCAAGTGGAGAAAGTGGGCCCAGAAGAAGGTCAGACTAGAGAGAAAATAAGCATGGGAGAGTGGAAGTGCCCAGCTGGGTATGGCACAGCCAGCCAGGTATGCAGAGGGGAGGTGTACAGACAATATGGCCATATGGAGGAGGGAAGGGGAGGATAAAGCACAGGCCAGTTGTGGAAAGGAGACGTAAAATGAACAGCGCGGCCAATGCATACCTTTTTGCTCTGTAGTGTAATCTGGGATACAGTTTTTTTGAAGTGCTACACAAGAACAGAGTGTGCTGTCGACAAGAGAACTTCTCTCACTACACACTTTTTTTTCAAACCATTTGATTTTTTTCGAATAATGTAAACATGTTTTCCATTGTTTAGTTGTGCCCTTCACAAGCAAAGACACACGTAAATGATTCACCTCCACAGATAATGCAGAGAGAGCTATTTTCCCAGTGATGGAAAAGGGAGTTTACACCCAGTCCAGGGAGATCTGATTTCATTGGCTGAGCTTTTGTAAAACTGCTTTCTGTTAAACACAACAAGTCAAATGCTGATCTCATTGATGTCAATGGAAATTTTGTCTGACCTTGGAGCAGAACTTAGCACAATACATTTATTGTTCCAGTTGTCAATAATAAATTCCAGCTCCTAGTGGATTAGTGTCATTAGAAGCAAGCGATATTTACAACGTTTCCTTTGTAATGTACTAAGGCTGGGATTTTCAAAGACACTTCAGGAAGTTAGGCACCCAACTCTCATTGAGTTTCAGTAGGAGTTGGGTACAACGCTTTTAGGTACCTTTGAAAATCACATCTTAAATGCTTTGACAGTGCTAATAGTGTCCCTTGTTCAAACTCAGCCTTGGGATAATGTTTGTCCTGTGCAACATTGACCAATGGGACACAAGTTTGTGTAGATCAAAAAATTAACATATACTAACTTCACAATTTGTAGACAACAGAGAATGAGTATTTGCTCAGCAAGGTGAAGGAGGCAACCCCTTTGAAGAACAGTTCGAGTATCGTACCATCTGGACATTTGCTTATCCGCTGCACTGATGGCCTTGATCAAGACACCTTCAAAATTGTGAGCTATTACATTGATGCTAGCAGTAGAAGTGTGAATGACCCATCTCTTTTAGAATATCAGTGATGGAAGGGACCTCAGGAGGCCATCTAGTCCAACCCCCTGATCAAAGCAGGACCAATCCTCAATTTTTGCCCCAGATCCCTAAATGGCCCCCTCAAGGATTGAACTCACAACCCTGGCCTTAGCAGGCCAATGCTCAAACCACTGAGCTATCCCTCTTTTCTCAGACAGTTTGGAAAAAAAAAACTGCAAAACATTGAGGGAGAGGAAATGAAAAACCATGATGAAACACCTCATTCTCTACAAATTCTTTGCGCTGAGGATTATCTCGTCTCAACTTTTTCCAAGTCTTCCATAACTTATGATCTTTTAGTAAATAACAGACCTTTCCTTTTCTTTCGCTTCTGATAATGACTCACTGTGTGGTTTTGGGCCAGGTCCTTAGACTCATTTTCAAAAGCGTCCATTAGTTTTGCTTGACTCACTTTTTTCAATACTCAACTTCAGAAATCTAGGTCTGATTTCCCCCCCCTCAAGGGGCTGAGCCCCTCAAACTCCCATTTCATTTCAACTGGAGCCATTCATGCACCATTCCAACGAAAGCCAGGCCAATGGGTCTCAAGTTGGACATTCTAAAAAGAAAAAAAAGGGGGGGGGCACTCAAAGTTATTGGATACTTCTGATGATTTTCTGCCTCAATTAGCCCACTTATGTGAGTGTTAGTTTCAAAACTGACTCCTAATCCATTTTGACAGACATTTATGAGAACTCAGAGGATTATTACCAACCATTGTACAGGAAGAACTAAACAGCTTCTATTTGCACAACACAGGATGCATTTTTCTCTAGCAAGAAGTTCTAGCTCAGAGAACTTCAAAAAATACACTTTGAATTAATCTGATTTACCTGTTGGAAACATCGATACAGAAAACCCGGATGTATGAAATGTAAACGCATGTGCCAGCGATATTACTTGGCTAACTTCAGCAGGCCTTTGTGTGACTGAACTGCTGAGTTTCACCTGACTATTTTATTTGTCAGTGGGTAACCTGTGCTTCCATCTGTGTTAGTATTTGTCACTGTAGTCGCACCTAACAGTCCAAGTTATGGACTAGGATCCCATTATGGTACATGCTGTACGTACACAACAAATAATGGTTCTGTCCCATTATGGTTCTTTGCTGTATTTTTCTGTATTGCTGCGTTTTTTCTACCTGTTGGGGAGGAGGAGGGAAACACAGTACAGTTTTATAGCTGAGGACTAGTGTAACAGCAATGCAGCTTTCCCCCCTCCTTAGGAGGAAAGATAGGGGTGTGGAAAGAAATGGTGTCTACAGATAAGAGCTAAGAGAAGAGAGTATTTTTCAGAGAATGATGCCTGTGTGCTCACTCTCACACACACACACACACACACACACACACACTCACACTTCATGAGACCTTCTGCAAACTAATGCATAAACTATAGAGAATTTACAACATAGCAGAGGGCCCAAGGATATGGGGAATGATATCAAATGCTTTTCCTTCTCCCCTTGTCGCAGAATGAGGTATCTTGTAAATTCTGTAGATTGAAATTGACATTTGTACCTTATGTCAAAAGAGAATTATCCCCCATCCTTAGCAGGTCCTCAAATCCCTCCCCTCACAACTCTTAGAAGGCACACTTTTGACAACTGTCCTTTGGGCTGCCATGCTGAGAATACACCAATTGAGTCTTCAGGGCTCAACCAAACAGCACACCTACAATGGTGTCTGAAGAAGACGCTAGATTAACTAAACAAATGGATTTATAGCTATGTTCATATAAATTACTCTTGTTAAATACAATGCACGTTAGACATCTTTTCAGCATAACATGTTTATATTAAGAAGAAGAATGTAACTGGCTGTTGCCTATTACGTACTTTTAGAGCAATAACCTGGTATTCTGTCAGTAACATTCTGACTGAGCTCTTTGTCTTTACAGTGCAAGGAGTTTCTGAGACCCTTTAAAAAATCTCTTCGGAAACTGGATTTACCCAAAGATCTTCCCAAGGACAAAAAACTGAAGTACACGAAGAAAAACTTGACTACACTTGGGGATCACATCAATATGTTTCTTCAGCATTACTGCAAATCCTGGGAACTCAAACACTGGAAGAAGTAAGATAATCCTTTCACACTAGCAATGAGCTGTAGCTCACGAAAGCTTATGCTCTAATAAATTTGTTAGTCTCTAAGGTGCCACAGTACTCCTTTTCTTTTTGCGAATACAGTCCTAGTTGCAGTCATTTATAAGGAAGGTTGGGCTAGTGGATTAAGCACAGAACTGTGTCTGGTCCTGGCTCTGCCACAGATTTGCTGTGTGCATTTGGGTAGTCACTTAGAAACACATTTCCAGAAGTCACCCGTAATGTGGGTGCCCACTTGAGACTCATAGAGTCTGCTTTTCTGAGCACCCATAATTTTCCCCCACTGGGAGCTGTAGGTACTTAGTACCTCTGAAAATCAGGGCACTGACATCCCAAGTTGGGCATCCAAAATTAGTGGACACTTGAAAACAAATGGACCCTAACCTACCTCATGGATGTATCTGTGTGCTTGTCTTCACTGCCCAGTTAACTCAAGTGTTACCCCTAATTTGAGTTTCATCCAAGTGCAAAAATCCTTCACTCAAGCATGGTGGAGTTTTTAACCTGGGTTGGCTGGCCAGTCAGGGGATAAAAGTTAAGCTTCACGTTTGTTCAACTCAGCTGCTGCTATAATACGTCTGCTCTGTAGTGTAGATGCCGGCTAGCTCCACTTGGGTGCTGACAGCCCTCCAATGCCTTCCCACAGAAGTCCCCTCATTAGCTCCAAAGAACAGACACGTTCTCCCACAATTCACTGGGAAAGAATGTTGAGAGCAGCTTATCTTATTGCGCAGGAAAGAACTTACAAATCTTATTGCCACACACGAGTGAGCGCAGCACCAGCCTGGCGAAAGCAGATAGTGTTATTTCATAGTGTGGGCACTTTCACTCAACCTAGGCTAACTCGAGAGGAGTAACTGAGGTGTAAATAACTTGTTAACTCTGCAGCGAAGATGCATCCTGAGTGTGTGAGGGTTAATGAGTTAAGTGCCTGCAAATCACTATAGAAGCAGCTAAGTATTATTATGGTGTTTCCAATGGGACAAGTCTACCATAGTGCCCACAACTTAATCAAAGGGTTATTTGGATTATAAATTCTACCCAATCAATATGTCCAGTTTCATCAATGATAGCACTGCGGTTGTTTTCCTGTTAGCAGGTTCCTAAGACACATGGGGGCCATCTGGGTGTAATTCCAACAATATACAACTTAACTCAGTGGAGTTACACCACGGGTGAATTTAACCTATGGCCAAATAGCGTCTTGTATTATCAGAAGCAACCCAGTTTACAGTAACTGAATGAGCTTATGGTGAAAATACCATCCCTTTTCTAAGGGTTGTAGACCACATGCAGAGGTTTCCTTTTCTGAAACCAGGAAGGGTCTCATGAGAAATGCTAACGGTATGGCTGAAGATTATATAGCCTTCTGCCTGGGATCCTGAACCCCACAATAACTTCACATTCCAAGGGGAGGGTCCATTTTTTAAGGTCAGGCTTGACAAAGCCCTGGCTGGGATGATTTAACTGGGAATTGGTCCTGCTTCGAGCAGGGGGTTGGACTAGATGACCTTCTGGGGTCCCTTCCAACCCTGATATTCTATGATTCTATGATCTGTGCAGTTTATAATCTTTTCTTTTTTAAAAAAAAAAAGCCCATACAAATGGCTGTCACTGGTTACAGGAGAGAGACAGAAATGCATTACCACTAAAAGATGCAAAAAGCAGGTAGGGAAGAATTTGCATTCAAGCAGACTCCTTCACTCAATCATTCCTTCCTCTAGGATGCTGTGGAGATTTGTCTCTCTTTTCTCAGAACTTGATGCAAAACACCTGCGCAAACTGTACAAATATAGTAAGAGCAACCAAATGGCTAAGTTTCTGGTAAGATCCATAAATCAATAGCAAACTAAAAAGCTACTACACCAGGTTCTTCCTGCTTACTCACTTTAAGGGGATCTTTTAAATCACACCAGGCAGGCATCTTAGTTTACATAATTCCCATTGATTTCATTAGAGTCAGGATTTCTCCCTATGTCTCCTCAAGGGCTATCAGTTCCTCTGAATTCTTCCGGTTCCTGCTATGCTTTTCAATGACCATCATTCAGCTACTGGTCAATATATCTTAATATACCAAGTAGTAGCGTCTCACTGGGTCTAGAAGCCTGGGAGTATAAAATGGTTTCCAGGACTTTTCAGCACAATTCACTACTTCGTAACATTGTCACATGGATTATCATGAGTTATAAAGACTGGAAATCGTCCAGAGCTGTAGATGTGATGGAGAGAGCACATGCTACTTCTCAGACAAGAAATATCTGCTGCCTCATTTCTACCACCAAAAATGAGAGAAGGCCAGATGCTGCCCTTTGATGAAGAGATGGTTCCTATTAGCTTTGTGAGAGACCCCAGTGGGATTTGAAAAATAGGTGAATCAGCATAAGCAGTATACAACTCCCAACATTTTTCAAACTTAATTCATATTAAAGACCTCTCATGGCCAGATTTCAGAGAGAGGGTGGCTGTGAAAGTTAATTCTTACTTTCTTAAGGCTCTAGCTCTTTCTCACCAATGTCAGAGTTTGTGATAGGTGTCGTAGGGAGATTTCTACCTCAGCCATAGAGAAAGGGTGAGGAATCCTATCTATAGGGCTGCAGTTCAGCACCTCTTGTTACTACTCATCCTTTATGCAAAAACCCTACCAAAACAAGTCGCTCCACTGCCCACACTCCTCCTGGGGAGACAATGAGAGAACAAAACCGTGTTACAGATATTACTCATGTTGCTTAATACACTGTTGGAAGGCCCTTAGTTACAACAGTGAGGAGTATGAAATATGAATCTATGTAAGACTAAAAATCTGCCACATATTGTATAATATTAAGATTAAACTGTCTCTATAAGGACTGATAGAAGAAATGACAAATCAGACATTATATAACAGTTGACAAATGCCTATTGTTGTGCAAGCCAGTGAGAGAAAATAAACATCTTTGTCTTTTGTGTGGAGGGAACAGTGGGTTTCAAAGCCCTGCTAAATCATAAACAACAGGCTGTGGATCGGAAAGTTATCATGCACTCTACAAAACATAAATAGAGTATTTGGAAACTGCTGATTATTTGGACGAGCAAGTATAAATATACAGAACCAATGTTGTAATTAGCAAGCGCTTGAGATTGCCCACAGGTTAATTTGATATCTTTATGAAGTTTACTACATCAGGGAGATGAGCAGAACGGCCAACCAGCCAGTGGTCTGAAGGTCAAACAACAAAATTCCCCTCCCCCGACGTAGTAGGGGCCATCATTGGCTGCAGTTTCAGACTTCCTTAAAAATGTATCTGCTCCGTTTCTGACAGGAGAATTAACAGAATTTTAAATTAAAACCATCTCAGACGATATTAACCAAATGGAAACCGCCATTTTAACCAAGCCACTCTGAGTTCTTTTCGTACCAAACCCTTGGCTGCAGAGGCTGCTTGGGCTCTGGGGATGCTGTTGGTGTCCCTGCTGCACGCAGGGTCTGTTCACGTTGATCCCACTGCAGGATCCAAGTGCGAGTGCCGCCTTAGTTTTTGTTTTCTCATGTAACGTGGAAGGACTTTCACACTGGAGACTGAGCCTAAGCAGCAAGCATGAGGGCTAAAAACTTTCATTGCTTAAAAAAAGTAAGCCAAAATTTTCATATTATCACTTGGCTCCAGGAGCTGGGACTTTAAGAAAGAGGCCAAAGAGCATGAACATTTGCAATGTTGCAGTTATGCTCCTGCTCTGTAATTCTATATGATGGCTTAAAGGCTTGTCGTTTGCTAGGGTTGTTTTTTTTTTTCCTTAAAAAAACCCAAAACACACACAAAAATTGTAATTTCTACAGAGCCCTATTGCATTTCTGTAGAATTCTACCAGCTTGATCTCTGTTTACTTCTAAAAGATTTTTCTATAAGGGTTAAGATAGGGACATGAGTTTAGATACTCCAGGCTAGCCTATCAGCAAAGCTTCTCTGCCTACAGACGACATCACGAATGCTCAGCGAAACCCTATGGTGGTCAAACAATTAAAATACTGATTTCACTGCATAGGTTTGGGTGAAAAAAGTGCACTGATGCACGTATAGGTGCATCTGTTTGAACCTAGGATGAGTTTGACCCAGAGGATGCAGTGAGTAGCTCAGCAGTTGGTGTGTAGGCGTGTGTGTGTCTTTCTCCCATAAGTGGAGTTCTCAGAATATATTTCTGGTTTTAAAACACGATCCGTGGTATTTTGACCTCTTGGTTGGCTGGGGTTCAGAGAGACAGTAGTGAGTCAGAGAAATAACTTAGCTTCTAGTCAGCTAGCTGCAGGGGTGGGCAGGGCTGGGCTGCTTTGGTGGAAGATTAAGACTCAGGAATGGAAGAAAGCAGAGTCCCTGCTTACAAGTGGGCTCCAGCTTTTTTCTTTTATTAACCTAAATCCACCCGCCGTGGTGCCTCCATAGATGCTTGGATCTATATAGCAGGGAGCATAACTCCCACATTGGGGATCTCTGAAGGCAGTTCCATGAGAGAAAGAAGTTAAACTAAACAGTAGAAAAACACAACCACCTGCATTTATTAGCAAGTTTCTCATCTAGAAACATTGGTGTAGCCAAATAGGACGATAGTTACCCAAGAGCTCATTTCCCAGCATGAGGACTCAATACATGAGCACCTGGTCATACGCTTACATTTTGTTTCATGCCACCTTCGTGTGTTATGTGAATTTTTATTTTTTTATTTATTTGTAGAAATTGTACTGTAGCTCAGAAAACCCTGATTCAGTTCCAGTACCCGAAAACACCAAGTTGACCAAGCTGTATGATGCATGGGGCCTCCATGGAGACATAAATAATATGCAAGAGAAGCTGAGTCAGATCCAGTCACAGCCATCGCAAATGAGCCTACGGGGTGACTCAGAGGCAGCAAATAGGACAAAGAAGAGGTACTGTTGCTGAAGGCTGCTAGGCATAACTGGGAGCAAATGAAGCAAATAGCAAGCCAGGCAACTGCTGGGTTATCCCTCCAAGTACAGATGTACAAAGAAGGCAGTGGATTTGAACGACCAGCAGTGTGCAGGGAAGGGGATGACTCATGGGATGAGATAATGGGAGGTAGAACCAACCCAGATCTTTTAGCCATTGAGCCAGAAACCAAAGAGCTGTGGCGAGGGAAAACAGCAGCCACAAGGACTACTGCTCTGCAAGGGAGCAGTGGTGATGGTGAAGTCACCCCCCTGCTAATGCAATGGCTGAGTATTTGTTTAAACTTGAGTTTAACCTGAGTCAACTGATTAACTCTAGTCAATTGGCAACTACTATGTTTGTACATGCTAGATTGGTTTATCTTATGGCCGAGCCCCGGGTAAGCCACAAGTATCCAGGCTAGCATGTACAAACATGTTGGCTAACGATGAGAGAAGAGTTAACCTAACTCTCGTGTGGATGAAACCTGAAAGGGAGAATTCCTTCCTGTCCAAGTGGTACTCTCATTTACTCACTGTCCTTCCTCTTGCTTCTCTTCTCTTTTCTTCCCCTCTCCTTCGACTTTCTTCCATTCACCGTCTGGAGGGCCTCGTTCAGTGTAGTGTGGAACAAACAGAAATCATCAGCAAGGACTAAAGCAACAAGAGAGGACTCCATCAAGGGATAGTGGAAAATCTGAAGAAATGTATGAATTAGGCAGGCAGTATGATGTATAGGATTGAGTACGGAAGTAGGAGCCAGACACTCCTGACTGGCTTTCTTTGTGATGCTAGGGAGTCTTCCTTCTGCTCAGCCTTCCCTTCTGTACATTGGGGCTAATTCTACTTAGCTAACCAAGAGAGCTGTCGTGAAGTTCAGTTCATGTGTATTTGTTAAGTGCATTGAAGATGTGAGGCACTTGGGAATGCCAAGTACAATTACAATGCATATATAGTAATTATTTCAAGAATTTTAAATTGCTTTTCACTTGAAAGGCCCCATCACTAGTCATTACCCATGACTTGTAACACCACGATTTGAACATAAGAATGGCCATACTGGCCAGACCAATGGTCCATCTAGCCCAGTATCCTGTCTTCTAATAGCAGTCGATGCCAGATACTTCAGAGGAAATGAACAGAACAGGGCAATTAGCGAGTGATCCATCCCATGTTGTCCAGTCCCAATTTCTGGCAGTCAACCTAACAAGAGCTGATGTGCCTCAACTGTGTCAGTAGAATGGGAAAATATATATGCATGAAATTGGTTAGAGTAAGGAACTGAACTGTCTGAGGAGGGTTCTAAAGCACGTGGGTACTGCTTGTTAACAGGACGGCTCAGGGCTCATCATGCATTTTGGTTTCCTTTGTTGGCTAGAATGTACAACCCCCCAAGCTTACAGAAGTTTTTCCCCTGGTTCTCTTTTAGGCTCTGTAACACCACTTCAAACACCAACAAAACAAGAGAGCACCTGACAAACACGGCTCCATCAGCAAGCCTTATGGACAAAAAGCACCATCAGTGCCTCAATAGTCAAGGGATTTCCCCACACTCAGCAGCTCTTAAGAATTAAAAAATTCCACAAAACAACTAAGTATTTGCAGTAGCGTGAAAACCAACAAATACCAAAGCAAGATCTTGGAAAGGAAGATTAAAGACAGTCTTTATAAATTTAAGAATATGTGGTCTCCTTTGTAAATACCTTGCGTCTTACCCAATGAAAAGTTTTTAGCATACTTGTTGGTAAATATTAAACCTATTTGTATTTATAGCATCATTCTTGCTAACATTTTGGAAGCAACTGGTTTTTAAATAAATTAAATCAGTGAGTAAATCATTTTCTTCTGATGAAGGGAACCTTATTCTAGGGAACCACTGCTCTTCTGTTATTTCCAAATATACTGGCTATCTTATATTGGCTATCTTAGCAAACATTGGTGCTGCTATCCATTGGCTCATTGCAGGAGCGTTTTATTGGGGCTTTTGTCTGAAGGTTGATATTTGCGGAGGGCTTGGTATTTGAGTAATCCTTTTGTGATAACGGAGTGCCTGATTCTTTCTGGTCTGTGGTGGGGGCTGGTTGCTGGATTTGGCTGTGCAATAGGAGGTGAGTTTGTAAAGAAGTGTTGAACATGCCTATGGCCTGGAATGGGCACCTTTTAGTCTTTTTACAAGTGAAAATAAAATTCCGCCCTATGTTCTGCCAAGGCACCCAAGAGCAGCCCAGTCATTTTTACTCATCTCCTCTATATTTGATCTGAAGTGTGCCCGAGGCAGGTAATTTTTGCCTGTTGAATTCTCTCTATGAGCATGTCTATCACTGTGGCTATTTTCAGAACTTTTAAATCACCCAGTTTGCAGCAGGCAGCTTAAATCATGACAATTTAGCTCCCCCTCTTTCCATTTGCCTGTGGGGGTGGGGGTAGGTAGTTTGTGATGGAGAGGACAGCTGTATTATTTTTAGGAGTTTCACTGTTGCATACAAGAGCCATGATATGCACATTTAAGGCTTGATCCGAAATCCATTGAAGTCAACAGGAGACTTCCCACTGACCTCACTGGGGATTGGATCAGGGGCTCAAACCTGATTCATTAGCCAAAGAACACCAAGGTCAGGCAAATGAAGCACATTCACACAGCAGCCCTTGTGAAATTTAAACAGAAATATGGTGGAAGAAATTTAACCAGGGATGGAGGGGCAGCAAGTGTAACTGATGTTAAAATTTGCCTTTTCTGGGCAACAGTCCCTTGATTGCTTTTCTGCTATTCTATATAGTGAAACCTATCATGTAATACAAGGGTATAATTCCATCAAGGAGTTCCAGGGGAATTATAAGCAGTTTGTGGGCAGCAGAAGTGGTTCTTTCCGTAGAAGATGAAATTTCCCAGGATGACTGTTGAATATTTATTTTTCAGAAGATATTTATATTTCTAATTGAAGGTTTTGAGCTTTTCCATTTTATACACCACATAGCAAGTTTGCAATTGGATATAGCCTCATCATAAATATCAGAAAATATTGTATGCCTGAAAATGTCACACTTGTTTAAATAATGATGACTGCAGTTAAAGTCTGCTCATCCACAAATTATTCTGCGAGTTACCCAATGGACTTTGGGGGTGTGGGGGTGTCTTGTTCATTAAAGGCGGGCCCACAAGCAAGGCTCTGAGGCCTACCAAAGTCAGGCATCTCATATAGATGCCTGGTGAGATGGTGCAGGGAAAGGGAGGAAGAAAAGAAAGCAAATCCAAGGCTAGTATTCATTTCAGTTGAATCCAGTACATCCAATATAAACTAGTCATCTCTGTGCCCATCCCGATATTCTGTATCCTAATGTCACTACTGCATCAACATGGGCTTGTTACTTTTTCTATTATAATCTACAATTTTAGGTGCTGGCAAAAGTTGAGAGTTTTAAAGTGGTCTTATAACTGAAAGAGGTAACAACTTGATGCACAAGTTTCTTAACTCAGATCTTTACTTTTCAGTGTTAAAAAAAAAAAGATGAATCAGGGATTCATGGAAACATTGTGCTATGGTTTTGGCTATTAATTAAAGCAAGGTTTTCTCTAATTTAAAAATTTTCAGTTTAGACCATACATAATGTGGATCACAGTAAAAGAAATAAAGCTGCAGCCAATGAAAGGAAGAATCATTTACAGTTAGCGAGATTAGCTGCAAACTAGAAAGTCTTCAATAGCTTTGATCAGAACAAGCAAGGATAGGAAACTAAATACTGAACGCATGTAAAGCGGCAGTGACATCTGGTGGCCAGCCAAGTTATTCAAAGACTTGTATTCTCAACACATAACCATGAGCACAAAACAGTCTCCATCTTAGTTAGATGTTCACATCTGTTGTGCATAGAGAACTTCCTGTCCCCCAGAAATTCTCTCTGGTTTTCCGATCTCTCTGTTTTCTTTTAAAGTACATTTGAGTTATGACAAAAGGTGGAGGGATGACAGCCTGTGAGCCCTCCTTATCTACAAAGAGAAATACACACAACACTTTTGTCAGCACTGCACTGGGACTCGGTGTCATGGGCATTCTTGGGCACAAATAGCAAACTCCTTCTCTCCACCTCTCTCAGAGCTTCTTGGAGGTGGTTTCCCTCATCCCAGGGTGTGGGTCTCATCTTGGAACTGATCGCCGAGGGAAAAATACATCACACGCACTTCCCAAATGGGAGGTAGGAGTGGGAGGATCGGGTCTCAAGTTTACACCCAAATGTTTGGGGGTAACAAGGGGTGTGTGAAAGCTCAACCCCATAGGTCTAAAGGATGTATGCTGGCTTGTTTGTTATCTGAACAGGTGAAACTATGAAAGGTAGAGGACAGAACCACCAACCAGGGAATAAACCTGTCCAGGTGATAAGTCAAGGGGTTTCTCTAGGGTGCTCATTAGCACCCCTCTTTTAGGAGGAAGATGCAACAGAATGACAATATCCTGGATGAAACTTATGGAATTAGGGTAAACGTTACTGAATTAATTTGGATCCATTGTATTAAAAATGCACTCGTGCATGTGTTATTGTGGAATTGTATGTAACTTCTCTAGAAGACTGAGTAATGCAATCTCTAGAAAGCATTAGGAACTTCAAAGGACATTTTGGGACAGTACGAGTGACATGGATTTTCTAGAAAGTTCTTGGGAGGACAAAAATGCAAATTATACCCTGCAAAGACAGCCTTTTGACGCTACACCCTGGGGAGAGAAACCAATTGTTTACTAATTACCTGCTCCTGGAAACTCCATATCAAAGATCCCCAAAGTGTGTAAAGGATGGACAAAGCTTTTCATGGGTGTGCTATTTCTGAGCTGAGGCTGTTACGAACTTGTGACCACAGAGACCACAGACCAAAGACCGCTTTGTGGGGTTCTGAAGGACTGGACTGCTCCTGCCAGAGCCCAAGTTAGAGTTGGGGTGATCTTTGGTAAGCTTATTAGCACACACATAGGTTCTTTTATTGTTTTTATCAGTAATGCTTTTACCCGAAGAAAATGAGCTTGCATGGAAAGAACTGTGTGGTAGCTTAACTGTGGGCAATTACAGTGTTACTGGTCTCTGAAGAGAAAGCAAGTAGGTCTGCTTAGGCACACGGTCATTGAAATCAACAGGAAATAGGCAGCTAGGTGCTTCAGAAAATTTTACCAGTTGCCTAACTGCATCTTTAGTCACCTAAATATCTTTAAAAATCCAGTCCTAAGATTGTGTAATGTTCTGTTTAAAGCAATAGGACCCTCTCCTTCTGCAAGGGAAAAGGAAGAGCTATTAGCCAGTTGGTATTAGGACTCGTCAGAAAGACTAAAGACTCCTTCCTGGGTCCACAGGGAGTCTGCTGAAATCTCCTTAGATTGAAAAGGAGTACTAGTGGCACCTTAGGAGACTAGTACTCCTTTTCTTTCTGCGAATCCAGACTAACACGGCGGCTACTCTGAGACCTCTCCTTAGACTGTAAACGTTTACGGGCAGACTCTCTGTGTGTACGGACAGTGTTAGCACATTACAAGTACCCAACTAAAACAGTAACAATAAATAGAAATAAAACCTTTTGGTGGCCTGAAAGTGCATCACTTGTCTAAAAACAGTGAATGCCTATGAAACAGGAGTCAAACCATCAAATCCCCATACTCCATATACAGTAATTCCCAAGATAAACGCAAGTTGCCATGTTTTTTACTTTTCTAATTACTGCAGATTTGTCAACAGCCTAATGTCAAAAGAAGTCACTTCTAGTACTCAATACATAGCAAAGGACATCAAAAGACAATAAAATGTAAGTTACTACCTATACTTGCAGGCCCTTATATCCTATTCCTTTTATAAAACTAATCAGCTAACCTGAGGCAGGTGAGTTGGTTTCATTTAGCATTCTTTTTCCAGAAGCACTGACAGGCAAACAAGTAGATTCTACCTAAATGGTGAGTTTGTTCCTTTCAAAGCCAAAGTTGATGAATAGATGGAAAAGGTAAGTCATGATCCCCACACAACTTGCTGTCCCTCTGCAGTCTGTCGATCTTTTAAACCTTATTCCATTTCAAAGATGTGGATATGGACAGATAAACACGAAAGGAGTGTGGTGTGTATCCAAGTATATTAGGTATCTCTAACAAAAATCATAACTAAGGCTGAAGTTAAGGCTTAAATAAGGCTGCCGCATCATGTTTCTTTACAAAAAATAAACTTAAAAACCCCTCAAACTTTATTTAATAGTGAAACGTGAGTTAGATTTGGTTGAGAAGTGCAAAGTCTAAGAGAGAACCAAACAAACCTCCCCTGCCACAACCACAATTAGAGTTTCAACTGATGAACAGAGTTAATGTTACACTTTTCAAAAGGAGATCAGGCCCTTAGTATCCTTTTCTTCTTTAAGTAGGAGTTGCACACATTGGAATCCACAGAATATTCACACCTTTCCTCTCAAGCATGAATGATAAGCATTACACTCACTTGTTGGTTGAAACTGTGCTGTAATGCACTCTTCAGCATCACAGAAGGGTACTGCATTTTTGTTCCATCAGTGGAACTTGCTGAAAAAGGTATGCAATCTGCAAGTTGACTATTCAATTCTACGGGTGTCTATGGGATAGAGGAGAAAAGAACAGGCTTTTTGGAGGGCACAATTGTAACTAAATTCAAGGCAAATACTCTGAATGCAGGAACACTATATTTATTAGGTCAATAATTCATTTTAGCAATACAATTACAGAATATCACAATGCTGGTTACAAACATACTCAGTATGGTTTGATGGTTACAAATAATGTTGGGCACTGCAGTTTGTGTGAAGTAGGATACGAAAGGTTATCGACACAACAAATAGAATGGTGTTCAAAGTCTAATAATGATCAAAATACGTTCATATAAATTACTGTGGCACTGTAAGTGGGGATTCCGGTTTCAAAGGTGGTCTTTGTTTTAGTATTTTGCTTTAAATAGTTCAAGCAACGTTTTTTTAGAATGCTATTAAATTAAAATCCCCTGTAGTACAATAAAGTATAAAAATAGTACTGAACCTGGTAATAGTCAATAAAATGCAGAGTTCATTCACATCATAAGGTAAGAAATAAATGGTAAAGTTTTAGTTACCATGGCAACATTGCTTCCCATAAAGGAATATACATAAAAAGAAAAAGAGAGTTACACGTATGGTACCTGCGACAGTTATTTAGTGATCCAACACTTAACTTGTGCACCACAAACCAAGTTTCTAGATATCTCTCTATATATTTATATAGTATATATTTTTCATCTTAAAATTTACTTTTGAAAAAAAAATTTGCACTTCAACAAATTCACTAAGGCCACTCATGCTATAGATACCTAGGACTGCAATGAAATATTGTTAACGAGACCCTAGAACACGCATCTTGGTATCAGTGACGGGAAACCTATTTCACTGCCTAAAACACTCCTGAGATTTGGGGACAAAAGCATTACCGGTGATGTCAAATGTGTATATATAGTCCAGATCTCTGGATAAAATCCCGCCTCCTCCTTCCCACTGCAAGAATCCCCAAAAGGCCAAGAAATGAAATGTGCAACAGGCCATTTGTGTCAAACATGGAAATCTCCACAACAAACAGAATATTCAGACTTGCAATTAGCACTTGGCCAGCAACACTTTAAAAAAAAAGGTTAATAAAATTGTAAGTACAATAAAGTTTCTGCACAGGCAACAGGATTAGAAACTTTGTTTAGAGACCGATAATAGCAACAACCATCCAGCTATCTTTGCTACCATGCTGTAAAGTAAAATCCAGTCAGTTTTAAAATCAAGTAAAGGTTTTGTCAACATATTCAATCATGTTTTAGGCACGAGGAGGTTTCCTTTTTTGTAACTCTACCAGTATGTGCGACTATAAAAAGGTAATTAAATAAAATGTGCATTATTTTTGTACCAGAAGCAGCAGCACAATGGCACCGTTAGCAAATTACAGACGGCAGCATTTTTTTAAATTTAATTTTTAAAGTTATGAAAAGAATGTTATTTTCCTAATAAGTTAGAATTCAACAAAAAAAACTTTCAAAATTATTGATCAACAAAAACACTTGTGTGCAAAAAAAAAAAAAAAAAGGAGTTTAAACAATTGGTATCTATACAACGAAGTAGTGAGTGCATGTAAAGACTTCTCTGAAAGAGAAAGACAGACACTTGTTGGTTGTAAGTAACATCACAAAATAAAGTGACCAGCCAACTGCTCGGAGCGCAATAGTTACTAGCTATTTTACTTCAAGTAACAGAGGGATATGTGTTTAAACATCTTACCGTGACTTTTTCTCCTTACCCATCTTAAAGTAGCATATGTTCCTCCCATTCCATAAAAAAAAAAAAACCACAACACTCCTCCTGAGGTTGGGAAAAAACATCCATTCTTACAGTTGACTGATTCTAAGAACAGCGGAACAAAGAATAGAGGAAACCCTGACATCACTTTCTTCCTTTTCTTTACAAATTGCAGTGTTTGCATAAAATAGAAGATACAAATAAAACTGATTCACAAAACCAAAGCCCACATTCAAACAAATGTTAGAGCTTTAAATTTAAAACCAAAGCTGAGAAATTTGGAGCGAAGACTGAAATTCTGTCCTGGACACTCTTGTGTCAAGGTATTGCAGACTATTTAAAAAAAAAAAAATAAAAAAAAAATGACTTACCTGTAAATTTATTTCTTTGGAAAAAGTATTTCACTGGATTCCCACTCTTGGGTCTCCACTTCAAGCCTAAGATTATACAGTACCTCCTCAAGGTCGTTGACCCTTTGAGGAACTCCAGTGCATTTTGCACAGACCAAGTGCCAATGCATCAGCCCTGCCCAGTGTTTCATGGTTGGCTGCTCAATGTACAAGTGGAAAAAGTACTACTAAATTGCAACCCCATACATAGAGCCACAGGGAAATTACATACGTTCTAAACCGGGTGAGAGAAAAGCATGAATAGACCTCCTTAATTTTAAAGGTGAATGAAGGGCCATCTACAGATGTGGTATTTTTTTCAGATGAAGAATTATAGGGCAAGTCATTTTCTTTGACCATCTCTCACACACTAGATTCCCATTTATAGGAGCTTAGGGAACCAAAAATCTCTCTGCTTTTTAAACAAAGTGTCAACAATACACTGCAACAGGCAGCAGCGGTAAGGAAAGTCAGGTAATGCGTCTACCACCACCAAGTTTGCGTCAAACACAATAGTCCAACAAACCGCACAGGAGGTTAAGACTTCTGTAGTAACATGAAGGGGAAATTCAAGAGAGATCCTGAACAGAAATCTGTAGGGGGCCAGGAAAGTTTGAGGAACACTAGATGGGGAATAGGTTCTGCAACAAGGCAGCATAAGTTAAGATGCCAACGTACAGCACTTAGAGCAGGCCATGTGGTTGTTTTGTAAGCCTCCTATACTAAGAAGTCTGTTGCCAGCCGCAGCCGTTCTACTCTGCAAGTAATATGCTTTGACACTCAGACCTGCTAGGACATAGCTGTGAGATGCAACCAGATAGTCCGTTAGGGCCCAATTCAGCAATGTACTAAAATATTCCAATAGTTTTATTAAATTGAGAGTATTCATGAGCTTAAAGTCATGTTTCTCTAGGCCACATAGCCTGCTGGGAGAAGAAAAAAATTCTGGGTAACTTTTAGGGTTTCAAATTCACTCTAGATAAAACCCCACGGGTACTACAGAATATCGGAGTTGCTTCAACAGCACATGCATCTCCGTCTGAGTGATCACATAATGCATCTGTCACACTGGCTGAAATATAGCCAATGTGCGCTGGAAAGCAAAAAAGTTCTTGGTCAAAAAAGAATTGAAATGTTTTGTTAGGTGATTGGGAAAAAAAGACGTTTCTCTACAGAACCAAGTTGTGCACTCCCAACCTCCCAGTTGCCAACCCCCTCAGGGGAAAAGAGAAGTGGGTACTTTACAACACTAAGAAGATACTATCCATGCTCCCTAAGAGTCTATAATCTAAATTTTAGGCTTGATGCAACAAGGGAAGACAAGAGTCCTTCAAGCAAAATTAAGTTAATCAGGGGAGGAGCAGGAATGACACTGGAACTGTGGCATTTTTTGGAAACTGTTGTTGACCATTGTTAGAAAGGAACTGATGATGGAACAATAAAGGAGCCTGAGAAAGTGGCAAAGGTGAGTACATAGGACATCTACCAGTGTCTCAGGATAAAAAACAAAAACTTTGAGAACTTGGGAGTTCCCTCTTAGTTATAAACTAGAAGCAGAGACCCAAGATTAGGAATCCAGAGCATATGGAATGTGCCAAGAATGAAAGATTACTTACTAGTTTGAGGCTTCTGGGTATGTCTGCAATACATAGATCACTAGTTTTGTTTTGGACAGAATTTTAAGCTTTTTTCCCTGAATTTCTGGAGGTTTAAAATAAAATAAAGGGTATTATTTTAAATAGGTTTAAAGTGACTTTATTTAAAAAGTTTAAAAATATGAGAACAAGCTCCTGTAACAATGTATCAATTTTAATGCATATTATTTACCTGATAGTCTATAATTATTCCTAAAGTGTAAACACATATTTAGGGACCTAAATATTTATTTAGTTGCAATTTATCTTGCAAATGTGTTTGGGGACATTTTAAAAAGTGTAATTTTCACTTGAACAAAAATTACTATGGAGAATCTAATACAGTTTCCGATTACATTAAAAGCTGTTGAAGTCTTAATGCTACCAGTTATTCTACTGGGTTGCATAAGCCATCCCTTATTTTTAATGAAAGAATCACAACTACACTAGCGCTAAAAACACATTTCCAAATTAAGTAACTAATTTTTTAACTTGGTGTTACTCCCCCTCAAAAAAAACTTGAAGGCACTAGTTTACGAACTATTGGCCTGCAACTTTTCAGTTTAAAACCAAAGCCATTATTAAAATTATAGGAGTTCAAAGAAGTGTCTGAAATCACTAACTTCTATTTTTTGTGTGCCGCACTCTTATAATCTGAAGACAAAAAAACTTCATAACAAATAAAAAAATTCACTCCAAGTACTGTAGTTGTTTGCCATGCTTCAACCTGGACTGAATTTTCACAGCCAAATTATAAACCCCTGAAAATAGGGGGGAAAACTGACAGACCCTTAACTATAGAGGCACTGTTTGTGCCACTATAATAAGAATTGAGGTAAAAGCAATGACTTATTTCTAGTTTGCTATGCTATGTAGATTTTTCAAAAATTTTGATTACCTCAACATTAAAACAGACTTGGTTCAATTAAAGCAAAACAAAACAAAAACAAAAAAACGCAAAACAAAAATTAAGACAAGCTAGTGAGAGAGGCATTGTTAAGGGATCTTTACATCTGACTGAAGCTTTTTAAATTAACATAGAGGAATCAGTTTCTGGTTGTACTATTGTTTAATGTAGAAATGAGCATCACAAAAAAGACCTGTTGTGCTTTTTTGGCATTTTCCACTGACCCCTGCAAACTGTACAATAAGCTGTGATCTTCAGAAACAGAAAATTGAACTGTATTGTAATACAAAACTATTAGTCAGTATAAACAAGTTACTGCCTCAATTGTTAGAGTAAGCCCATTTAAAAAAGAAAAGAATGGCTGCAGCAAACAGTTAAGCATTTCTAGTTTTTGCTTATGGCATTGACATTTTAATATCTGTATAAGCTTACTAGTTGAAAACATGCCATTGCAACTGCTAAAGAATGTTCAATTCCTAGTTTTGTATCTATCACATGAATATATTTTTGTATTATCACTGATCGTACATCTAAATGAAATAATTCTACTTTAAAAGTGAATGCAGGGGCAGAAATATTAAATTAAAGCCACTGGTCCAAAGACACTTTTCTAGACAGGCTGGTCCACTTTTGATTCTCCTGGTCCTTTTATGGAAAATTATTATAGCTCTTGTACTGTACCAAAGGAAATTTGGATTGCTGGTCTACTGGATCTTCTATCACTTACAGATGAATGCTGGTCCAATTCAGATGATTAAAAACAACACACGGCGGTTACTTCCATAACAAACTAGCATGGTTTACAACACATACATTTCTTTCTGGAGTGGTTCTTTGCCACTTTTCTTCATAAGGCAGCAAACAAAGCTAGGGCATTTCCTCTTTTGTTAATATTTATCATTAGCTCTGCTACAATGCATAAAGTATAAACACCTTTTTCCATTTCTTACAATAGAGTATTTATTACTTCTACTTGCTGGAAGAATTTTCTTGCTGAAACCTTCCTTTCATAATAAGGATGCAACTCTTTTAACTCTTAAACAGTTTTATTTAAGTTTATTTGCAGATTTCCTGCAAAGTAGCTTCTTTTGCAAAAGAAGGGGGAGGGGGATCCTGGTGTTTGGTATTCAAATTCAATAAGCCAAACTAAACATGCCATACACATGCTGATAAGAACTTAACTCATATTCATCTGTATGGGCACTCTTCAATGGACTGGACCAGTGTTTCAAAGCAAATTCCAGCCCCCAGAAAACTACATGGTTTAGATTTCACAGTATGACTTTCCCTTGTAATCTGGGGGAAAAAACTTAATTGGTTAATCGACCAAGTTCTCTAGCTATTCTGTCCATTAATGTTCTGAGACATCAGAAAAGACTGGACTACTTCTTCAGTGGATTGAGGGCTGGTGCTTACATCCTCCAGAGCATCTGTAACTGAGAACTGCCGATCCCGCAACCGGTTCCAACTGGCCAAAATATTGTGGTATTCAAATACTTTCTCATAATTGCCAATGGAATTGTACAGTTTAATGAGACCTCTGTAATCATATTCTAGTCCACTGTAACCTTCGCCAAAAAGCTTCTTTCCTAAAGAAATCCAAAAGAAAACAAAATTGAAGAACACGATAATTTAACCATGCTTAATTCTTCATCTCTCAGGCCATTTTGCCTATGATAATATGAACCACATATTCATTATCTTTTAGTTAGCAGGAGTAAAATTTAGTACTTAATAAAAGGAGTGCAATGCGTATGTTTCCCTGTGACTACTCCCCAATGCATTTCAGCCCTTTTACTTTAATACCCTACTTAATTTCTGGGGCAATCTCAACCAGATTTCAACTGTTATCATAACCCAACATGAAAAAAAGGGAGTCTACGGCGGGGGGGTGGGGTGTCTCATGCAGTTTATTCACCTTGTCTCACTCCAATGAATTATGAGCACTAACTGAACTACCTTATAAGACTGTGCTAAATCTGACATTATGAATTGAATGTTTCCTTGGGCAAAATTCACTGCAAGTGGTAGATGAGCCAGGGAGGGGGAGGCAAGTCTCATCATAAAAGGGCTACTGCACATATTGGTCTTCCATTTCTTTGAAGCTCTGACTACAATTCTTGCTTCAAACCATGATTAAAATGAGCCTCTAGGTAACAGTCCAAGAAGTTAACTCCAAGATAATTAATTGGACTTTCTAAAACAGTCACTTTCCTAAACGTTTCAAGTGTCAGTTAGTTTAAAAGTTACTGTTTTGCAGCTACTGTTGACTGGGTTCTCATGGAACACTAAAATATATTGTTTGCCATTCAAGGTTAAGCATCATAGTTAGATTGAATCCACATATCGGTTATGCAAATGTATTGTATCAACATTCCTTTATTCATTTATACTTTTATTAACAAAGAGGCCTTTGTTTTACTCTATCATCATTGCTCAGTACAGTAATTTGTTCTAAAAATTACACACCGATTGCTATTGATCTCAGATAAAGCTTTTCTGCATTTTCATATTGATTCATGTCATAGTTATAGAGAGAAGCTAGATGTCCCACTGATAGGGCGACTTCATAATCTTCTTGACCAAGAAGCTGCTCCTTAATCTGAATTGCTTTGATGTGCATTTCTTCTGCTTCCTGAAAGATCCAAAACCACATAAATAAGCCATGACAGACATTACACCCCCCCACAAAAACAAAAGACAAGGATTCCCATACATCAGACATAAAAAGCAGCGGTATAGGCGACAGCTTATCTAGAGGATTCCATTACACTTATTCGACAAAAGGCTTGAAATGCAGTGGAGTCTGCAAAGGACTGGTAATCAGGATCTCCGGGCTCTGACACTGACTTGCTGTGTAAGAAAGTAGTTTTTATTAATATCTGTACAATACTTTAGAGAGGTGAAGCACTAAGTACTAGGAATTTTTTCCATCTATGAAGGTAGCACCCATAGTCAGGTTAAAACAATCAGAAGAGCATTAAAAAATGGTAATACTCATCTATTACAATGGAATTGATAAGTTGTGCTGCCTTTAGAGCTACTTCTCTAAGAGCTACTGATTTGTTTGTTTTTTAATTGAGAAATTTAATAGCCATCTGGTCCTACCTTAAATTTTCTCATTGACTGATAAAGTCTGCCCAGGTTGCCATAGTGTTTTGCTGTCTGTACGTTGAATTCCCCAAAGGCTTTTTTAGCTAACTGGAGTGAAGACAGGTGCAAATCGTGAGCTTCTTGAAGTAACCTCTGCTCAGTTTCCTTATTGTGACAGTCAATAGCAATCTCCTCCAGGATAAGTGCTGAATATGGAAGAGAAAAAAAATCACGTCCATGTGTTCTAGATGCACAGAGATATCAGCAATAGAAAGAAGAATCCCATAAGGTTATATTCACAAACCACCACCACATACAATTGAAGAGACTTTCAATCAAGCTTTGTGTTTCCTGTTAATTGTTTCCCATTAAGATATATGTTGCATTTTGTATCCGTTAGCTTTTCAAGTCCAAGTGTGAAAGTGTCTAAGTGTGAAACTTAGCTAGAGGATTTATATTTTCAGTAATTTTTACAAGGGCTTATTTATACTTTACAAATCTATCTTTGTGCTATAGACAGCATTTGAAATTAGTTTTGACAGGGGAGGCTAAAACCTAATACTTCAAAGCAAAACTGTGTGGGAAGAAAAAAAGTCGTTGAGGCGTTATAAGGAATACTGTATACAAAGACTCTTGTTTCCAGCAGTTCTTCAGTTATGGAAACCCCAGCAAATTAAGACTCTTCATAGAATTTGGGCCCATACCATTAAGCCAGTTCACACATGGTAATGAATATTTGTAAGTGTCAGAGAGAGGAAGGCAATGGCTACAGGAAAGCACTACTAGAACTTACACCACTACAGAACTAGTCGGTTTCTTTTATTACCTAAGAGTTGTGCAATGCAACTTTCTGATAATGTTCTCGATCCCTTCAAAGGCCGAAGGTCAGGCTAACTTATTCCTTAAGCCTCAGGCCCAGCTTTCTACTAAGCCCATCGGTGCCACTACCTGGTCAGACAGAAAGGGATACTAGACAAAAGAAAGAGGCATTTTCTCCTCTTTCCCCTGGGACTGTGAGGGATTCATCTGCAGTGCTCCCCACTCAGGACTGAAGTCCGTTTTTTTGGTTTAAAAAGAAAGCACTTGAGAGAAATACCCCATCCAATACGACAGTATATTTTCAGGTTCAAAACTTCTGCAGCCAGGAGACTATTTCATATATTTGCGAGGAAAAACAGCAACAGCCTCTCACATTGTGCATATATTCTAAGCTCCTCTTGGACTCCTGAAATTCATCTTTTCGATTTTCACTCTTACATCCCTACCTCCCAGATTGTGCATCACTTCCTAAGACACAGAACCTCCTGTGGATACCTCCATTCTAACCTCTCATGCCTTCCCTTCAGCAGCTACAGGGGTTGGTTACACTGAATAATAAGATGACAATATTAAGGAGAAGCATTACAATAAATTCGTTTTAATGCTACTGCCACAACAGTAGGTAACATCTTCCATATTATTGATGAAGTTTATTTTGTCTCCCTGACTGTAAGACGTAACTTTATTAGTACAGAATCTCTTCTCATCACTTGAAGATGCCACAGTTCTAAATTTTTCCTGATCACTTCACAGTTTGGTTCTGTCTCCCCATGTACTTGCTTCCATCTGCAAATCTGATCACAGTTGCATTTACAACAAAAAATAATCTGGTAAAGTAATGAAGCAGCTGTGCAAAATGCAGAGAAGTACTTGCTTTTCTGCTTCAGTTAGTCAAAAGAAACTTCTAGAAATCAAATGAGAGCTCTGAACTGGGCTGCACCTACAAAGAACCAGAACCATCACTGCTTGAAGACTGACAGTCACCACGTGACAAAAAACTGCTCCAGAGACCAACTGAAGTACTTATGCATACCACAGTTTGAGAATCATTGCACTAAAACTAAACACTTGTTTCTAAAAAGAAAGATGAAACACTGCTAGGTGGTGGAGGACAAGGCCTCCATAGCACTGTCAGGCCACATCGACAGACATAAAACCTCAAATTCAGATCACGCACATGGCAGAACATTGGACAACCTCTATACAACCTGGCTAACCCATCAGATAATTCCCTTTAAATCCACATAGAATTTGGCAATGAATTGATGTAGAATTCTAGGAAAGCTATGAAAATGGTGAAAATATAAGAAAAATTACCTGCATCTTTACTTTCTAGGAAAGGCTCTTTAAGATACAGTTTTTATTGCCAGACCAATTAATAGAATTGTTACTTGGTAGTGGGGGCAAGGAAGGGTGGGGGGAATATCAGTGTTACACTACCTCTATAGGACAACAGAAATAAAATGCAATTCAATAACTGACGTCCACCAATAAGGCATTAAATTAACAATGCTCCAGTACTGTAACTAAACGGGCTACCTTTAACTCTCTTGGAAGAGGCCAAGAGAAGATGATCTTCAGGAAGAATGTGAGTGATAATGCCAATAGCACGTTCAGCATGGAATCTGAAACAAAAGTTCAAATACATACATTTTTGAATTAATTTTCTTATTCTCTAAAGTTTACTGGTCAAATCATCACCAAATAAAAAAGGGATCTATAAAGTACGTGGACCCAATTTATACATTATAAGAATTAGAGATATTTAATCGGTTTCAAGAAACCAATTTGCAAACTATTTATAAAGTACATTTCTTCCCATTTACTGCACTAAATTAGGGACCAACATTTTCTCACTGCTTAAAACAACCACAGTACTCACAGTGCATTGTCAAATTTTCCAGAACTATACTGGTGAACGTAAGAAGAATAAGCCAAGTCTTCATGAGCTGTAGCTACATGGATGTTTTTACCTCCAAACACTGACTGTCGGATATCAAGAGCTGTCTGAAATAGTCACAAGAAAAGCCCCTTACATTGTGAACATTTCCCGAATTTCTATCATGTTTCTAAATCTAAAGAACTACTACCTCTCTACAGAAGATATCATTCTTACTGTGGCTTGGAAGTTTATAATTAAAGTGGGAATTCAATTGGTCTCTCTAAAAGTAAGGATACCTGAAAGACTAAATATAAAATGCTTATCTGAAAGTATAATTCAAGCTTCCAAGACAGGATAATTACATAAAGCTCTTTGCAAATAGACACCCTAAGAATTTTACTCTCTCTTTTTGTTAGGGTAATATAGTAAATGCACCTGCAAGGTTAGCTAGTTAGTTTATTTTTAAGGAAAAAAATAAAATGACTTCCTAGAAATTAACAAGTATTTCTACAACAGAAAAACTTCAACACACTCCACTTAAAGAACACTGTGCTAGCTTGTCTTAAATTATTGGGTTTAGTTTTTCACCAGAGTACGCTAAACTGAAATAAATCACTCAAACCAAAATGTGCGCAAATGCACGTTACTTTACCTTTTAATATAGACATGAGCTAAGAAAGTTTGTGACTTGATTTACTTAAGGAGCAAATAAGTGACCAACACCAAAAAATACTATATATGAATATGATCATACCTATTTGACTAGTGACTTCTAGTTCAAAATATTAGCAAGTCAGAAAAAAGGGGTGCCAGCACGTGTGTGTGTATATATATACACATTCCTACTGCAAAAAACAAACACTTCAAAATTGAAGAAAAAAAAAAAGTCTAAGAACTACAAGTTTCTGAAGTTATTTAAAAACAAAAACAAAAATGAAAAAACAAAACCAAACAACTAAATTCTCAGCTACCCCAGACAGCTGTTACATGAGCACAAATGGAAATATTTGAATGTCTATCAACATTAAAAAGAGAACAAAGACATAGGACACTGAAACTTACCTGATAAATTGCAACAGACTGGCATATATTATCTACGTTGAGCAAGTAAAATCCATAGTCTAATAGTGTGTCTGAATATTTTGGGTGTTTGGCTCCAAAATGCTCCCTTGGAAAGACAAAAATGTTAACAAGTGGCAGTAATGGAAGATAGTTTGAGATGGTATTTTCAGTAGTGTTACTTACCGTGCAAGATATACTGCATGCTTTATTAACTGTTCAGCTTTCTTAAATTCACGTTTTACAACACAAGCCTAAAAAGACAGGAAATAAAGTTTACATGAGACTGTATTTTCAAAGCATGTCTGTTCTAGATATGAACTTATTCACCTACTAGTACCTTCAGTTTCAAAATATTCACCATGATTAAGGCTAAGATTTTGTCACGGATATTTTTAGTAAAAGTCATGGACAGGTCACGGGAAAAAAAGAAATATTCACGCAAGCCATGACATGTTCCTAACTTTTACTAAGAATATCCCTGACAAAATGGGGATCTGCGGATCCCACACTACTTCAAGCGTGGCAGCTGTAGGGACTAGGAGCTGCCTGTAGCAGCTGGGGGCTGCAGGGTACCCTGCCGCCTGGAGCTCTGGGCATCCCAAGCTGCCCGCAGGAGGCTGGGAGCTCAGGGGGTTCCTCCGCAGCAGCCCGGAGCTGCCTGCCATCCCTGGCGGCCAGGAGCTGGAAGGTTCTCCCATTGCACCACTGTCGGTAGCGGGGGGGTTCCCCCACTGCTGCCAGCGGCAGGGAGCTTCAGGGGCTGCCAGCGGTGGCGGGAGTACCCCACAGCTTCCTGCCCCAGCGGGCAGCAGAGGACTCTGCAGCTCCCAACCACCGCAGGCTGAAGTCACGAATTCCGTGACTTCCGCGACTAAATTGCAGCCTTAACCATCATTACTAAAGAATTCTGAAGTGAATTCATGAAAATCTTCCCAGACGCTACTTGCAATTATTTACAGGTAAACAAAAAGAGGAAGAAGAGAATGTGGACACAGGAGGATTCTGTGCCCCCAACTTGTGAGTGGCAGAACAGCAACTGGGTGGGCAGCCAGTCTGTGTTGCCACGTATGCCCACAATTTGCAGCACAAGGAGGCATAGCATGCAGGTGCAGAACAATGGACACTGCTATTGAAGAATTTCTGGTCCCAGACGCACAACACATGCAGTGAATACCCTCAGGAATCAGCACTCGAAACAGAAGAAACTGTTGCATTTCACCTATTTATGATAAGATAGGGGAGCAAGCCAACTCTCTACATCATCCACTCAGTGCGTGGTGCTTGAGTGTGGTGTGCACTAAGTGTCCGTGTGGACCTTGCTGATGTGTACTGCTGACTAGGTAACTTTTAATGCACCTCAGGACTAAACAAATTACACACCAGCATGCCATACAGCAGGTGTATACACAGACTGGCCTGTAGATAATATTGTTCCTTAAAACAGCTATAACTCAGTTTTTCACAGCAGGAAGGTTAAAGTGTATCATTTTAAATGATGTGCTAAGTCTTCACTGATCCAAAATTCAAGTAGTTGATTTTAGGCACTAAATAGAAGTTGGCAAAGTAACTGGGCAAACAAGATACCATGCCACTGAACTGGAACAGGTTATCCAAGTGTTCTATATGCTTTAAAATATGTTAATTTAATATAAGCTTGCCTTAATAGATCTCATTTGTAACTATGCTACGAATCTGAACGTTAAATTCACCTTTGAAGCTTGTCTTAAGACATCCACCACTACTTTTACTGGCAAGCCAACTTTGATCTCCTTCATAGCTTCTATACACCACTTGTAAGCCTGCGGAATAAAAAGATATCAACATAATAAACTTTGAACTCAACTGTGCTGAAACATTAAGGAAATATAACTTGACCCTCATAATAAAAAAGACTGACTTTTTATAACACCTTTTGATTTAGGAATTAAATTGCTTTAAAGCTATTATTTAAGCCTGAATTCCAGAATATTTCTCTTTTTACAGCCAGGAGGAAAAAAAAAAGAAAGAGGGATTAAATGACTTCATTGAATTCATATGAGTCAGTTTCAGAGTCAGGACCCCTGGGAGACTGTACAGTCCTGTACACTGTATCATGGCCCTGTACCGTTTTCTAAATAGACAATCTTTTTAGCAGGAAAAGGAGCAAACACATACATCTTTGGTTCTACCTAGAAAGAACAACTACAAATGTTTACTTACTTATACTTGGATAAATTTATTCAGAGATTAATTCTTAAAGTGTTTTCTAACATTTCAACTTGAAAAATCTTAGATAAGTCTAATTTAAATTTTTAACTTTCCAGATAATGTTATTCTGCAGTAACATTACAAAGCATTACCTTGTTCAGGTAAGAGGAAAATGCTAATTTTTTATTGTTACGTCATGTTTACAATGCACATAATATTAGGACTTTCTGGTCAGGTTTAAAATATTTAGGAACTGAAAGCAGCCACAGGTTAATACAGTTTTACTGAAATCAGATTCACAGAATGGCTGCAACGAAATACTCTGCTTGTTCGGCTATTCTCATCCATAACCTCACGGCATTTTTTTGAAATATACAGCAGAACCGCAGAGTTACGAACACCTTGGGAATGGACGTTGTTCGTAACTCGGAAACAATTGTTCCTCTGAACAGAACATGGTGGTGGTTCTTTCAAAAGTTCACAACTGAACATTGACTTAATACAGCTTCGAAACTTTACTACGCAGAAGCAAAATGCTGCTTTCCCTTTATTTTTTAAGTAGTTTATGTTTAACACAGTACTGTGCTGTATTTGGTTTTTTATCTCTGCTGCTGCCGCCTGATTGTGTCCTTCCGGTTCCAAATGAGGTGTGTGGTTGATTGGTCAGTTCATAACTCTGAAGTTCTACTGTAGTTATTTGCGTAATTATTGTGAAATATGTACCACAAGAAATTACAGGCAAATGTGCATTTGGCTATAAGATACCAGATATACACAAGTATTAGAATAGCTTTTAAGAAAATGAGGAAGAGAAAAAAAAATAATTAAAATGTCCTCAAATATAAAAATACATATTTCGGGAGTTTCTTCATTATGTTTGCTTTCAGAGTAGCAGCCGTGTTAGACTGTATTCGCAAAAAGAAAAGGAGTACTTGTGGCACCTTAGTTAGTCTCTAAGGTGCCACAAGTACTCATTTTCTTTTTTCATTATGAGTATGTATTTCTTAAAGCCAAGTCATTTTCATTATTTGGAGCAACCACTTTTTAAATTGTATAAAACAGCATGTCAGTTTTCTGTATGTTACCAGTACTTCCGGGTTTGTAGTTCAGGCAAGACTTTGATAAAACAATGGGAGTTTTACTTTACCAACTAAAGTGACATTGGTCCCATTGTGGTTCATGTTAACTGATAAAAATAAAGTATACCATCAGAGAATCTAATGTGTATCAGTGCCCACTACCATACCAAGCACTGTTCTATCGCAAATAGCAAAGGAAATACAAAAAAACCTCGGTAAACAAAATATTTGTCGTTAATCCCTCTCACACACACACATCCTGGTTTGTTCAGAAATCTTTGTCAGAAAACCAGCCCAGACTGCCCACAGAGTCAGTGACGAAGAATCTTAACAGGGTTAATGAGAACTCCCCTAAAGAAAAAACACCACCACTCACCTCATCATAGTGGCTCTTTGCAAAGAGCAGTGCACACAACTCCCCATAAAGTGCTGCTTTGTTTGCCTTTTGACCATGTTTTGCAAGTTTGTCCATATAAGACTGAGCTTGTTTGAATGTTTCTTCTCCCAAATGATATTTGCAGTTGCCATTTCGAACATGCAGCAATCTGAGGAAAATATATTAAAATGGTCTTGCAACAGTTTATACTATTTCTAAATAGTTTTCCATAATTGACTTCAATGTACAGCAGTATCAAAGATCTGTAATCGGATATCCTAATTATACCAGGGTTGAGCTATTGTCACCTCACAAAATTATGCTTGCTTTAAATCCAGTGCTGCCAAAGAAATATCAGATAGTGTTCTAACAGTAGTGTTCTGCAATGCCATATTTTCTGTTGACTCTTCCAAAACAATTTTTACTGTTCGTATGTCTTAGATATATCAACAATTGGTTCAGACATTTTAAAAACATTCAAACAATTGGGCCTTTTTTTGTATCCTTAATAAAATCCATTCTGCCCGACACTTATACAACTATCTCCATCACCAGAGATCTGCGTTGAAGCAAAAACTATTTGCTAATTTTTTTTTGCCTTTCCACATCCGAAATCTCTCCATTCTCTCTACAAATGTATCCAATCCTTATTTTAAGCAGCACTGTAACTCTCAAACATACACATGGAAGTTATTCTCCCAGAGGCTTACATCACATCCCTGACACATGTGAAACCATATTCATTTGAAAGATAAATTCCCTGTTTGGAAAGGCAGGGATGACAATGTTGTTTGGTCTTGATCTGAGCTCTGTGTCAAACATGCCCATAACAGCGTACTGCTGCCTTTGAGTGCATATTATAGTAGTGATAATAATCTTCACTACACTGGAAGAAGTCTCTTCTCACTCAAATAGATAAAAGAATAACTTATCCTTAATTGCTATGATCATAGTTGCTCTAGAAATACATTAGTAAAGTAGATAATGCTTTGTATTCCAAATATTATTAAGTGTTTCCAGAGGAGCATGTCTATGAGTTTGGAGAAGACAGGTTAACAGCGGAAGCTACTGAAAAGTACACCGAGTTACATAGGACCCTATATTTAGAGAACTTTTCTTACCAAATAAAAGGAGTTTAAATGTACTTACCACAAAAAAAAAATCTATCTATCTATCTATCTATCTATCTATCTATCTAGTAATGTCAAGTCTGAATTCTTACTCTCTAAGCCGTTGGGAGGTGGAAGAATTATGTAAATTGTTTGTCCTGCCTGGCCAACAATTGTTACTAAATGGCTATAAAAAGAAAAAAAAAAAGAGTACTTGTGGCACCCTAGAGACTAACAAATTTGAGCATAAGCTTTCATGAGCTACAGCTCACTTCATCGGATGCATGCAGTGGAAAATACAGTGGGGAGATTTTATATACACAGAGAACATGAAACAATGAGTGTTACCATACACACTGTAACGAGAGTGATGGGGTAAGGTGAGCTATTAGCAGCTGGAGAAGAAAAAAAAAAAAAAGCCTTTTGTAGGCTCAAGGTGGGCCATTTTCAGCAGTTGACAAGAATGTCTGAATAAACATGGGGAAATAATTTTACTTTGTGTAATGACCCATCCGCTCCCAGTCTTTATTCAAGCCTAATGTAATGGTGTCCAGTTTGCAATTTAATTCCAATTCAGCAGTCTCTCATTGGAGTCTGTTTTTGAAGATTTTTGTTGAAGAATTGCAACTTTTAGGTCTGTAATCGAGTGACCAGAGAGACTGAAGTGTTCTCCAACTGGTTTTGAATGTTATAATTCTTGACTTCTGATTTGTGTCCATTTATTCTTTTACGTAGAGACTGTCCAGCTTGGCCAATGTACCTGGCAGAGGGGCATTGCTGGCACATGATGGCATATATCACATTGGTAGATGTGCAGGTGAACGAGCCACTGATAGTGTGACTGACGTGATTAGGCCCTATGATGGTGTCCCCTGAATAGATATGTGGACACAGTTGGCAACGGGCTTTGTTGCAAGGATAGGTTCCTGGGTTAGTGTTTTTGTTGTGTGGTTGCTGGTGAGTACTTGCTTCAGGTTGAGGGGCTGTCTGTAGGCAAGGACTGGCCTGTCTCCCAAGCTCTGAGAGAGTGATGGGTCGTCCTTCAGGACAGGTTGCAGATCCTTGATGATGCGTTGGAGAGGTTTTAGTTGGGGGCTGAAGGTGATGGCTAGTGGCGTTCTGTTATTTTCTTTGTTGGGCCTGTCCTGTAGTAGGTGACTTCTGGGTACTCTTCTGGCTCTATCAATCTGTTTCTTCACTTCAGCAGGTGGGTACTGTAGTTGTAAGAATGCTCGATAGAGATCTTGTAGGTGTTCGTTTTTGTCTGAGGGGTTGAAGCAAATGTGGTTGTATTGTAGAGCTTGGCTGTAGACAATGCATCGTGTGGTGTGGTCTGGATGAAAGCTGGAGGCATGTAGGTAGGAATAGCGGTCAGTAGGTTTCCGGTATAGGGTGGTGTTTTCGTGACCGTTGCTTATTAGCGCCGTAGTGTCCAGGAAGTGGATCTCTTGTGTGGACTGATCCAGGCAGAGGTTGATGGTGGGATGGAAATTGTTGAAATCATGGTGGAATTCCTCAAGGGCTTCTTTTCCATGGGTCCAGATGATAAAGATGTCATCAATGTAGCGCAAGTAGAGTAGGGGCATTAGGGGACGAGAGCTGAGGAAGCGTTGTTCTAAGTCGGCCATAAAAATGTTGGCATACTGTGGGGCCATGCAGGTACCCATAGCAGTGCCGCTGATTTGAAGGTATACATTGTCCCCAAATGTGAAATAATTATGGGTGAGGACAAAGTCACCAAGTTCAGCCACCAGGTTTGCCGTGACATTATCGGGGATACTGTTCCTGACGGCTTGTAGTCCATCTTTGTGTGGAATGTTGGTGTAGAGGGCTTCTACATCCATAGTGGCCAGGATGGTGTTATCAGGAAGATCACCGATGGATTGTAGTTTCCTCAGGAAGTCAGTGGTGTCTCGAAGATAGCTAGGAGTGCTGGTAGCGTAGGGCCTGAGGAGGGAGTCTACATAGCCAGACAATCCTTCTGTCAGGGTGCCAATGCCTGAGATGATTGGGCGTCCAGGATTTCCAGGTGTATGGATCTTGGGTAGCAGATAGTATCAGAAGGGTAGCCGTGTTAGTCTGGATCTTTAAAAGTGGCACAGAGTCCTGTGGCACCTTATAGACTAACAGATGTACTGGAGCATAAGTTTTCATGGGTGAATACCTGCTTCGTCGGATGCATGTAGTGGAAATTTCCAGAGGCAGGTATAAATATGCAAGCAAGAATCAGGCTAGGGATAATGAGGTTAGTTCAATCAGGGAGGATGAATAAAACAAAAGATGTGAATTAAAAAATTTATTTTGGGTGCTTGTCTACCAGTAGACATTTATTTCAGAATGAAAGTGACTAGAGACAATTTACTTACAGTGAACCAAACTCAAAATAACAGAAGATGTAGAACTCCTAGAAATTATACATATTAACTCTGCTTCACTTAAAACAGTAACGTCCTATATTCATATGGTACTTTTAAAAGAGCTCGAGTGTTTGCGTAAGATATGTGAAACTACTCATTTTTTTGTATCTCCCAGCTCTTCCCATCAGAACGTCAGTGTCCGTAAGCGCTAAAATTAAGCTATTTGCAGTGTCACTCTAAAACCTGTCTCTTGATCAAATAAAAGGTATTACCTCACCCACCTTGGTCTCTTTAAGACTAAGTTACTCTGTTACAAAGGCGTAGAAAAACATTTATTAAATTTTACATTTAGTTTAGGAAAAATCAAAGTTCAGATAAAATAAAGTAAAACTTTCATCTGAAATCCTGAAGGCAGGTGAATTTAGCAAGAAAACTAAACAGACATTCAAAATATCATCATAATGTTGCACTGCATTTACAGAAATATATGTATATAATTCCTACTAAAAGCAACAATGAACTATAATCAATTATTAGAACAAGGAAGAAAATGCAACTTTGCACCACTGAATCAGCACTTTAGATTAACAGTCAACAACAGACTGCTGCAGGAAGGACACTGCAGTGACACAGTCCTCAATCTGGCAACGTCACCTTATGCATCAGCAAGGCACAAAGCCAGCTAAAGGAAAAATAAAAAGCTGTTATCCAAAATGAGATGGGAATCTTTCAGGCCAATAATTTCAGTTGATCCAGTGTTAGAATGTTGTTACCACATGTACGATGCAATCTAATCAGATGTGAGTATTTGCCCAGGTAAACATAATTAAGGAATATGATGCACAAATAGCAAAGTCAATTAATTTTGAAAAGTTACTGGGGTTGTGTGCGCATAAGATACAGGCATGGTGTTCCAAGAACTTAAAAGTTCCTGTTCTGGTATGTCGTCAGGTTCCACTATAGGACAAGAAAAAACTTTAAATCTGGAGTCACATGATCTGCTGTGGTGAGTCAACTTCTGTTAGTGCATCTAAACCAGTGTCTGGCCACAGGCAATAACCAATAATCTGGAGGCTTCAGTCAAAGGTAATAAATCCTTTTAATATACCAGCTGGGTTTTGTAATTTGATCTAATTGTGTGTGAGTGTGTAAATCCCTACCAAAAGCCTGGGATTTTAGAAGATCAAGTACAGAACTAGAATAAGACGCCTTAGGACATTTGAGAGTACCTCCAAAGCTTATACTTGTGACCTTTTGAATGTCTGGCTTACTAGCCTCTTGAGAATAGTTTAAAAAAAATTGTTTTGTCAAATAAAATCAAAGAAAAACATTACCTGTGCATGCACACACCCCTTTTTTTTGGGCATTTAGACAACAGTAAGTACTAGCAGATAAAAGTGGAATAGTTACAGCAATTTGAAAAGTTAGCAGAAGATTGAACCAAAGAAGAGGAAATGGGAGGTCCGGACCAACTGGCTATGCTACGTAGTTTAGCATATAATATATATGCTCCTTTTGGTTTGTTTCCATGCAGGTGAGAGAGGAAGAAAGTGTGTGTCACAGCAATAAATAAATTATGTTTTCTGTTTGTTGTTCATAGTAATTTACTGCAGCTATTGCCAATAGTTCTAATACATGTGGTAAGCAAACTCCACACAGTACTTCAAAGTAATGCAAGACCATATTTCTTGAATATTTTTAAACATTATGTTATTTATAATATCCTGTGTAAAAAGCCCAAACTTGAAAACCAATTCCAATGGGACTTGATATACTTTATTTAGATACCCTTTTTGTTCCTTACTTAGGTGCGTAGGCTTAAGTTCCTCGCTTTTATCTACATTTTTCAGCTTTAATCTTTCCCAGAAACTTCATTCGAGCTGTTGTCCCGAAACAGGTATTGCTGGCTGTCCTAGATAACAGGCCAGCAGTCTAGATGTTTTCTGTCACAAAACCATGTTCAGCTGCTAACCCTCTTGCTGAGTAATGAGGCAAACTTGTGTCATGTTTGCATTGTTTGCTCTTTAAGGTGGTGACCACATTTGTACTTAACTTGCCTATGACATTTCTAGGTGCTCAAAAAATAAATAAGTAACAGTTTTTCCCAAGACACTGGTGAGGAGTTCAGAGCATCTTTCTATTTTAATGCAATTGTATTTTTACAGGGTATTCATATCTGTGTCTTCCTTACATATCCTCCCCGACTAGCAAGGATTATTAATTTTGCAGCCATGTTTCTGTAGTTTGAAATTCTTTGCTTCTTATGTTGAGAACAAATTAAGTTGAGAAGGTTCCAGGTTTTGTGTACACCTTCTCACAGAGATTTGTAGAGAAATCTTTCCTTTTGCGACTGAACAAGATCGTGCCCACTATCTCCAATGAGAAGTAGATACGGAGGCTGAGAGAAACAGCAAAACTTTGTTCTATATTTAAACATATTTGGCTTCCTTGAAAACCTTTTGTAGACAGAATATGGCAATTAGATTGAACAAGTTAAAACTTGGTAAAAAACAGCCTTGTGATCATAGAGTTTGCAAAGAACAAAGCTACATACTCTTTTGTAAGGCTTTACACCCCTAGGGTTAGTCTTCCAGTCATGTCATTTGCTCAGGTTCACCAAGAACGCCCTGCCTATAGTAATTTTGCAGTGAACTGTGAAGGTCAATTGTAAAAAAGCTAAATATAAGATTACTTGTACACAAAGTACGGGAAAGGTGAAGTAACTAGTGACATGTTATTAAAAACTGGCACAGATTATATTCCAAAATTTTCAGACGACCAGAAGCCACTTTTAGGAGACGGGTGTCAAATTTGTCTGCAATATACCTGGGAGATTTGAAGGCAAGATTTGATTAAATTTCCTTTAAAAAAAAAAAACCAAAAAATCTTAAAATATCCAACTTCTTTCTAATATACAGACACAGTGGTAAGAGCAGGGAATTCTGCAGTGCAAAGCGATCAAATTGTTACACCAACCAATTTACTTGAATGTCTCATGCCTTTGAAGTTGCGTGTAGTTATTTCTCTGCCCCCCCCGCCCCCCAAAAGGATTTTTAGAATTATTTATTGTTTTTAGCATTTGTAAAAAGGGTTTCTTGGCGTGGCTATTTGATAGGTCTGCAATTTGAACTGCCTATTGTGTTTTTTTATTGTTTGTTGTATGGCTGAACATAAAGAACTGTTTCCTCTCATATGCTTCTGATCAAGGGACTTCATTTTGAAAGCTAAGGGCCTGACTGCACTGTAAGAACCATGGTTGTCTCCATGTTAACCAACGTGTTTAAGGACATCCATATTGTAATATACGTTTGGGTTTTTGTTGCTAACATGAAAAGAAAACATGATTCTATAATTGTGTGGGTTCGGATACTGTTCCCTAATATGGAGGGGCGTTGTTTTGCTGTCCACACAAGCAATAAAAATAAAAATAAAAAAAACAAAACAAAACCATGTCCTGGCATACAACTTTGCTAGTGCATAGTTATTCTTGCAGCAGAGACACTGCACATTCTTTTGTTAGTTTAGCGTTGGCCTTTCAGTACTTCTTGAATTGAAAACTACTGAAGCGGAGTCCAACTGATGAGACATACATAGGTTCCTGGTGTTGGCTGTAACGTGCTAAGTGTTGTGATACATTATACACGTAATGGTAATACAAATAAACATGACACATTATTTAGTATCTTTGATAATCCTCTAGCTATCTAGAGAAAAATAGTACCATCCCTTGCATTATTTATGGTGAGAACCTTGGACCAAACAGTTAGTAGGCAGAGAAACTCCAGATTTGAAGGACAGAGCCTCATGGAATTTCCAGCAGATTTTCTTCTGTTTTCTGTAGAATCTAACCTTCATTAAAAAACATCGGTCCCTTTAAGACCTTTCAGAATATAAACGGATACAATGTTAACTCAGAAATCTAAGTCTACAATGCTAACTTTTCCACTATTGACCATTTATCAGAAATAACTAGGCAACGTATTTATCCATCACTTTTGAAAGCCACGGTGGTTATTGCCACAAGGAACAGTTGGACAGCTGGTTGCTATCGAAGAACTCAGGGACGTAAAGACCAAAAAGAAAAACTTGCAGTAAGATGCTTTCAGAACTCTTCAACATAAACAAGACCTAAAATTTACAATAAATTATGCAACAGGACTCAAAGTAGTTCAAGTCCAAGCTTACCTTACGCAACATTCTACTGCACGACACCAGTGAGGCATCTCATCATGAAGGGAACACAACTGATGGCAGGAACTGAACACTTTCTCAGCGTCACTGTACCAGCCAGCATCTGATAGGAACCCTCCTGGAAATTCAAGACCAAACAAACCTTTGGACACCATTCAATTGTAAAAGATTAATTTTTCTTAATTGGAAAGCTTGTGAAATTTGTACTAATATGCCCTTTCACTGCAGATTAAGAGTAAAAGAACAGGAAGAAGTGGGTATCCTGTGCCCAAATTAAGATATAGGAAGTCAGTGCTACCATAATTTGGAGACAGGATGACCTTGCAGTGACATGTTACTACATCACTTTACAAAGAAATATCGTGAGGTTCTATTCATACTATGGGGATTCTGTTGGGTTCAGCAACAGTCCTTGGTTTGAAGGGGATGAAATGTACATGTGAAAGGATTCATCTTCAATCAAAATATAACTTATTGGTATTATGTATATTTCTCTCCCTCAGTTTTTTGCCCAAAATATATATTAAATTAACCAAAAGTTTTCTTGTTGTGTACATATCATTTCTGCCAAATTTCTAATCCCTTCTGTGTATTTAAAAGAGTGTTGTTTAAAAACAGCTCCACTGAATCAGAACCTGACCAGAAAAAAAATATGTATATTTATATATATAAAATATATTTTAGAACTGTTTCAAACTCCAAAACCATGTCTAAACGTAATCTTCTAAAGATGTTCTAAAATACTTTATTTTATTCTTTTATGCCTTTAATTCAAGTTTAATTTAAGCTAAAGCATCATAGTTAAATGGCCTTGTACTTCATCACCACTTACCTAAAACAAAACCAATCTGGATTGCTTTGTCTTTTACATCAGAGTCTGATTCTGCTATGTAGGAGCACCATCTACTGAATGAATAGGCCAGCACAGAAGCAACTTTTACTCCATGATCCATCAGAGCCTGAAAACAGTGATGAAGCAAGTGTCTGAAAGGAAAGAAAACAGTATTTATTTAATATGTAATAAAAAACCCCTAAGTATTCCAGTGAGCTATTTTTTTAATGTTACATACTCAAGTCATAAATACTAAAAAAAAAATTAAAAAAAAATCTAAAACCCCTGAAGATAGTGCCCAGACCCATCTACCTCAAGACCAGTAGTATACAGTTGTTGCATTGTACGTTACAAAGCGGATTTATACAGTTCCGGAAACAGTGCAGGGTATTTTAAAAACAGAAGCCACCTACACACGCCATTAAAAACAGCCAACAAAATTTAAAACACAGATTTTAAAACAGGAAATGATCCATCATTCTGAATTTCAACCAAAAGCCAATTTCACAGATGTGAAACATATTCGGAAGCCTGTTTCCAAAGTTCTTAATTAAAACTGTGTAGAAACCAATAGTAAAAGGAGGTTATTCAGAGTCTAAGACCAGGAAAATACAATAAGGAGAAAGGTGATAGCTTTTTAAAAAGCTAGTGCTTATTCTGGATTCAGAGGAGAATACAGCCCAGTTACAAGTCTAACACAATGGGACTGTCAGAGAGATGGAGTTCCTCAGCTTAAGAAGTTTTTCCTATTATTTTGGCAGACAATCACACAGGCATATAGGGACAGATCCTTTATACATTTGCTATATTCTTACTGATTTAAGGCTTTCAAAAAGGATGAAGCTGAACTTGCATTTAGCCTTTTAATACAGCATATGTTCTGTGGGGTAAAGAGAACCGAGTATTGCAGCCACAGATCTTTTCAGCATAACATTGGAGGGTTGCCAAGGCCCCCCACAGGATTCATGTCTAGCATATTTTTGTTAAGTAAAACTAACAGAAAATTCATATGGGGGACAAATGCTACAAAGATTTTAATGGCTTTACCCATTTACCTAAAAACTAAGAGATGTGACAGAAACAGTGATCTGGAATTCAAAAGCCCTTCTGTGAAGTTGGAGTGGAGTTCTACTGTTCATTAGTAAAATATGAGACCATAGGGGAGGGGCACATTCTTCAAATTTAAGACCAGGAGTGAAGCATAAGAGCTGAACACCCAGGTAAAATGCCGACATATTTAAGCTCTGAAGAATGGCATAAAAGTCCGTTTACTTGTAGTAATTTTATATAGTGCTAACGACCAGCTGGTCCATAAAATTAGATTAGTTTTAAAGGGGTGTGTGTGTGTGTATTACACACCCAGTGTATCGGTGCATTTCTTTCTTTGGTGTCACATACTGGTCTTATTTTTCTACATTTTTACCTATCCCCTCTAAATGATGGTTAGAGTAATTTAACACATGTACCTTTCATTGAACCCTCTGCTGCCTTGTGAAGCATTGCAATGTAATTTTAAAGGGAATGTTAAAAAAAAAAGTGACAACCCTAACTGTGATCTGCCCTAGGCATCATGTTCTGTTTTAGCCATTACTTAAAAACAGCGATCGGGAAGTTTCGCTGTGTCCTGAATGATATAGACATAGTGACAATGGAACAGCGTATTTTTTGGTGTGGGGAAAGGGAGGAAGAAGATTTTATTTATTGATATTTTGGGTCATTTACAACAAGACATTACAATTACATTGCCCTGGCATGTATAGGTACCTGTTGTAATGCAGAATTAACAAGGTTAACTAACATATAACAATACATGGTCAGTGTAGAATATCAACAACATTCCCTTTTTTTCCTGAAGTATTTAAACACAACCTTAACACAGGGTGCGTATGGATGGGTGTATTTGTCTATCTAGCGACACACCCACCCATTTATATTCTCTTCTTTTGGCAGGGGGGTGGCGGGAGAAAGCTGGATGTGTTCTGGGGGGCAAAGGGGAGAGTCTCAGAATAGAAAACTGAATTTCCACCTTTCTCCCAAGATATATCAATCAACTGTTTCAAAATACCCAAGAGGGCTTAGCCCACTTCAGGAATGGCTTGGAAAGTCAGTTATTTCAATACATGAAATTTTGCCTCTATAGCCTGGCAACAATAGAAACCAGGCAAAGTAATGTAATGTCAGCTTTAAAGTCTTGCTAGCCACCCCAACCTCTAGGTACACATTTAGACCATTTTTGGCTTTAGAAAGATTAGGGAAATACCTTGCCAGGATTAAAATCAGATTTTCTTTAGAACCCCTGATATACTCAACTCCTAAAATGTAGAGAGTCATAGATGAATGCGTGTACGAGAAAGTAGCTATGGAAAAGATACAGATATGAATAGTTCAAGAACATTTTTTGTGTAATTTTTCCAAAAAAATGGGATTAAAACAAGACAGAAAAATGAAATGTGATTGAGCAATAATTTAAGATGGTTACCTTTTATCTAAAGCTCGTAACACCTTTGCAAAAACTTCTAGTTCACAAAATTCACTACCCAACTGGCATAAGCGACCTTGTTGGTAAAGCTGGAAGAAGCAAAAAAATTGAAAAAAGTTTAAAATTATGAAATCTACTAAACATTTTCTGAATAGTAAAACAGATATTTTACATTAATAGTAAAACATTATTCTAAAATCTTTACTTGCCACATCACCTGTGAACGACAGCGGACTAACTAGAACAAGAGTAAATAATCACAAGGGAGAGTTCAGTTACCAACAAACAATAACGTGCTATCGCTGTATTCTGTAGAAAAACAGATGTAAAGTTTCAAGGAAAGAGATAAGGTGGATAGTAAGTCACAAAAGGAGTTATCCAGCACTCTGTTCTAAAACATCCAATACGCCCTATTGTCCTTGCTGTCATTCCTTTATTGAACCAATTATGGCCACAAAGATACCAGTTCACTGGGCAACACAGTATATACAGTTGATCACACAACTGCACCATTCACACTTACAGTGGGGCCTAGCGAGGTGGAACAGGGGGATCCACCTAGGTACCCTGAAGCATTAGAATGGTTCTCAAATCTCAAAATTCAATTATAAATCCCAGCACATTGCTTTTGAAATGCCATATGAAAGAAGATCACACACGAATGCAGTCAGCCAATAAATCAGTAAACTTATTTAAAAATGATTACCAATTCCTTTGATTCCCAAGATGCTTCATAATGGAAAGCTGTTCAGATTGTCTACTTGCAACCATACCCGCACAGACTGGGATTGCATCAGATCTCGAAGGCTAAACAGAATTGGTCTGTGTTCATTCTTAACTCTAACACCATTCTATAAAATGCATGGTGGCAGACAAAGGGATATTGACAACTCAGAAGGTGTCCCTACTTTATCCCGTGCTGAAACGGACTATAAACCAAAATGAAAGTGAGTAGCCATTCTCCCCCAGTCAACTACATTTTCGAGCTGAAGAGATGTGACCGTTTTTCTTTCAAAGCCTGTAGAAAGAAGTATTTTAAAAACAGTTTTAGATGTATTATTTACTCTACACTGTCTGTAGCTCAGAAATATGAGAAACTTCAAATCAGCATTATTCTTTTAACAGTTTTGTACTGTTGGGAAAAATTAGTTATTGCTTGCCAATTCTCTGATTCTTGTGGAGCATAGGCCAAGTTGGTTTGTTTAGTACATTATGTACTTTTCTGTGCTCATCAAAACACTTAGTTTTGAGGGGGGAAAAGTTAGTTAAGAGATACTGGGATTGTTTAGCCTGCAGAAGAGAAGAATGAGGGGGGATTTGATAGCTGCTTTCAACTACCTGAATGGGGGTTCCAAAGAGGATGGCTCTAGACTGTTCTCAATGGTAGCAGATGACAGAACGAGGAGTAATGGTCTCAAGTTGCAGTGGGGGAGGTTTAGATTGGATATTAGGAAAAGCTTTTTCACTAAGAGGGTGGTGAAACACTGGAATGCATTACCTAGGGAGGTGGTAGAATCTCCTTCCTTAGAGGTTTTTAAGGTCAGGCTTGACAAAGCCCTGGCTGGGATGATTTAACTGGGAATTGGTCCTGCTTCGAGCAGGGGGTTGGACTACATGACCTTCAGGGGTCCCTTCCAACCCTGATATTCTATGATACTGTCGGTTCTTTTGGTCCAAAATTTAAGTTAAGCTAAAATAGTTTTATTTTTTATATAAATTACATAATACTGAAACAGATTTGTTGGGATATATATTTTTTCCTACAGTGTTTGTACTCAGACACATAACATCAGTGTGTTCATACATGAGAAACAGAAACCTAATCAAAACAAGACTGATCATTTCAATGTATAAGCTGAATGCAGAGCAGAAAGTAAGCTACATAAATGAAGATTAAATTTAATTTTTAAAAATTAAGTCATTAGTAATGTAAGGAGAGAAACTCATTTTACACAATATGTAAGTAGATTAGCACACCTTTAATGGACAGAATTTTTTAAGTACATACATAGCAGCACTTAATGTTGATTCTAGAAAACAGCAAGTTTGGATATTTTAATAAATCCTCCAATAAACCTGAAAACTCGCTGACCTAATAATGTCAATTGCAACAAACACATTTTCCTCTGAGTCATCTATTTTGTTGAAAAAATATCGCAACACTTTTTAAATGACGTAAAGTTTCATATAACGTTACCCTTCAAATACATACGGCATTTCTTCTATACTTCACAGGATTAAGGTCATCAAAGAAGGGGAGTAACTCACTGCACTACTAAATGTTCCTCTTTTGTCAGAAGGAGGACATTGTCTTAGAATAAATGCATAAAAGTAAGTACTTCCATTTTCCTCAGCCTAGCTGTCTAAAAGTCAATGAAGTAACAGCTTTACATCAAAGAATCTGAAGTGTATTTTCTGTAATTAAAGAATTGCTCAATCACAACTTGAATTTCAATAACACCAATGGAGGCAGATGTCTTGCTGAATGAGGTCATTTGTGAAAGGAACTAAAAAAGTTACCAAGCTGCATTAATATTGATTTAACAATCACAAATACTACTTTAGTGTTCAATATGTACATTGCTCCATTAAAAAAAAAATTCCAAGATTTTTTTTTCTTCCTTTTTTCTGGCAAGCCATTATTAAAGCAAGTTAAAAAGCATTAGTCCCTTTTTTGAGACTCCCACACTGCTAGCATCATAAACTCATCCCTACACTCCCAAACATCAATTGTAATTAAAATCCTTTTAATAAAAATATTTCTAAAATATGGGTACACAATCTTATAATATATGTATTGTAAAATTTCTCTCGTATTTTACTTGTGTTTTGATTTACAGGCTGATGAAGATATGTGGAGTTTTAGTCAATACTTCATAATTTTAAAATCAGAGTCAAAAATCTATATAAATACATATATAATTTGTCTTGGGAAAAGTTACTGATATTTGCTTTTCTACAACTGATTCCTGCAGATCTCTTTTCTTCTTTCAGTGGCATAGACTTGCATACCTGCCACTCAAATGACAAACTTCCATTTTCCCTAGTGTAACCCGAAATTCTGACTGCTTGGCATATTTACCATCCACTCCCTATTCTGCAAATACTGGCAAAAAATTTAAAGGAAGTAACCCAGATTAAGTCTACTTAATCTGTGGTGGTATGAATGCTGCATTTTCAAACACATGGTAACAGATATCTGATTTAGAAAAGAAAGGGAGACTTCAAATTATGATGAGTAGCAGGCAGTTTTTCTAGAAGATTCATGCATCCGATGAAGTGAGCTGTAGCTCACGAAAGCTCATGCTCAAATAAATTGGTTAGTCTCTAAGGTGCCACAAGTACTCCTTTCCTTCTAATAAGCACAAGCACATTCAGAAACCCTTGGAAACAGGATTTCCACTGTTATCCAAGTTTCTCAAACCTGCGCCACATGACCCAAGAAAGGAAGAAATTGTTCTCTGTTGGAAACCCACACAGAGACTGAGAATTCATGATCACAAGGCCAGCTAGTTTATTTGAAACAAATGTCAAGTTCAAGGGAAATATCCATTGTCAAGCATTGTTGTAGTTCTGAATCTCTCAGAGTATTTGTTTCTTGAAAGAAATACTTTTTCTGACACAAGCTTAAGCTATCTGGTGTTTAAATGTAAACTCACGTTCAACAATTAACTCCGGTTTTCTGCCTTAGAAGCCATTGCAGAAATTGATATCAGTTACTGCGGTAGATCATTTAATGGCCATCTACAGAAAAATGACATAGGACTCGTCTAGAATGGTTTCCAACTGTATCAAAAAATAAAGGTGCTGCAGCAGGGGTGGGCAATCTGTGACCCCTCAAGGTCATCTGATTGAGGGCCACGAAACATTTTGCGGACGTTGACCGTCCCCAGGTACGGCCCCTGCCTGTTTACGGTCAATGTCGGCAAAATGTCTCGTGGCCCTCAATCAGATTACCCCGATGGGCCGCATACTGCCTGCGGGCCACAGGTTCTGCACCACTGTGCTACAGCAACATTAAGTCTTGGCACTTCATGCATGGCTTGATATTTTTAAATTTAATAACAACCCAAACCACACGGGCCACATCCGGCCTGCGGGACCCTCCAGCCCAGCCCCTGAGCTCCTGGGCCCGGGAGGCTCGCCCCCGGCCCCTCCCCCACAGCCTCAGCACACTATGCTGCCGGAGTAGTGTATTAGAGTGCTCCGCGTAGGAATGTGCTACTGGTAGCAGTTACAGAGAGCCATTTAATATACTACACCCAGCGCAACACTCTGGGCAGCGCGGCTGCAGCGCCACCAGCCGCCTGTGCTCTGTGTGGTAAGGGGGCAGGGAGTGGGGGGGAGGGGTTGGATAAACAGGGGAGTTTGGGGGGATGGTCAGGGGTGTGGATGGGGTCGGGGTGATCAGAGGGCGGGGAGGGGAAGTCAGGAAGGAGGGGGGGTTGGATGGGGTGGCGGGGGGGCAGTCAGGGGCAGGGGTTCCAGAGGCGGTCGGGGACAGGGAGCGGGGGGGTGGATGGGGCTGGAATCCTGGCGGGGGGGCACGGATAGGGGGCAGGGGCACAGCCTCCCCTAACTGGCTCTCCATACAATTTCTGAAACCCGATGTGGCCCTCAGGCCAAAAAGTTTGCCAGCCCCTGCACTACACACAGCTATAAGACTATCATATGTTCTTCAAAACAGAGTTCTGAGACTGACACTACTCAATCCTAAAATGGAGAAAATCTCTTTAAAAAGACATCATCATACAAGCTGGGTGCCGCTGAATCTCATGAGGATTCCCCACCTCCACAACACAACCACACACACACACGAGGATCCCTTGACAAAGGATTGTTTATAAAAAACAGTACGGACAGTAAGAAGAAAGTCAACCATCATCACCCTATCAAATTATATGAAGTCAGTCTGAAAAATGGAATGCTCTATATTTCTAGAAATAAGTTGACATTTTTAATATGGTCAGATATGCCAATATTCCAGTGAAGAGCACAACAGACTTGTCTATAACTAAAATAAAGGAAAGAGCTGCTAAAAAAATTAAAGCATTTGTCTTGTCAAAATGATATACATCACAGTTTCTAACCTGCCTTCGGGGGGCGCGGGGGAACCCCACTGTTGACACTATAGCATAGAATAATTCTTTTAGAAATCTATGTCTATTATTTTAGCTACAGTTGCTAAATTTGCCAAACACTACACCTAACTTTAGAATGCACACTAATCTTCATTCCCATTTACAATGGCCAGGGAAATTCAACAGGGCTTGTCTACACTATGGGCACTACAGGGGCACAGCTGTTGCGCTGTAGCTATGCTGTTTTAGCACCATGTAGATGTTTTTTACAGAGATGGAAAGGGTTTTTCTGTTGCTGTAGCTAATCCACTTGGTAAGTCATGGTAGCTAGGTCAATCTGATTTTAAAAGTAGACCAGGCCCAACATGGCACCTTTCTAGCTAACCACACTTAAAAACATTTCTTGGTACTAAGAAGGTAGGCTGTGATCTTGCCAAAACTCAAGGTTAAACAGACCAGTCAGTATTGGATATGAAAACTCAGGAGGCTAAAGTAAGGTCTTCTCTACAAAGAAACTTGCACTGCTTTAATAAATCAGTTTAGTTAAACTACTGCAAACCCTCATGTAGGCACTTAGTTTAATAGTGGCTTTTACTGGTTTAGCTTAAGACATTCAGGGGGTTGCACTACTTAACTAAACTGGTTTAAATTCATACCTGGGGTTAACCAGGGCAACTCTCTGTACAGACAAACCCTGTGATGTTGGCAACGCAATTGGCACTTAAAGGCAATGATCTTGCAAACTCACATACTACTAAAGTGCTTAAAATTGAGTTTTATTCAAGTCAATGGGTCTACTTACATGGACACATTTTTTCAGGATCAGAGCCCAAGTCAGTATGGAACAAATACCAAAGTACAGCACTATTGTGCATTTACTCATGACATTGCGTGAGAAACAAACAAACAAAAAAAAAGGTAAAACACCATTGTGAGTTTCTCCTTCCTCCCCACCCCAAATAAAAAACAATCAGCTCTAGTTCTTATTAAATATTCAGTGGTGCTTCTTGTTAGACCAAGAGTACTAGCTACTAGTCTAAAGCAACACACTATTTTACCCAATACACCCCTAACCTTTCAGTTGGATCTTGTAGTTCCCTTCCCCCTTCCAGCCCTCCCTCCCCCCATTGATGTTAACATGGTATGGTATGCTGTTAAACATGTGCTGAATTCTACCTTACAATTGGTAAGATTAGATTATTCTCATAATAGGCCTGCAAAGTGCTTTGAGGCCCTTCAGGATGAAAGGACATACATTATAAAATTATATTCTTCTACAGAAGTTGTAACAACATAGATTTATTACAGCATGACCACCAAGGTGGATGCTTGAAGATCTGACATGTAAAACACCTTCCTAAAGAAACTGTTGTGTACTTTACTTTTTATCGTGTCATGATAAAAAAAAAAAACCCTTAAATTTTTAAATCTATTATAGGCAACAGCTAGGATTATTACAGAGATTAGACATTTTCCTAGTTTATTTACTTTGTACATTTCACAGCACTTTGTATGCTGTTTCACTCTTTCCCATGAGCAGTCAGTTTCCTCTGTATGTGCAACTGTTAACAAAGAAAGAGACAGAAACATTTTCACAGAGAAAGGAAAGTGTGCTTTTAAAAATTGGTAGCAAAATTTGGAACAGGTGTACTACTTAAAAACTTATTTTTTTCCCTTAAACGGATAGATTTCAAGTTTAGTGCATCCCTTTGAAAGACTTTTCCTCTACTCATTTCCAACACTATTAAAATACTGTGTATAAATAGGACAAAATTGAGAAATGTAAAGTCAATGTAATCTGGAGACAATTTTTACTTTAGCAGGAGAAAAGTTATATTGCTTCTGTATTTGGCTCAAGTATGATTCTTACTGAAATACTCTATCCTGTTCTGATTACCACAGTTCCAAGAAGGATGTTGAAAAATTGGATGGGGTTCACAGAAGAGCCATAAGAATGACTAAAGGGTTGGAAAACATGCCTTATAGCAAGAGATTCAAGGAACTCAATCTATTTAGTTTACCAAAGAGAAGATTTTAGGCTGACTTCCCTCTCATGGGGAAGAGATATCTTATAATAGAAAGGGTTCAGAGTAGCAGCCGTGTTAGTCTGTATTCGCAAAAAGAAAAGGAGGACTTGTGGCACCTTAGAGACTAACAAATTTATTTGAGCATAAACTTTCGTGAGCTACAGCTTACTTCATCAGTTGCATTCAGTGGAAAATACAGTGGGGATGTTTATATACATGGAAAACATGAAACAATAAGTGTTACCATACACACTGTAACAAGAGCGTGATCACTTAAGGTGAGCTATTACCAGCAGGAGAGCAGGGAGGAAAAAACCTTTTGTAGTGATAATCTGTAGTGAAGAATTGCAACTTTTACGTCTGTAATCGAGTGACCAAAGAGATTGAGAACACTTCAATCTCTTTGGTCAGTCGATTACAGACCTAAAAGTTGCAATTCTTCAACAAAAAAACTTCAAAAACAGACTCCAACAAGAGACTGCTGAATTGGAATTAATTTGAAAACTGGATACAATTAACTTAGGCTTGAATAGAGACTGGGAGTGGATGGGTCATTTACACAAAGTAAAACTATTTCCCCATGTTTATTTCCCTCCCCCACCCCACACTGTTCCTCAGGCGTTCTTGTCAACTGCTGGAAATGGCCCACCTTGATTATCACTATAAAAGGTCCCCGTCCCCCCCACTCTCCTGCTGGTAATAGCTCACCTTAAGTGATCACTCTGGTTACAGTGTGTATGGTAACACCCATTGTTTCATGTTCTCTCTGTATATAAATCTCCCCACTGTATTTTCCACTGAATGCATCCGATGAAGTGAGCTGTAGCTCACAAAAGCTTATGCTCAAATAAATTTGTTAGTCTCTAAGGTGCCACAAGTACTCCTTTTCTTTTTGCTTATAATAAAAAGTTCTTCAGTCTAGCAGACAAAGGTATAACAAGATTCATCAGCTAAAAGTTGAAGCTAGCCAAATTTAGATTTTGACACTCCATCACTGGACATTTTAAAATCAAGAACTGCATATTTTTCTAAAAGATGTGCCCTAGATCAAACAGGAATTAATTCAGGGCACTCCCACGGCCTATGTATCATGCAGGAGGTCTGCCTAGATCAGGGGTCTCAAACTCAAATGACCACGAGGGCTACATGAGGATTAGTACATTGGCCCGAGGGCCACATCACTGGCATCCCGCCCCCTGCTGCCCCGGCCCCGCCCCTTCCATGAGGCCCCGCCTCTTCCCACCCCTTCCCTGCCCCCATTCCCAGGAGGGGTTCAGGGTGCGGCAGGGGGCTCAGGGCAAGGGGTTGGGGTGCAGGAGGGGTTTGGGGTGCAGAGAGGTTCAGGGGCCGGACTCTGGCCCGGCGCACACCGGGGGGCAGGGCAGGCTCCCTGCCTGCCAGCCGTGTCCCCGCACTGCTCCAGGACATGGCCGGAACCTGCGGGAGGGGAGGCACAGGGGTCTGTGTTGCCCTGGCCGTGCCTCCAGGCACTGCTCCCTGCAGCTCCTGTTGGCCGGGAATGGGGAACCGCGGCCAATGGCAGCTTCGGGGGAGCTACCTGGAGGAGCGGCCAGGGCAACACACAGACCACTGGGCCCCCTCCCCCAAGTCCCGGCTGCTTCCCGGAGTGGCGCGGGGGCAGGGCAGGCAGGCAGGGAGCCTGCCCTGCCTCCGGTGTGTGCCAGGCCGGAGTCGCTCTAGGTAAATGTGGGGGGGACCGCAAGGAGCTGGCGGGCTGCATGAAATAGCCCCGCGAGCCGCATGTTTGAGACCCCTGGCCTAGATGATCACAACAGTCCCTTCTGGTCTTACAATCATCTATGAATCCTTCCATGCCTGCACTGGTTGCTTTTCTGAAAGGTGCTTTTCTTGAATAAATGGGGAGGAGAAACGGTTGGGGAGAAAAATAGTCTTTTCCATTCCACACTTGATTTCTGCCCAAAGAGTACAGCATACTAAAACCGCACAAACATAAGGTTTGATAAAATCCTTGAAATCACACAGAACATTCACAGCAAAAATCCTACAAATGTAACCCATCAACTTAAGGCTTTTTCCCTTCACTGTAAGACACAGTGCTTATTTATGGCCTTGTTTATACTACTCTGGTCAGAAACCCTCAATCTGAAGGAATAGCTGCAGTTGTTTCACAGTTTATCTACCCTTTCCTCCCTCACTAAATTAACTGTCCAAGTGTCATGAGCCTTGGAACAAAACAAGATTTTTTTGTTACAAACATTTTCTACAAGACTGTAATTCATCAACAAGCAAAGTCAGCTCAGAGAGACACATGATTCGAGCAAACTCAACCATAGGATAGTATCACCACTGCTAAGAATCATTAAATACTGTTGCAAAGCAGAGTTGACATTTTATTGCAAGCCATGTGCTGTTTCAGCAAATTTCTATTTATTCATGTTGTTTTGCTCTAGAGGAGAATTGATTAGATAGACATAATACAACAGCTTTTATTAGCTGTGTGCGTTCCTCTTTTGGATTAGCAGAACACACAGTAAGAAAACATGGTACTTCAGCTACAGTCAAAACATGCATCGTGGCAATTCTAGATTAAGCTAACTCAGAACCTACCATTCATTTTGAAAAACACTCTCGAAGTTTTACCTCATAACTTCAATTAGACAGACGAAGTGATTACAGTGACATTGCTTTTCCCTAAATAGCTATTCTCACAGTACAAATTAATTTTATTGTAGTACAATTACTGAATGTTATAATTTTAAGTACCAATGTGTTGAAGCAAATTAATGCTATTCCCCCATTGTTCCTGTGATTAACAATCAGAAGACCTCAAAAGAATTATTTTTTATAAGTCAATTTAGCCCAACAACTTAAACATTTTTTAAAGGGAATTTTGACCAGGAGAACCCAAGGCTACGTCTACACTACAAATACTACAGCAGCACACAGCTGAAGCTATGCGAACGTGAACACTTGCTGCAGGGACAGAAGGGGATTTTCCACTGCTGCAGTAAACCCACCCCCATGCTAGGCCTAGGGAAGAATTCTTCCATTGACCTGGAGGTGTGTGTAATGGGCTATAGGGTGGCTTAACTAGATAGCTCAGGCGTGGGAATTTTTCACATCCCTGAGTGTCATAGCAAGGTTGACCTAAGTTTTAGGTGTAGACTAGGCCTAAGCATTTGAGGACATTCCACATTAACCAATATAAACCACACAGGTCATCCTCATTTGTCTATATTGGTACAAAACTGCAATCCAAGAGTGTAAAAAAGAAAACACTACAACTAACACAGTTTTCAAATCTTCAAATGCACCAAAGGAGCAAGAGAGTCCAGAAAAAAAGCATACATGGCCAGAAAAATCATATACGTCATTGCTTACAATGTCCTGTTAAATCAGACCATTGGTCCAGCTTGTCCAGTATCTTGTATTTGTCAGCAGCAAATACCAGATTCTTCCAAACAAAAAACAAAAAAAAACCCCACACCCCCTACATATATTTCCTTTTGTTGAGTCCCCGTATGTTATTGCTTTGTGAAGAATCTGTGCTCCTTACAGTCTTCCAAAGTTTTCACTAATTCAAATAAGTGTATCATTGGCAAACTTCACCAGCTTGCTGTCTACTTCTTCCTCAACGTCACTGATATCAAACACTGGTCCCAATACTGCCCTGGAACAAACCAATATCAGCTCCATTTGTCATTACTTACCACAACTACAATGCCTATTGCTCAAAATTAACATGGTCAGGTTGAAATACAGACAAACTTAAAAAATATAACTGAAAGTTGTTCCAAGTATTTTACTTCCTGCTGTCTATCTTTTTCAAATGATTTTTGTTTCACAACCATATTTTAATCAATGTTTTTCTCTCCCCTATTGCCCCATGCAAAACCCCACAAACAGGGAAAATGGACATAACTAATTATATAAGAAAAACAATTAAACTGGGTTATGTACAAAGTGCTGGCAAGTGCACAAAGGAAACTGAAAGAAGTAGAAAAATATTTTCCCTTTAATCTCAGTTACTTCTTGTAATAAAATAGTTTTAAAGCTTTTCAAACAGAAATGTGATTTTTTAAAATATATTGATAGTGTTCCTTTAACTAGTTTTTAATCTATGTTAGAACTCTGCACCTAACTCAACTGTGATTTTCCTTAATAGTCACCAGGGCCGGACACCCTGAGTGAACTTGTATTTTGGCTCAATTTCTTTGAGTTTGAGACCAGCAGCATCGGGCGCAGGGTATGAGGATCAGTTCCGGGCTGTAAAGCCCAGGTGGGCTTCACAGGAAGGTGTTTCTGAACCCAGGGGCTCCCATGGCCATATACCCCCTGACCACCTAGAAGGAGGAGAGCAGGTGTGCGGCCACCACTCATGCCCGTGGGAAAGGCGGACCTAGGGGCTGGCTCACCTGCTCTGGTAGCTCTAGATGGCATTGCCCACACTCTGCCCAGCTGGCCCCGGCTGGCCAGGTGCTCCAGCCCTCGGCTCGCCTGCACTCATCCCCGTTCCGGCAGTCCAGACCTGGTAGCATAAGGTACTTAGATGGTACCGCCTTAACCGTTGGGCAGTTGCCTACATCACCCATCTATAAGGCTGGCCCTGATTGTCACTTATGAGGGACACTTTCTAAAACTTCTTGAAAATCCAAATAATAGATCCACAAAATTGCCTTTAGCCAGTTAGTCAAGTGCTAGTTTCCTTAAAGTCAAGTTGATACGGCACTGATAATTCGCTTACATTTAATAAGAGGGCCTTGCTCTGCTTTTAAACACCTCAACAATTTATTAACAATGCTGTAGGAGGACAAACATACTTCATATAAAGGACTCTGCTGTCCCAGTAACTTCCCAGGATAGTCCACTTCTTATTACAAGTTGCTCACTAAACACTTAAGTCCACCAAAAATAGTACTCCACAACCAGATTCAACTCCCTGAATAGCCTAAGAGAAAATATAAGTTCTGTCAGCAATTCTCTCCCTCCATTTTAAAGAGCATAAGAACGGCCCTACTGGGTCAGACCAAAGATCTGGCTAGCCCAGTATCCAACAGTGGCCAGTGCCAGGTGCCCAGAGGGAATGAACAGAACAGGTAATCATCAAGTGATCCATCCCGTCGCTCATTCCCAACTTCCGGCAAAAATACGAGGGCTGTCAGTTTGAGTGTCTCTGCTAATTTCAAGTGTTGCTATACTACACAGGGAAAGAGGCAGTCTTTCAGGTCCTAGGGCCCAAACTATTAAATGTTATACTTCTCAATGCCACATGAGAGGCTTTAAATAAATTCTCTATTTTGACCATTATTCCTACCTATGATTTCTTATTTCAAGTGAACTGGCTGGGAGACCTGGAACTTTAAGGAATAACAGAACTATTTTGAAGTTTGGAGGCTATAAACATTGTAGTTAGTGATGGTTTTGCAAATGGTTATATTGACCATTATATATAAAACAGATTTACAGCTTTGAAGGGTCACAATTAGTTAATATTAATAATCCTGATGAAGGCGGAATGAGACCAGGGTTAATTACCACACTTATTTTTGCAGAGCGTGCGGTGAAATTTTTCATAAACACAAATGGTTATAAACTTAGTGGGATTTTGGGGAACCCCTGCATATCAATCTAACCCTTATTTGCAATCACAGATTGCAGGAGGTCGGACTAGATGATCATAATGGTCCCTTCTGACCTTAGTATCTATGAATCTATGAACCTTTAGACATCTACAGCTAGAAAGAGGTTCTCTCTCCAAAATCTGAAAGCAAGTACAGGTGAGTCACATCATACGCGCATTTAACTTACATGAATTCAACTATACGAGCTCGGAAAAAAAAAAAGAAAGAAAGAAAAAAGAAGAACAACAAGATACCTGTAAATAGAGTGGGCGATTCTGCCCACCATTCCACTCAATGAGCATATGTCCCTGAATGAGCATGAGATGGGAGATGTGAATCTGCTGTTCCCTCAGTCAGTCTCAGTTCCCGTGTGCCTCTCAGTGTGAGCATCTTGCCACCGCTGAGTGTGATTCTAGTGTTTAAAGATACTGTACTTATTTTTCATACAACATTGCCCCTAAACACAAGCCAACTACTTCATCTGGTGCTCAGCCGAAGAAACAGCGATCTGTTCCAACGCTGGAGGAAAAACTGGCTGTGTTGGACTTATTGAGAGACAGTATGTCGGTCTCCAGAGTGGCGCGTAAATATGGCCACAAGGAATCTAGCATCCGTTCCATCAAGATTCGAGAGAGAGAAACTCATCAAGCCGTGGCTTCAAGTGCTCCAATAATTGCTCAGGTGACGAGCCAGTTGCATGATAAGACTTTAATGAAGACTGAAAAGGCTGGAAGACATGAACCATAAATGTGTGCCTATCGATGGCAACACGTTGAGAGAAAAGGCTCTTAGCCTCTACGTGATGTTCAAACCTCCTGCCGAAGAGGGACAGCCTTCTGATGAGAAGCAATTAAAAGCAAGCCAAGGTTGGCTTAACAGTTTTAGGAACTGCTTCAACCTCAAAAACGTGCAGACTACTGTGAAGCTGCATCTGCCAATGAAGAGGCAGCAGAAGCCTACCCCAAACAATTAAAGAAAATCATAGAAGAAAAGGGCTATCTTCTGGAACAAGTTTTTAATGCTGATGAGACTGGGCTCTTCTGGAAAAAAAATGCCCAACCGCACTTACACTTCGAAATCAGAAAGACAAGCCCCTGGCTTCAAAGCAACTAAAGACTGTGTTGTTATGTGGCAATGCGGCTGGGCATTTAATAAAGCCGGGCCTGCTCTACAGGGCTGCAAATCCCCGTGCCCTAAAAGGCAAGAACAAAAATTTCCTGCCTACGTTCTGGCAATCAAATAAAAAGGCTTGGGTGATGGCAGCATTATTTCTGGATTGGTTCCACAAGTGTTTTAGTCCGGAGGTCAAGCAGTACCTCGAAGAGAAAGGACTTGACTTTAAAGCACTGCTGATCGTAGACAATGCTCCTGGCCACCCTGCGGCACTCCGGTTAGCGCATAACGACACTGAAGTGGTCTTTCTCCACCCCAATACCACCTCCATCCTCCAACCTCTCGACCAAGGTGTGATTCGCTGTCTCACGGCCATGAACACGAGGCTTACGTTCTCACGGATATGTAGCGCTATGGATGCCAATCCCAATCTTAATGTGATGGAGTGTTGGAAGTCCTTCAACACTGCCGATTGCATCACTTATATTAAACAGGCAATGGATGCAATCAAGCCTGAAACAGTCAATGCATGTTGGCGAAACCTATGGAAAGAATGTGTGAATGATTTTAAAGGTTTCCCGACCATTGACAAAGAAGTGAAACGCATTGTTCAGGTGGTCAGGCAAGTGGGTGGTGATGGCTTCGTCGACATCCTTGAGGAAGAAATTGAAGAATTAATTGACGGCCATAGAGAAACACTGACTAACGAGGAGTTAGAGGAACTGATAAAATCGCCTACAGAAGATGAAGATGACGATGACGAACAGGAAGAGCCAGCAAGCTGGAATTTTCATAAATTTGCTGAAGTGTTCCAAGCAGCGAAACACTTGCATGATTTAATTTCTGAATACGATCCCTCTATGGAATGAAGCCTCAAAATCACATGTACTATTACTGACAATTTGAGACCGTATCAAGAAATGTTTGAGCAGCTCAAGAGACAGAGACAGTTGCCAATCACCATGTTTTTCAAGGAAAAACAACCAGCAGCAGACGAGCCTACGCAATCAACTTCTCAAGCTGAACCAGAGCTGAACACTTTGTCTCCGACTCGCTCTCCATCACCCAAGCTCTCCGTCTCCTGGGTCGACATCAAGCCCTGACGACCCCCTGTAATTACCCCCTGTAATTAAAAATATAGTACTGTAAAATTATATTTTGCATATGTACTCTATTATACATATTACCACACAGGGTTGTATACACAAAACCATGTACAGTATATTGTACTCTTGGGCAATTTAAGGGATTTTCAAGGGTAATTTTGACTATAAGCGATTTTCGCCTTACACGCTAACTTTAGAATCTAACCCCCCACGTAAGATGAGACTCCACTGTATATGCCATTTACGCATTTATATTCCACTCCATACTATCTGACATTCAATATTGCTCATGCTCACCAATCAGACAATTACTTTTCCTCAATTATACCCAGAGAATAGATACCAAGGAGTAAAAAGTGTTAACAATTCACTGGGGCCCTATCTCCACAGGACCAATAATTATGTAAATACAGTAAACGCTCAGCCAAGGTTTTCTTAGGGCTTGCCTCCATGATGGCAGAGGCATTAGAAGTTCTTCAGTGTTCTTTAACGTAGTCTTGTTTAAAACAGTTCTTTATTAACTCACACTAGGGAACTCTAGCGTGCATCAGCAGGGTCAACACAGGCCAGTTAACGCACAATATGCTTGTGTCCATTAGAATTTACTGGCAAGTGGTGAGGACTAACGCACAATGTAGACAAGCCCTTAGACTACTAGTGAATTTTGGTTTTCCTACTTAACGCATCTTAAAAGGACTCTGCCCTCTGAAAATTAGGCTTCCTTAAAGCGTCTCAACTTGGGGACTGAAAATCACTAACATTTTGAAAGTCTTGGCTGTTTAAAACAAACCGAAAAAAACCCCAACCCCACCCAAAATCACCCCCTACCCCAAAACCCAAAATGGTTATAATACAGTTTGGCTTCAGCCGTAGTTCTGGCCAACGGTATCATAATCTGATTCAGCCACATTATTGGTTTGTATTGCAATAGTACCTAGGAGCACCAATCAACGACCCATTGTACTGGGTGCTCTGGAGACATGCAGTAAAAAGACAGTCATTGCTCCAAAGAATTTACAGTCTACAGCCTGATTTTACAAGAAGCTTCATGTACCCACCTCCCCACACACACTGAAATGAATGGGGCTCTGCATAAGTGCAGAGTTTCTTCTAGCACTTGAACCTAAATTAGACTACATCCACGGTTAAACCATACTTAAGGACATGACGAAAGACTCAAAGTGAAAAATACAGATGACAATACAAACTATTATGCAAGACATTCAACAAACAGTGTCATGTAGTTTTATTTACTCTACATGTGGAAATTACATAAATCAACATTTTATTTAGTGGAAATGCAAGCTGTACACATTTTCCAGATTCCTGAGATTCTAAATTTTGATTTTTGGTATATTCTTTAGCAAAAATATATTTTTAAAAGTGGATGCAAGTTGGGTCCCTGATTAGTGTGACAGAAAAACCATTCTGGAGGTCAGGTAACACTGGAACAAGGTTTGCACGTTCACTTCTTAGCCGCTCCCAACCAGGGCAACATACTCCTGTTCATAAGCATAAAGGGGAGACGAGAGAGAAGTCTCTCTTTATCCATCAGATGGATTGGCTTGTTCCATTATGGAAAAAGAACAACCAAAGCGAATCAGATTCAACCTGAACACATAGTAAAAGAAGTCAGTTACTTATTAACCTCCCTTACAGATCAGGTTTCAAGGATTCAGGAATAAAGGCAGTGAATATAAAATAAAAAAGAAAAAAAATCAATACTACCCCTAAAAGCGTCTGTTCCTTGTGCATCTTTAGTGATTACTGAAATATACCCACTGCTTGTGAAAAAAATACCAAGAGAGACAGCTCCAGCAAATTCTGATTATCAGTGGTTACAGCTATTGGCAGTTTCAAAAACAAAACAAAAAAAAAATCAAAGCACTCCTTCAGGTTAGTCACAAAACAGTGTTAAATTAATAGCTCACCATAAATCACTCTCTACAGCCATACTATCTATGAGTGTATGCGCGGGAGAGAGACTTTTCTGTATCCCTTAGCCTAACACATAATGCAGATGAATAATATCTAGCATATGTAAATTTCCTTGCCTGTTACTCTCTGATAGGAAATGTTTTCCCCTCTCAAGTGATCATCCTTACCTCTGAATACTGCTACTCTAGGCTGACAGGAGGGCTGTTATCTGTCTCAAATATATTTCTGAAAAAATGTTTGTTTTCCCTTTAAAGCACTCTAGGTTTCTTTAAAAGCTTTCTGACCTGAGCGTGAAAAGGCAATGTCCCACCTCAGGACACTACTAGGGGGCTCCAGAACCTCCTGCTCCCTAGGATGCTCATTTTGAAGACTTCTTTGATATGAAATGCCAGTCTAGTGGACATGGCCAGTGCAGTGAATACACCTTTTATACTGACTCTAGATTTAGGGGGAAGAAGAAGAGTCTCCCCCAATCCCTGCAAATGACAAGACGGCGGTCAACGAACTAAGTGGTTTAAAGCAAGGTCCCAACCTCTTCACCTGATGGCTGTTTCCCCAGTAGGTCAGTGGAGAAAGTATAAGGTGGGGACGTTTCTGGTCCCTCTACCCTGAGCATCATCTTACTCTTCTTCCCCCAGCCCCAACACACAAAAGGAAAGACTTCCCCCCCCCACCCCACCTCGAAAAAATAAGCTCGCCCTCCCAAGTCTCCCTCTCTAAAAATGAGGGGAGGCCTCCCTTCTCCCCCCCTCCCGCCAAAATAGGGCTCACTCTTCCCCCACAATCCAGTGTCCTCCCCCGCGAAATATTTGGGTTCACCCCCGCCCAATCACCACCCCCTACAGGGGATCCCCACCCAGCCCGCCCCTCCCTGTCCGGCGGGGGAAGGAGAAGCAGCAGCAGCAGCAGCCCTCGGCCCTGACTGAACCTCAGACCCAGGAGCCCCCCCCCCTACGGCCCTAGCTGCGGCCGCCCCACGCTCCCCGACCTGAGGCTAGCCCCGGGGGGCAAACAGGGCCTGAGGCCCTCCCCTTGGAGGGGCCCACGAGCGGGCTGTCGGGGGCAGGGAGCGGATCTGCCCCAGGCCGCGGCCCCCCTCACCTTGTAGTACACGTCGAACTGGATGTTCTCGGGCAGCGAGCGGATGTCGCGGCGCCGGGCCCGCCCGTAACTATCCACCACGGCCGAGATCGCCGTGTTATAGAGCGTCTCCGGCACCCACTCCAGCTCCACCGCCGCCATCTTGGGTGTGCGGAGCTGCCACCGCCGCCCCCTCCTCCCCCCCCGCCCCACCCCGCACCCGGGGGGCTCCCACCGCCCAGCAGCGCCCGGACGCTCTCTGCCCGCGGGGGGCCAGGAGGATGCGGCGGCCGCAGCGGCGCCAGAGAGCGCGCACGGCGAGGGGGTGGGGAGCTGAGGCGGGAAGGCGCGGGGAGGGGGGTGATTTGCTCCTGCTGGGCCGCAGCCGGGGGGGAGGGGCGGGAGAGAAGGGGGGGAAGGGCCGGCAGAGGGGCGCCCGGGGGAGGTGAAGGGGCGGAGAGGGAGGTGATGAAGCCAGGTGGGGGATGGGGTGAGGAGTCTGGGGTGAGGAGACGGTGTAAGGAGAGGGGAGGTGGGGTAGAAAGTGGGGGGCAGAGAGGGGAGAAAGGGGGCATGGGGGGGAAAGAGGTGCATTTCGGGCACGGAGGGGGGGGAAGGGGTGCATTTTGGTGGGGTGGAAGAGGGAGATGGTCGGGAAGAAAAGCTGGGAAGATGTGGGGCGAGGGGAACTTATGGAAATACAGCGGCCTAAAACTGGTGTCAGTGAGAGGAAAACTCGGCTCTTGTTGTGGAGAGAAGAAGCTGTGAATTAGTCACTGGTGCCATGCAATGCCCTGTCCTCACCAAATTGGCGGCTAAATTATTTTCCTGATTCGTGTCGTGTTTGTGTCCAAAAAAACCCAGTGGGGGCTGTCCCTGCTTTGAAGGAGGTGCAGCCTAATAAAAGAAGGGGTGGATGCGGGGAGAGGGAGAGCATAAGAGCAAAAAGGTCCAGGGAGGGCTGTAAATATTCAGTAACTTCCTAACCTGGAAATGTAATTTTCTTTTTTTCAGTTATGAGCTAAAATGTGGATCCCAGCCTTGTCTTCACTAAGAGAAAGGGTGGGTTTTTGTTTTTTTTTTACCATGTATTAATACGTGGTAAAATTCTAGTGTGGATGAGATTATTTGTGGTTTTAGCAGGTTGAGGTCACAAACACTAGGGAGAAGCAGGAGCTTAGTTTTACCTCAACCTACTAACGTGTTAAAACTGCCTTGTCCTTACTGGAATATTATATTGTGTAAATTACCATGTGTTAGCTAAAACAGGGTGAAATCTAGCTTTTTTCCTCCTACGGTGGATGCAAACTTTGACTGATTATGGAAATGACACTAGAGCTGAAGAAGAGTTCTGTGTGGTTCAAAAGCTTGTGTCTCTCTCACCAACAGAAGTTGGTCCAATAAAAGACGTTACCTTACCCATCTTGTCTCTCTACTGTCTTTACCCACTCTCCCATTTTTCTCCTTACCATGTTGTTTCAGAGTTATTTTCTCTAACTTGCCTTCTTGATAGGGCCTACTGATGCCATTAAGGATTGTGATAGCTAGTTCTCTGCTACAGTTCATAGACTCATAGACTGTAGGAACACAAGGAATATTAGGATCATCTAGTCTGAAAAAGAAGCCTCTTTGCAGCCCCCTACCCAAGCAGAATACAGGCAGAAAGTAGGAATATGCACAGCAGACATTCTCAGAAATCTGCAGAGTGTAGGTCTCATAAAGTGAATTATTATGGCTCAGGATTGATGGCAGCAATTAAATGCCATGAGTTAAACCATGACTTTGAGTTAGGGACTTCTGTATTGTAAATGTTTTTATTGCAAACATGGATAGATAAAAACACACATCTATAACTGTTTGGAAATGGTGTTTCAGCCTCGATCCAGGCTTAGTCCAGCCTGCCATGGCCAATGTCGGATTGCTGCCAACAACATATTATTTTATCCTTCCTAAAAGTTCCAAGGGATGGGGCTTTCATCTGTTTCCAATAATCTTGTAGATGTCACTGTCAAAGGTGTTTGTTTTTCAAATATAGGTTGCGAGAGGATATTGTCCTTTTAGGATTTTTTCCCTTGACAGAGTATCAGTGACCATTATTTCTCTTCTCCTTTCCTTTTCTGTCTCTCAAAATGTTGGCTAGCATACTTCTGTTACTGTTCGATGATTGTGAGGCATCGATAACAGGATACATCCTCACTGGGTAAGAATGAGTTTCCCCTTAAGAATAAATGAATCAATTAAGGTATAATAGAATTATACAAAGGACCAGTACAATAAGTTTAATAATACTTACTACTTTATTCCTAATCTACTTTATTAATAGTCTTTTATATAACCTCAAAATACTTAAAAATTAATTAATCCTCACTAAAGCTCTGTGAGGTTATCCTATCCATTTCACAGATTAAGAGAAAGCAGTTGACTTGCCCAAGATTCATAGATTTCAAGGCTAGAGGGGAGCACTGATCATCTAGTCTGTCCTCCTGTACAACACAGGCCATAGAACTTCCCCAAAATAAAGATCGCACAATGAGTTAGTTGGTTTTTTACTATTTTAAATTTTACATTAATGGTTATTAACCGTGTTAAAAAGGCTCTCTGTGGATTTTCTGTACTTGTGTATTTCTCACTATTGGGAGAGATTTAATTTGAGAAATATACATTTCTTAACTCTCTGGAAAATGTTGAATAGGCAGGAGTGTGGTTACTTCTAATAATGTTATCTAAGTCTGACTTTGAGCTTGTTTTCCTGGTCTCAATTTATTAGAATGCATTATGTTCCATCTCAATGAGTTGTGTTGTTTGAGATTTGTCACTTGGCCTTATTATGTCTGACAAATATGCCTGCTTTCTTCATTTAGCTGGCTTTAATTATAGAAACTGGCTGACCTACTTTATTCACTGTAACTGTTCTGCACTGCTTACATACACTGCTTATCTGTTTTCATTTTTTGTAATAATCATCTACTCTTCTGGTTGCTAAAAAATAATTTACTCCTTTAAGCCATATTATTAATTTATAAGCAGAATGTCTACCATTCAATGACCTCTTTGATGCATTTCTATTGTATTAATAACAATTATGCATGCCCACGTTGCTAAAGTCAGAAGACATCTTTGGGTATGTCTACAGTACACAGACTATTCCGGCATATCATGTCACTTATGTAGGTACTTAGACTGTATTAAAGTCCCCCCTTAACCTTCTCTTTGTTAAGCAAAATAGATTTTAATCTTTGAATTTATCACTATAAGGCATGTTTTCTAATCCTTTAATCATTCTTGAGGCTCTTTTCTGAACCCTCTCCAATTTATCAACATTCTTCTTGAATTGTGGGCTCTAGAATGGGGCACAGTATTCCAGCAGAGGTCACATCATAACCTCTCTACCCCTACTCGATATTCCCTGTTTGTGCATCCCAGGATCGATTTGCTCTTTTGGCCACAGCATCACACTAGGAGCTCATATTCAACTACTATCCATGACAATTGCCAAATCTTTTTCAGAGTCACTGCTTCCTAGAATAGAGTCACCCGTCTTGTAAGCATGGCCGATGTTCTTTGTGCCTAGATGTATACATTTACATTTAGTGGTATTAAAATGCATATTATTAGGTTGCATCTAGATCTCTCTGAATAAGTGACCTGTCCTCTTTGTTATTTACCACTCCCCCATTTTTGTGTCATCTACAAACTTTATCAACTATGATTTTATGTTTTCTTCCAAGTCATTGATAAAAATGTTCACGTGCATAGGGCCATGAACTCATCCTTGTGGGATCCCACTGGAAACACACTTGCTCTGTGACAATTCCCTATTTACAATTACTTTGAGACCTAGTAGCCAGTTTTTAATCCATTTAATGTGTGCCATGCTAATTTTATATCGTTCTAGTTTTTTAATCAAAATGTTGTGCAGTACCAAGTCAAATGCCCTGAAAAAGTCTAAGTATGTTATGTCAATACTACTACCTTTATCACCCAAACTTGGTCTATTAATATAATACAAGTTATAGGAGTCTCTGTAGATACATTGACATAATCCGTAGTGTAGATACAGCCTACTCCAACCGAAGGGGTTTTTCCATTGGTACAGGAACACCACCTCACCAAATGATGGTAGCTACGTTGACAGAGGTATTCTTCCGTTTATATAGCTGTGTCTGCAGTGGGGGTTAGGTTGGAATAGCTGTGTCAGTCAGGGGTATACTTTTTCATACTCAAGTCAATAGTTCTTCTGCCATCACTTCAATGGGAGTACTGATCAGGCCTTTGTGCAGCAAAGACCCATCTTCAGAAAGAGCCTTACGTGAGTTTGTGGTATGGGATAGGAGAAAGAGTTCAATGACTTATATAGTCCCTGGTATTTTAAGTGTGTATATATATGTATATATAGAGAGAGAGATGTATAGGAAATAAACAAAAACAAAGAACACTGTCATCTTATAATATCTTGTAAACAAACTTCCTTTTTTCTCTAATACTTTGTATTATTTAAAAAATAACTTTTCATAATCCAAAGTACATGCCACATCTCATGTCTTCATTTACTTTTTCCATGTTTCAGTTTGGCCTTTGAAAAATCAGTGAAGAAACTAATCAGCCTAAAGTGAGGACAATGGAAATGTCATATAAGGAAATCAGCTCACAACCTCCTGTTTATAGTGTATTCTGAGTGCAAATGAGACCTTGATTGCTACAATATCATCTAAAAGTTCCTCTTGGAATAAATGCAGACAGGGAGAGTCTGTGGAGGAAATACAGAGGCATGAGTTCATGCTGATGTACTTTGATCCTGTTATTCCCATAGCCTAAAGTTTTCCAAAACTAAGCTTAGATCTCTAAAAAGTTGTCACTTCTGGCTAACATTGGACTATTTAAATTCACTCCTTACATACTTGAAGGTTGGACAAGCTGGTGGAACTGTTAGGCTCAGGTTTCCTTTTCTACCTCAGCTGGTGTACATGGGGGGAAAAATCACTTTTGGCAATGTGGAGGAAGGTTTAATCATTGTAAACAACTGAATTAATGTTCTACCGCTTAGTGCTTAAGCCTAGAAAGAAGAGGGGTGGACCTGCTTGAGTTTTTTTTTTTACCATGGCGCTGAACTCAAAGTGATGGTTCCTGAAAAACTAATGCCACAAGTTATATTGATATAACAAATTATATCAATATAATTTTAGTTGCTACTTATATATATATGTGTTTGTGAATAGAGATTTTTTTTGAGGATGTTTGTATGCATGTATGAAATAAATACTAAAGATCTATTATGAGGCTAGACATGAGTCTCATTGTTAGAGCAGCGAGCTAGTAGTCAAGACTCTTAGTTTCTTTTCTTAGTTCTGTCACTGACTAGTTCTGTGACCTTAGCTAAATCACTTAACTGTTCTGCCTCACTTTCTTCCACCTGTAAAGTAAATCTAATATCTACCTCACAGAGAGAAATGGGAGGCTTCTTTAACTCCCCTCATTTGGGAAGTATGCTATAATTAGAATACCTATCATGGTCCCTAGAATACTTTGGGTCAAAAAGATAAATACTTCTAAGGCATTTTGAGATTCTTTGGTGAAAGGTGCTCTATAAGTGCTTTGTCTGTTTTACAGGGGAAAAAAAGAATCCTGGATATTACAGATGGAAAAGTCCTCACCTAGTCCATCTCCTGACAAAACAGTGTTGTTCCTTACATTCATTTTCTAAAGGTAAGATACTTGCATGAATTCAGTTGATATATTCATAAAGATGAGAGATACCCATGTGTAATTGAAGCTTTTCATTTAAAATACCAGTGAAAAGTGAGATTTCTTAAAACGTTTGGATAATATTGTCCCATATTTGTATTTTCTCTGAAGCTTCTTAATCAAGATGAAGGCTTTAAGCTTTGGTATGATTGAGATGTTTGTTCACACTTCAGCAGTTGTGTTAAAATAGATATTTTAAATTATTGGATTAGCTTGCTAGGAAAAATGTAAAAATACTCGCATTTGTAACATAATTTGCTTATTTTGAAGTGAGAAGGAATTAATTGACATGCCAGACATAAGGACGAGCTCCATCTTCTTGATGTGGACATTACAGAAACCTTTAAAACAGTATTATGGGGAATTTGTTGGAAGTTTAAAATTGTAAGCTCTAACAGGAAATAATTAAGCTGTAGAGCAGCACTCTGGTGCGTTGGCTCCTGTAAAACTACACAAAGAAAAGGAGAGTATTTGTGTGAACATTCCTCTTGTCAGAAAAAGTTTTCTTCTTTATGCTGATATTATTCTTTGCTTGCTCCAATTCAGACAAGTAAATTTAATGTTTTGTAGGTTTCATATATATTGGTCTTAGAGTCAAGTTTGGGAAAGAATGTCAGCATAGTAAGAGAAGAGTGCATTGATCCTAGGGCATATAGAACGTTCTAGAGTGGAGAAGAGAATCTAAACTGCTGTCTTTCTGTAGTCTGGCCAGCTGGACATCTTGTATCTCTTTAGGAATAATTTTTAAGTAGTAAGATGAAAACAGTTAAATCATTTTACTCTCAAATTTCTTGTGAAATTTTCTCTATCTGTATATAAGCAATTAGATACAAGGAAGCTGTATGTGACCCTGTATCTTGTGTTTATTTAAAATAGTGAATTACTGCAGGTGATTGGTGCAGTGTTCAACTGCCAGGACCAGGATGGAAACATCTTATCAAACAAACAAGTAGTACAAACTTCCCCATACTAATTGGTCAGTATACTTCATCCTTACCCTGACAGAAAAGTGTTGCAAGGGGGAGATAAGTTTCCATGCCTTTCCAATCCTTAGCTTCTCTGAGGAAGATCAACAATAGGGAGGGATGCTGTTTGTGGAGGTAATTGTAATTAAAGGTATGCCTATAGTGCAGTTTAAGGTGTAATTGTGGGACCGGTAGGCATATCTGCTCGAGGTTTAATCTAGCAAGTGTGGATAACAATGGCAATGAAGATGCTGTGGCACAGGCTTCAGTGGGAGCTAGCTGCCCCACTTCAGGTCTGCCAGGGACCCTGGGAATGTACTTGAGTTGCTATTTATGATGGGGTGGGTCTGTGTTGCTGCATCTTCATGGCTATTGTTATCCATGTTAACTAGATTAAAGCTACTGTAGGTGCTTTACCATGCTACAATTACTCCTCAATTTGCAGTGTAGATGTACCCATAGATACTTGCCCACTAGCAATTCTACTGAGACTGCCAACTCACTTCACTTAGGCCACCTAGCAACAATGAGAGGTTAAATAACCTCTGGCCACTATCAACCTGGCTGGGTTTAACATTTGCACTTCACGTTGTCAAAGCATCAATTGCTAATTAGCTAACTTGAACACCAGTTTTCTAGAGGTGAAAGGCTCCATCTCCCATTGCAAAACCCCTAAGGCATCCAGTCCCTCATTATTTTTAAATTAGTAACAATGCAAACTCAAAATGTTTATATCCTCTCTCTCTCTCTATCACTAGAGATGTAATGATTTGAATTAGAGTTGAGTATATTGCATACCACTTACCATATATAATGTGGAGGGCTTGGAAAATATTTAACCGAAGAGAAGGGGGCTGAATTTATTTACCAAGGACAATTACTCCTTGAATATGGGAAGGGACTGGCCACACATACAAGCATTCACACCTTTGGAACATTCCTGAGTCCCCTTTTTTAATGGATTCATTTGGGTTGGGTTTGGCTGGGACTAGAAGAGCGCCTGGCTCTCTGTTGGCTCTGCCTCTTCTGTGGTCTCCCTCCTCAGTGGGCTCTTCATCACTGTGCAGTTCTGGAGTGCCATCATCCAGAAATCACAAAGGGTCCACTGCTACTCACAGATTTGTGGTGGGGTTCCCGCTCAGAATGGCATTTAGCTCTGTGTAGTAGCAGTAGCTCCGGGGAGCAGCTCCAGACCTTTTTGTTGCCCTCCTTTTGGTAGGACTGTTGCAGTTCCTTCTCCTTTGCCCACTATTGGAACTCATCCCTGCTGTACCCCAGCTTCTGCATCTCCCTGGCACTGTTCAAATAAACATCTGACTCTTGTGGGAATTTAGCAGCTGCGCTTGCACTGCTCCTTTCCCCCATTAACTGAGGAAATCCAGGATTTCTTTCCTGGAACAGGCAGAAGCAAAAGGTTTTGCTGCAGTTTTAGCTTTAGCTTTACATGGAGTCTTACCTGTGTGCTTGCAGAGATGGGTTAGCAGGAAGAAAGGCATTTCCAAAACATGCTGGGGATTTTAAAGTGTATGTCTATAGCTTCTGGTTGCTGTGACCCCTAGGTAGAGGAGTTCAAAAATTTGACAAAGGTGGTTACTGCTGTGGGGACAGTGGCATTGGGATTGTTGCTGGGGGGCTGTTTGTTGGAGTACAGCTCACGGAGTGTCCACACAGGCATTGTGCTGGTAGAGAACTTATGCTGCTGGCAGAAGTATAGGGTTTTATCAAAACTGAAGGTGGATGCATGCTGACAGAAGGCAAGTTTTACCAGAAAACTTTATAGGGTAAACCAGGCTTGAGCTGCTAAAACAATAGTGCTCCAGTTATCTGACCACAAAATGTCAGAGCACACCTTAGGCCTTGTCTAAACACCGATGTTGCACTGGTTTAATTTAAATCTATTTTTTAAACCAGTGTACTTTAACTGATGCAAACCCCTGTGTAGAAACTAGCCCTGCCTTCATTTATGTCTGTGTACACTGTGGCAATGTAGCTGCATAGCTACGGTGCCATAACTATAGCATAACCCCGTAGTGTAGATGTAACCTACAATGATGGAAGGGGTTTTTCCATTGTTGTAGGAACACCACCTCCCCAGGTGCCGGAGCTAGGTTGATGGAAGCATTCTTCCTTCAACCTAACTGTGTCTACACCGGAGGTTAGGTCAGTATAGCTATGGTACTTAGGAGTGAGGGTTTTCCACAGTCTCTGAGTGCTGTAGCTACCCTGGCCTAAGTTTAAAGCATAGACCAGGGCTAGGAAAAAGGGTGTACTTTTAACATGTATTAGCTAACATCTCCGTACAGAGGAGCCTAAGGTTTACCTCAACCAGCTAGCAAGTTAAAACTACAATTGCCTTGTCTACACTGGGATTTTAACTAATGTGCTAAAAATACACCTTTTTTTCCTTAGTGAAGACAAGGCCACTCTTATTTCGGGTTGAGTGACTTATTTGAGTTTAGCTTAAACTTGCTTCAATTGACTTAAAACCAAAATAAAACATGTTTAAACTGGAATAAAACCAAATGCTTGTCTGCGTGAGATGTTATAACAGTTTAATTTATGATGGGATTTTAAATAAACTGAGTTAAATCAGAATAAAAGGCAATATTAATGCTCTTATTTCAGTTTAAAATAGGCTTATTTTGATTTTACTTAAATATGTAAGGAATTCGTTTAAACTAAACCGCAATCAGCCAGTCTTAAACAAAAATAACAGTCTACACAGGCGATTGTGTCAGTTTAACTATCTTGGTTTAAATACCAATTTTAGTTAAACTGGTGCAGCTTTTTCCTACAGATAAGCCCGTACTGTTGACCAAAAAAACCCCAAACCAACCCTCCCAACTACTTTAGCTGTAAGGGGTTATATGTATGAAATTTCTCTGCTCTTTTCCTGTTGATTTTAACTAAGAGCAGTGGGTTTTAGGAAAAGGAAATATATACATATGGGTATATATTGCACATAGAAATAGTTAATTACACTTGATGTATGCAAACTATTTGGGTCTTGAAGTGTGGGGCTGAGGTAATAAGTCTTCATGAAACCAACATCTTTCTCTACACCCTTTGTATACAGGCTTATGTCACTGCAAGATTACTGTATCTGGTTGGGTTGAACTGAGCTTTTTTGAAGTCTATAAGAATACAAGAACAAATTACCAAATAGGAATGTACTTTAGCATGCTGCATAATCAACAGCAGCTCCACACCCAAGATATTTTAAAGCATTTGTTTTGGGATTTTTTGTGTGTCCAATTACAAATTTGGGGTGTGGCTGTTATACAACAAAAAAACACCCACTCTGCTCTAATTTGGTAAAATGATCTGTATGAGATAAATGCTTTGATTATAAAATATTTAATAAATATTTCCAGTCGCCAGACATAAATCAGTTTGGCCCGCATGCAACATCACCAACAAATTATGAAATGTTGGATTCCATTTGGAAGTACAAAATGACATCTCATCAGGATGAAAATGGGGGAAAAAGGAACATCTTGGAATTCGTAAACCACTGGTTCTTTTAATTTTCATAATGAATGAGATATTCCCCTTGACTTTTCCCTGTTTTGGTGAGCTTCACAAATATCAGAATAACCTGTATGCATATACAGAGACCCCAGGAATGGGAGTTAGTCTGCTTGGTTCTAATTCATGGTTTAAATCTAGCAACAGGAATTGGGATTTGCTGTGATCTACAACCTGTACAATTCATCCATTTGACTTCAGGGAGGATTATACTGTGCAGAATCAGAGCAAGATTTGTCCCAATAAATATTGGAAGAACCTTTCAATAGTAGTTGGGGAAAACAACCTAACTAGTTTTAAGAGGGAGCCTGATACATTTATGAATGAGATTATCTGATGGGTTGTCTGATAGCAGGGGACTGGACTCAATGACCTGGGAGGTCCTTTCCAGTCCTATGAGCTTATTCCTGGCTCTGTGTGCCCATGATGTGCTCCCTCAAGGCAAGGGACCTTGTCTTAAGTGTTTTAGAAAGCATAAACTGACTTAATGAAAATCTGTGTTTAATAACAATTGCTGTGCCTACACATCTGTGAAATGGTAATACTTCCTTATCGTATTTCTTAGCAGTGTTGTGAGACTTTAATAGTTCCTTGGATGAAACAGACACCAGGGTATTATTATTCTGTAACTTTCTTTCACTCACTTCAAGGGGGCAGTACTCTTTTCTGGCTACACCCTGATGATAATTGGCTCTGTTCACCCACTGATGGACACTGATATCAATAGTGATTGGTTTATAGATGTTTACAGTGCCAATTATCCTCTTAGCAATTGTTTGGTTTGCATTTGTCTCTTAGCCAAAAAGGAAATAAAGTGATCTTGTTTTTCTGGATTGTAGAAAGCTTCTTGGGGGATGCTGTGTCTGTCTTATTTAATTTCATAAATAATATTTTAACCACTGTGGTAAAAGAGGTGTCTTAATGTGGCTGATTTACCTATGAAGAAGTCTTCTCTGCTGGCTCAAGCAGAGAGGTGAGAGAGGCAGGACTTTTGGGTTCCGTACCTGCTTCTTGTAGCGACTTGCTGCATGATCTTCTGCAAAGAATGTAGTGTCTCTGTGTATGTGTACCCAGCCGTAATATACTGTAGGGATATTTATCTCCCAAGATCATTCTGATTTATTAATGCTTGTAACATGTTTTAAGATCTTCAGGTACTACAGAAGTTAAAAGTAACATTGATATATTGGGGATATCATTGATATTGAGGAAAAAGAAAAGGAGTACTAGTGGCACCTTAGAGACTAACCAATTTATTTGAGCATAAGCTTTCGTGAGCTACAGCTCACTTCATCGGATGCATCCGATGAAGTGAGCTGTAGCTCACGAAAGCTTATGCTCAAATAAATTGGTTAGTCTCTAAGATGCCATAGTACTCCTTTTCTTTTTGTGAATACAGACTAACACGGCTGCTACTCTGAATCCTATTGATATTGAGGGTATATCAAATGGGCGTGAATCAGTATTTCCCACTTTGAGATGCCACCAGCTTTCCTCATTTGAAAGAAGAGTCCAAACTACTTCCATCTGTTTTAGTGATGGTTAAATGATTAATTCAACAATGTTTTTAACACTCTTGGAGCTTTTGGGTGGAAGGTGCTATAGGAATACAAAGTGAAATATAAATATAATGTACCTGGAACAATTTTGTTTTAAATAAAACTCTTTCTGGCAGTGAGCATATCTTGTTCTGTTATAGAACCCAGGATCCAGCCCTAGCAGTTCTGTGTGCCACTGAGGACCCTATTCCATGGGCCCTGTAGGAGCTACTGCAAAAGATGCCTATGGCAAAGGGTATGTTTCAGGACTTGGACTTTGTAGCTGGCATCCTGTTGAATAAAGCTGTGCTCCCTCCTTGTAAAGTGCCTGTACATTTATGGTGCTATAGCAATCTTCAGTAAAATTAAAACGGAAGTCTTAATAGAGAACTAGGGTGATCAGATGTCCCAATTTTATAGGGACAATCCCAATCTTTGAGGTTTTGTCTTGTATAGGTGCCTATTTCCCCCCCCAATTTTTCATACTTGCTATCTGGTCAGTGGTCACCCTATAGAGAAGCCTCTGAAGTGGACCTAGGACCAGCAGAAGTTTTTAACGCACAGCGGGCAATGGCCTCAGTCCCTCGCTGCCCGCGGCTGCAGGGGGCACTCTTCTAGTGACAACGCTGAGCTCTGCAGAGGGTGGTTGCAAGGCCTGCGTCGGGGACTGGCGCAGGGGGCGCTGTTTCGAACGGTGGAGCTGGAGGTACAGTTAGCCCTGGCGTGCGGCAGGGGGCGCTGCGCCTCGGAACGCTCAGGTTCTGCGGGTTCCATCAGGGATTGTTACATGAGCGCCGCGTTCTGTGCCTCGGACATGCCCAAACAGCGCCTCGAACGTAAACAATAGTCACCGGCCGCGGCTGGAGTTGCTGGCGGGGGAGCGCGCTAGAGCCGCTCGGCTGGAGACCCCGCGCCTGTGCTTTGGGGGCCTGCTACCGTCGGAGAAGCGGCTCCAGCCCCTGCTCCGTTCCCCCCATGGAGGGTCTCTACTCGCTGGGGGTGAGCGTGTTCTCCGACCAGGGAGGCAGGAAATACATGGAGGATGTGACCCAGATCGTGGTGGAGCCGGAGCCGCCGGCTGAAGGGGAGGAGGGCCCCCCTTACAAGGGCGGATCGGTGCCTGGAAGCCAGCGGGCGGCCGAGTCCCGGGCCAGGCACGACCTCCTGCCCGCCAGCTGTCGGAGGAGAGGCGCTAGCCCGAAGGCGGCGGAAGAGGAAGAGCAGTCCCCCGGCTCCAGCCAGTGCCCCCGCCGATCCGTGGCCTTCTTCGCCGTGTGTGACGGGCATGGGGGCCGGGAGGCGGCCCAGTTCGCTCGGGAGAACCTCTGGGGTTTCATCAAGAAGCAGAAGGGATTCTGCTCCGCGGAGCCGGCCGAGGTGTGCGCGGCCCTGCGCAAGGGCTTCATTGCCTGCCATCGGGCCATGTGGAAAAAGCTGCGTAAGTTACAGGCGCTGCCAGATCTGTTCAACTTCTCCCTCGCTTCTCTCCTAATCTTCACCTCCCCATCGAACTGGTAACGGGGCGGCAGCCGCCCCCCTTCCTGCTTCTCCCACTGCCTCTCCCATTTGGGAATTGGCTGGGCAGTGGTCGCCTCCCCCCCCCCTTTTAGGAGCAGGACAGTCGCCTTTTTACTTCTCTGCGTGCTATTTTCCCCCTGTTCCTTCCAATTTGCACCCCCGCCCCGGGATAAAAAAGCAGCACCTGTCTTCTCTTCTCTCCCTCCCCCCCCTCCCCGGTGCTTTCCTATTGTCATCCCATTTGGAAACAGCTCAGTATCATTCTGCACTGAGAACAAGACACCACCAACTTTCTCCATGCACTGTTACTGAGAATGGGAAACACACCCCGGTTTCAGCCATCTCTTTCGAACCCTCCTCCCCCCCTTTTTTTTTTTTCAGACTGGTGAGTTACATGCTTGCAAAGTTTCCCTCTATTGCTGCTGGAAACAGGACACCAGCCCCATCATTATCGTTTCAGTCTACATGTGCAGAGACTGCAAATATGTCTCGCAGGGCGGGCGGGGAATGGTTTTCTGGTTCAATCAAGACATTTGGTAAAGATTTTTTGGGGAAGGGAAAGGACCCCATGCTGTGAGGAGACATTGTGATGGATAGAAATGCACTGTAGGTAAAGACTTGGGATAAAAGAGGAGGGTGATTGTGAAGCTGTGTGTTGCCTTGCTAACAATGGAAGCTGGAACCCCTGCTAAATCTTTTCTGTAGATCTTGTTATCTTATGAAGTTGTGCATGTGGTCATCTCCAGGCTTTCCTTACCCAGAATGCCCTGAGACAAAGGGGGAACTTCTTTTAGTACCATTTGGGGTCCCTTCTAAAGGACCTGGCCGACATTTTTCCTCAGTTGCCCCGTCTCCCGTTCTGCCCATTGATTGCTGACGGAAGGATTCAAAGCATGCCTGCTGCAACCGGGATTATTATTCGTTACTTGTTTTACTATTTGAATATCCAGGAATACGCTCAGTATGTTCCAAAACAAAGAGCACAGTCCCTGCCCTGAAGACCATACAAGCTAATAATACAGCATGACATAAGTGAGTGTCCTTATTATACAAGAGAAGAAGGAAAGATTTAGGTGACAATATTATCACGCATGTGATGTTTCCTCACACATCTAGTAGGTGAGACTGCAGAAGTAAATTTCAGGAGGATTTTAAATGTGGTGAGGGTTGTAGCTTATTCATTAGTTTGGGGAGGCTTTATGCATATGGGACAGCATGGAGACAAAGGGGGTAGGAAGGCTGGCAGGGAGAGGGAACACACAATGAGACCAGGTCAAAGATGGAGGCAGGAGCGCTGTGAATATTGGGCCTTGAAGTCAAGGATAAATTAGGATTCCATGCACAACACAGCGGGGAGCCAATGAAGTGATTCAAAGGGAATGACATGGTTGAAGGAACAGTCGAGATTTTTTGCAAAAACATTTTGGACAGAGCAGGGTTTTCAGGGGTAAGGTATGTATTGGAAAGATCCTGAAAGAATAGGTTGCCATAGTTGGAGTGGGGATGATTAGGGTGTGAGAAAAGTGGCTGTTGGGGCAAAAAGGAAGGAGTGGATTTTAGAGCTATTGTAGAGGAAGAAGCAACGGAACTTGATCACAGCCTGGATGTTGGGGAAAAGAGAGGAGTGGCAGCTGACCCCCAGATTATGGGCTTGCATGACAGGAAGCATGGTGATGATTTGGACCCAAACAATGGGGAGAGAGCATGGAGGAAAAAGATAATGAGCCTGGTTTTCTAGTTGTCTCCCTGCTGAGTGTGGTAACCCAGGGTGGTTTACATAGCATATGCAAACTCCCCACCCCAACTATTGATGTGGTGTAGGAAATGCTCTGAGCAACAACTGGTGAGTACCAAACAGAGCTTCTGATGTATAACTGTTCTAAACGGTTTTCAAGGACCGCTAAAGCCAGGGCCCTGTGCATTTGCTGGTAGTTCTGTAACTTCTGTGTAAGTTCTGCAGGAAGCCTTCCTTCCTGATTTCTGGAGCACAAACTTGCTCACTTTTGCTGCAGGTGCAAGAAAACTTGAGGTTTTCATTCAATACAATATTCAAATAAATACTCCATAGTTAAGTCAACCTAACTCCAATGTAGACAGAGCTAGGTTGATGGAAGAATTCTACCATCAGTCTAGCCTGTTGTAGCGGCGGGTTAACTACAATGATGGGGAAAACCTTTCCCGGCAATGTAGGAAGCAACTATACTATAGCAGTGTGGCTGCCGGTGTCGTGCTTGTAGTGTACGCGTACCCTGAGTGACTGTCCATGGGTACAGCCAATAAGCCATATTTCCGAGCCAACGACGAAGATCCTGCAAGTGGGATCTGTCTTTGTTTTGTGGGTGTGGGCAGAGTAAAGCTGAGGTAGAGGAGCATTAAAGCAGATTACAAAACTGCTTCGGTTTGTAGCAAAAGCTTTGTTGATCAGCGAGGACTGAGGGTCAGAAAACCAGCATGGGGAGACCAGAAACAAAAGTTCGTTTATGTTTTTTGAATACTCTACTGTGTAATTGCACAACTGTAATAACATTGTTAGTTTTTCTAGCACTGTTTTGCACATTTAAAAACAAACAAACAAAAACCGTTCCACAGTTTATGCAGGATTTTGGTGATATTTTGTGTGGAAGGAAGAAGGGCTTGCTTGTGTGTGTGTGTGTGTGTGCGTGTAGAATTAAACCAATTCTTACCATCTTGTTGTTTTATTAAATCTCTTGCTACACAGTGACTACAACTAGCTTAGGTGTAGTTTAATGGCAGGCTTAGAACACTTGCATTCCCTGGAACCTGTCTGAATGGATGTGTTTAGAAAGCAAAACAAAATAATCACAAGGTCCTTTCTGCAAGAGAAGGGTTTTGTTCTGTTCTTGTTCAAAATTTCTCCTTTCCCCCACTATGGTGCACACTGGGCTAGCTGCACTCCTTTGTAATACAAATGCCAAGCTGGTGTCTGTTTTGTCAGTTGGGGCGGGGTATTTATATTTGTGACACCTGTTTAATACTAACTAGTAGTAATGCATACATTTCTAGCTTTTCAACCCCTGAAGGATATTCACAGGTGGAAGGAGTAGGTACCTGTCTTAACATGTCTCCAAACAAGTTTTCAACTTGCCCATTTAAAATTCTTCACCGTAATGGTTCAAAATAGTGTTACTCAATTGCTCTGGACCATTACTGGAGAGTACTTTATGTAGCCTTGTATATTAAAAACCTAGTGAAGATTTGTTAACACTGTTAACCAGTTTACACACTTCTAATTTGGGGCCTGTCTGTGCCAAAAGTATTAGTGCATGTTAGCACATTTGTCTTCTGCTGTTAAGGACATCCCAAAATCGAACTCCTTTTAAAACAGATTGATACTGTGTGGGAAGAGCTATATGAGTTTAGAACTGTTAGGCAGGTGATGGTGTTGTAGATGGACGCTAACATTGAGAATATAATTATATGATTAAATATAAAGGTTGGGCTATAGATCCACAGAAGCGAGAAAACTGTACTTGAATTACATTACTTGGATGTAACAGCAGCTTTTCATTGTTCCTCTGTTGCCGAACATGTAGGAGAGGTTATGTTGTTTACAGGCAGTATGGGTATAATTCTGAGAGGTGAATGTAATTGTGTGTGATGTTGTCTCATCTCAATATTCCTCTCTTGACCACTGTCAACTTAGTGCACAGTGTCAAAGTGGGCAATAATTTATTGTGAACTTAATGATGTACAACTTTGCCTTTAAAGTTGGGTCATTTTGATCTTGCCTTGCAATAGTCTTCTAACTGTCAGAAAAATCCCTATTTATAAAGAATCCTATTGACAGTTCCTCAATCTTAAAGTATTGTTACTAAGACCCCTGGTATGCATTGTGTGTGTTTTTAAGACCGCTTATGTAAACTTCTTAGGATGGAGTAATTGAGCTAAGGCTCCTTCTCAGTGGTCAGGTAGGGAAGAGGAGGGAAGACACAAGGAACATTTGGGAGCCATGGCAGTATTTTGAATGAGGGATAGCAGCAGCTGGAACCAGGGGCTTGGGAAGCTGTTGCAGCATTTTGGACAGGAAGAAAACCTAATACTGTCCAGAACAAATAATGCATTGTGACTTTTAACTGATGTGCTCTTGGTGCAGTTGATTTAGGAAAAATGGCTTTTGTCTACCATATTGGATTATCTGGAATATTGGAGTCTGGTATAAACACAGTGCACTGGACTTGTTTTGTCAAAAGGAAACTTGGTCTTACATTTCACATGTACACTTAATGAAGGGGGGAGGAAAAGCTTGAAAGATGCATGTTGCTGGGTTGAGATAATACTCGGTGGCAGGCTACTGAAGTCCTGTTGAGACCTGTGATCCCACTGAAACAAATACTGAACTTAAGCCTCAGTTCCAGATCACCAGATCAGGTGTGGTTAGGTTTGCGTGTCAGCACCTGGCTTCTATACACTGTAGAAAATGTGAAATTACTGTGAGAATCACCACTTATCTAACACAGCTGTTTTATTGCAGTGTATCCTTTAAGATAACTAGCTGCAGCTCACGAGTTAGCTGGGGAATGGGCCACATGAGAATAGTTGTGTAGTCAGTGGTGGATACAGCTTCATACTTTAAAAAAACAAAACAAACCACAAACAAACAGAAAAAGTTAGGATCATTTGTCTGACTATCTGGTGTTGTGGTTGTAGACACACCTGTAACAACCTGTTATGTCTTTAGTTTACGTTTGGTAGAATGAAAAAGAAATTTACATCTTTATATCTTAGTAATTAAAATGAGGGTCTGTCTAGTCTTGGCTTGACTCTAGCTTTGGAATTAACACTGAAACAATTTGTACCAAGAGTTCTTATTCTGGAAGTAAAAGCGCATACCTGAGTACTCCTGAACCTTTTGTTTAGTGTAAGAAAAACAAAAAACCCCACTGCATTGATGTTTTAAAACAACCATTCTGCATTAGGGTTATGAAAAGCCTGATTTTGTTTTTAAGTGGTTAAAACAAGGAAATTGAGTTAAAACTGCTACTCTTGTTAACTCTGGGCAGCGTTTGGATCTTAAAATAATGAAGGGAGGAGGGGGTCTATTAGCCAACTTAAACTTGATGATCTAAGTATGAGGGAGGTTCAGAGTGAAATGGCAGGTAAAATCCACCTTGCATTAGCTAACTTGGGTTAACAGCGCTCCCCTACCCCAGTGAAAACAGAACCGAAGTCTTTTACAAGTATATGTTCAGCATGACAGCACTTTTTTAAAGTAGGCAGATATGCTCATTTTATGAAGTGAGAAGAAACTTGAGGCATGTAAGTGCCTTCCCCCAGAGTCCTATAGCTTTTAGTAATTGATCTGGAATCTTGATTCATCCACTGATGTCTGATCAGGTCTGCGTTCTTTGAAACTAGTATTATGTTAACAGAATCCTTAGTTCTTTGTTTCCGACAATATACAAGTCACTGAATGCTGCATGTCAGATCCATTTTGGGCTAATGCTCATGGATAAACTCTATCCCCACATTTGTTTCAGCTTTTTAAATCTTTTTTTGTGGCCAATGATAATGAATGTATTGCTTGCCCACAGAACAAAGAGGATTTTAATAATTTGTTTACACTAGTTAAAACGCATCTCTCTTGTAGTCCGATATAGCATGATCTGAATCTCTGAAGAAAGTCCTATTCTAGAGCGTATGTAGTAGTCGTCACTAAAACAAATCAAGGCTTAACTTGCTTAAGCCCTTTAATGTAGATGGACATAGGTGGGGCTTAGTGAGAGCCTAAAATCGTGTGCTCTTGCTGTATCTGTTTTGTTTACAAATATGGGATTTTGGTTACAATGCTTTTTATTTTACATAAACACTAATTTGATTGTCTAACACACTTCTTTATTGCTCAAAAGGGTTTATTGCAGCTAATGAGTTCCTACCAGTTTATGTTGCTGTGTCATAAAATCACAGGTTAAATGGAAATGAGGATTTCAGAGTTCTGCCTCAATCTCACCATTTTATGAGTGTATTAAATATATCTACAGTTGTCATGCTTGTTAGACAAAGCCCTTTTTGATCCACCTGTCAGGTCAAATGCAATTTGTGTTCAATAAATAATTGGGGATGAAATTGATATCTGGTGAAATTTTTTAATTCTTCAAGTGATGTCTACTGGCTAAACACACAACTGGAAGTTAGGACTCTGGGGTTCTAGACATAATTTTGTCATTGACTTGCCCTGTGGACTCATTTGCAAAGTGGGTGGGATAGTAGTCGTCCACCTCCCAGGGATCTTGGGACATAATGTTTGTAAAGTAATGTTTGATCCCTTGTTGAATAGTGTTATAGAAGTACAAAACACTTAGGCCTGGTCTGCACCTAGAACCTAGGTTGACCTGACTACAGCGATCAGGGCTCTGAAAAATTTTGTGCTCTGAGCCCCATAGCTTTGGCCCACCTAACCCCTGGTATAGATGTCTCTAGGTCAATGGAATGATTCTTCTTTTGACATAGTTACCATCTTTCGGAGAGGTGGACTACCTACATTGAGGGAAACACTCCTTCTGTCGATGGAAGAAGCATCTACACCACAGTGAGACAGCTGCAGCAGTGTAAACATATCCTTATTGTCTGAAGGCTCCAGGCCTTTTTGTTCAGTTAACAGAAGGTGAACAGTGGGAAGGCACCTAAACCTATACAAGAGATAACCTTAAAACAACAGAATTGCTGGGCAAGAATTTTAAAATTATCCATGTCTCTGACTGAAGATTTTGATTCCAAAGAGAGAATCCAAAAAAACCTTTCTTTTTTAAACAATGGCTAAGAAAAAACGATAATTGGTGCATTGTGTTTGAATGCAGCTGCCCACGTTGTTTTCCTGCCTCTGCCTCCACACATTCCTTCTGAAGGTTTTATTGGCTTTGTCTATATTGGCCAAAGTAATATTTCTCTTCAAGATTTCATTCGTGGGGGCCTTTCTCCACCATTGTTGTTGGTATACTGGTGCCAGCTCTGCTACAGTTCAGATTTAGAATAGTGTTCTGTTTCATGCTGGACTTCTTAAAGTGCTTTAAAATCTCCATGGTTACTTTGATTCCTGTGAAATTCAGTGTGCCTTATGGGGGCAAAGGTAGGATTAGTGCCCCAAATTTGGTTCTTGAGGTACAGCTCCCCCTCCTTGTGGGAGGGGGGAAGCAGCTTTTCTTAAGATTCATGGATTCTACCAGGGCTGCAATCCTGGCACAAGGGTCTTAATTGCTCGAGAGTTACCCCTAGAGAGTGCATGGCACCCAGTATCCCTGGGGGGAGCAAAATTGCAAATGGTATTAAGGAGAGAGTTTAGCTCTCTAGTTAATCGCGTGCCAAATTTTTATGCACCAGATGGATTACTGTGCACACGGAGTAGCCAGAAGGCTTTCTAGCCTGCCAGTTTCCGTTGCAGCTGGTCAGCTGAAGGGGGTATGCAGAATCTCTTGATCCTGACGTACCCTCAGCCAATGTTCAGTTCTGCCCTTGAACTGATATGGTTTGAAGGCGTGTTGCTAAAATCTGTCTTTAAAAAAAAATAATTGTGGGGATATGCAATCAAACTGTTTTTGAAAATAAAATAAATTAGACATGTGAATGCTTGCTGGGAGGTGAAGGAGTGGAGGGATGGGGGGAGTAAGTGAAGAGGTGTTTGGGACACCAGCGAGGGGAGGTTGGATTATGGTGATAGGTGGTTGGGGAGAAGGGTTGGGGGGCTCAGATGAGAGGGGGTGAGGATTCTTTCCTTTTAATGATGTAATTCTCCCAGGTTAAAACACCTGGTTTCAAGGCCTAATATGCTGATCTTGCTGTATGTTTTCATTTCCATCCCAGAACATATGGAGGCTGCAACAAAGAGCATGGTTGTCTTGAGTGGTTTGTGAAATTGCTGGAACCTGAAGATAACTCATGTTTGCTTAAATAAGCGTATAAGGTTCTTCATGTTCTGTTATAAAGTGGATGCCATAGGAAAGTACATACTGTACTAGGGTATTTACTATACTATGGTATTTCTGATATGTGGAATATATACTGCAGTGGAGTGTACTGTACTATGGGAAATGCAGACTCTTCAGTGGTAACCTTTGTAAGTGTAAATGGTAAAGTACAATAGATAAAATATGCCAGAGAAACAAATGCCTTTTCTGATGAGTTTACGGTCTAAGACACGAGCAGGTGCAGTGCAGAACAAGCATAAGATGAGGTTGCTGTTGACAGTCGGCTTCATGGAAAGATGACCTATCTGATGTTGTTTGAAGGAGGGAGGGAGATTGTGGGACTAGGTGTATCTTAACTGGGGGGCTGCCCCAAACATTAAATGGGCTGTAGGAAAAAATCGTCAAGTCAGGAGCATAGATGACGTAGACAAAGGGAGCAGTTAGGAGAGAAATTTGGGCACAACTTTTGGAGCAGGAGGGGAGTGTAGGAGGAGATGAAAATAAATGTTGGCAGGGGCAGAGTGGTGACAGTGAGATAAAGCAGGAATTGAATGTGAAGAGGTTTGAATTTAATGTGGAAGGGGAGGAGGAAAAGCCAGTGTAGATATGTAATAAGTCTGAATTGGAGGAGTACCTCTTGGGTAGTAAGTTTTACATGGGGCTGTGGGATAGCTACCATAAGAAGCCTGTGCAGTTCTGTCCTCAATGTGGACATGTAAATAATTTCTCCTGGGTGATGCAGATAGACAATGTATTTTGAAGCACTGTTCAGAATATATTTAAAACCCAAATACGCATAGATATAAAGACAGTCATTCTGTTCCCTGTAAGGGTTTGCAATGTCCAGACAACTAAGTGACCTGAATTATCTGACACTCCTACAACTTCTAATAGGGAGGTGAACATTAGGCTTCACTGAATCTTGGGAGGTATTCTCAACTAACACCCACATCTCTTATTTTGTGTACTTATTTCCTCCAGCAGCAGTCAGGCAACTAAACCCTGGGAGATGCCTTTCAAAATCTCACCTCAGTATTCTGACCTCAGTTTGGATTATTTTTTATTTTTTAATCTGAAGGTAAATTAATTTTATGCTCCTAGAAAGGAAGGACCTGAGGGTATTGGTTTGAACCAGTCATAATGTGGTCATACACGCATCTCATTGTAATTTATTCAGACCTCTCTGATACACCCCTTACTCTGGATCTGCTATGCCCCTACTTTCTTGGTTTTTGTTTCTTCATGAATAGAAATTAACAACTGTGCTAAAATCTGTGGGTTTTATTTAACGTACACAGACAGAGACTATGAAGGCCATTTTCAGTGTGACTTGTGGTAAGGCTTGAAACAGATGAAGAAGAAACACCTCTTCAACCACTTAGTTTCTAGTTTGACTGACGCTGGCATGATTTGACCTCAATATGACTTATTAATCCATTCTTGACATCATGGCAAAATATTTTTCTTTGGGTAGTTGTAATATCTTGGGGCTTTTTTAATAATCTCCTGAGGGGGAGTTAATTACAAGTTTCAGGAATAAAAATGTAGCTTTTATTTCTCATTGCAGCAGAGTGGCCGAAGACCATGACTGGCCTCCCAAGCACATCAGGAACTACCGCCAGTGTGGTAATTATCCGTGGGTCAAAGATGTATGTGGCGCATGTTGGAGATTCAGGAGTGGTGCTGGGAGTCCAGGATGACCCCAAAGACGACTTTATTAGGGCTGTGGAGGTGACACAGGACCATAAGCCTGAACTTCCAAAAGAAAAGGAGAGAATCGAAGGGCTTGGGGGCAGGTAACTCTGTGTTTTGTTTCTCATTTCAATTCCTCATTTTCACTGTCCTTGTCCTGCTGATCAAATGGGTTCAAGTCTACTTGTGCATTCACACAGCTCAGTGAAGCTGTTTGAACCTTTTCTGTGTTTCGACCATTTGGGCTCTGACTATCCAGTGGGTTTGCTGTGGGGAAGTAGTTGTGTTATTTTAGTGTCTGGTACTAATGCCATTTTGCTGGACGTTTATGGGGTGGGATGATTTTTGATTTCTGAATGGAAGCCCAATGAAATCTCCAAAGTGAGAAGTATATTTGGGGTTTTGAAAAAAGTGGGAGGGGAAAAAAGGGGTGATTGCTGACTGACCTTGTTCTCCTTGGCTTAAGAGTGTTTGAAAGAGAAATTTGTCTTTCCATGTAAATATTAACTATGAGCTGTAGAGCGCTTTTTCTAGCAAATGAAGAAAATATTAAGGTTTTGGTAGCAACGTAGTATTAGTTTTGCAGTTGGTAAGGCCTCAGTTGGAATACAGTACCCTGTACTGGCAGAAGATGGTATCTTCCATATCTAATTAGGATCTATCTGCTCTATAAAAGTAAAATTTCTGATGCATTTTTACATTGCCCTTGAGGTAACAAGGCCAGCTGTAGAATAGGCCTTGCAAGACTTTTCTTTAAAGAAAACTAACATCACAAATTAATAACAGGACATAGATGTATATTTAAACATTGTAAATCTGAACGTTAAGTCATAGTATTTGAACAGTGCTACCTCCTCTGCTTGCCAAAGCTGAGTTTAGGTTTCTTTTCCATGAACTGACTGATGCTAAAACATCCCAGAAGGAGTCGAATTGCAGTCATGCATGTTCCTTATAGCTGAGAGGTAGGGGAGCAAGCAGGAAGCCTTGTCAGATGGCACCAGTGCTGTGAAACAAACCTCAGGGCTCGAATCTGGCACAGCTTCACAGGAGCCCTATGCTCTTTTGTTCAACAGTACTGCACCAGATGGATGGGCACCGTTCCCTTCTTTTAGCAGCTCAGATGCAGAGATCACTGAAGGTTTTCCTGTTGACATCGTTCACTCAAGAACCCTGTCAGCTCATTAACCTTCAGATATTTGTGTCTTTAGCAGGTGGAAGCAGATCAGCTAGCTGCATTTGGGATAAGAGGTTTCTGAAATGATAACTTGCTGTTTCACTAGGTTAGTGCCTGTAGATGTTACAGGTTTCCAAATGTGCTTTTCTGTCACTGGCTGAAGGACACGGAATATATTTTGAAGTTCCTAGTTGCAAGTGGGCAACTCCTAGAATTTCCTTTTTTACAGGAGTGGTGGGGATTGATATTGTCATCTTGTTGGTGGTCCTCCAGCTTTTCCCAGAGTTGGTGATGAAACTGGCAGAGACTGCCCAGCTACTCCCAGAACTGTGAGACATGTGCCACTTGGCAGGAGTATAGTGGGATTGTGCTAGCAGGACATCTTCACTTCCCGTGAGAGAGAGAGAGGGGAGAAGAGGAGAATTGGATCTGCTAGTCAAATTAAGAAAGCTTCCTTGCTAAAAATCTGTTTAAATGTCAGCGTGGGATGGGATCTTCTTCCAGGCAGAAATAACATTAACAAGATTTGGCCATTAGGGTTCCAAATGAGCATGGTGAATCTGAGGATATAGTCTCTGTGATCCTTCCTGCTATGCATATCACACCATGCCACGCAATAATGGGGCTTAATTCATCACTAATGTAAGGGCTTCAAAGTCCCTGGAGTTCCACCTGGAATAAATGTCATACAAGGAGTTTGGAGGCTGCTCCATAGCTTTTCAGTGTCTAATTGCCTATGGCTATTCCGTAAGTGAAGCTAGCTTTGGTGCCTGGTCCATAGCTTGTTGGAGAGTAAGCTTATTAGCAAGCTGCACTAGTGCCTTTTCCCAGTACCTCTTCTGGGTATATGGCTCATTGCCGCTCACCAAAATAAGCCTCTTATTCCACATGGCTTCTCCTTCACGTCCCCAATAACTTTGTGCGAACTAATCTCACTGCCCAACATCTGAGAGCAGGTGTTAAAATTTAAATGTAGAGCTGTTTGTTTCATTCAGGCTTGAGAGCAGATGATGACTGTTCTGTTATTTCTGCTACTCTAGCAAGAAAACCTCTACATAAGACTGTTTAAGGTGGCTCTTCTCAATTTTTTTTAAACCACTCGCTGCTGCTGACTATCAGAGCCACAGCGGATAGTAAAAATGAGAGAGAGAACCCTAAATAACACAGCCCTTTGGGGTTTGACATTGATGTTATGCAGCCCAGCATCTCAGGGGAACAAACTTTCATTTTGTCTCCTCCTCTGATGTGGGGGAGACATTTAGTGGCGTTCAGATGATCAGCAGGAAGCCAAAAATCCTCACAGCTTTTCATCTTTCTTTCAGTCCCCTTTGCCTCGTCTGCCAAAGCTGGGCTAAAACCCTCAAATTATCACAATCTCACTGTGTTCTGAAGGATGCGTCTACACTGCAGGCCTTGACCGAGGTCATAGCATTCATTCCATACACAATTGGGGTAACTGTTTCTGCAACTTAAACCATACAAAGTCAGCTGGGTTGTGACTAACTGGTTTTTTTTAATCTACACCCCTTTGTTTCTAATACCTCTAGTGTGATCAATAAGTCTGGTGTGAATCGGGTTGTCTGGAAGAGACCTCGGCTGACTCACAATGGCCCTGTGCGGAGGAGTACAGTCATTGACCAGATTCCATTCCTGGCCGTGGCACGAGCGCTTGGTAAGTGGTGTCCAGGCCTAGCACCGGTGAAGTAAGATACCTAAATGTTGAAGCCACAAAACAAGCTGCGGTATCTTTTTATAGAAGGGAAGATGTCCTTGCATATAGAGCATCCGAGCAGTGTGAACAGAGGATTTCCCAAATAGAGCTGGAGAGGGTTTGGCTTAATGGGTGAGTGAAAGCTCTCCCCTGTGATATACAGGACGTGCATCCCTGTTAGTCTTGTGAAGCTGGCTTCTTCACTTCAACACAAGTTTTTTTTCCCCTTAAAGGCAGTATGTGTCTGTGAGCTGGAGGGCATGCTGAGTCTTCTCTGTTGAAATAAATGGAAACCACTCCAGAATGCTTGATGAGGTGATATCCAGCATTATTGCAGCAAAATGTGAGAGACCTGATTCTTCCCTTTGTTGAAGCCTACTATTTTCCACCTAAAGGTCCCAGGAAATAACAGAAGAATTACTGCCAACTATAAGACTTAGCCATATATTTTTACATATATATTTTTGCCTTTGGTGTGTTGGGATTTTGTGGTTCCCAATAAAAACCAAGTCAGATGCAGAATCAAGGGTCTTCAATTCAATTCAGTTCAACAAGACTTTGTTCAATGTGCACAAAGGGAGAGACCCTGGTACAAAAATCAGCCAGAATCCCTCCAGCAAGGAGCCCCTCCCATTGCTATTTTATAGCACTTGGCAGTTGCATAACAAGTTACATAACACAAACCTTTAACCAGTCATATTTAACCTTTCTATATATGGATTTGTTCATCACATGCTTATACTTCTCCACTCTACATGTTGAGCTTGCCCCCCCTCCCTTTGGCCTTTTCTAGAATGTTCCTAGGGTGGTGAGCCACAGCATGCTTCTTTATGCATAAGTACCATGACTTCACTCCTCTTGGGATAGTTGATCAGCACTCTTATGACTGCATCGTTGTTCCTCAACCAGCCAGCAGAGGCTGTCAGTGAGGCAGTCTGGCTTCAGAAGTGTGGTGTCTCACGTAGTAATTGCTTAGTAATATTGCCACTGGCTTACAAGTCAGTGCTGTTTGTGCTTCACCTGAAACTGTCCAATGCTAAGAGCAAGTGATATTGCTCTTTTGTGTGCCAATAACAGACACGCTAATTTGAATTACATAGCAAGTGTAGGTATCATGTGGCAAACTTGGGGTGTGGAGAAAGCAAGATGAGGGATCAGGTAAAGAACATGGCTTGACATGGCGAAAAAGTAACAGGGCTCTTCTTTAAATTATATTAGTAGTCTCTATGTAACACCTTGCAAGTGTTCATTATGCTTCAAAACCCCTGTTGGAGACATTATCCTTGTTTTGTAGCTGGTAAAACAGAGCCAAAGAGGTTAAGTGAGTTGCTCAAGGTTAGGAGACATAGCAGAGCTGTGGAACAAACCTAGGAATTGCGACTTTCAGTCTTGCACTCCAGTTAACTAGCCAAACATGCACTTGCTTCCCTTTTCTACGAGTGAGTGTGTATTGCTCTGGAGACTGTAGAAGAGTTTTTAATTTAGTAAAAGGTTCATTCTCCCCTTTCCTTCTTCCTTTTTGTGGGTTTTGAACTGGTCACGTGAATTTTCCAGAAGGTCCAATGGTGTTTGGGTCTGATTCCTCTCAGCAAGTCAGACAAAAGGGTTTTGGCTAGTTTCTGTGTGCAGATGGGGATTCAGGGAATGATCCACCTGTTAGGCTCCTGTTGTGGACTTTATCATTCTCATCTGGATGGAAAGGGTTGCTGGAGAGTCTGGGTGCAAGAGAGGAGAAAATGAGAACATTTGTCCTATGGTAGCAGTTCTTGTATTCGAAGTCCAGCATGCTTGGATCTTTAAAAAGATGTCCCTAGATGACCTAAAGATGCCAAGTTTACACTGGCTTGAATGACAGTGTTTTGGTTAACATCCTCTTCATGCATGAGGTATGGCTAACCTCTTGGGAGAAGGAACGCAGCTGTGCTCCTTTTCCCAGGACCCAGATGGTGCACAGATGCTCAGTTTGGAAACAGGATTTGACTCTGTGAGGGGCATGCTGGCCTCACAAGCTGCTTACACAAGGCCTACTACAACTAAAATCATTGATATTCATGCTACTAAGCTCCATTCGACCACTTGGCTAGCTCCCAGCATTGCTGCTCTGGTTGGCACCAACACTTCATGCACTGAAGCCTCCCAAATAATTCAGTTTGCTCTGACACTAATAACCAGGTTAACCCTGACATACTTTTCTGTTACCAGCACTGTAGTCAATTTCACTAGTTACAAGTACAACAAATGGTTCCGCTGTGCCCAGATTTGGACATTACACTAATTCTTTGCAGGATGCCAGCAACATAAAATATAGATACCAGATGTACAGGTCGCTAAATGATTGTCTAGGCCAAATATTTTTTGCCAGGGGAACATCAGTCTGTTAAATAGGCATTCCAATCTGCCTCTAGCAGGCAATGGTACAGAAGTGCATCTGCTCACAGACTGCAAATTTCTGGATACAGACAAGGTAATTATATCTTGTGTGTGTTCCCAGCTTTTGCTCTTCTGACACTTCACAGTGAGATTAATGAGATTTCCCAACTTTCTGCAGCTCATGTCTGTTCCTTAATCTCTTTTTATTCTGATATGGAAATGGGGACATTTTAATTTTGATGATCTATTGATTTTCATTCTCTAAACCTGGTGATCACTGTAAGGAATGCAGTGAACGTTTTAAATATAGCCGATGCCATAGAAAAACAAATATTTGGACAGCAAACATGAAATTGGCACAGTATATGAGCCATCCTGGTGAAATTAATTCCCCCCAAATTCCCCTTGCTCTTTTACTTGGGCACACTATCCTTCTGCCCTGAACTACACAGTGGTGCTGTATATTTTTAAACAGCGTTTGCTTTCCACGTCAGTGGTGACTGTAATTAAGTAATGTATGAAATAATCTATTTATATCCTATAAACCCCTCTATGGGATGTGTAAGTTTTTAATTAGTTAGTTCTCTGTAAAGAGCCTAGTGTGCTCTTGTTGCTATGTAAATGTATGTAAGGTGCCCTTTGATCTTCTAAGGACATGCTATAGAGGTGCAAATATTGTATTGTAATTTAAACATAAATATTTGTACCTAACTCTTCTGAAAAAACCCACTTTACTGTAGATTGTGCCCAGTTTGGTTTGTAATGGCTATTTGTAGACACTATATAACCCTCTGAAGCTGTTAACACCTCAGATTTCTAGGGAGGCCTCAAAATGTGGCACCACCAATATGGCCCAGATGGGAGTTGGGTCTTCTAAGCACTTGCTCTGCAGAACAAAATGTTTGTGTCAAATGATCCATACTCACTACTTCCCCATTGTAGATTTACGAGCCACTCCTATTACAAGCCCCTCCCATTTCAGGAATAGTGTTGCAAAGACTCCACTGAACATGCTCATAGATGGCATTTTGGGGAGAAATCTCAAAGAGCAGACTAGTCTCTCCGGAATAGCCATTCTCCGGAACACATGTGGTAAAATAGATTTCCCTGCCTCTCCTTCTCTTTTAAAAGGTTGCCAGATGGGTAGCACTTCAATTACATTCCTTATCAAAGTTACATTAACCCGTTAGCTTCCAGCTTCTGCAGCGACTGCTGTGAACAAACATGGCTGTCTTTCAGTGTTCTATGGGTGAGTGGGCAGGTACCTGGTAGCTAGCACAGGGATGCGTCTCTTGCTCCCATGTACTTGGCGCAATCGGAGGAACTGAAGTAGTTAGCTTTGATGTTGAAGAAATAATTCTGAAGTAAATTTCTGGTCTGTTTTTATCTTTGTTTTTTGGTGGCATCCAAAGGCCCCAATCTCTATATGGGCCCTATTCTAATATGTTATGCACAAACCTAGCAAGGACGTGGTTTCTGCTCTGAACAGCTTACATAGTAATTTGAAACAGGAAGCAATGCCTGAGTATAACAACGGTAGGAGAAGAGATGAAGGCAATCATAAAATCACGCAGTTGTATAGGCCGGCTATGCGCACAACTGGATACTTATGAATATTTCTTTAGCTAGTATTATAAGTTATCTCCTACTATTCCACAACCTGGCCAAGATTGTTTGGCTAATACCTTGTGGGCATCATAGCAGGAGTGGGTCTTGAGAGAGCCTTGCAAATCCTGTGGGCAGTTTCTTGATGGGGCAGTGGCTCGGGTCTGAACCCAGTTCTTATTTTCTGTAGGAGTTTCATTTGTTGTCCCCAGGAGGGACTGGTCCAGAGCCCAAATCTGCAACTGTCAGCGAAATTACATAGTGTGAGAGGCCTTGGTTCATTGTAGTTGAATAGTTCTCTTACTACTTCATAAACAGTGAAACCTGTACTAAGGGGACCCAATAGTTAAACTCTTTACTTGACATGGCCACTTTAAGTCTACCCTTGTGATTTCTTGTGTCTGTATGTATGTATGTTTATAATTTTGGTATGTGTGTGCTAGGAAAGCCAGGTTTTTTTCGGGTGGCTGCATAGGCTTGACTCTAATTTTAATAAGTACATTAGGATTCCTGCTGACACCTAAAATAGATGCAGCATATACTGGGGCACTAACTGCATAATATCTACAAGAATGCTGGCTCTTAAAGAGTTACTTACATAGGAGTGGCACGTCAGAGCAGCTCACTGAATGCCAGAATTGTCTTGTACATTTTTTTTCATGTGCATGCAGTGAAACGCTGGGTGGCAGGTCTAGCTGACCTCATATTATCTAATTAGGTCCTAGTATAAAGATTTAGTTTTCATGTTCATTGAACTGTTAAAAATAAAAATCAGTTACGGTGCAGAGTGGGCATAATTTTCACACGTATGCTCTTTAGGTCATGGGAATATGTTCGTACGTAGGATTATTCTTTATGTCATGTCCTATTAAATTACAGTTTAAGATGTAGATGCATACTAACATTAGAGATTGCAAAACATTGTCCAGATTCTATTGATAAGAGACTAAGTGGTAAAAACTATTATTTGATGATAGCCCAGAGTGCTGCCTACTGTCCCTTTATAAGACTTTTTAAAAAAGAATCTTAATACCTAATTAATAGTGTGAGGATTGATCACCTGAGGTGAAACCTGAGTACCTTACCCATTTGCTTGTATTTGCATGTACACACTTACACATCAGGAGATAAAGATTCCTATTGCATTTCTGTTTAACTCTATATAATCCCCCTAAATTATAGATTCACAGTAAAGACGTCCAAATTATTTGAAGATGTATTGTTAGCAGAAATTAGCACTTCCTTCTCTCTCAAGAACAATCTTCTCTTTTAAGCGTGCACATCTTTAAGTTGAAGGAAGAAAGTGAAGAAAAAAGAAAACTTTCTAGGGTGAAGGTAACACTAAACAACCCTAACTTTTTGGGCTATTTCCACTCTTTCATTTAACTCCGGACATTTTAAAACAACAAGGTAACGTTGTGAATGTAAAATAAATCTGCAATATCTTTATAATATTTTGTCAAAAAGCATTTGTCCTAGAGATGCCCTTCATCAGTCTGTGGAATCCCCCCCAAAAGTTTTCTGTTGAAGAAAATAGCATAGATGTCTGTATAAATTGCAGAATATACATTTCAGCTCCTATCCGGTGACAAGTCTGTTCTGTCTTGTTTGGGTTATATGATTCATGGTGGAGCACATGTGGAGCCATTTACCTTGAAAGAGAATTTTTTTCCTTCTAGCTGTCTCTGGAGTTCCCTGTGCGTGACTCTTTCTCTTCCTTGAAGTTGTACTTAAAACAATAATTGTTATTTTTAAAGACAGAATCATCTCCATTTTTGGCCACTGTGTTCCCCCTTGTGTTCTCACTTTTCTCTATTCATGCAGCTGGCCAAAATACTATAGAGAAGTGGCTGTCCCTCTGGGATCTGAAATGCCGCCTTTGTGCTCACTGAGGGATGCAATTCCAGGCCAAAAGTCACAAGGCAGCCTTCCATATTCACTTCTTTCTGTGCTCCTCCCATTTCCACATCAAAGTTTGTAACCTTTTTTCATTTATTTATTTTTTTGGTTGACCCAATAATTCTTGGGTTCTCGATTCTTCCCCTCCCCACCCCCCTTTTGTTTCAGATCTTTCAGTTTTAGATGCTACCTGCATCCAGCTAAGTACATCCCTATGTCTTGTTTGTCCTGCAGGTGTAATAAAAGGGTTTATGCCTTATTGGCGTCTATGTAACTTACCTGCATACTCTTGGCCGTAGCCTCCTGGTAGCCTTGCCCTTCGTTTTTTCTGGAGTAAGTTTAATAGGTTAGGTTATTTCCATCTTGTAAAAATATGTTACGCTGCACTTTTATGATTTTTTCCCCTTGAGACTGCAGTAAAGATGCCCCCTTGTGGCTACAGGAGAAATAGTTAAGAAATTTATTAAGCCACTAGTTTTAGTGACAAATCCTTTTTCCATTTGCAAATGAGCCTGAATGAGTTATATGGTTACTGTACAAATCCTTGTAGAGATTTAATTCGTAGTAATGCTGCCTCATTGGGAGTGGGAAGAAGAAATTCTGAGCAACTCCTTTGCTTGCATTGATAGGCCAAAAATCTATTAGATATAAGTTTAATTAAAAGGTTATTGTGGGATAAATGAAATTGGGGTTGTCTTTTGCTTTTCATTGTGACTTGTTAAAGTAGACTCTCCCCCCTCAAAATTAAAAGTTGATTTTAAATACAAAAACATATTTCAGAAATGTAAGGAAAAGGTTTGATTTGAGCAATTCTTTTGTAACAAAGTTTTACTTTGAGAGGGATGGGGGACTGGACTGAAGTCTGAGTACATTATAAACTAACAGGTTTTTTTTTTAAAAAAAAAACCTACTTTCCTGACTACAGTTTGGATGCAAGCAGATTCTAAAATGTGATCCAAAAATAGAATAAACCAGGTAAGAGGGAATACACTGCTTAATACTTTCAAAAATAAGCTGAATTAGGCCCATACATCACACAGTGCACAAAAAGAGTTGGTATTTTAGGCTAAATGTTTACTCAGTAGAGAGGGAATGTCTTTTGTGAAGTGTGCCTGAAATCATCTTATGTTCATGTAGTCTAAGCACCAGCACTGTGCTTGTTGTATAGACATGCATACCAGCTCAGTCTCTGTCCTGGAAACTTGCTCTAGAGTGTTTATTCCAGTGTCAGATGATTTGATCTGCTGGAAGAGATAGGAGTGGTCACCTTTCCCCAAAACACAAAAAATCCCTGGTCATAAGACTCCGGAGTGACAGGATTTTTAACAAATTGTTTAGCATGTGGCAGCACATGTTTTTAATTAAGAACAAAAATAGAGTGTGGTCTTGTGAATGGAGCCTGGGAGCCTGCAACTCCTAATTTCTGATACTGGCTCTGCTGCTAGCATGGCTGTGGGAAAGTCCTATTGCCTTGCTTCCTCAATTTCCCGATCTGTAAAAGGAGGCACCTGCCTACTTTACTAAGCTGCTGAATTAATGTTTGTAAAGCACTCATTATTTAGGGAGAATTGTGCATTTTACCTCTGCATAATTGTATCTAATCTGCCATCCTTCTTTCTAATATTGGAGCATAGATTTCTCTATATAAGGCTTGCTATTTTCCCTAGTTTTATGCCACTTCACCAGCACTATGGTAGATGCTGCAAGATCCTGCTGGCCAGTGGAAAATACACAGTTGACATTCGTGTTCTGCCGGTGCAGCAACTCTAAGAAGCATGGGCTTATGCTCTGTCATACGCTACACCAGGGGTGCCCAACCTTATTACACAGGAGGGACACATAAACCGAAGCACCACCTTGTGCGGGCCAGACAGATTCTACATATTTTAATAAGCTTTAAAGTCACCTGTATTGACTTATATTTTAAGTTCTGCTTGTTTGGTATGTATTTAGATAGGTTGTTTCTATGTACCGTATTGTCTGTTTACACACTTGTGTAAGCTAAAATGCTGTAACCATGCTGACAAAATGCTAATGAATTGGCTGTTAGTATATTGAATTGAAGCAGGCCATGGCCCGAATGAAATGTTCTGGTGGGCCATGTACGGTTCGCGGGCTGTCGGTTGAGCACTCCTGCGCTACACCATTTTAAAAAAAAACCTTACTGCCTCACCCCAGTGATATGCCTGGTCTCTACTGGCCCAGGGTGCAAGGATTTGTAAGGTTTTGTCATAGCTGAGGTGAACTGTATGACTCTCTATGATGTGCTGCAGATCGTTCAAGAGAACAAGATTTATTTGCCTGCCTGATTAGTGAACAAGCTGGTGGATGTGGTGGAAGGACTCTTTTGAGGGTGGGGAAGGAGGTGGATGATAGGTCCCCCAGTCTACTCCATCAATAGTATTGATGTGCTGCTCAGCTTGATGTTATTTGCTGTCCTGATTAAAACAGGGCTGGATTGCAAAAAGGTGCTGTGTAAATATGTGAATATTTTTAAAATTCTTGTTGTGTGGTGTCATGGTCCAAATTATAGTAATTAGGCAGGCAGTCCATACAAAAGAAGCCAAAATATCAATTTTTCTATCCTGGGACTTATTCCTCTCACACACCAAACTTAGACTTCGTATGAATGCATTTGGCTGCCTTCCACACCATTTGTGAGGACTGCTTTCTCCTCCCTAGTCTAAGGAAAGTGTAGCTGGGTCTGGAATATACTTTTATGGGGTTTTCCCCAGGGCAGAGGACCAAAATGCAGATGGTTTTTCCTCCTTTCTCAGCTAGTCGTATCCAAAGCTCCATTTGGCCTATCCATTAAGTCAGAGTCACTTATGACAGGATAATGCTGCTCCACTCGCTTGTAATTTTGTATGCAGTTCTTGCTTATTCTATGAAGGTTTTCAGCTAGAAGGCTTCACAGCTAGGATGCATTTAATAGTATTGCATTTCAAGGTTAACATACTTCAACTGTACTCCCATAGTGAATTTGAGTGGCCACCTTCAGAGGAATAATGTTAGGGAAAATGGTTTCAAACCGTCTGTGATAAAGAATTCCTTTTGGCAAAATATACATGCTTAGCAAAACACCACTTGGAGACCAGTCTATCCACTCCAGTTCGATGAGCTTTGGAACTTTTCTAGACCAACTTTCCACCTGCTGTTGCTACTACTAGATTCATTTTTCTTTTCTTGATTTATCTAGACAAGCAAGTGATTAGCCCTTCATAGCTTTTGGTTAGCGATAGATGCATCGATTTAAAGGCCAGAGGAGGACCACCGGAATCATTCTACATAACATGGCCCATAGAATTTCACCAAGTGATTTCTGCACACAACTTCTGTTTTAGCTAGAGGTATCCAATCTTGCTATAGGAAAGACTGATGGTATTGGAGAGTTTTGTGTAGTAGCTAGGAAGGATGGGCTTATTATGATTAAGAAACTGGATTGGACTGAGGTGATCTGAGTTCAGTTTCTGGTGTGCTCTCACAGGCTTCCTGTGTCTCCTTGGCAAGTCCCTTAATTTATTTGCACCTCAGTTCCCTGTCTGTAAATTGGGAACGACAATTGTCGTACGTCTTTTGTCACTTTATATTGTGAGTTCTTCGCACTGTGTGTTTTATACAATGCTTAGCACAATGGATCGCTGTCAATTGGGCCTCTAGATGCTGCTGTAATACACATAGTAATTGCCACAATGGGGCTTGCTTCATTCCAACTGGCAATGCCAAATTCTCTCCTCCACCTTCAATTTCAACTTGGACGTAGCCCTCTGAATTAAAAACTTTCACCCCTTCACAGTAGGGCTTACAGGATGCTGAGCACCTTTAGCTCCCACTGAAGCCAACAGAAGCTGAGAGTGCTCAGCACCACGCACGATTGGATCCACAATGAGTTGTCTAGGAGGGATGTTATCAAGTGATGAACCCCGTGTACTGTCTTGTCTTCTGGATTATGGGTCTTGATGTAGCACTTCTGAGCTGTCTGCTTATTCCATTCTTGGGAGTCATTTAGCTCTTGATACAAGACACTGGTGATGTGATGCTCAGGAGACCAGATCAGTTGTTTTGAAAGCAGATCATTTATTGTTTGTTGTTACTCTGCTGTTTTTCAGAAAGGGCAGCAGGTGGAGTTGGGCATGTGGGTGTGACATGCAAGCACTCACGTGCACTGAAACGAAGATAATCGGTGTAGTATCGGGTTGTGTAACTTACGACTGTCCGTTTTAACTTTAAGTATAAAACATCTTCTCTGTATCAAAGAATATCGTATGTGGTATATGGTGAGCATAATGACCATTCTGTTTGTGCATAATGAGGAGATTAAATCTTCAACAGGCACAAGGAATAAAAGAGAAGAATTGATAAGAGACAAAGCTCCAACATAGAAATCTGTGTGCTTCTAAAGGGAAGAGAAAATCAAATTAACTTACACAGTTATTCTCTTGTTTTGAACTGAAGCATTTTATGTGACTGTGGATCATGCTTTGGCAATCATATAAGTGGTACAGCTGTTAAAAGGAAGTTTTTGTGAGAAAAGGCTACCTTGAGCAAGTTTTTTGCTTTAGATCCTCTAGAGCAGGGGTTCTTAAACTTCATTGCACCATGACCCCCCTTTGAGAACAAAAATTACTACATGACCCCACAAGGGGGGACTGAAGCCTGAGCCCGCTGGAGCCCCACCACCCAGGGAGAGGGGAAGAAGCCAAAGTTCAAGGGCATCAGCCTCAGGTGGGGGCCTGGAACCTGAGCACCATCACCCAAGGCTGAAGCTTTTGGGCTTCAGCTTCAGCCCCAGGCACTGGGGCTCAGGCTTCGGCTTCAGCCCCGGACCCCAGAACGTGTAACGCCAGCCCTTGGGGGTCCTGACCCACAGTTTGAGAACCGCTGCTCTAGAGTACTGTTAACCTGTCCTAATGTTTTCTTTGCCTTAAGTCCCAGGCTTTCCCCCCCTTACAGGTTTCTAATAGTCAGAATGAAACATGCATATTAAACTACGGAAAACTGAAAAGCCCCTCTATCCATTAGGATGGGCAGATATGCACACTCATTTTCATTGGACAACCAAGTCATTAAAGTGAGGGCCTCTCCTGCTGCTGCTCCTCCTCTCCATTAGTATTAATCCTTCTTTTTTGCTTTTGCCGTCAGCTGTAAGAAAAAGAAAGTTTGTCTTAAAATTATTCCCCAGTAGTGCATAAGGTAATGAATGTGAAGGTAATTAATGTGGTATGCTCTCTGCACATGCACAATGAAATAAAAAAAATCCACATTACCCATTGGTAAGTACACAATGCAACCACTGAACCTCGCTTATATAATTAAATAACCGAAGCTGAAACACAAACCACTCAGAGCAAAGAAATTCTTAGATTGTTGCTTCATGGTAATTCTTCAGCATCACTTCTAAAGATGCCCCTCTTCTTGAATGTAAGTAAAATAGCAACTACAAAAATACCTACAGGAAATGCACATGTACATTGTGAAGGTGCATTATTGACACTATTTTAAAAAAAAAAAAAAAAAAAAAAAAAGAAAAAGCATTGCCTTTCTGTTGTGTCCCCCTCTATATGAGGAGCTCAAAGTGCTTTACAAACATTTAATGATAACATCTCGGAGGTAGGGAAATATCCCCTCAGTTTCCCCATCTGTAAAGTTGGGATAAGTGACATTTCCAAGGTCACAGAATAAGTCAGAGATAGATTGGAAAACAGAACCCACAAGTCTTGACACCCAGTCCACTACTCTAGTTTTTAGACCACACTGCTTTCACTGTCCCCTCCCTCTGTCTCATGCTCTTATGACATGCTGTCCAGAAACTTGCTTGTGAATGTAGAAAGGGAGACTCCTGTTTGTTAAGAAGCAAAGCTCCAACATGCTGCTGTGTTACATGCCACACGCACAAAAATGAGCTTCAGGACAATGGCACTATTCTGTTGTACCCTGTGAAGGCCATGTGCTTTTGTTGATTCACAGTGAGAGTTCAGTATTTAGCAGCTGTCAGGTCTTCAGATCCCTTACCAGTGGCAGGATAGGTTGCTTATAGCTAAGGCTGCATGTCTGTCACGGAGATCATGGATTTCGTGACTTTCTGTGACTTTGGCAGCTGGTGCAGCTGGCTCAGGGGCTGCCCGAGACGAGCTGCCCCTGGGCCAGCAGCAGTTTGGGTGTGGGAGGGGGCTCAGGCCTGGGGCAGGGTGTTGGGGTGTGGGGCGGCACTTACCTCGGGGGGGGGGAGAGCTCCCCAGCTCCAACTGGCATGTCTCTGCAGCTCTTAGGCAGAGGGGCCAGGGGGCTACGTGCGCTGTCTGTGCCTGCAAGTGTCACCTCTGCAGCTCCCATTGACTGCGGTTCCCGGCCAATGGGAGCTGCAGAACCGGTGCTTGTGGCAGGAGCAGCACGCGGAGCCCCCCTGGCTGCTCCTTCCTCTAGGAACTTAAGGAACATGCCAGGAGGAGCCAGGCAGGGAGTCTGCCAGCCCCACCAACCCTCTCCCCCAGCATCAGCGGGGGTCCTGGGCGGCACGCTGCTGCCTGCCTCCCCCCCAGCACTGGCAGGAATCCCGGGCCACCTCCGCCCAGCACCAGTGGCCCCCCTGCCCAAGTTTTAGTTAGGGGTACATAGTAAAAGTCATGGACAGGTCACGGGCTGTGAATTTTTGTTTACTGCCCGTGACCTGTCCACGACTTTTACTAAAAATACCTGTGACTAAAACACAGCCTTACTTATAGCACTCATAGGGTAGAAGTCCTATAAGGAATATTTCTTCAAACCCACTTAGAAATCTTTGTGGTTTTTTTTTACACTTCCAGCAAGCTTGCTGTTTGTGCTGCTTTACTTCTCCATTCTTTGCCTCTGGCCTGTAATATATTGTAAAAGGGAGGATAATGTAGCTCTGCAACAAATTTAAGCTGTCTGAATCCCTGTAAATATTATGCACCTTGTTTATTTATGGAGAGTTAAATCTGCTACACACCTGGCTTTGTATTTTGTGTCTCCTACTTCGAAAACATGTTTACTGCCATTAATTCACAGGTGCAACTCGACACAACTGGAATAATCACAACTAGAAATGTGATGGTAAATGGGTATGATGAGCATTCTTTGGCCAAACCCAAACACACCTTGATTGGATTGCACTGTCTAATATATCTTTAAACGCTGCGGTGGGTAGTCACCCTCTGTCTGGTGGATAGCTGTCCTGACACAGTGGGTAAAAGAGAAGGAAAGGGGGCCTCATCACAAGGCTGGGAATCCAAAGTAACTGACTTGGAGTTGGGGACCACATAGCTGAATTTCTGCAACAACATTTTTAATGTAGAAATGTAAATTGCTGTATGTCTATGACACTCCACATATTTCTATGTATAGGATGTTCCTTTCGACTGGAATGTGTATGTTTAAACAGATCCACTCCTTTCCATCTTCAGCTGTACTCTTGCCTCTCAGATATAGAAGATGGTCATTCAAAGTTGGTCTAGATGTTATGGAAGTGCTACATTCTCTGTAGACAACATATGAACATTGGATATCTTTTGTTTAAATCTGTGAAATAATATGTCCAAGTTTATTTGTAAAAAGAAAAGGAATACTTGTGGCACCTTAGAGACTAACCAATTTACTAAGGTGCCACAAGTACTCCTTTTCTTTTTGCAAATACAGGCTAACACGGCTCTTACTCTGAAGTTTATTTGTGTAAACTTAAATACATGGATGCAAGGCCACTGTAGTGGCTAAGCACCTTACAAAATTGTTTATAACTGTGCTTGTTTAGTTCGAAGAGGTAAAGAAGCAATACTGACAAAAACAATAGTGATCTGTCAAGGATCAGTTAAAACAATCAAGCAAAAGAACTGTTCCCATGTTTCAGTCTCATGCTGCCATTGACTTCCATGGCAAGACTTTAATAGGAGGCAGGAACAGATCCTAAAATAGCTATAAAAAGATTATAAAATAAATGAGGAGTTAAGATTGTATCTGTTGTGGCAATGGCAGGCAAGATTTGAACAAAAGCTTGTGCTCTATAGAGACTTTTAGAGGCAATTACATGCACAATAATTGGTGCGCTGGAGCTCAGCTTGACTGCGACAGTATTTATTTTCATCTTGTTCCCAGCCAGTGAGCTTTGTTGTGCTAGTCTGCTGATGGAGAGAGTGCCTCTATTCAAGTGGGCAAGGCTTTTAATTAGCATTTAGTAGAAGCATGTGTATGTTATCTGCTGCTGCTGCTGTGAAGGTGAATTGGCTCTTTAAGGAGGATGGCCCATTGATGTTCGCTATAGTGAAGTGGAGTAATTGATTTGAAGTATTCCTTGTTCTTCTGAAAAACCTTTTGTACTGGTTGATAGTGCCGAGTGGAGCTAAAGGAAAAGTTCCTACTCCAGGAAGCAGGGAGACAAAGAATTTATTTTTATTATTTTAAAGGGGCATGGTGGAGTGGGGAAAGAAGATGTCAAAAAGAACTGTTAAAAGGACACAAACAGTTACACTTTTTGAAGTCTCAAGCTGAAAAACTTGCTTTTAAAATGAAGTTCTTTAGATTCTAAATGCTTTCCCCCTCTGATATTGAATGAATTTCTACTTTAAAGCACGTGTTGCATACAGGAAGAGACCTGCCAGGGTCTGGAAAATGGTAGTAAATATTCTATTGGATTCATTGTTAATTTCAAACCTTCAGTTGCCTTTGTAAGGAGTTATTTACTAGAATCAAGTGGAAGATACTTTCTATAAGAAAATTACTTTTCATTCTATTTCTACAATTATAGGATGCTACATATAGGGCAGGTAATGTCCAAGAGAAGAGATGTAGAGGTTAGCCTTGTAGAAACTATGCTGTCAGGCCTGGAAGGAGAAGGCAAGAAAGTGTTAGCATAACAGAATGATGGCGCTCCTTGATTTAAAGGGACCAATTTGGAAAACCACATTTTTGTCTGAAAATTTTACTGGTTTTACAAGTAACATCTAAAATCACTATAACTGAAAGAAATTAATGGGGAAAAAGCACTTCTCTTTCTTGCAACAGTTTTACTTAGCGTATTTGACATATTAGAGTATAGTCAGTTTCATTGTTTCCTGTGTATTGAGTCAGTTTTTCCCTTCCTGAAAGGACCCTAACAAACGTCAACAGGGAGTAGAGAACCTCTTATAAACATGTTTTTAAAATGAAGTAAAAAATAAACCAATCAGAACATACTATTGAAAGAGTGGATGGCCAGAAATGAGCAATTAAAAAACCAACAACAAAACCTCATAAGTAGAGTGTCTCACTAAGGGAGTTGCATTGATAGACTTTACAGGCATTTCACTGAAGGTTGATGTTGAAGACTGCTATAATAAGGGGACAATGATGACCCTTGACTGACTTTTTTATTAAACATTTTTGTGTTTTCCTCCTCCCCAGGTGATCTGTGGAGTTACGATTTCTACAGTGGTGAATTTGTTGTGTCTCCTGAACCAGACACTAGTGTATATACGCTTGATCCCCAGAAGCACAAATACATTATCCTAGGCAGTGATGGACTGTGGAACATGATCCCACCTCAAGATGCTATTTCTATGTGCCAGGATCATGAGGAGAAACAGTATTTTATGGTGAGGGCATGTTTATGTTGTCAACTACTTTAAGATCACATGATAGCTATTAACTCACTTTTTTGCTGTGTTACTCTATTGCCGTACACTTTAAAAGTATATGCAGTTGTGACATCGAGTGTTATTACTTAATAATACTGTTACAACATACATGGAGCTATTACAGTGATGGTAAACTTATTGTGATAAAGCTTATGTTTTAGTCATGGGTATTTTTAGTAAAAGTCACAGACAGGTCACAATGAGTAGGTACAAATGTATAACCACTTCAGTTACCTTTTAAAAAAAAATTAGTAAAATGAGTTTCCTCCATGTGACGTCATTATGAACAAAGTTTCACTGTAACTGGTGTTTGCACACTAATTTATTCAAACAGTTCTTGACTACCATTCTGTCTGTCTGTTTGCTAGATGCAGGTTTGTCTGAATTCTGATGCTTTACGACCATGAGGTAGAGGTAGAGAATTGCAAACTGTGCCATATAATTTCTTCACTTTATGATCACAGTATAATGGTGATGGGTTTTCTCTGTTTTTCCTTTAAACATTGAGGGAGAACACAGACAGTCTTGTGCCAAAATGCTGGTGAACAGAGCACTAGGTCGGTGGAGGCAGCGCATGCTTCGTGCAGATAATACTAGTGCTATTGTAATCTGCATTTCGCCGGTGCTGGACGATCTGAGCAACTGGGAAAATGAAGAGGAATTGTATCTCAACTTGGCAGAAGGCCCTTGCTACAGCAGTCCTGATATGTGCATGATGACACCGTCCCGCTGCTGTACCCCTCCTGTCAAGGTAAAATTATTTAGAATTTTAAGAATGAAACCCACAAAATTTATAGCTAATTCCTCATCCACCTCCTGCTTCTTCTCACTAGAGAGAGGCAGCCTTCTTATGTGACTCAGAAAGATCACACACTTCTCCTTTTAGCATATGTTCTTCAGTTGTTTAGTCCTGGGAATATAAATCAAGAGTGTAAAAGTATGAGCTCTGGACTTGGGGACATTCAAAGTCTCTGCGTAATCTTAAAATCTTGACACTTTTTGAATTACCAGTCGAATGCTAACAACTGAAATCTATAACGATAGAATGGTGGTGGTTGGTGTATTTTTGTTTTAAAAAGGTCAGTATTTAAATTATATGTACAGCATCCTTCCTAATGAGTAGTTGCATTTCCCTACGCTACATAAACCGAGAAATGATTAGTTGTTTTAAGAGCACTTTTATTTTCAGGTTGGGAGAGCATATCTGCATCTATCTGTCAATTCAAATTCTCTTCATTAAAAGAGACAGCCTTATTTTTACAGGGATCTTCCTTTGAATTAGACCCTTGTCCATTAACATAGAAGGGAGGTTTTTGGAAGGTCTTTACCATTTTGTTGTTAAAGACTAGGATATAATTGTGAGTGGATGTTTGTTCTCTAATGTCTTTGAATAGCCATCCTTTAGGTAAAGTAAAATTGAAAATCAAAGATTAGGATGAGAGTACTTAACATTTGGTTGATATAGAGACAGAAAGCTAATAAAACAGCAAGTGGGGTTTTTTCCATTCAGTAGCAGCAGGAGAATGCATGGGAGGAACCCCAAATCCACTGAAAAGGGTAGCAATCCCAAAGTCTTCTGTGGCGAGAGATTATCTGAATTGTAATTATTCCTGTTTTTCAGTCAGTGGTTTTTTGTGTACAGCTTTTGAATTATTTCCAGCCCTTGTCAAGTAAACTTTGGGTCATGTTGATTTGAAAATGTCCCAGAACTAGCATTTCAAATAACTACTCTAAATATCCCTTCCCGCCTTTTCACTCATGTAAATAAATTCAGTACATTCTGTGTGGTGTAGAAATCTGTGCTCCAAATGGTCAGACCAATACCAAAAGCAATGGAAGCTCTAGGTCAAAACTTCAGAAGAGGAGTGTCATTCCTTTCATGGCCATTTTCAAACTGCCCTTCAGCTCTCTGCTGGGCCTGCTAGGCTGTTTTTAAGGGACTGCAAATCCCCCCCTTAAAGTCCTCTTGCTGTTTTGGAGTATGCAGCACATGTTAGACTCATATCAAGGCAAATGGTCTTTCATCTCAAAGGTAAGTGCTAAACTGTTACTTTTAACAGTTCAAAGTGATGTTTAGTACTGAGATGAAGGTAACTTTTTATTTTGTTTTAGGGATTGTCTATATAGGGAAAATAACTGAAATAGGTACAGCGGAATAAGCTATATTACTATAGCTATTCCAGAATAGCTCCCCATGTGGCCAGAACACATTGTTCTGGAATAAAAGTGACTTTATTCCAGAATGATTACTCCACTTTGTGTGTGAGGTAATTATTCTGGAAGAAATTTTCTTTTATTCCAGAACAGTGTGTCCACACAGGGAGCTATAGCAGAATAGCTTATTATTCTGTAGCCATTCTGGTCAATTTCCTCATGTATACAAGGCCTGTATGTCCTCTTTTTCTTAGCAGGACCCTGATGGTAAAATTCAGTTGGCCACAGGCATAGAACGGTTACCATTAAATCTGCTGGTTCCATTTTAAGTACACTTTTTTCCTCTTGCCCTGCTTTACAGTTTTATTTTATAATTTTAAAAATATTTATTTTATTTAGGATAATTCATTCCTATCCCACTTGATTTCTTTTAAAACTGAAATGACTACACAGATACCACAAATATAATTTTTAGCATTAGTATAGGTTGCTGTTTTAGTAACAAATACCATCTATTCTCACAGAATCGGTATAAAAGTGGAAGGAAAGGAAAAAGTGGAAGCAGGAAGTGGAAAAAGAGAGAGAGAAAACAGGGCAACTGTCCTATCAGAATAATATTGAAACATTTAAGGAAAAACAAACATCTCTAGACAGACTAGAATAAATGGAATGACTCTGCATCTGTGTCCCTTTTTGTGTATTTTTGTGAAAGCCAAAAAGGAGCTTCCCTATATTTTTCAGGTCGTTATTCTGGCTTGACTAATAAGTAACCTTTTTTGCAATGGGCATGGGAGCAACTTTTCATTTCAGTGAGACACAATAATGGTGAGAAGAGCAGATTTCCACACTCGGGTTAATGTAATGGTTGACCAACAGGGTTTTCCATTTAAAGAGCAAACTGCTTCTAAATACATCTTCTGAGTAAAATTCAAGCGCAGGAGGCACCTCTGACTCATTTTCTTTCCATGAAATTCAAATTACGTTAAACCTAAAATTAACTAGCATGGGAACCAGAGTGTGGGTAAATGAAGACTGCATTGTGCCTTGCTTCAGCCTTTTAAAAAGAAACCAATTCCGTTTTGGAGGGAGGATTAAAATAGCCCATGAGGGACAGAATTTTTCCTGTTGGTTCAAACGGTAAAAGTTGGACTTGTGCCTTCTGCAATAACTAATACCTGATCTTCCAGAAGCAGGCAACCCCCACTGCCCAAACCATACATAATCCACCCAGTTTATAATGCTGTACATGAGGGAGCAGGTAATTGCTTCCTGATCCCTGTGATAATCATACTCTAGCCTTTAAAAAAAAATCCATTATTTGACTCTGACAGTAAATTCTACCGGAATACAGAGTATTTTATACACTAAGGTATATAAAGTATTTTATTTGGTATATAAATTTACCTGCTCTTCACTTAAAGTTGACTGAGTTGTTGTATTATGAGACAGTGAGAAATGGATTGGTTTTTACTATATCCTTCAAAATTTAAAATCTCAAATATTCAGTCTCAAATGGAAGTCATTTGTATAGACTCACAACCAGTATTTCTGGCACGTCAAGAAGTGGACAAAACCCTTTTTTCTAAGACGTATTTTTTCAGATCTGCTGTCCAATCGCTTTTAACCAGTGTGTTGATGACCTAACCTTTGCAGAAGTATACATAACTCCAGTAATGTTTGACTTTTGACTGTATTTACTAATTCCTCTCATCAGAGTAAACGTTGCAGTTTCACAATAGCCACAGAATTGTTTCCAAATAATTTTTCTTCTGAGAAATGTATATGGGGAAATATTAGGGAGACAGCCACTGATTACATAATTTAAGGAGTTTAAAAATTGGAGCCTTGCTCCTACATGGTAATGTAAAAGTAGGGGAGGCCAAATTCTTCCTGGGATGCAGCTTATTTGGAAGAAATCATGGTACAAGAGGGGAGCGGAGGATCCTAGATATGAATATCCATGTGTGAGATGAGTCTAGTGGTGGTCATATTATTGTCTTGAAATTCACTTCTCCCCAATGAGAAAGTGAGATGTCACACTAGGAGTTCAGGTCTGTTTACTCTTTTGGAGCTTTTTTCTGTCCCTTCTAAGTAAGAGTTCCTTTATGTAAAGAATCTGGCATTTTCATGTATGGAGAGACACTACAAGTATTTATCTCCCATCTGAAAAACATCTGTCTTTGCTCCTGTTAATAACCATACCAGAAGGACGATCAGTATCACAATACCTAAAACCAGAGGGAAGTACCTGATCTGAATTAGCCAGATAGTTAATGCTTTCATGGATTGTAATTGCCTTTTTCCCAACCTGAGATCCATCATCAAAACTGTGCATGCCATGGGTGTTAGATGTGAGCCAGTGGCAAGAGGTTACTGATGATGGTTCCTTTTATTTACATTTTACTCTTGGGGATTGTGTCTTGGAGGGAAATGGCTCGGCCTTTAAGGCTTTGTCTACACTGGCAACTGAACGACAAACCTTTTGTTGTTCAGAGGTGTTTAAATCCGCCCCCCCCCCAAGACAAAAGTTTTGCGACAAAAAGCACATGTGTGAACAGGGCTTTGTCGGCAGGAGCGCTCTCCTGCTGACAAAGCTACCGCTGCTCGTTGGGGGTGGAAGTTTTTTGTCAGCGGGAGAGCTCTGCTACACTGCGTGCCTTTTAGCAGCATAGCCATGTCACTAAAAGTTGCATAATGTAGACAAAGTTTAAGTGTGGAGGGTATTGATAAGAACCAACACCTTTGTCTGTTATCTTCAAAGAACTAAAGAGGCATTTGTAACTTTGGGTCTTAACAATTTCATGTCTCCTAAGTATGGTTATTTCTGAAATAAAATGGAGGCCAAAGCCAAGTTCCTGAATTAAATAAGAGTATCCCCTTGTTTCTGAGTCAGATCTTTTTGGTGCCAACTGTAACTGATTCATCCTTGAAATAGTCCTAAGATTTAAAAAAAACTCTCAACAATTTCCTATTGCTGTCAGCAGCTGATTGCCCAGGAATGAATTTTGACTGGTCCACACCCTCAGTTCCTTTTTTTTTTTTTCCCTTCTCATTACCCCATTCCACCCTAAATTCCCTTCTACTCCCTCTCCTAATTTTTTCCATTTTAGTGCCCCAAATCATTGTGTTACTGCAGCTATCCATATCGAGCAAGGCTATCGGTGATGAGAGCCATAGCACTGAGGATCTTGCATAGCAAGATATGCCAGATTAAAAGTCTAACAAAGAGCCAGTCTCAAAAGTATAATTGAGTCTATTAGGCAACAGTTCACAAAGCACCTCCGAATGTGTAAACTACATGGGTTTTTTTGTGTTGTCACTAGAACTGAGTGAAAGAATAACTTCTAAAATACTGTCCATAAATGTCTGTCATCAGATCTATTGATAGCATCTCAAACAGTTCAATTCACATCTTTTAAAAGTTTGAATTTATCCTTTTTGTTTTTTTGCAATAACTATTTAAATTTGGTTTACATTGGATCATCAAAGATACAATAATCTTTCAGTAATGTCCAGGTTTCTCACTGGAAAAAAAATCCCTTTGATATGCCAGCCTGTCTTTTGAAGTGTTTTTTTAAGCGTAGAGTCTAATTTTTCAGATGTGTTGAGCAACAACAGGCCCCTTTGACTTCAAACTGGGCTACGGTTGCTCAAGGTCTGATTTTCAAAAGTACTTAGATTTTGAGATCTTTTGTATTATTTCAATGCGTTCAGTTTCAACTGCAGTAACCGCAGGTGCATTTAGTTTGCAGTATAATACAGTTTCTGGAATAAGATAGTCATTAGGTTATTGTCTTTACGTTGGTAATAAATAAAATGATGTGGCCTTGAAAAAATGCTTTGAAGGTCTCTTATTGAATAAACAGCAATTTCTCCACAATTTGAATCTTTTAATAATTGTGTCAACATTTGCATGTAAAGGGCACTGCATAAATAGCAGTTTATACAGCCCTACTGTGAGATAGTGAAGTCTTCTCTATTTTCCTGATGGTGAAATTGAGATAGAAATGATTTACCAAAGGCCACAGAGAGCAGCGAAGCCAGGATTAGAATTAGGAAGTTCCTGGCTTCCAGTGCATTATACCACACTCTCTCTCTTCAAATTACAGAATAACTTTGCTGTGCAGAAAACAGCCAAATTTACTTTGCTGAATAAAGAGAGTTTTGAAAGGCCAGAGCCTAATTTTTATTCAGTCTTCCCCAGTTGTAAGGAATAAGTGTGTTACTAACCTAGAAGGATTGGAAGCAACAAACGTAAATTCAGAGGTTAGTGTAGTATTGTCCAGGGAGGCCCTTATTCCATCTCCTTGTACGCCATTAGAACTCCTCCAGCAACAGAGCATTGCTTCAGGCACCTGATACCTTGTTCAGCGGTAACTAAAAAGTCTAAGTGTAATTCAGGTCAGGAGATAGAGCCTGTTCTTTTGCTGTTTGTCCTAATAATACTTGGCCATTCAATGACATTTTTAATCTTCAAAGCACTTTGGAAACAATCTCACAAAACATCTGAAAGAGAGCATTGGCACCTTCATTTTGCAGAGGATACTGATGAAGACTGGAGTGTGCGGCATTCAGTGCAGACATCCTTTTCGATGTTGGTATTCCAAAGTAATGAAAGATGCAAGGCGGTCCCATAGTTCGGTGACTTACTTATTAACTTTACGCCAGTGAGAATGAAAACACGTATGCTAACTGAGGCGAGACAGGTCTCTGAAAAATCTAATGGCAGATATGTCATCATAGACTTACTGATGGAAATTAACAAACTTGAGTAAGGTTGGAGGGCTGAAACTGGCAAGTTTAGATCCAGAGACTGAACTCCGCTGTGAAAATGTTCAGGTGTGTTTTGCATCTGGATCTGGAGTTAGACCAGTCTCCAAGAAGCTTTAGTATCTGCTGTCATGTATAGTATCTTTCACCCACATACTTTAGCCATGGTCTGTGGTAACACAATTGGAGTAATGATATTTATGGATAAATAATTCCTTCTTTTTTAATCCCAGCTTCTAGAAGAGGATCTATGGCCACGACTGAACTCCTCTGAGCCTGTTCCTTCTCTCATGCATAGCAATGTGATCTTGGATAAATATTCCGAGCTGTCCAGTGAGATTGCTAAAAGCAGTATACCGTTGGCGGTAGCATCCTCTAGGGATCCAGGCCCACAGGAGGAGAATTGTAGCAAAACACTAGCTTTGAGGATTCATGAATCTTACAGCAATGGCTTGTCAGTTACCCTCTCCCCTTCCAACTCAGCAAATTCAAGCATGGACCAAAAAAGCTTAAAGATGTCTCCTAATGGCCAAACAAAATCCCAAGAAGCAGAGAGGACACCTACAGGAAACTTTAAACGGACATTAGAAGAATCTAATTCTGGCCCAGCTTTGAAGAAGCCAAGACGTAGCCTGAGTCGAAACATTAGCGTCCAGCCAGAAAGCCTGTCCACAACTCCACAGCGCAAAAACTCAAACAAGCTCACCATGCGGCGAAGCCTGAGGGGACAGAAGAAGCTTGGCAATTCACTATTCCACCAGACCAGGAAAGCCGTTTGTGTTTGCTGAGGGGTGTTTGTGTGAGCACAGTTTGGTCTGATTAGAATGTTGAAGTTGGTGCAGAAATTTGAAACTCTTCCTGTTTATCTTTTTTTAAAGTAGAAAACTTTTTGGTATTGAACAGCTTTATTCTCAGCCTTGTACTGCTTGTATTATAACTGTGAATTTTGTAGATGTGTAGGGTATAAGTCGCTGTAAAATGTGTGTAAATTTGTACTCCTTCATACAAATGTAGTCTCTTTTTTTCCCCCTTGTATAATTGTTACAACAGGGCTAAACGTTGTTTAAAAGAAGATGTTTAATCTTTTTTGTTAATTTACTAAAGTCATGAATTTGTATAAGCTTCTTGTGATGAGAATTTCACAACTTTTTAACTGAAGTAAATTATTAAATAGAATGGAAGATATGTATTTTCGTAGTACTATACGTTCAACCCAAAGTGTGTCTTTTAGAGAATACTCTAGACCTATTTTTTGTTCTTAAATTTTAGATTTCTCTATTCAGAAATGAAATGGAAGCAGAGATGTTGTGTTACTTTACACAGCTCAATATCAATTTCTTTATCTTAATTAAAATACTATGCAGTATCTTACTCAGTTGTATTTTTTGTAACCTTAATCGTCAAAGTATTTAGCAAAAAAAATTGTGGGTTTTTTTTTAAATTTCTGAAAACCCCAGCCCATCCTACAAAGCCATTCTCATCCTCTGTAGTAATTTATGGCATTTTTATCCAGGCATTTGGTAGTGGTATTTCTTTTAATATATGTGCCCTATAAAGGCATTTTTTGTTATTTCACTAACCGATGGTACTGCTAATTCCTTTCCAACTTAAGTCATCAAATTATTTTATGATTTACAGTTTTCATTGAGTATGTGGACCATATATATGTTCACCTAAATAAAACAAGTGAAAACTTGCTTGGGGTGCCTTTGTTCTTTAACTGTGTACAGTGTCTTATGCTCAAATTCTTTAAACACTGTGGTTTTGTGTAATTGTGCAAATATTAAATGGTTGGTTCCTTCCTTAAAAAACCTTAAAAAAGGTCTTTAAAAAAAACACCTGTTTTTATCAACTGGTTCCCAATTCTACACTTTATTTTTAAAAAGCAGGAGGGGTAGATAGTGTGATGTGCCATGAAGAGGACTTTTGGAATGAGAAATATAGACTTGGATTAGAGAAGTCTACTGTTTCTCTGCATGCTTTGCCTTCCCCCTGCCTGCCTCCGCAGGAAATTTTGATCAGGAAAGATATGCTCACCTGATTTTTGTAGTCCCTGTTCAGTGCTTCAGAGGGAGATAAAGAAACCTCAAAGGTTTATGCCAGCATGGTGTTGGGGGAAACTTCCTTGACTGCACACCAATCTGTTCATCCTGTGCGTGTTGAGTTTAAAAAACAAACTGATCTAATGCCATTTATAGTTACATACATACATTTATAAAGTGTCCATAACAGTTGTCATACAGGATGATTTATAGTAAAACACAAATATATCCTGAAAAGCCATTGGTATCCCAATAACTGTCCTTCCCAGCCCCCCACCTACTCCCAATCTCTGTAACAGGAATACTGGAACTAACAAGATTCTTATGCACTTTTGCTCTTACTACTGTATTTCTCCATTTTTAAATTCTAGAGGAATGTCCATTCTCATTCTCAGCAGAGGGTTTTTGCTTTATCTTCCAGCATCTCTCCTTCACTAACCAGAGTCTGTTTTTTATGGGAGAATCAGTGGCATTTTGCAGGGTTTTGATGTTAGAGCTGCTCCTTCTGCAAATACCCACTATTTGTGTAAGTTTGATGTGCTTCAACTGAACACTATAGAAACTAAGTTGAGCCAGACGAAATAGAAAAGAGGAAGGGAATGTATGTTTTTCCTCGTGTACACCAGTCAGAGGATCTGGAATCATCAACAAGCAACTCTATCTTCTGTCAAAGCCACTATCAATTTATTACATGGGAGAAGGAAGATGTCCAACTTTTTTTTTTTTTGGTAAGCAAAAGCTCGTTAAGTTTGGTCCATGAGTGAAACATGGCAAAATGAGTTCGAAATGAGGTTGCCTTTATTTTTAATTCTACTGCTGTGGCCAATACAAATGACTTCAGAGTCCATTGCTCTGTCTTGATCTATAAGGATCTTAGCCACTCAGAACAAGATGAAGTGTTGTATGTCATCCTGGTGGGCTGCAATTCGACATGAAGATATAAGATTTATGTAGTCTTCCATTTTATTCAAATTATGTGAAGTTTTTCAGAAACAGAGAGACCTCAAAAGCAAATGCAACAAGTTAAAACCACTGAACTAGGCTTATTTCTGTGACCTGTGGAAAGTTTCAAAACAGTTCCTCTTTATTTGGATTATTTAAATTCAATTAAATGTAACGGGTCAATGCTTAATCTTAAATATTTATGCAGTTTAAGACTGTTGACATTCTACAGTGTCTTTTGACAGCGCAACTCAAAGTGCTCTACAAATTAATCCTCACAACACTGAATGAGGTAATTACTAGTCTTTTTCAAAACATTGTTCGTATACATATTTTGCTAGCTCCCTGCTCAACATGTTAGTATTAACATGGTACTTTGGGCTAAACTTATTGAGTCACTAACAATACTGGTAGTGCATAGATTGACTGACCAGATTTCTGGTAATGCATAACTCCTCAGTTGACAGAATTTTACTGTATTTGCATTTTCAGTTAGCAGTTAAGATCTGTATTGTTCCTATAGTACCATCTAGAATTTTTAAAGGGACATAGGCAAATACAGCGTTCAATCAACCTGCTTTACTCAAACAGCATGTACTAGTGGTGGGCACTTGACTTGACGACTTAAGTTCCTTCCATCTTTAATTACTACGAAAAATTAATTCTATGGTAATGCGTTAAAATTCTGTCCTGCTATGTCTTTCTAAGGCATTTGGAGTTAATTGGGTTGGCCTTTATTTCTCTCAAGGTCTTGTTGAGCTGTGCGCAAGAACTTCTTGGTTTAGAAACCCAGTCTGTAGAGTGTTTTTCCCTAAAGGTGTCCACCAAAGCCTATTTGTCTGTGTATGAGCAGTCTTTCACTTTGGTCAGTATTTTTATGATCAGTTGACCTTTTTTTTCACTTTTTTTTTTTGGGGGGGGGCATGTTTTTCTGAGCTGGTCACTTCTGTTGTCTAGTTTCTTTAATCATCATGCTTGCTTTATCTTTATTCTAATTTTACGTTTTATGGTGCAGAACATTCCATGTACTGCTTTGGTTATGGACCCAATATACACTATGGCATTTTATACTGAATGTGTTTGTGTTAGGTGGATATATTATGGTCAGAAGGCTCCTACACGTGACTTGCTTTTAAATGCGCAAGGAAAAGGCCAGTATTCTAGAATTACATCAGTGGCCAGGATTATATTTTTGGAACCTAATTCTTTAATACTGGAACAATAAAACCCACAGGCTAAAATTAGCTCTGCTACCTACATGTTACTATGGCTACAGAAACCCCAAATGGAATCATAGGCTTTCTGAAGATGTATAATTCTCTTTCATCCAAGGAATGTAATAACATCTCTTACAGATATAAATATTAATGTATGGTCTAGGTTGGTCCTTAAATTATTTCTCATACTATGGGATTGTAACCCATGGTTAACAGTTTTTACTAGGGATGATGATTTTTACTGTTGCACAGAAATTCATACACGAAAAAGCAGTTTTTAACTAGCAATTGAGTAGCTATATTTGACTTACTGATCTATAATATTATAAGTCTAAAATGTTAACTGCTGGTTTTAATTTGATTCTTGCTTAGTAAACCATTTTTAGTTAAACGAATAATTGCATTTTTCATCTCTAAATTTCAAAGCATTTAACAGATCCTACTTAGCTGCCTATCTGCCAGGGAATTCAAACAACTCTTCACCAGTCTACAAGCTTTTACAGGTTTGTAGTAAAAGACTGGTGAGATGTCAGTCTTTTTTTTTTTTTTTTTTTAAAAGGATAACTTTTTTTCTTGCCACAAGGAAAACCCAGCTGTAACACATTAAGAATTATGTGAATCTGTATCACAAGTTACATGGAAATACACTGAAGAAAAAAGACTTTGTATTCACTGGCACATGTTCACTTTTTTCTGACTATATATGTTGAAGCAAAATTTGACTATATCATCAAGCACATGCACTCAGGTAAGTGTGACCTCTTTTCCCTGACCACCCCCCCCCCCACCTCCTGTTTCCCATAGTACTTGTTTAGGGCTGCAGGGTTTTCTCCATTTGCAGCAGCAGATGTCATCACTTTAATGTCTGCTTTCTAAGTTTTGAATAAAATAAGCAAAGAGAATTATTTGAAAGGAAGAAGTATAGTACAAATAAAACTTTTGCAATTGCAAACAGAGATTCCCCAGAGCAATCATTCCCTTCCATTTTTTAAAATATATTTTGATTGCTACTGTAAACTGGCTAGAGCTTACCCTTTTGTCAGCTTTGCCTATTTTGATGTCATTTGCCTCCACATAAGTTAATTAGTCAATCAGGATAAAGAAAAAATAAAATTTACAGCTGACAGCTCTCCTTAAGTGGCAGCAGTAAATCGAATTAGGCCTGTTGAGTCATAGCCTTCAAACATTTTTCATTGTGAAACAAAATTATAGTATGTGCAAGGAGGAAGTTATCTGTGTATCAGCTAGTGGTTTTAGGGGGTGTGTGTGTAATTCAAGTCACCATTGTGTAGTCTAACCTATTCAACCAGAAACTTCAGCTCTCTTCCTGTAAGGGCATTTCTCTGTTGTGAGACAGTTAACAGATATAGGAACTTAACATTTGAACATTTCTTCAGGCTCGGAAGGAAGTGTCCTTGTATATTCTAACTCCAAACGTACCTAATATTGCTCTACAGGATAGGTTTGTTAGAAGCATTGCCCCTGTTTGACCTGTGTAGTCAAAGTTTGGGGCTTTGGGGATGTTCTAGCTGGTTACAAATTGATGGAGTATGGTATTTTCTTGGATGTAATCTTGTTTATTTACAAGGACCCTACACCATCTCTGAGTCTAGGAAAAACCAGACATAACAGGAACAGTTCATTAGCTTACAGCCCCCAGTCTCTTTAGCCAACTGAACAGACCCTAAAAGTCTCTGCCTGGCTTTTTCACACATTGCACTCACTAGTTAATGCTTGGCTTGCTTGCTTGCTTTTCCTCTTCTGCCTTCCCACCTGCACCCACACAAACACCACTCAACAAAAGACCACCATCAACTCAGCCCAAACTCTTGGACAAATTCACAATCCCTTTTTGTCTTAAGTGGAGGGCTTCTGATTAACTCATCCTGACAATTGTTAATTGAAGGGCATGCTCACACCCAATCTCAAAGAGTTTTGTGACTGCAGTACCTTGTACTTCTCAGCATAAGGGGTTCGCATAACAAATTTTTTGGTGGCGTCAGAGTGCGGCCACCAAGTCTTGCTGGTGGCCTCTCTGACAATTTTTCCTACAATACTTAACTTCAGGAAAAATAAATATTCACATATACATGTCCAAATCATTGTAATTTGTTTGCAGACTCAGTAATAAAAATAATGTACAGTTGTTCTATTCTTTACTGGATCTAAACAGAATAGAAACACACACAAGGTGCTTTGTATGTTTTTGTCTTTTTTTCTTATTGTGTCTTTTGGTTGCTTTTTTTAAAAAAAGACTTGCTAGCGGGTAAGGCTGCTGTGAAAGGTGATATCAAACAAACAAACAAACAAACATCACTTTTCACAGCAGATGTACTAAGCCTAGGGCTCAGTTAAGCCCTGGATGGGGAAGTGGTTAGTGAGGCAGCAGGAATCAGGGGTACTTGGGGAGGGTGAGTTCAGGGCCGGGGCCAGAGCCAATCGCCTCATAGGCAGGAAATGGAGCCCAACCCCTCTGCCCAGAGGATGGGGCCTGGGGATGGAGCTCAAAGCCCCATAGGTGGAGCTTACCACCCACCACCCAAGGGCTGAAGCCCAAACCCTAGGAAGGTGGGGAACTCACACTAGCTGTCTGCTCCTTCAGCTTTGCTGTCTCCCCCAGAGGTGGCCACGGCCCAGTCACTGCTGGCAGCCGCAGGGGAGGGGCTGTTGCTTCCCTGCCACCACCCAGGGGGCTGTAGCTGCAAGAAAACCCCGTGGTGGCCAGATGTGGCTACATTTGAGAAATACTACATCTGCTCCAGTTAGGGACCTTCTCCTCTTCTTTTTCGGTCAAGGGCCTAACTTACATTCCCTCTTGTATCTAATGATGTAGATCAGTAATCATACAATTGAATCTTTCTGGATGATGAAAACTTGTGGTGTTATCATTTGTGGTTTCTGAGTATGAGTTTCCTTATTGGTGACACGTGGCTCTACAAGAGTTGCAGTCATCTTGTAAATGTATGGGGAGGGGGATGCAACTGCTTGTTCTGAGTATGACATTTTATTTCCAAGCTGTATCCCTCAGCTCTCTCATGACCAGACTGTTGTGAGAAAGCTGGCGTATGCCATCTGAAGGCAGCGTTTGTCAGGTTTTTGTTTTACACACAGCAGGTTCCCAGAGAGGGTGATCCCAGAATTTATTTACGGAAGTGGGGAGGACATCTATCGCCTAAAAAATCAGGATGCTTCAGCCAGAGTTTTCAGAGTAGCAGCCGTGTTAGTCTGTATCCGCAAAAAGAACAGGCGTTCTTGTGGCACCTTTGAGACTAACCAATTTATTGACGCATAAGCTCTCGTAGACTGAAACCCACTTCGGCCAGAGTGGCCATTTTAGCCCTGATGTCACCGCAGCCGGTCTTGCTCACTGAGGTTTCGTTGGGCTGCCTTCGCTCGCCGCGCGGCTCAGGGCACTGGGGACGCTAGCTCAGGAGCGTCCCGGGGGCAGCGGGTGGAGCTGTGTCCCGCCCAAACACGCGTCCGGGCTGCTCGGGCGGCTCTGTCCCGTTATGACAGGGCCGCTCCCTGTCCGCGGGGCGGGGGTGTGTGTGTGTGTGTGTCCTGCTGTGACACCCCCTTTCCGTGCCCAGGCCTCGCCGCTCTTCGGTCGCCTCGGCTCGGCCCTCGCAGCCTGGCCTCGCTCAACCGCCGTCCCGCTCTGCCCCCACCCCCCCCGGTTCTGTGAAGCCTCCGCCATTATCCCCCCGCCCCTAGGACTGTTCCGGTCCACCCCGCCCCCGCCCCCGCCCCCACCCCCACCCCATGACGGGGCGGAGTCTACCCGCTCTGGGCCGGAGACGAGCGGACCCTCCCGGAGACAGCGGGGTCCTTGGTTTTGTTGCCTCAGCCAGGCCACTTCCGGGATTACGTAATGACGAAGCTGACGGTAAAATAGGATTCTGACGCCTTGATGTGGGTGGGGTCGAAGGTCTTTCCTTCTGATTGGCCGTTGGTCCGTGACTGACAGGATCCTGGGCTTTGCCTCCCTGCACGTGCGTCGGGGTCTCACGATGGCTCTCGCGAGATCTGGATGTAAACAAAGCTAAACGGGCCCAGGCTGCGCTCTGTTCTCTCAACCTACTCTGGCCAGTGAGCGGGTGCAGGCGACAGTCATATCGTCGATGTCCCGCCCACTGCTCCATACCGGGGAGTGGGATTGGGTGACAGGACGGAGGAGCCTGCCTCTCCCGCCTGGTGATTGGCTGTTGGTGTCAGCGTGTGCCAGGTGTCAGTTCCCGAGAGGGTCCCAAACACTGTCAGTGAGGAGCCAGGGCGAAGGAGCAACGCAGCAGGTGAGGGGGGCCGGGGAGGGGGGGATGGGAAACGGGAGCGGGGAGATAGAAGGGGAGGAGACTGGTGGAGGAGGGGGATGGGGCAGGGGAGGAAGGAGAAGGGGCGGGGGCGGGGAAAGCCGGGGTGGGAGAGGAGAATAGGGCAGGGGAGGAGGGAGCAGGGGTGGGAAATGGGGAGGGAGGGGAAGAGTGGCAGGGTCTGGGGAAGAGTGGTGGGGCAGAGGAGAAGGGGTGGGGGCAGGGGAGGAAGGGGCAGAAGTGCGAGAAGGGGAAGGGTTGTAGGGGCAGGGAAGGGAGAGAAGGGGGTGGTGATGGCAGTAGGGAGGAAGGGGAACAGCCACGGTGGTGACGGGGAAGAAAGGAAGGAGAAGGGCTGGGAAAGGAGGATGTGGGGTGATGGGGCATGGCAGGAAGGGGGATGGGACAGGGGGTGGGGTAAGGGAGGAAAAAGAAGGGATGGGAGGCAGGGAGTGATGGAGGTTGGGGGAGCAAGGGGAAGGGTCTGGGAAAGGGGGATGGGGTAGGGGAGGGGTGAGGAAGGATGTGATAGAGGGATGTGCAGGGATAGAGGAAGGGAGGGTGAGGGGAGGGGAGAGACGGGGAAAATGAAGGTGTCTGAGTATGGAGGAGTAAAATAAATTGGATTGGTCTGGTGAGCTGTAGTATCTGGGTGGCAATTTGGGGATCACAAGTGTGGGAGGCTGGTCAGGCTCAATTTCCCGGCTCAAGAATTGCCAGTGGGCTTTCTCAAGACTGAACTGATGATTCCCAATAGCCCTGCACTTCAGGCTCTCTTCCACCCTGGGACTCTGGTGGCACAAGAGCTGGAGTTCTGTTGCAGGTAACAGTGCTTGTGGCTGAATGACAGCAGGCGCTGGCTGCTACAGATGTACCACTGGGCTTGGAACAACTCCTCTCCTCCATGTCTCTTAGACTGTAAAATGCTTGGAACATGGATCAAATCCTGGCCCCATTGAAGTCAATGGTGTCAGGATTTCATCTACAGTCTTTATTTTCTGTACAAAGTACCATGCACACATGCAACACTAAGTAATGACTACTATGTTGGGTAATGTGGTTGCAGTGACCTGGATTCAACTGTTGTTGTTTTGTTGTTGCTAGATTGCTAATTGGATGATAGAAGCTGTTGAGGGGCGTGATTAGGACCTGTCATAATTACTGGTGTCTGGTCAATGCCTTTTGCCCTGTGAGTAAAAAACTGTTTTGTTTTTCTGCATAAGAGAACTGATCTGAATTGTTCTGAACAACTAAAAGCGGAATGCTTTTGTTTTGTGAAATCTTATGCATTGGTTTTAATCCTAGCCATTGTGATTACTTACTGAATGTCTTGTTTCCCAAGAGCATATTCATTGTGATTAAAAGTCTATGTTTCTATAATTTATGTGTGTATTTTTCCTGGTCAGTATCTCATGATGAAATGCTGCTCTCAAGCTGGTGTAATGCAGTTAGTGTATTTATAAAATTTGTTGTTATATATTTTCCTAAGATGTTGGTGCATATGTGCAGTTTACATAATACATGGTTTCTTTAAATAAAACTCATTTTATCATGCAAGATTTTGTTTTCCCTTTTTTCCTGTGGTGTAGATTGGGATATTGAACAAGCAGAGATTTATTTAAACAGTGCCAGAAGTGAGTATAGTGATTTAGATGTATCTGAGGGAAGAGCTTACAGTCATGCTAGCTAGAGAAATTGACTAATATAAATAAACATTTCCCCATAAATAATTATTTTAAAAAAAATCTACTGCCCATAGGTATCTGCAGAGCAACGATGGCAACAGAATCTCCTCGCCGCCCTAGCCGATGTACAGGGGGAGTTGTGGTTCGCCCACAGGCTGTCACGTAAGCATGTTTTAGAAGATGTCCAATTACCTTTGTTTGAAATCCCTAGAATATTCCTGTTCAACAAATACGTGGTCCTCTCAAAATCAGCAGCAACTTCCTGTCATAAACAGTACAGTTTTGTTGTGCTCAGTATTTTCCAGGAAAAGAAAGTAAATAAATGCCTCTTTCTAGATTTACAAGATTATACACAGCAGGCATTCTCTTTGAAAGGGATACATTTGAGATTGGTAGGCCAAAATGTTCACCAACCTTACAAGTTACAGGGTAGATGATTGAACACTTTATATATAAACAAGAAATGACTGCAAAACATATTTTGCTTGCTAAACAAACTCGACACTAGATACAACTGAGTCATAACAAACTTGTGCTTAGTGGGCATTTGTAGATTTCCCCGCCCCCGCCACTGCTGTCTCCCTCCGTTCCATTCTTATATTAAAAAGTATAAAAGCTCCTGTTATCTGCACTGCCTCAATAAGTGAGGTTGCTGTGGATGTCAGTGTACTGCTTGCTCAGGAGAACAGAGAAGACAAGTACAGTGAAGGTTTTTAAAAAAAAAAAAAAAATACAGTGCGTAACAGACTTTCCTACCTTTGCCAGGTCTCCCTAAGTTACCTTCACATGTCAATGATTGAATGGTGAACATCCTCAATTAGAGTAACCAGAAAACTTGCCTGTCCTAAGTCCTTTTGTAGCAGAATGGGTGAAATTTTCTCAGTGGTGGCATTATGCTGCTGGCTAGTTTTTTTTGCTATGGTATTGCATTGCAATATCATGTATGTTTTGGCAACTTGTACTTTACTTACAAGAGCTGTCAAAACATGAACCATGGTAATGATGGGGATGACTGTCTATTTAGATCTCAGGATTCACTTGATTTTTTTAGCAGGAACAAATAAAATGCAGTTGTTCCTGTAACTCACTGAGTTGCATAAACAACTGGGTCTTTGCAACCTAAGCTTTCATAGAAGGGAGGAGAAGCCTGTAGAAGAAATCTTGCAAATTTGCCAAATGCAGTTCTTATTGTAGTAACCTGTTCTGTGGAGTGAGCTTGTTCTCTGGAAAAGCAATAATTAAAAAAGAAAAACTCCATAAGAATATTTGATTATGTACTTTTTGTGTGGTGATTATTTTCCAGTTTGTTTTCCCAACCTGCATATCTCTGTTATGGGTACATCACTCATTCTTTATCTCAGAATTGAATTTTCTGGGTAACATGCTACAAGCTTGAACCTCCTGCCCTCATTTTGAAACAGTAGGTTATCAAACAAATGGCAGAATATATTAACAATTCACAAAAACAAGAGAAGCATATGCAAAAGAGAAGCTAGCTTGGGGCATACTTCAAATACTGATTTATCAATTACCTGGCTAAAAACTAATTAGAGGTTTTTTTTTTTTTTTTAAGTACATCAAAGAAGAAATTGTCTCAGAAGTTCTTAGCCTTCAGCATTCTGTCTGCTAACCATTGCTTAATTTCTTTCCAAGAGAGGTTTAGTGTACATACATTGAACAAAACATTTCCAAAACGTGCCTGCTTGGCTTACTCATTAAAGATCTACTTTGGAAAGCATCAGCACACATTTATGAAATGAAGACATTACCACCCTTTTGTTAAGGCTGTTATACATAAACATCAATTATGTTTTAATTATCCTGTAGAATAGACAAGTTTATAGAGAGACAGAGATCATGACCTGGCCAAGATTATTGACAATGAGTCAATCAGGAATAGAAAGCAGGTGTCTTGTCTTAAAGTGCTCTGCTCTAACTACTATGATAAACTCTCTTTAGTTTAATAATCTTTGTGTCCACTTTTGTCAGTCTTGGTCTGGAATAAACTGTTTCTCGATCTTCAGGAACAATTTTTCAGATTTGCCTTCATTTCACAGGGCAGGCAACTTGTTACATTTAGAAGTGATGCTCATGGAGCTGTAGGACTGTCCTGTTATACAAGTGTACGCAGAAACTTACGTCTCCTCCCCTAGTGCTGTCATGACTGGAGAGAACAAAGGCTTCCAAGTACTGAATGTCCACAACATTTTATGTGGACAAGATATTTACACAGTTTTATTTAGAAGGAAAGTGGCTGAGCCTTTTGGTAGCAGGAATCTGGATTTCTTTGTTCCAGCAGCACGGGCAGTAGTGGCAACAACTTGTATTTGCTGCTATTGGTAATTCAAGACTTAACGCTGAAGTAGTTATGTTAAAACAGATTGAATATGTACCAAAATGATCATTAATCTGAAGTATGTCAAAGTTGTTGGATGCAGAGATTCTAAATTCTAATAAAATTTAGAATCACCACTAACTTTTAAAAAATTGTATGGGCAGCTGAACATGTTGTCCATTGCCAAGTTAGGTGACTAGCATTATACAAAGATATCATCAGCCTTATGGGGTGAGTCCACATATTTTGTTGCTCAGCAGTTACACAGCATATCTGAGAGACTCTCATCTCTCTTACGTAAGATACCTTAATAAAAGCCTTAGTTAAAGTCCATCAGAACAAATGTGCCTTGCATTATACACCACTGCACTCTGAAGTGCAGCTGATAATGAATTGCCAAGAGGAGTGAGTTCCACAGTGTAAGACCTCTACTGAAAATGCCTTCCCACTAATCTTAGCCAGCTTTATCTCGGGAATAGATAGGAGAAATCTCTAGCCTCTCTTAGCTTCAGGATAGTGCCTAGCATATGTAAGCTGACGGGTAGTTTTCCCCAGCACAGGAAGAGAAATAATGTTTCAGCTATTAGTTTTTTAATGCCCTTTCTTCAGGGCTTGTTTGATTGTCCACAAATCAATCGCAAAACAAAAAGCAAATGGAAAAACACTGAAGAATAATTCCCAAAAGCTTTGCTTGCTTCAGCCAGCCAGGAGGGAAAAGGATACAGCCTTCTCCTTTGACCCAGCTTTCCCTTCCTTTTACACTTTGCCCAGACATGTGACAGTCAGAGACGACTTAATCCTTTACAGACTTCAGTGCCCTTACTTTGTGACCAGTGTGGGATAGGCAGTTTATCAAGTCATTGGGTTCCAAATTTTCCTGACTATATGGGTATTGTGTAGTACAGTAGAACCTCAGAGTAACGAACACCAGAGTTATGAACTGACTGGTCAACCGCATGCATTATTTGGAACTGGAAGTACGCAATCGGGCATCAGAGATTTCCCCCCTCCCATCCCCCCAAAAAGGGCAAATACTGTACAATACAGTACCATGTTAAACATAAAACTACTAAAATAAAGGGAAAGTTTTAAAATAAAGATTTGACAAGGTAAGGAAACTGTTTCTGTGCTTGTTTAATTTAAATTAAGATGGGTAAAAGCAGTATTTTTCTTCTGCAGAGTAAAGTTTCAAAGCTGTATTAAGTCAGTGTTCAATTGGAAACTTTTGAAAGCACAACCAATACATTTTGTTCAAAGTTATGAACATTTCAGAGCTTTGAACAACCTCCATTCCCAAAGTGTTTGTAATTCTGAGGTTCTGTTATACCTTGAATTACACACCAGCAAGGGGTAACACCGTATTTTTCTAAGTGGAATAACTGGGGACATTTTAAATGTAGTTGAGTAGGTGTATAGTGTAAAAAGCAAAATGTAACCCCACAAATTTGTAAAGAAACCATACAGACTGGAATTGGAGGTTTCTCCACCAGTCAAGGCAAATGTAATTTTCTGTGCAGTTATTATCCAATGAGTTGCCAATCATTCTTTTGCAGATAATCTAAACTAAGGCATAGCCTGCATCATTTTCCCCAGTGGTAAGTGATAGTCAGTGTATTTATGTCTGTATTTAGACTTCCATAGTAATTAAGGACTCTTCTTTTCCAGGGAACAGTCATATATGGAAAGTGTTGTTACATTTCTTCAAGATGTTGTGCCACAGGTAAGGGCCTAAAACAAACCCACTCTCGTCACAGTGCTAGTAATACGTATAAGTAAGTTGCAGCTAGGTAGTCCAATTTATACAAAGATCAACATTTTTAAAAGTGGTTGACTGGTAATTTTGAGTGCTTCAGTTTTTTTTTATTTTTATTTGGTCCCCCATCTTAGACGCCTTAAAAGGGCCTGACTTTCAGAAGGTGCGTACGGTCTGAAAATCAGGTGCTTTTGAGGTGTTTCCAGCTGGGCACCCAAAATCACTGTCAGGTGAAAGTCTTGGGCAAAGTATTTAAAAACAAGGCTTAAAAAATGTCTCATATATGACTAGCGAGAGAGGGTCACATTGTCTGCCTACTTAAAGATGTGGTAGTGGTAGCAATGAAAGGCAAAGGCTTACTTGTGAGGTAGATAGACCACATTTTTGTGGGAAGCCCAACCCTCCTAATTGCTGGGACTCCTCCCAAGCTGGTATTTCTGGACCACACTTAGGAACTCATGAGTTTTTGTGTCGACGTCTGGCTAGTAGGCATCAGAAAAGTTTGATACACACCTGCTTGTTTTGCAAGTTTAACATTTGCTGGAAAGGAGAAGGAGAGGTTTTTTCCTCTTTTCCTCTGTTCCTTTCTCCACTTGCCTCAGAACCTTCAGGTTGCTGCTGGGTGGAGGAGATTTGCTAATTTACCCCTTCTCCAGCTTGCGGTGAGGCGGGATAAACACCTGAATCTGTCATTCTGCTTTTCTCCCCTGCTCCATATCTTGGGTCATTCTCCCCTAAGAATAGCCCTGGTTCTTTTGTGCTCTGTTGTTTCTAGCTTTCCCAAGTAACTGCAGAATGAATTGGTATGGCTGTGGTCACTTCACTGCTGCCCAGGGGGTCCTAAGTAGCAGGCTGAAACTGATCAGAGTGGGATTAATTTCATGCTCCTGGTATGTGGGAAAGCTGTGGATGTAGTAGCGGAACTGTAACTGTTTACCTGTCCACTCAGGAAGGCAACATTGAATTGATTCATAGCTGGAATCAGTTAGTAATAGTAATAATAGTTAATTATACAAGCTAGAATTTTTTTTTTTAAAAAGAAATTCGCACACCCTGACTCCTGTTAGGAAAAGTTTCCCACTGATGGTTCTGACTATTAGTAATTTGCCAAATGTATTTTTTCATGTTGTGATTCAAGCTATGATGTAAAAGTAAGGATAGTCAAACTTCTATTGAAGGAATTGTTGTTGTGTTTTAACCTGTTCTTATACTCAGATATTTTTTCTCCATAGTTAAAAAGATGCACTCTTAGTTATATTTTACAAGTCAATTTGCCTTGTAAGCGTGGAACATGCTTTGTTTTGAAAAATAATACCAACACTAATTTTTTATTTACATGTTGAGTGCATATTATTGCTTGTCCAGCATGCACATAGTGATTATACAAGTTCTTTTCATATTTAATCCAAAATACTGCACAGTATCTTACAATAATTTACTTGGAAACAATGGTATTGCCTCTGTAGCTCATACTCTGATTACTGCAGTTTCTCCTGAGAACTGTAAAACTTAGGTTGTCTAGAAACACCAAGAAGCTTCATTCCAGTTTCTCTTGTACCTCATCTCTTTGGGGGCATCTGTAGAATATATTTAACTGAAGTATGGATCTGCTTTGATTTAGTTACAGTGCCTTCTGTTTCAAACTTAAATATTTTGGTTATATTAAAATCATAGGTATATGATTAAAATGTCATAGTAGGAATGAGCTTCATAGGAAAGAAAGGCTTCTGTTTTTTCAGCCTCGCTTATAAAGTGTTTAAGTGGGTCAAAAAGGAATTAAAGGAATACACATACCTCTCTCTAAAGATCCTCTTTTTATTCTATTTAAAAATAGTTTAAACTGTCAAAATCAAGGATTATAGAAACAACTATCATCTGTTCTGTCCAATTTAATACAAGGTTTATGTTTCTTAGAAGCCAGTTGGCTTTTGTTCTCTGTACCTGGAAGGTCTTTGGTTGTGTGTCTTGCCGCTTTTTTACTTTAATAAGTGTTGGTACACTAGTTGAATTATATTTAAGATTAAATGTGTTGACCAGGGAACCACTCCTCTCAAAACCTCCCAGAAATATTGAGGGTATAAGTATGCAATAATTGCACGCATGCAATAAGAATATGCAACAGTTCTTGTTTTCCTTGCATTACCCGATGTGCTGTATACAGAGAGCAGAAAATAAAGATGTTATACTTCATTTTCTTTCAACCTTTCTCTTTTTTGTGTGTAGGCCTACAGTGGTACTCCACCAACAGAAGAAAAAGAAAAAATAGTATGGGTCAGATTTGAAAACGCAGACTTAAATGGTATGGTTTTATCTCCCTCTTTCAGTTTTATTTCTATATCTTTTGGGCCCATATACAGTAATTTTAAACAGCAAAATTAAAAAAATACAGTTTAGACAAGAGTTGGCTCAAACAGAACTCCCTTTCTACTCCTTACTAACGAGGAATGAATCGTTATTGTGTAAAATCCCGAGTGAATAGACAGGCCTTTACTCAGCAAATTTCTTGAAATGTGAAGGTGAGCGAACTCTGGTGTTATAGGATTAGTGAAGTCACCAAATTCCAGAGCAAAGTCCCTTGGCCCCCTCACTATCCAGATCAGTTGAAAACAAAACATAGGCCCTGAGTGTAATCCATGTATTCGTAGGTTTGTGGCATGAATCACCTAATTATCTCTCCCAGTGGCTTCATGCACACATATTGAATGGCTGCAGTGTCATAAAAGGAAAAGGAGTACTTGTGGCACCTTAGAGACTAACCAATTTATTTGAGCATAAGCTTTCACGAGCTACAGCATGGAATGCATCCGATGAAGTGAGCTGTAGCTCACGAAAGCTTATGCTCAAATAAATTGGTTAGTCTCTAAGGTGCCACAAGTACTCCTTTTCCTTTTATGACACTGCAGCCATTCAATATGTGTGCATGAAGCCACTGGGAGAGATAATTAGGTGATTCATGCCACAAACCTACGAATACATGGATTACACTCAGCCCTATGTTTTTTGTTTTAATCCATGTATTCGAAGGTTTGTGGCATGAATCACCTAATTATCTCTCCCAGTGGCTTCATGCACACATATTGAATGGCTGCAGTGTCATAAAAGGAAAAGGAGTACTTGTGGCACCTTAGAGACTAACCAATTTATTTGAGCATAAGCTTTCGCGAGCTACAGCTCACTTCATCAGATGCATTCCATGCTGTAGCTCACGAAAGCTTATGCTTTCGTGAGCTACACGAGGTGTAGCTAATGGAAGTGTTAACAATGTACATCAATTTGCTTTTACTAACCATGGAGCTCTAAGCCTGTCCTACAAGTTAGAGGCTGTAGCTCTCCTCCAGATGTTTCCTACAGCTTGATTGTTACCTCAGTGTCCTCCACCTTACTCCTGTGGCAAAGGCTCACTCTGATCCCAGATGTAACATGATAGTATGACATGATAGGGAATCTTCATGTCCTGGTGGTAAGTAGGGCAAGTTATACTTCTTATAGCTGTTGGAATGGCAAAAAGATTCCTAGTTCACAAATTTATAGATGTTAGAGACGGAAAAGACCTGTTAGGTTAGCTTGTGTATCTCACTGCCTCATGCTCAAGGCCAGTGCGTGATTGTTTTCTAGTAGGTTTCTTTTTCCTTGCTGTGCATTTGTAAATGTCCCAGCCACTGGGGCTTTTGCCACGTCCTTTCACTTGCCACAGTATGACAGAAAATCAAACATATCCAATGAAACCTTTATTTTTCATATTCATCCTAAATTTACCTTAGTTCAGTTTAATCGTCTTAGTCTTGGTTATACTCTTGTACCATCCTGAAGAGTTCTTCTCCCTGCCTGTCAGAAGTTTACATGCTTTCAGAACATTATGCTTCTTGCTAACTTTAGGGTAGAGCGGCCTTAGCCAAGGTATAAAAACATTTGGTTATTTTAGTCTGTCTTGATATATTTCTATAGCACCTTCATAGTTTTATGGAAATTGCCTTTTTCAGAGGGGTGTTGTGAGCATTAGATAATATGTGTAAAAAGCTTTGATCATCAAAGTGCTACATAAGTGTCATCTTTGTTATAATTATTATTTTGTTGCTCCTCTGTTATTTTCTTCTGATTTGTCCATACGATAGCATTACATGAACTGGCAGTAATGTAGCTTACAGATAATTCTATTTGCTCAGTAAAAAGACCTCTCTTTTTTCCTAAATAGACAAAGTACCTCTGAAAAAGTACTGAAGAAGGAATCACCGATCCCTCTATTTTCTGTGTACTCAATCGTTCCTTCTAAATGCACTAATAATTTCTGTTGCTAAATCTCTTAAGTAGCAGAGTACTGTAGACTGTATATATTTTGTAAACTTGGCTTCAGAATAGTAATTGTGAAATGTGAAGAGGTGCTTTTCTAGAATTTCATGGTGCTTATAGAAAAATAGCTTGATCGTGTGCTAATAATCATAGGAGGTAGGAATGTCAAAGACCTCTGAGTCCTCTTGTTATAGCCTCCTTTCTTATGCTGTGTAGGAAGTTTCCCATCATCACTCCCTCTAAACTGGTATTTTGTACCCTCTCAAATAAAACTCTAATTACAGATCTTATTACTTGTGTCTAGAGGAACATTTTTTTCACTATTTTTTCAGTTATAGGAGTTAAGGATTAAAAAGCACATTGCTGTGCCTTTAATTATAATATGAATATGGATTTCAAAAACTGTGTCCAGTATACCAGACATTAAACGTAATTTGTCCTAACTTGATGTTCATTTTGATATTTAAATCCAATTTAGATACATCAAGGAATATGGAGTTTCATGAGATACATAGCACTGGCAATGAACCACCTTTGCTGCTAATGATTGGGTACAGTGATGGAATACAGATCTGGAGCATACCCGTAAGTACATAATAACTCTGTCTTCAGAAAACAAGCCTCTTTGAGATGCTGATTTTATGCCATATCTAATTTTTTATAACAAACTATATTACCTTAAACTAAATAGTAGAAGGATACAGCATATGTTGTACGTGTAAAATGGTTTAACATAAGATTAATTTAAGAGTGTGAGTTACACCAAATATTAAACTACCTACCTTTAAATCTGAGGGTTTTTTTTAATTTGGATACTTGCTGTAAAGGTAATTTTTTTGATTTGGAGCAGCGTGTAACATTACAGAGAAGTTAATATCCTATAAATATAGGGGAAAGAAGTCCACACTAAGGAGGAAGGGTAAATTCAACTGTTCTATGAAAAGGATTTACATTTCCCAGGAATGCAAGCATGACAATATTAATAGCATTTTACAATCACAATGTGTGTCTGTCATGTACATGATTTGCAATTTTAATTTTATTTAAAGTCTGTATGTGCATATGGATTTAATTTTATTCTGTCATACATAGCATGCAATTTGTGTTTCAGAATGGTTTGAGCACATGGACTTAATTTGGGAAATTTCCCCCAAATTTCTTGAACTTAGAATAAAGTTTAGTATGGTATGTGATAAAATTCTTAACTCATGAAATCTAGTGTGTCCAATACTTCAAAACAAACCCAGTGCGCATACTGGATGAAATTTCTCCTCTTTGTAGAATACAGAGCCTTCTGGAAAATATTTTTCCTTTTCATCCCTCCCTGGGTGAGAAAGAGAGTAGTTTTTATGCAGCAAGCTACATTTTAGGAAATTAAATGGAATTTCATTTTCTCTTTGAAAGTACTTTTGCACACCAGCTTGGAAGCTGTGTTAAGGACTAACCATTTGCTTTTACAGGGGGGAGACAGAAATGGAATTTTTCTCGCAATTTGTCTTTTCTGTTAAAGAGGAGGAAGAAAACCTTTTTTAGGAAGTTCAGAGCCTGCAGTTTCGGGGGTGGCAGTGTAAAATAAGAGGCCTCAATGTACCCGACTGTACTTCATGTGGAATTTGGGAATTTGTATATTTTCTTAGATTTCCTGAGGAACTACAGTTGTTTCTCACATTCAAGACCTTTATTTTGAATGGAGCAGAATGGAACATTTGGGTGCTGCTGTATTTTTGTCTTTAAACTTTTAAAGAAAAGTACGTTTGTAGAAAAACCAAATTGGTTGCTTACTTCTTAAGTAAGGAAGTTACAGTATATACTGCTGTATAAGAATTTAGCATGCAAAATAATTTTTGTATTCAATTAAAACTTTTTAAACTTGAAAATATTCTTATACAAAAAGTGAGCATTTAAACCTTTTAAAAAATCGGTATGCTTTATTCGTCATGTGTATTACAGGGAACAAACATTAGGTGTCACTAAGATATTGAGCTAAAAAATATAGTACAGCATCAGTAGCACCAGCGATCCTAACAGGATTCTGAACAAATAAGTTTAGAGTACACAGAGATTATATACACTGATCGAAGTTAAAGATTTTCTATAACATAACTTCTTTGAACTTTCTCTAATGAATTTATTTGAACAGATAAGTGTTTACTGAAAGGTGTATAGAGGCACACACCTGGTGGTGTGACCTTGGACTTCTGTGGGCTAGTTTACAGTAGAAGAGATTAGAGTTTGGGTCTTCATCTGGCAAGGGATCAGTTCTCTGTTGATATAGTATATTCTTGCCCTGGGCATGAGGTGGGAGAGTGCCTTGCTTCCTTATCAGGTGACTCTCTGTAGCTGAAGAAATGAGTATCTCTGAAGGAAGCCATCTATACTCCTAACCAAGGGGAAGATTGCTATGAGATGGGGTCTTATGTGTAGGGGGAGGGCAAGAGGGGTGATGTAGGAGTGTCTTGGAGAACTCCATTTCCTTTTGGGTGGAGGGAATCTTTTTTTTTTTTTTTTTTTTTTTTTTTTTTGCATGGAGGTACCATAGTTAGGCCAAACCATGTCATATAACTACAAATTCCTTGTCTCTTCTGTCAATAGAGCAGTCTCCACACAGCCAGTTTACATGTTTTTTCCAGTGTATTTCACAATGGAATATTTTCTATTTCTTGTTGTTCCTTTTTATTAGGCTAATAAATACTAAGAAAAAATGAAACTAGGAAATCACAAACCCCTATTGGTATGATTGATTTTTGCATAAGGAAGCCCTTCAGCAGCTTTCAGAAAGTTCTTTCTGAGCTTGAGAATGTGTTCAAGTTGATACACAAGCTGAGGCAGTCTAAATAGGAATAGAGTTGTGTTCTGAAGACTTGTTGCCCCTCTTTGAGAATGCTCAGCTTGGAGCAGGGCATGAGATGTCAAAGTAACACGCTCTAAACTGCAAACTGTGTTGTGACCGTGTATGAATCTAGTCTCTGAAATAAAGTGACATTCATTGCTTTGCAGCCTCAGGAAAGTGACTCTGGAGCAGATTCATTATGAGTTCGAGATGGGTTATCTGTAGGTGCTATTTGATATACATGTCTTGGCAACGTGAGCCATTGTAGCTGGAATAAATGTCAGGAGGTTTGCAGTACTTCAGGGTATCCGCTTTCCCGCAGCATTTGAGGCCAGTAGGAAAGAGGGAAATATTTTTGGAGCAAATGTGGAAAAATTATTATTTGCTATTTGTATGCTTCATTTATGAGGGAGAGTGGTGCCACCTGGAAGTTTTTAGATCTCCAAAGTTAGAACATAGATGCAAGCCTTTCCTGAATAATTAATATGTGTTTTGTGGGGCTGGAGTGGCCCATCATAAATTTTGGGACATGGATTAAATATATTACAAAGGAGAAGTCCAGTGTGGTTTCTTTGGGATCAGTCCTTTGTTACTTTGGTTAATAAGATTTATATGCTGTGGGGTGAGAAGGGTGCTGACTTACACAAAGGGATTTGGTTGAATGGGAATTTGATTAATTATATAATTGTCAGTTCCATAACTGGGCTGGTGTCAGTGGTATGTATTGTTGATTGAAATTAAGTCTTCACTGACATGGTGGTGGAGGGGGGGGGAAAGAATGCCAGCTACTGAATGACCATCCCTACTTTCTGCAGCACCTAGGGTTTTCCTTTGAGGCCTCCTATTCATATAGCTTGTGAGATCTGATAAAACCACAGCCAGGGATTGTGTAGTTGCAGATTATATGAACAGTATTGCCCACTTATGTGTTTAACAATATAATTTTGGAATGTTTTCCTTGTCATTCATGTTATCCCTTGTTTGGTTTCCCAGTTAGATAAGTTTTTCTAAACTTCGATATTCTGTGGATTGGGGATTTGTATCTGAGACTCCTAAGAAGAAAGGACATAGCATAATCTACACTTGCCTACCCTCTTCCTATTGCTATTTAGGGTCCAGGTACAAAAAGAATTGGCAGTTGTGTGGCAAAGTGACTTTATATAAAAAATTATGCCATTCACTTGGCAATAGCATATATTCTGTATATGTATCCTTTCTACATCCTCTTAGGGTCTGGCTACACTGCAGTTGGGGGTGCACCTCCCAGAGCGGGTAGAGACAGATGCGTGCGAGCTCGGCTTCAGGTAGCGTGCTAAAAATAGCAGTGTAGACTTTGTGGTGTGAGCAGTGGCGCAGGCTAGCCACCCAAGTAAGGACCCCTTAGTAAGGCTGGCTTGTACTTGGGCAGCTAGCTAGCTGCAATATCCACACTGTTATTTTTAGCACGCTAAAGCTCAAGAAACCTGACAAGAGAAATCTGTAAGATTTTATTTAGAAGCCCTTTCTGTTTTAAGAAGCAAGAGTCCCAAAGTTTAAGTGAAAAGCTATACACTGAGGCTATCATCTGTAGCATTGTGATTTCTTTCCTCCTTCAGTTGGACCCCTATTCAGTACATAATAAAATAATGAGCTGCAGGCAGTCCAGTTTGCGTCTGCGTGATTATGAAGTGTTTATGACAGCTACTAAGCTGACGCTTTTCATAATGGTGTTACATTGACTTCTAAACACCTTTGTAGTCTGCCTCCAGGAGTGTATGTATGTCTCTGCAGTCCGAGTGGTTTTACATTAACATTTCCTTGGAGAAAGATCTTTGATTACAGAAGTGTTACTTGCAAATGGAAGATACCATTTGATCGGCTTCAAAGGACTGAAATAATGTTTGGACTGCTTGGTGCTGAAGTAACGGCTGGAGTTCTGAGGTGTAATGTCTAAATCTGTATTGTATAAGATGCAGAAGGTATCCATCCAAACTGGTTTTCTTTGATCTTTGTTTTGAAATGGGGGTGGGAAGGTTAAAAGTGTTTTTAAAATATGCCTTTCGAAGTGGGAAGAAATCTGGGATTATACAAAAGTAATGACTACAAGTTCCCATTCAGTAATTGTGCAATGTGGTTTTGTGTTGTGTTTGGAATTTGTTTTCCCTTTGCCCCCAGTCTTGTATTTCAAATACTGTGTCAGAACCAGAAAGCAGTTGGAATTGGTTTATGCTTAGTGTGGTTTACAAGAATCTGTTTTAGATAGATATTCCTATTCACAGAAATGCATTTTGGCTGCTTTTGTGGGTGATAACTTTTTTCATTGTACACAGGAGGTTTCAGAAGTAGAAGGCGACATTAATTTAGATTTTCCCTATTCAGTTAGAACAGAGTTATTAGGCATTAATTTTAATAAATTAGGAACTTTGACTGTTCAAACGGAACTGCATAATAGTAAACATAACATATATTTAAATATATGTTGTAAAAGTTGTGGTACAATACTGCTACTTCAATCTTTATTGGTTTGGCAGCTTATAGGGTCGATTACATCCACTGATTAGAGACCCATGGAGTACTGGTCATAGCTGGGCAAGTTAAGGATGGCATGCTATTCTCTGACTTTTCCTTTGTTTCATTGTCATAATGTAAAAATGATGGGCCAATATTTACCAGTTAATAAATATTAAGATTTTTAATGTGTTACACAGTCTACTGCAAATGCAGTAGCTAGTTGTGTGTGTGTGTGAATTCTTTTCCCTTCCTCAGTTCTCAAAAAAGCATGGTGATGGCTGGGAAAACCAGTTCCATTCTCCCTTCCTTCTCCAGTTTAGTCAATGGTGGTAAAAGTGTCTGTGACTTATGCGGTAGGAAGCTAATGACAAATTAAGTGCTTTCTTCCCAGTTTCTTCTGTCCAGAGGATATTGGGACCTGAACAGTCATCCCCAACATGGAGACCCTGGTGCAGGCTTGCAGTAGGCACTTAGAAAAATGTGAGACTGATCAAGATGTCTAACCTTTAAAAGCATCAGAAGACTTGGGAGGTGGGCATAAGGACAGGGACTGGGCTAATCATTCTTCTAGGTTTGTTTGTTTGTTTTTCTTTTCATACTACAAATGTTTTGAGTTCTGTACAGATTTAAAAGAGTACTGGTTTTGTTTTAACACACATAACTTGCACAGCCAATTGTGTTGAAAAGCTGTGTGATTTATAATGTGCTCAGGACCTGGGGAGAGGAAGGAAAGGAAAACATCACACCTCTCTGCAGCAAACCCTTTGGCAGATGGAGTGGTAGTATCAGTAGGCTTTGGCCTTGTCTTCACTGCTAAAAAAGGGCCCTTTTTAACCTTGGAGTAACTAACACGCATGAGCTATCCCAAGGCGCTTTGGTTTTACTGCAATGAAAGCCTTTCGCTGGTTGACTGGGGTGCGTTTACCTTGCAGTAAAACTAAAGTGCCTGATCTTCACTGTGGTGTTTACCTCAGGATAGCTCGCACATGTTAGTTACACCAAGGTAAAAAACACACCTGTTTGAGCAGTGAAACAAGGTCTTTGAAGGGCATTCCATGGGACCCTCCTTGGTTAGAGGGCAAAGCAAGAAAGGAGAGCTATAAAGTATCATTCTGTCCCTATCCTGGTGGTTCTCCGTACACCTGCTTCTTTTCTTCTTGTGGGTGTTGAGGGCAGGGGTGAAGAAACACGGTCCCAAATTACAAACATGTATGTAGTCTGCAGCCTGAGCACGTTAAACCCCCTCAAAACATGTTACGTTTATAATGGTAGTATTGATGCATCTGTGACCAAATGCATTAGCAAGCTGCTTAACTACACTTTGTATTTTATTTAATGTCCTCTGTTTTCCTTAGTGGCTGCAATTGTAACACTTCATTCAACCCACAGGGAAGAGTTTTATAATGTTTTTAGATATCTCCACTCCAGGCAAAGGGAGAACACGCATCTAGGCATACAGAAAGTTTATACCAAATAGGGGAGAATGAAAAGGGTAGCATCACTCCAACTGGCTGCTGCAAACAGCTGTTCTATATAGCGCATTTATATTTGTATCACACATCGTTACAGGTTCTCATGTTGAGCTGTTAATGTGCCTAGGAAAAGTGTCTGTTTGTTCAGAGGGATATGTCTGATGTGGGGGGATGGGTAGGCAGTCTTATTTTAAGAAACAAATGGCCTGTGGATTTGTCTACACTGCTTATGCTTTACAGTGGCATATACAATACACATTGCATGTTCCCTAGCATGGTTATAAATAGCCAGTGTAGATGGTGAGGCATTGGTTAGGTAAGTAGAATAGAGACATGCCTGACCCAACATGGTTCTCTGCACATCCAAGCAGTGTCTCCCTATCTATGCTCCTGTTTTTAGTAGCATAGCATCCTGCTGCCTCCCCAGTATTTGGAACTTGGAGTGAAGGACTCTGGCAGAGGGGACAGGCAAGCAGCAGGGAAACAGCAAGGAAGGGTTCCAGAAGTCCCCACTGTCTTTCCCTGCCAGAGCCTTTCGCTGCTGTGTATAGTTACACACCACAGTGTGAGTGCAGCCTGCTTTTTGCTGTGATGTGCAGCTACACGTACTCTGTACACCACTGCCAGGAGTGTGCAGTGCAGACATGCCCTACGTTACTAATAATGGTTTGGGTTATTAAAACAAAGAAAGAATTTTACAAATCTAATTTTACTTTTGATTATTAACACTGATTGTTTACTTTTTCTTATTTCTCCACTTACACAAGAAAAGTTGAGTAGTCAGTTTCTAGCTATTTCACTTTCTCTCTTCATCCTTTTGCCTAATGCAAAAGTAATTAGGTTGTTATCACTACAGAGATTTTTTTTTTTATTTTTTTTTATTACAACTATACATTTGAATGTAAACACTAAAATTCTGGCTGTTTGCTCCCCCCCTTCAAATATCTTGTTTGGTAGTATTCCTCTTGAACTGGATCATGTCAAACAGGAGTTCATACAGATATCAATAATAATTTAGGATTTACTACGATATTATTGTCATTCAATACAATATTCAAAAACCAAAAGGTAGATTTCTGATATCTTACCTAACATCTTCACTATGTATTCGTGTGACAGTGCTGTTATTGTATACTAACAATTTGCATTTTTATTTTAAGTGTCAAATTTCTAATTTATTTTTTCCTTCTTTTGGTTTGGTGTATGTTTGGCATTTTTTTGACCGAAGGAAACCTATTTTCTATGGTTGGAAAATATTATCTTCCTTACAGTGTAAACAAACCTTTTTGTTTGTTATGGGTTCAAACTGGTATGCCCGAAACAACAGAAGTCTCTCATCAAAAATTAAGCAATGGTCCAGATTGATCCCTGATCTGCCATACTTACGAAGTACTGGCCCAAAATGTTTAAGGGAAGAGGGGATGGCTTCACTCCCTTTCCTCAATCTGTTCTCATATCAGGAGAAAGGAACCAGAGGGAATTTAACTGAAATTTGATGGATTCTTTGCTTGCAATCTTGCATAGAGATCTGAAGCTTGAAAAATACAACCAACCTGTGTCTTGACTCCTTAGACTGTGGAAGCTGCGAAGTCCCACCACACCAGCTTGTGGCCATCATTTTGGATTCACCCTTTCTATAGAAAGAGTACCTGAGGCTGCTTTTAAAGCTTCATTTTCAATTCTTAAAACCTGTTTGGAAATGTTCTTTGCTTTTGGAATGGGAAAGAAAACCTTTAAGAGCTTGAAAGCTGCCACAGGGACTCAACTACTTATCTGGAGCAAATCCAAAATGGCAGCCACAAGCCTGTTCCTCTGCAGGTGCTTTCTGAAGAATTTAAAGTCTATTTATATTTTGTCTGTGTTTGGGAGACTGAGTTGCTCAGGGGATTGGTAATGGGATGTGTAGCCTTCCACCTTCTGGTTGCCAGCTCACAGCTAGCCCAGGTTGGTGGAGAGAAAGTTGTTAGCCATTCTGTGACTGTATGGCTTATGTGGTAGTCTGTCCCAGTCCAGTTCCTAGCAGGACAGGTGTCCAAGTCAGAAAACCTTGGCCCACTTTGTTGGCAGTCTCAGCAAGGAGATGAGGACTAAATCAGCAGAGATGTGCAGTGGCTGTCAAAAAAGCGAACAGAATGTTGGGAATGATAATAAGACAGAAAATATCATTCTGCCTCTGTCTGATTCCATGGTACGCCCACATCTTGAATACTGGTTGCCCCATCTCAAAAAAGATATATTGGAATTAGAAAACGTTCAGAAAAGGACAACAAAAATGATTTAGGGGTACGGAACAGCTTCCATATGAGAATAGATTAATAAGACTGGGACTCTTCAGCTTGGAAAAGAGATGACTAAGGGGGGATATGATAGAGGTCTATAAAACCGTGACTAGTGTGAAGAAAGTAAATAAGGAAGTGTTGTTTACTCATAATACAAGAACTGGGGGTCACCAAATGAAATTAGTAGGAAGCAGGTTTAAAACAAACAAAAGGAAGTATTTCTTCACACAACACACAGTCAACCTGTGGAACTTTTTGCCGGAGGATGTTGTGAAGGCCAAGAATATGATAGGGATCAAAAAAAGAACAAGATAAGTTCATGGAGGATAGGTCCAGCAATGGCTATTAGCCAGGATGGGCAGGGATGCAAAACCATGCTCTGAAGTGTCCCTAGCCTCTGTTTGCCAGAAGCTGGGAATGGGGGACACGGGATGGATCACTTGATGATTACCTGTTCTGTTCATTTCCTTTGAAGCACCTGGCATTGACCACTGTTGGAAGAGAGGCTACTGGGTTAGATGGACCATTGGTCTGACCCAGTATGGCCGTCCTTGTGAGACCGTACAAATGTCACTCTCCTCTGGAGATGGTCCTTTCCGGTCAGGATTGGGACACGTTACCAGGGCAATGGTGATAAAGCTTTACTTGTTCTGTGGATAAATAAAAGACATCTGTCTCCAAGGCTAATAACTCAGGTCCTTTTACGAACACAAATCACAAAAAAAAAAGAACAGGTATTGTTGGGTGGGACCAATCTGTTTTGAAACCTATTTATTCTAATATGTAAGTTTTAAACTGCAAAAGAGACCATAGAGGTTCCCCTTGCAAACAAACCCAAGAAGCATCTAGGATTTTACTGTTCTGTAAACAACAAAATGCATGTATTAAGATTTTAAAATCTTCACCCTGTCTTTATGCTGCTTAAAGTAGGAGAGAAGGACATGCTGTTATGCCGTGGGAGTTGGTAACATCTGAGTTCAAATGTTGGCTCGGCCACTGACTCTGTGCCTTTGAGCAATTTGCTTTGCTTTCCTTTTGGTTTAGTTTCCCCTATCAGTAAAATGGGAAAAATACCTGCCTACCTTCCATAGGTGTGGAGGACTAATAAGTAAATGCTTATACAACATATTGAAGAAGAAAAGCAGCATAGCCATAAGGAACTTGGGCTGGGATTTTCAAGGAAGCCTAATGGAGTTATGTACCCATATGTAACGGCGTTACAAATGAGTTTCAGTGGGATTTGGGCACCTAATTCCCTTAAGCTTCTTTGAAAATCCCAGCCTTAAGTTTTACCACCTCTTCAGCATCCCTAATGAAATATGTATGCTTTTGTAAACTTGCTATATCTGAGATCAGAATCTCAGTTAAGCGGGTTTTGGCCTCCTTAACTGTTTTATACTGTTGGGCCTCTTACTTTGTTTGGCGCTAGAGCTGATGTGCTGGCTTGCTCAAAAAGTAGCACGAGGTGACTGAATTGGGTTGGTATCATATGTGAATCACTTCTTCCATACTTCTGTTATGTTGTTTCCTTTTTGTTTCCTTTGTAGTCATTTGTGTGCATACATATGTGAACCACTCTTTCATGGTTTTGGAAAAAAAAACAACCCCTTAACTGCCAATAATAATAGTTTCAAAGTCTTATACTTTCCCACTTTTTCCTTTTTATAGAACTGGTGTGTTCCCACAGATACAAAACCTACTCCTGCCTACATCTCTGCTTTCATTTCCTCTTACTCCTTCTCTCACTTTTTACTCTCTCCAACCTTCCTTCCTAACCATGCCCCACTGGTGCCTTCTTCCATGTTGCCCATTATGCTTGGTACAGGCTCTCTTGTTTTATCTTCCTTTTTCCTTCCCCCCCTCCCCCAAACAAGAAAACCCATGATGCATTGAAGAATTAAATCTGTGGAGGGTGTCACGGGAAACATAGCTTCACCAGTTTGACTTTGAACATCATACTATCATTTGGTTTGTACATAACTTGGGTAGCAAGCTCTTTGGGGCAGGGACCACACCTCCTGCTCTAGGAGAGGCAGCGTACTGTCTGTCATCAAATTACTAATTTGTTAAATCTGAAATTATTCTGAAAGAAATAGAATAATTAAAATTTTATGTACTGTACAAGCACTGTTACTAAATGGCAAAGCAGAATCTGTGATGCTGATAAAAGGAGTACTTGTGGCACTTTAGAGACTGACAAATTTCTCTAAGGTACCACAAGTACGCCTGTTCTTTTCGCGGATACAGACTAACACAGCTGCTACTCTGAAACCCCGGATGCTGATAATCTACGTAATAAAATAAGAGCAGGATGGATTAAGGGTCTGAGTCTCCTCTTTCTTATATCAGTTTTATAGCCATCTATATCAGGAATAGTTCTAATCACTTAATTGGTATTACTCCTGACTCATTCAGTTGTGAGACTGGAATAGGCCCCAAATCCCTGAGAGAAGTGTAAAGACCAATATTTTCCCAAAATTTTTGTACTGTCCTGAATGTTATTTTAAATTGAATCAGGAGAGTAGGTGGAAAACTGAAATAAAGTTGTCAGTGTTCAATGTTTAGTTATAAAAAGGTGGAGTGTTTACTGTAGTAAGTATAGCATTTGCATATAGTCTTCATAACAAATAGATGGTTCAAGGGGATAAGCAGCAGCAGTTTGACGTACATTATCTCTAGCAATGGTGATAAGCTATAGTTAAGAAGTTGCAACAAAGTGTGAGTTGGAGTTACTGGTCATGATTTGTTGCTCAAATAGCAGTGGATTTTTATTTTTCCAACTTGTCATCTAAACTGCAGGAAGTAATTGAAGAAATATAAAAAGACATTTTTAAAAGGTTGTGTTAGATTTATGGTTTAATACTTATCGAGTTATGAGGTCTTTCTTTCAAATTGTATGCATTTCTGATATTGTAAAATGCTTGTTTGGCAAACTCTCTTCCAAAAATAGTATGCCAACATGTTGGTTAAATTTTTAGCTTCATTACATCTGTTTTAAGTTCTTAGTTATTTGGAAATGAGTTTCATAATGTTTGCCATTTTCCTGAAGTTTGACATTCCATATCGGATCCATTACCAAGCAGTTATGAAAATACATTGTGACCGACCATTTACAGGAAGTCTGGAAATTCTTCTTAACTACTTTTGATTTAATCTTTTCAAGATTTCCATTTGTGACTAACAATTAGTTTGACTTCGTACTTTTGAAACAATTTTAACACCTATACAATATATGGTACACTAAGATTTCAGGTTCTCTGACCCTTTAAATTCAATATTTGATTCTCTTAATCAGAGATTCGTTTGCCTTGTCTAATAAAACGTACAGTGTGTACAACAAACTGTATTAATCAGTGGCCAAGTTGAGGACTTGTATCTTCTGAAATATGTACAGTATACTTATGAAAGTTGTATTGCACTCTTGTATTTTATGTAGCCTAATGTAAAACATGCATTTCTTGATGTGAAGGACCTGTGTTAAAAATAACTGACAAATTATAGTAAAGACCTCTAAAATGTCTTCTCTAGGGGAAGGGTATAGAAAATTGATTTTTTTGGGGGGTGGGGTGGCAGAGGCAGGTTTGAAGATGGAAATATATTTTCTATTCCAGTTTGCTGTTCCAGGTCTTGGGTGAACCAGAACTTAACTTAGTGTATGAAATATTTAAGTTTGCTGAGCACATCTGGAAATTACCAAGGAAGAGAAGAAAAACACTTCCCCTGAAATTTATTTCTAGTGAATTCCTTTTGCCTCTAATTTTTGGAGTCCCTACCTGGCTCCAAAGAAAAGCTACAGCTCACCTAGGGGCCTAACACACAGTTTTTTGCATTGATTTAACTAAATCTGTGGTGTGTGTTTTTTTTTTTTTTTTAAAAGTAGTTAAATCAGCAAAGATGCAATTGTACCGGTGCAAACGTGTTTATAGCTTAAATACCTATACGGTAATTTACCTGCAGATCACTCATGGTTTCAACAACTATTAATAGGGCATTCTGTGACCCTGTTAGAGCGCCAAACACACAAGAACCCCTCAAAACTCTGCAAAGTGGATTCACTTGTGCTATGCGGAAGGCATGGCAAAGTTTAAGAAATGATACTTAGTGAATTAGGTATGGGAAGAGGGAAGTTTTATGGTTTATTAAAACAAGTAACATTCTTTACATTGTTTATAACTTGTATATTATGCAGATCAGTGGTGAAGCTCAGGAACTCTTTTCTGTTCGACACGGCCCAGTTCGAGCTGCACGAATCTTGCCCGCTCCACAAATCAGTAAGTGCATTGTTGTGACAGTTCACAGCTAAATGTATGTTCTCTTCAACATACTGAATGAATCAGTATTTTTTCTTTAAAAGTTTTACTTGAATATTTGTTATAGCCCGGTATGTCAGCTTTCCATTTGTTAGAAGTGTAGTTAAAATAAGTTACTCTTGCAGAGTAGTTTGGTTTTTACTAATATCACTGTTCCTTGATTTTCATATCTATTTGTTCCATGCTCCAGTCTTGACTTGGTCTGTTTCCCAGACATTTTTTTTGTTACTTTATCTGACAGCGACATAAAATTGCCAAGATAACTGCTTGTTTATAAAAATATATGAGCATAACTTTGTTCACTGTTAAGAACCAATAAACGGAGGGTACTAGAGATGCAGAGGAGTGCTTCTTTGTTCTATGGACTCTTTTTCTGCATGAGATTTTGGTCTCAAAAATGTGTGTGTCTTTTCTAAGTGCTTTTGATTTTTTTCCCTCCATAATTCTGAATTACTTAAAATTTTTAACTCCTGTTTTTAACCCCAGCTGCTGCTTTCTTCATAAGCTAGAGAACTGCTGGGCCTGGATATCCTAAATATTCTAGAGACTCTTATGCTTCTATTTTGAAATAATAATCTTCATAATTAATTATTATATTATTTATCAATTAATGTGTTAATCTAAAATACTGCTGGGGGGTGATTTCAGATATTGTTTTGTTTTAAATCCTATCTCACTATCATAGGAGCAACTATTGTCGGACTGGCAGGGACCTCCAGAGGTCATCTAGTCCAGGCCCCTGCACTCATGGCAGAACTAAGTTTTTATTTAGACCATCCCTGGCAGGTGTTTGTCTAACCTGCTCTTAAAAATCTCCAATGATGGAGATTTCACAGCCTCCCGAGGCAATTTATTCCGGTGCTTAACTACCCTGATGGTTAGAAAGTTTTTCCTCATGTCCAGCCCTAAACTGCCCTTGCTGCAATTTAAACCCATTGCTTCTTGTTCTATCCTCAGAGGTTAAGGAGAACAATTTTTCTACCTCCTCCTTGTAACAACTTTATATGTACTTGAAAACTGTTATCATGTCCGTTCTCAGTCTTCTCTTTTCCAGGCTAAACAAACCCACTTTTTTCCATCTTCTCTCGTAGATCTTGAATAGTTTTTAATTTCTGGGCTTTCTTCAATTTGTCCACATCTTCCTTGAAATGTGGTGCCCAGAACTGGACACAATACTCCAGTTGAGGCCTAATCAGCGTGGAGTATAGCAGAAAAATTACTTCTCATGTCTGCTTACAACACTCCTGCTAATACATCCCAGAATGATGTTCGCTTTTTTTGCCACAGTGTTACACTGTTGACTAATATTTAGCTTGTGGTCCACTATGACCCTCAGATCCCTTTCTGCAGTATTCCTTCCTAGGCAGTCATTTCCCATTTTGTATGTGTGCAATTGATTGATCCTCCCTAAGTGGAGTACTTCAGAGCATTACTCTAGTTTGTCCAGATCATTTTGAATTTGAATCCTGTCCTCCAAAGCACTGGCAACCCCTCCCAGTCAAAGAGCATATAGAATGCTGTGCAACAGCGGAAGGCAGGGAAAATTTTCATCAAGGATACTGAAGCAAACTCCCACTCTTAGGAAAATTTGTCATGGGATTTTTAAGTTCTACATGCGGGAGACAGGAATTTATTTTTAAAAGTCTCCTCCAAAAGGACTCCACAGTTTCAGTGAAGAAAAATTGAGAAAACAGTTTTTAAACCACTACAATTTTTGTAATAATTGTTACAATCATTATGATAGAATTGACACTCCATTAATACCTTGTTGTCCTTTACCCCAAGTATCATTTTTTTCCGTAGCAAGATGATGATTGCTAGCAGTAGGATTAGAAATGCTTTTTGTAGTTAGAGACTCATATTCAAATACACTGCAGAGTTTATTCATGATTTGTGGTCCTTACCTTCTCAAACTTTCAAACTCTTGGGATGTGTAAAAGATTTTAAGTTTTCTTTGTCATCTGTTCAAGAGGCAGTGCTTGAGATCCAACCTAATGTACATGAAGAAGTAACTTTAATAAAAAGTATATAGTGTAAATAATAGAGCATACATTAAATTCAAGACGACATTTTGCTTTCTCAAAAGTAAGTAAGTTTGCCAAAAACATGAAGGCTCTTTTTTATTTCATGTATGGGAAAAATGATAAGTATTTTCTAAAACTTGTAATATTATAACAGACCACCCATGTGCCCCTGAAATATCAGCCATTGAAGCTTTTTCTGGTATTCAAACACAGTTACTTGCCCATTCTGATCAGAAAAATAAGTGGAATGGGAATTCTTTGTCGCTTCTTCTAGTTGGAGTGGAGCTAGCTTTTAATTTGTTCCTCTTTTTGCTTATTTTAAGTAAACCATTTTCAAACAAATTGACCTTTCCAGTGTTTGAGGTTTTTGACATGTCTCTTAATGTACAAATAGCCACCTCCTCTCCTGAAGATTACTTAAATGTGGTTTTATCAAGTTCTGAGACCAGCTGTCTTGCTTGCTCAACTACGTTGTTTCAGAAATTCTGAGTAACCTCCTGGAAGAGTTTGCTGAAAAATTTGAGCAACTATGCATAAACAAGCAAATCCTCTTAAAATCTGAGACTGTTCAACCCAAATACAGGCAATTCCCAAATAACAGGCCAGTTCACATTTGCTTATAATCCTCTCCAGTATTTTGAAAGTGGAACTACTATGCTCTCAGAAGAGAGAACTGGCATACTAACATTTTAACTTGATATAGCTAAAAGAATGAGATGGGCTTCACTAAAACATCAGGTGCTGTTCTGTTGTCTTAAAATTTTCTGTTGATTTGCTAATTATCGGTTAAGAAGTCTGGTCGAGAATTAAGATCCTGACAATTTTGTCATCCAGGATCCCATGGCACTTTTAAGAGCATGAGGAGTTACCCTGCATGAGGAGTTACCCTGAGCCTCAGTTTGGGCAATATTCTGTTTGACCAAAACTCGCCCTGTAACTTCAACTGGAGAAGCAACTCTCCTGCGTGCAGCTGCTAAGTAGTGTTTCTTGTGTAAAATGGCTGCCACATTCCACTGCAGTCGACCTAATTTGAGCTGTTGTTTACTTTTCTGCTCAGGCCTGGAGTTAAGTGGGGAAGTGGTACACAAGTTAGGAATCTATGGAATAGTGTATTGAGAGCTATTTACTAGAACTGTTGAGCAGAGCTTGTCCTTGCACAGAACTCTAAACTAAAGTTAGGTTTAAGTCGATCTTAAATTCAGTTAAAATATTAAACACAAAATGGAATGTGTTAGAGCAGTAGCAACCTACTGTTAGAATTTAATACTTTATATTTAAAATTTGTGCAGGGCTTTTTCTTTATGGGAATATTGTCAACTTTGTAATTAGCTGACGAACTACGGCTATTTTGCTCTTTTCTGTGTCATCAAATATTGGATCCCTGGGTCTTTTTTAAAAAAGGAAAAAAAAGGGGAAAGAAGTATAACTACAAGTGAAGGAAACAATAGTTAACATTCCAACAAGTTCTATTTTTTTACTGAGGGTAGAAAAATGCTTTGTGTTGTACAGTCTAGCAAGCAAACTAAACTACTACTTATGAATTCCGTTGGGCAGTTGTTCTCTCTCTCTCTCTCTCTAAACTGCTTATATTTAGCATTTAACAATGATAGTTGCTACATCAGAAAGCTATTCAAATTAGTTCATATTAAATTAAGTTAAACCTTTTAAAAACATGTTTTGGTCTCTTTTTACATGGCTTGGTATAAAGTAAATCTGATTAAAAATACACGAATGTATTATTGACCAATATTTGGAATCAGACAAAAGTAAAACTGTAATAAGAGGCTTTAGATAACTAACACACATAAGCTTTAATGATCCTGAACAAAATAAAATGCATTTGTGAAGGAGAAGCTGATTGATTATTATCAGCAATGCTCAAACACAGTTTTACTGTAAAGATGTAAAAAGGGAATTGTTGAATGTGAGGCTCATGGTGGATGAATTTGGCACGTTCCTAGAGACAGATCTGTTTGTGATAAGAAACTCATTCCCAGGTGTGAAAGGAAAAGTTCATGGTTTTAACTCAGTTTTTCAGCAGCACAACTTAATAGTTTGTGGACTGTTTTGTTAACGTACTGTAATCCTTTGATGTTTGATTCCCTGTTGCATCATGTTTTTCACATCATAATATAGTACTGTTTTCAAAGAATTAAAGAAGACCTCATCAAATCTGATTTATTAAGTTACATAGCAATGTGTACCTGTGCATTTTAACATTTTCTATTATTTGAGGATAGGAACAAGCCTTCAATGTCAAATCAGTTCTTTTCATGGTGCTTTCAAACTTTGAGAAGTGTTTAAAATATTTAAACTTTTTTTTTTAAGAAAGTATAATTTTTTTCAATCTTTGTTCTCGTTGACTAACACACATGAAAATTGTTATCTAAGAAAAATGGGCCCTGAGTTAGACTGTACTGTGCCTTTTCTCCGTTTCCTTATCGCTCAAATGTATAAAAGAAGATGGCTAGTTTCCTTAGTCTGTCTATATTCATTTATATTATTTTTTATTTGTACATATTGTTAAAGTTAGTCCCCTTTATGTGATTCCACTTTGCCAAATACATAGATGTTTACTGTATACTCTGAACTTGCAGCACTGTAGTTGCTAACTTTAAAGCACAGAGATAGAGAAAAATCTAGTGCTAGTAATAAGTACCAAGGATTCCAGAGTATAGTTAGTGGAAAGCCTGGACAAAGGTGACTTCTCACTCTCAAAATGTGCCAAAGCTCAAGCTTAAACATGTTTCCTTCAAGAGCAGATTTCAAAGGCAAGCGTCCACTGTTGCAGACTTCTGGCTCGCTTGAGTCTTACACTTGAGACACATAGATGAACTGTGAATGGTTGAATATTGGAATTGTAACAGGACAGACTGGAAGAAGTCCGAGGTCATAGTACTTTGAACTTGAGCTAGAAGTGAAATGGATGTCAGTGAAGTATATGGTGTATATGCGTAATGAAAATGTGCTTTCCAAGCCCACCTTGCCCGCAGATATGCAGACACATTCTGGTGTACTTGAAGCTTATGGGTAGCCTTGAACGTTCGCCTCAATTGAAGTTCATGACGGTAGTCTAGCCTTGAGATAACAGAGACATGGATAACTGAAGAGGCATGTATGTCTCTTGGCTAGCTGAAGGCGAAAAATGTTCTTGGCTATTGCTGCTGTCTGTGAATCCAGGAACAGTGCTGACTGTGGTAACTAACTTCCTGACCCTGACATAATGAACCACCTTCACAATAGCTCAGCAGAGACTGACAAACAAAGGAAAAGTTATAAATGTTGTCTGTTTCTCAAAATGCTTATTCCATCAATCAGCATCATCTCAGTCTTATAAGAGGCTAGAACCGCCCAGACAAACCTTCTTTTCTTTTCCAGCTGTGAACGCTCTTGGCTGTAGCTACAATAGTGAGCTGATGGATTACTTAGAATATAGGCTATTTTTGGACAGGATTATGTCTGCCTTTGTTTGTGGAGAGTGTCTAGCACATTGTGGACACTAATGATAGAAAACACAGCTAGTCCAGAACCTAAGGATAGCACTTCAATATGAAAGACAAGATGGATTGTCTCTCGGTTGTGTTGGAGATCAGATATGTTGGTTATCCACTTGAACATTGTGATAACCAGAAAGAAGACAGATGCAGGGAAAGATTGTATACAGTATGTGAACCTGTCTCTTTTTCTATTCACCTGTTCAGACTAGGGCTAGTGTCAAGTGTGACATGGCTTTATCAACATGGTGAGTCTGAATATGTATATAAACTGGTCCAAATAGGATTAGTTTGTGCAGTCTTCAAACTATAAGCCAAAATAGGCAATACAAAGGTTATTTCCTACTGATATTATTACATCCATATGTAGCCTTGGAGGAAGGAATCTGTATTTATAAGGCATCCCAGCTCTGCCTTCTTCAAAAAGTCAGATTTTTAATTGGATCATAAAATAATCAGGAAACCAATTAATTTCTTCGCATCCCATTTAAATCCTTTTGGCCTTCAACAGCATGGGTGGTTGTGATTATTCTCTGCACCTTGGAATATAGATGGTCTTTTTGGAGACTGAAATATTACTCTGGCCAATTTTCAGGCTTACAGGAGGAAGTACAGTTGCTTGGCTAATAATCAGACTATGAGGACATCTTTCTTGATGTTACCAGGCTTCAGAATAAGAATCCTAAGCCTAGACCTTTTGCATGACTGCATGTTGCATCTGGTTGGCACAGCTTCTTAACCTACCCAGTTACTCACTGTTTTAATCCTTGTGCTGGGATTGACTTGAGTACTTATTCCATATGTGTAAAGGTGTCTAGTTTTCTGAGGGCTCTGAATTTCTCCTGGTCGGTTCAGACATGCAGAAGAAAAGATTTGTTTGAAGACAAATTGGTCTGATTTCCTGTTTATTGGGGGTAGGGGGTGGGTGGTGGAAACCTTATGTGGTAGATGTAAAGGAAGATGAGGCTGGGGCTCTGCCAGTTAAATTAATTAACTCTCCCAGTGAAATGGAAATAGTTGGTAACACTGTCATAGGTTGGGTAGCCTGGGAATAAAAAGCAAAAATCAGGGAATATTAACTTTTCTCATTTGCTGTGATAAGTTTTTGTGACCTCCTCCTCCTGAAATTGCTTTGTATTAGGCTTCCCCCCATAATATATAGTAGTTCCATTTAACTACATTAGTCCAATTACTCATACTCTTTATGTAGCATAGATTAAGTGTTTTCATCACTTCTTCCAAAATTCTTACTCATGCCTTAATCACTTCCTTTCGGAACTGTTGCAGTTCTCTGTTAACTGGTTTCCTGTGAGAATTCGGGGAACCTACGTATGACTTCTAAATTTTGGTTGAAATGATGAAGTCATTAAGAAGTTGCTACAGCAAATTTCATGGGTGTGATTGTTCTTTACCTCTCTACTCACTTTGAGGACCGTGTTGTAGTTGTAAATATTGTCAGTTGAGATAACATAAATGGCTTCTTACAGTTTTTGTAGCAGAATCAGAATATGCTTGCTCTATGAAGTGGATTAGTTTGGTAGAATATCTTATTTTTCCCCTTCTTACTTATCGCAGTCTGTTATAGTGAAAATCCTGTATTTACTGAGCCAGAATATTTGCTTAAACCCTTTGAATTCAATGGGTTTGTACAGGCTGTAAATCTCAGCTGAGCAATTAGTATTCCATAGTCTGGAAAGTCCAGAGCCTAACACTGGAATAGCAGAGTGTGGTAGTTTAGGACTGATGTGTTGGCAGAGTTGTGTGTAGAACTTGGCTTGAGCCATTGGTTGTTTCATATATTCCCAGCCCTCGCTATTGTGAACACAAATTCATCAAATTTAATTCAGTTCAGTTTTTTGCCAGTTTCTGTATTATGCTACTTGCATGGTTTTTTGTTTTTAAAAAATCACACAGTACAGAATGATTATTTGTACTTCATCAAATTTACCAAGGAGAACAAACATTGTAAACAGTAATAGAAAGTATCAAACTATTTAAGTTTTAAAAGAAATGTGAACCAAGGAACATTGTAAAACAAACTCTTAAACTAGAATTAATTTCAGAAGTTAGAATTAATTGAGTTACAAACTAGTTTTGCACTTGAAAACTATTTCATTGTACAAGTTCAAATTTTATTGCAGTTTTAACAGGTATTACCTGCATCTCTGACTTCTGTTTATATTTTTAAATGTTTTTACTGTGAACCTCAAAAGCTGACTTAGCTTAATCTGCAAGAATACTTAAAGGAACTATAATATTTAGGTTGCTCTCTGAAGGAAGGCAGATGTTAATATTGTATATATTCAGCCACTTGGGTGGCTTAGTGGTTTTAAGTCTCTTAAGGCAAAAATAATTGCCAAGCATGTACAATACAAAAACCCACCCTACAAGCTGACCAAACAGTAGCAGTTTGTAGCTAGAATTGGTTAGCGCTAAGTGGCTTGTGCAGGTGTGTTTTTAAGCTTTGGTGTTTTGTAAGTGGTGTAGGGTTGATTGTGGTAGAATGAAGTCTGATGTAGGTGGGTTAGAGAAATTATAGAGTAGAATTCTGATGTAGCAAGTAAGCCTGTTATAAGCTGTATAGAAAAAACATTGGAGTGGTTTTTTTATGTTTACACCAATGTAAAAATATTAATATTAAAAAGTTGACTGGCCCCCCATTCTACTGCCATCTCACTTTTAGAAACATCGTATTGGTTCCTTAGGTCCACAGGGCTCCAACTTTAACTGCACTAGGCTCATGTGACTCTAGCTTTGGTTGAATGTAATTTAAAATTGCAGACTATTTCCTTCTAAGCAACATTTTCTCAAATAATGTACATCTCTTTCCTCTAATAGTAACATTTAGTTATCACTATCAAATATTTCAAAGTTATTTTCTTGTTTTGGTAGAAACTATTTGCTGTATTGACTAAGAATAAAACTGTTGTGTCTCAGAAGGAAAGTGCATGGTTTTTGTCTGTGATTAAAATTCTTTGACTTTGAGTTCAGAACTAGAGGAGGTTAAAAGGAGTTTTCTCTGCTGTTCTGTATCCTTCTGACTGGTGGATGGCTTCTTATGATGGTCTTTTGGCCAACTTGTCTGGTGCTCTCAACCTTCTGATACTGCCTTGGTCCTGCCTGCCCCTTTGCCCCTTTTCATTTGCTCACTGACTCTTTGAGGAGCATCTCGGAAGGATGAAGGTGTCTGAATTTAAAAAAAAAAAAAAAAAAAAAAGCATCCAAACATTCTTGAGCCATCTACAGTGCTCTCTTTCTTGCAACTGTCTTTTATACTGTCTTGGCTCTCAGGAATGTAAAGTGTCTTCCCACAAATTTAGACTACGTCAGCAAAAATACATAGTAATCAGTCTGTATGCATAGATCCGACCAATTCCTACAAGGGACTTTTTTTCCTTTCATATAATTAGTCTGGTTCATTTTTCAGCAAGTGTGATGGATATTACAGCTAAAGAACTTCTGGACGGTAAACATACTGAAGTGTGCAGTTTGCAATCATTTTTACGTAATCTTCCTTTGCCACTCATACAGTCATGCCTGAGGATGTGAGAAGATGATATCTGACCTGGAAGACTGATATGATGTGGATAAAAGAATCCAGTTTGTGGAGAGCAAGTTAACTTCAGTATTCAGCTAGGCTCTTAAGAAAATCAAAGGAGCTAGGCTAGAACAATGTCTTCCTCACTGAGGGAATCAAAGGAATGTCATCCAATTGTACTGTGCAGTAAACTGGGATATTGTCAGCGAAACTCTTATCCTCAGTGGAGAAAACAGGCAGAACACACAAATCTGTGTCTGGCCTCTTAATGTTTGAGTGTACAATTTCCAAGATTAGAAGGCAATGCCTGCTACCGAGAGGAATCAATCACCGGGTTTATTCCATTTGTACAAAAGGCTTTTATAGATGCTTGCAGAATTGCTGATGCTCATGCAGTTGTGTTATAAGCACTTTGAAGGCAAAGATTTAAGATCAGATTTTTACTATGCAGGATATCGATGGGCATAATTTTTGAATCAATCCTTTTGACAGAGCAGATGCAGATACTTGTCAGAGAACAAGACATGCAACTTAATATTGCTTAGAGAAGTAGTTTTACTACAAACTATTAATCTGTGAACTATTAATCCGTGAACTTTTGCAATTAGGTTATGAAATATATAGCAGTTTTTGTCCTTTTGGAGCAACAAGATTTTAAAGTACCTCCTACCATAAATCTAACCTACTTGCTAAGGTGAAATTAAGTGAATTAGAGAAGTTAAGATGAACAAGATAAATTTAATTAAACATATAAACAAGTAGTACATAGAGACATTTTGCAGGTGTCTGTATTCATTAAATGGCTTGAGCTTAATAACTTTAGCAAGGCCACTATGTATGCTGAGTATTTTAGTGCTGCAACTCCCCCTATCTTACAGTTTTGGATGTGTTTTTTTTCTTTCATATTTCTATGTTCCCTGCTAATGGGGTACATAGCTATTTGATTTTCTCCTTTATTTAAGTATTGTTATGTAAATTACAGTTTTAAAACCATAACTCACCTGCTGCAAGTTAGTTAGTGCCATACCTCTGCTGTCTAATTGGTGGCCTAGTATAAATAAGATTTCCTTTTTTCTTTGGTGACTAGATTTCCTTGATTGAACAGATTTCCCAGTGAGAATTGACTATCAAAAGGGATCCTGATGGTCTGAATCATTTTCGCTGGGGTGGGTGGAGGTTTTGGAAAGTGATTCATAGACTGTCTAGTTTATGTGTGACTTCCTCCATTTATATGATACAAATTCAACAAAATCAGATTTCAACACCTTTAAATATATTTTTCTTGTAATAAATATTAAAGCTTACTGCTCAGAGGAAAAAGAAAAGGAGTACTTGTGGCACCTTAGAGACTAACAAATTTATTTGAGCATAAGCTTTCGTGAGCTACAGCTCACTTCATCGGATGCATTCATCGGATGCTCAGAGGAAAGTGGACTGGGATGTTAAAATAAAAAGTCGATCCTTTAGGTGCTGGCAGAAATTGTTCGTAATTTAACAAAAAAGCCTTGCTTTTGTGGGTTTCAGAAGATGAAGTTTCTGGTTCATTACCAAACCTTTATTTTGCTAGCTAAATATGCCATAACACATAAAGGAGTTTGAAGTGCAGAAAATGCTTGGAAATTTTTACCATATGTTCTAGTTCTGTTCCTCTGTAATTAGTCTGAAGTAATAAGTGAAACTTGTTTTGTACCTTTTTCCAGAATTTAACATATTTTTTACCTCATGACTCTATTGTGGCTGGACAGGGATCTATGTCTGAATAGCTCAGAGAAAGTGTTATTTAAACTCCTGTTTAAGGCCAAGAAAGCCATTTTAAATTTGGATTAAAAACTAAGCCTAATGTTTGATTCCCTGGAAGAGATCTATGTGCTGTCTACTGAGAAAGATTATAAAAAATAAGGTATGACAGATATGGCAATTTCCTGCATATCGTTGGGAGACCCTTATTGAATTAAGTTTAAGTATTTTTGGGGCCCATTGTTTAAATGAATCTTGTATGTGTGATTGTGTTGTACACCAGTGGTTTTCAAACTTTTTTTTTCTGCTGACCCAGTTGAAGAAAATTGTTGATGCCCGCAGCCCAACGGAGCTGGGGATGAGGGGTTTGAGGTGTGGAAGGGGCTCAGGACTGGGGCAGAGGGTTGGAGTGAGGGCTGAAGGGTGGGCCAGGAATGAGGGGTTCAGGGTGTGGGATGGGACTCTGGGCTGGGGTTGGGGTGTGGGAGGGGGTCTGGGCTGGGGCCAGGGATGAAGGGCTTGGGGTGCAGGGGGGGGCTCTGGGTTTGGGCATGGGGTTGGGCCGCAGGCTTTTCTCGGGCGGCTCCCGGTCAGCGGCGCAGTAGGGGTGCTAAGGCAGCCTGTCCTGGCACCATGGATCTCAGTGCACCCCAGAAGCGGTCAGCAGCAGGTCCGGGTCCTAGGCGGAGGTGCGCAAGTGGCTCTTGCCTGCAGGTGCCACCGCCCCGCCCCTCCCCCCCCCGATGCCATTGTCCGGGAACCAGCCAGTGGGAGTGCAGAGCCGGTGCTCGGGCGGGGGCAGTGTATGGCGCTCTGTGGCACCCCGCCCAGGAACCGGACTTGCTGGCCGTTTCCGGGGCGCAGCGTGGTGTCAGAACAGGTAGGAACTAGCCTGCCTTAGCGGGGAAGCACCGCCGATGGGACTTTTAATGGCCCGGTTGGCGGTGCTGACCAGAGCCGCTCTGACCCAGTGCCTTCCATTCCACAACCCAATACTGGGTCGCAGCCTGCAGTTTGAAACCACTGTTGTACACCATGGTAGAGGGCTACCACAGCATCTAGGCACTAAAGACAGTGAGTGGTGATTAAGGTAAATCAGCCATATTGTTAAACCCTCCCACCTACAGACGTACCATCTCTTGGGGAGGTTTGTGTATACTGGTTTCTCCAGAGACCAACAGACAGAGAAAGGACTTTTAGATAAAGAGCCTGAGTTTAAACTGACTCAGTGCCTCTGTTCTGATCCAGCAAATGGACATGACCTTCTGCCCAAGGTGGGGGCCGCCCCCAATCCTTGTGGAAGAACTGACATCTACCAGAGTCCAAGGTTGGAGTTGTGGTGACCTCTGGTAAGCTTTTTAGTGTGCATGTATGTTTTTATTGTTTTTAATAAGTTTTCTCTGTAATGCTTTCACATTAAAAATAAATGTTCTTGCTTACAAAGAGCTGTATGTGGCTATTTATAGCTGTGAACAATTACGCTGTTCGTAGCCTTTGGAGAGAAAGCAAAATACAGAATGCTGGCTTGTTTAGGCAGTCTGGCTTGCTGGAGACACCACAATGTAGACAGGGAACCGTGCAGCCTGGAAAAACCTTGGGGCCTCTCCCCAAGAAAGACGATGGTTGAAAAGCTGGGATCCTAGAGTAGGTGGACCTTGGTCACTTGGATGTACATTCTTTGGCCCTTTACAGTTCTTCATATTTGCTGAAATTGAATGTTCTCCATACAGGAACGCTGATTAAAGTTCGTGAGTGGAGAAATTTCGAAAGATGGGAACTATACTGACTTGTGAATATTATTGTTTAACATGCATGTGCTCAATGCTGCATAAGACATACAAACATATATTTTGTTTTATTCATTAGCCAAATGTAAGTTCCCTGTTTAAATAAACCCAGTTTCCAGGAAATAGTGTTTCTGTGTATGGAAAATGTGTTGTGTTGAACTTTTTTTAAAATAAAGGAAGATACTCCGGATTTTTCAGTTATTCAGGAAACTCTAGCTAGTACTGAATGTAGGAACATATCTCAGCAACATGGGCTACTGTGCGAGCACGTTATATATGTATTTGTATTACCAGAGCACCTAGGAGCCCCAGTCATGGATCAGGGCCCTGCTGTGCTAGGCACTGTATAACACAGAACTAAAAGGTCTGATTCATTCCCCAAAGAGCTTGCACTCTGAACACATCAGGCCTGTCCTCTCCCTACTGGCTTCCCATAGAATATCAAGTCGAATTCAAGATCTCCCATTATTTTTAAGATGCTCAATGTCCTGGTCTCACTATACCTAAAAGATCACCAGAAGCTCATGGGCTGCGGTCAACATCTATACTCATCAGGCAAGATGGAGCTGTCCGCGAGGGTAAAGCTAGTCTCTGCAGGAGACAGTAGTCTCAGGGACTGGTCTAAGGTTGGGGAGTGAACTCGCACAGGTTTTAAGAACCACTGCAAATCTCACCGCTTTCCTTTCTAACTTTCTCACTTTTAAAACCTTGCCTTCAATAATAAATGTGGATAACACAGCAGACATAAAATAAAGACAAAACAAAAACCGAGCATCTCCTCTTTCCTTTGAAGAAAAAAAGGGAGAACGAGAACCATGTGTAACAAATGCTTGTCAAGCTGCTTAATGCATTTCAGGGAAGCTCTGGGATGCTATGCTGATGACAGCAGTATAAGGACCTGAATAGAACTGGCATCAAACAGATAATGAAGAAATAAGAGTGAACCTACATAGTATATTTTCAAAGCATGCTTGCCATTGCTAAATAGAATAGTACTTGGCATTATATAGTGCATTTCTTACTCAAGGTACGGTAAAATGCTTTAAAAATCAACGAGGTAAGTGAAAATAATGAAGTGACTTTTGGCAAGCACCATCACTGCTGAGTGCCCAGCAAAAGTACATTGCCCTGTTTTTATTGAGAGAAAACATTCGGAGATGCTAGTGTTCTAATTTTCTGAGGTGCTGAGCAGACTCAACTCTCTTGAAAGTTAATGGGAGCCATAGTGCTGAGCTCCTTTTGAAAATCAGGCCTTGGGTTATGCTGTTTTATCTCTTGAAAAAGTGTATTTTGTGATTATTAGCATTATTAAGCTGCCAGCAGGACTTGCATCTCATTGGAAGTACAGTACATGAGCTCATCTGAACAAGTGAACTATATTAGTATGTGGAAAACTTTTTGACTTCATGGAGATCCGGAAGTTGCTTGATATTAATTTTCATCTAGACAGAGGAATTTGTTTTGCATATTTTCAAATATGCTGATGACAGAATTTTTTTTATCATTTAGCTAAATGGAGTTGCAGATAAGGTGGTGCCTTGTTGGCAGGAAAGGCAGTTTTCATTACTTTAATTGCGTGATTTATCAGGATTTTCAGCTTTTTATAAATGCTGTAGTGTTATGACAGAATTAAAAGGATTTAGAATAAAAGGAGTTTAAGAAAAGGACTTTGCAACAGGATTGCAATACTTTCTATATTCGATGGATTTGGCTAGCTGTTTTTCATTTCAATCATCAGACTACATTCTGTTAAACACTGTGCGGAGCAGGTGTGTATAGCATCAGTATATTGCACATGTGAATAAACACAATTTTATATATAAAAAATTAATCCACCATAACTTGAAGGATTAAACGTCCCCTCCCCCCCAGAATGACGGGGGGGTGCTGATGCATTAAGCATCATGGAGAACAACACATGTTGCTGCTTGCAATCTCATGAACAGGACTGCTGTTAACCTGATTTCATGCACTGCAAGGTCCTTATACTAATGATTTTTCTAGAGTATTAATAGTTACATCCTAAAAGTATAAATTTGAAGTAGATAATGAAAATTTTTTGAAACCTGAGTTTGTCTTAAACGTCTGAAATTAGAAGTTAAAGCACCCACTGTACAATTATTCCAAATACGTTTCAGATGATGATGATATTCCTTTTGATTCTGTGCAAATGTTTTCCCCTATAATCCATTTTTGTATGTTCTGGAATTCTTTCCTCTGTAATTCTCCTTATTAAAATAAAAAGTTTATACTCAAACTTAGAGTTGGACTGAATAGAAACTTGTGAACTGATGTCTCGTGTGTGTGTATGCATGGTTTAAATCCTGGCCCCACTAAAATCAGTGGCAAAACTCCCATTGGCTTCAATGGAGCCAGGGTTTCTCCCTTAATGTAATTTCTATTGAGCCTGGCTAGGTAAACAGAAACAAATGGAGTTCATCTGTTCCATATATTGGGGGAAAAAAAACAAATTGGTTGCCAGGTTTTTAAAAAGACTTTACATGTTTCATTTATCAGTTTACAGATCAGTACATAAGGTACAGGTGTGACCCATAAAAAACCTCGGAAAGAGCAGAATAAAATGAAAATGCATTTGATTTTGTTAAGTAACTCGTAAACCTGTTGTTGATGGTGAAATTATTGATGTGAACCCTTTTCTATTATAAATACTCCAAACACGTAGGAGGGAAGAGTTAGTCTTGTATAGATGAGATTGCTGAGCGGTTTTATGTTATAAATTAATTGTATGTACCCATACTATTAATAATTAACAGAGACTGTGAAGTGAAAAAGTATATTGTTAATTGTTATACCTTTCTGATGAATTCACATAGGAGTACAGCCATACAATTAATTGTGAATTAAGGTTTGAACAGAATGTGTTACCGATACTTGGAGTAGATCAAAGAGTTTGATTTTTATAATGAAGAAAGCTTTTTTGTAATCCTGGAAATTTACCTCACTGAGGCATCTCAGCTTGGTGTGTGTATGTTTAATTTCAGTAACAAACATCCTGACATTCAGCAAAGCAGTAGTACCCTCCGGGGGAAAAAAAAATTCCACAAAGGCGAGAAATTAGATGGTTTTTATTTGACTTTATTCCTACTTATACACAGGGTAAAATTTTTGAAAATGCCTGTGCCCCATTTTTCAAAAGTGACGCGGAGCCTAGGTTATACTGAAAGTCAGTGGGACTTGCTTTTCCTAAATTACTTTTGAAAATGGGACTTTTGCTGCTATGTCACTTGTGAAAAATTTGCCCAATTTAGAGATGTAAGATGGGCATGGGCATGGCCATGTTTTAGGCAAACACTAGGATCCAGCTCGTCACACTAAAGAAAGAGAGGGACTACTCTTATACTGTGTGTGACCTTAATGGAATAAATTGAAAAAATGTGTGAAGCCTTTCAAAAATAACATCATTCATATTTTAGAACAACTTCACAAAATAGAAAAATGGGAGTTAGCATTACTTGACCTTAATAAGAAATAACAGTTTCTGAAAAGAGTAAGCAAATACCCACGTGTCCTGGCGAAATTTTATTGTTCATTTACACCTATCACCATATTTACGGGAGCTATTGTTCTAGAGTTCATGGCTTTGTTGTGAAATGTATCCCTATTGCTGAGCTTGTAGTGGCTGCTGCTCTTTATCTGTATAGCCACTGGCCTTCCAACATCTTGCCCTTTGCTTTTGTAAAACCTTTGGATATACTTTGATTGTGCAAGGTGCTCTAAAAATGTTTTCTTTTTCTGTAGAAGAATTTTTTTCAGGTTAATGATTTGTGGTTTTTAAAAAGAAGTGTTCTGAAATTTGACAAGATATAGTAATTATATTTTCAAGTCTAATCAACTTCTTGCAGTGAATAAAGACAGCATGGTGAAAATATAACGAATGCTTTTTATTGAGCTTTATTTTTCTGTTTTTCTTCTAATCAGGCCCTCAGAAATGTGATAATTTTTCTGAGAAGAGACCTCTTCTTGGTGTGTGTAAAAGCATTGGATCTTCTGGGTAAGGAAACTTTTCAACTTTTAGTATACTGAAAAAGCAATTTATTTTATAGAACAATAAACAAATATTTTTCTGTAACTTTTTCCGCTCTGTATTCAGAGTTTTTTTACATTACGAAGCTGGGAAAGGTTCTCCCTGTAAGGTCTCAACCTGCCAGCACCGATTTTTTTTTGGGACACATGCCTTTAAAAACAAAACAAACCTCTGTGATGAAAGACCTGTGATATGAAACCCAATATAAAATAAATGAGGAGGTATTTTGAAATTGTGTGGGATTATTTTCTTTTAACATAATCTCATTTTCATGTTCACTGTTTCTGATGGTAATGGATGAAGTTATTACAGAAGAGTGGTCAAAATAGGCCTCTGTGCCTCAGATAATTAAAGGATGTTTGTGAGGAATGAGTGATATTCTATGTATAACAGTATTGTTGATTGTGTTTTGATGTAAACATTGGCCATGTATTGCTTGTTTGTAAAATAATTTTGTAAAAAATGCTTATTTTTTTGTTCAATTAGAAAAATGAGTTGGCAGGTTTGTCTTAGTCTGGGGATAGCATACAAGGAATCTGAGCTCAAAACTTGCATTTCTTTTCTCACGTCTATCTTGGCAAGGACTGGGAGAGTTGTGCTGGTCTCTCAGTTGGTAGGCAATTTTAGAGGCCCTTATTAAAGAAGTCCCTGGCCTACATCTAAATGGGTTAATACCTATGCGCACACAGAAGAACCTATTCCAAGAAGTGAAGGCTGAAATAAACAAGAGAATCCTAGGTGACAGCAGGGAGTTTTAATATGTCTGTTTCTTCTGTTTCCGGGTCCATTGTGGCTTATATAGTACACTGGACCTACTCAAAAAGACTTCAGTGTTGTTTAAAATCTATAGAGTATTCCTCTTGCTCGGTAATGAGCATTTGCCAACCTCCCTTCCCTGAAATGTGTTTTGTTGCTTTCTAAGTGTCAGTTGGAGGGTCTTCCTCATACAAAGAGGTTGTTCTGCTATGTTATGATGGCTGTGTTAGATGTGTTGACTCAGACAGCACTTTTGGCTTATACCCGTACCAAGTGGAAAATACCTGCTTCTCAAGGATAATCCTATGCACAGAGATTCAAAGGCTAAATTGCTGAAGCAAATCTTCTTACAATAATTAGACTAATTCTGTGCCACACCTTTTTAATTAGGAATTTTAATGACTTTGGGTATGGGTGAAGGTTAACAAGTAAACCCAAAACAATTCCTAAGAGTGTTGCTCACTATGTACTGTTAGTTTATTAACAAAGGATATGAATGTTATCTTTAAATTTAAGAATCTGATCAGAAATAAGCATAGCTAAACTTCTTCCTTTATGCTAAACTGTTTATCGTGTGTTATGTGCTGTCAAAATGTTTATAATCTTATTAACTACTTCTCCTGCCTAGGACTGCATGTACTGTTTAGTTGTAAACAGTACATTACAGTTGTTTGTTATCTGGCAGTATTTCCCCTCTTAATCCGGGTCATTGATTTGTGTGTGAAAAATATGCTTCAGAGAACTTATTTTCCGTGATGGTATTCTTGCAGAAGTGAGTGAGACATGTCTGAGATGCTAACAAAATAGGCCTGTAAAGCAGGCCACTACTTTCTCATAGCTGATGGGCTCCAGTAAAATTCAAGACTTCAAAAAATTATTTTGTTGATTTTTCTAGAGAAAATGCTTCATTATATAAAAAAGGAGCAAAATCAGGTATGCGCCTACCTAGCCATTATTTAAATATCTGTAAACACACCCTGAGCTTTTAAACCAGGCCTGGAGCTCTGGCCACATTGTGAGAATCTGATTAAAAGAAGGGGACTGTTGCACAGGCTCCCTTTTTTGCCTTTTGAAGGAAGCACTGATTTTTGCAAGGTATTGTTTGTTGTTCAGGTGACCCAAGGTTGGCTTGCCTTTTTTTTTAAAATTTATTAAGTGGATCTTCTATTTAAAAAAGCAGTGTAATCACCACTAAACACCAAAAAGAAAATCAGTTTAAGATGTCAAACCTTTAAGTCTAATGGAAGCTGAGGTGTGGGGGTGGGAAGGAATTTCAGTGTTAAGACTTCAAGTCTGTTGTTAATTTGTGGTTTTGTGCTTTGCATCACCTACGGTAACTTTTAATACCTATCTGCCTCTGGACAGATAGTACATCTGGTTTAAATGTAGATCAGTGAGGTGTCTGGAGAAGAATCTTTCTTTTTTCCTGAAGGATCCCAAAGGCTAGCACTTGCTAGTATCTCTCTACTGTCACCCCCTCATCTGCTGCTGAAATTAGGCTCGTTCTAGCGTGACGGGAGCAGTCTGATAGCACGCAGCAACAGCACGCTTGAACTGTTTAGGATCTAACATACGACCACTACTGTATCCTAGTTGAAACATGAAGGAGAATTGACAATAATAGTTAGCAGCGCCACAGCATTTTTCAGCTATACATCTCAAAGTGCTTTACAAACAAGGGTTAAACTGTATCCCCATTTAACAGAAAACAGAAGGATAAAATTGACTGGTGTCTGATGGCGTGCGTCTGTGCTCACTTCATATGCTGTTCTAGCTCTGTGCCGGTAGCTGATCCAGCAGACCTCCGTGATATTACCCCGAAAGACCACAAACTCGGTTCAATGGTGAAGGTGCTCAGCCAGGTTTATCGTTAATGAAGCATGGCCCTAGTGCCCCATACGTCCTACAGGTACACTAACACATGCATGCCCATTACAATCAGCCAGTTCAGACAACAGTGGGACTATCTGCTGCGTCCTAGGCCAGACAGAGATGCCCCTTCTGTGATTTTCTGTTTTATACAAGCAAAAAAAACCCCTTCCAATGTGGTTACCAACCGCCCTACACCTTGTACCTGCTGGTTCGAACAAAACATCTTCATTTGTTATCCTGACTTTATCCTACCAAGGATCAGTGTGTCCCTGTACCATTTTCAGGGAGGGTGTTTATCTGAATATCCAATACCTAGTACTTAGGAGTGCCTGTGTTTTAGCAATGCTAACTGTGTTTTTGCCAAGTTAATGTACTGGACAATGAACTTGTAAACAAGCATCTGCTTTGACAGAGCCTGACTTTGAATCACAGTCTGCGGCAGTATGGTTACAGATAGGGTAAACATACCAACAACAACAAAAAAGTAGCTACTTTAGCCTTGACCAACCCCTATCTTTTTTTCTTGCTGTTCTTTAAACCTTCTGGCTTCTTTCCTGCCTATCTCTGATGCTCCCCAGACCTCCGTCGTTCTGTCCTTGCTTCTTTCCTGGCACATTCTACCATTCCCTTGACTGTTTTGACTCCTCCAAAATAGGGTATTTTGTAATACTGTGCTCCCAGCCCCCAATGAGGGAAGTGCCCTTTGTCTAGGAAAGGTGAATGTCTGGTATAGTGGTTTTCAGCACAGAGGGGGGAGTACTGTATGGTGTGTAACATCACACATTGATCTTGGACCCCTGCTGTCTCCCAACATAAGTATCTTAGTTAAGATGTCTTTTTCTCAGTGATAATTTATGTGGCATTCATTTTTCATAGCTCTTGTAAAACCTAGCTTGAAGCTGTTAATTTTGTGGGTGTAAGGCAAAGAGCCAGTACATTTTACACTTGACTCACAATAAAACCTCAGAATGTTACTCTTGTATTACAGTTTGGGGGGTTAGTGTAAGCTATTACACATGTTATCATGGAAACTTTTGAGCATGGGAAAACTTTTTTTTAAATGATCAGAACTGTGTGCACACATTCCTATGTGGTGTGTGAGAGATCGTGTTTACAAACATGGTAATATACAGTATAACATTCTCTCATGATTCCAGGAACTTGTGCAGATGCTGCTGAATGCACAAAAGATGTCTGATCAATTGAAAGTCCAATATGTATAAGAATAGCATTTAGAAGTTTTAGACTTTTCCGAGACACTAGACTGTTAAACTAATAAAATTTTGATAGAAAGCAGATCATACATAAATCGACACAGTCATTTCATAATAGCACTTTATAGCACTTTATCTATTAGGATTATATCAGTGAGATATTGACACATTCATGTTAGGAGCTGGAATTTCCTGATTTCTAACCTCTAATCTGCATTAGTGGTTAGTTTCAGGAAATTCATCTGTACTCCTTTTGCTATAAAGTAAATATAATACAATGAAGGAGCTGGTATTTTTATAGTATTTTAATGTAGGACATTCTTTGTTCTTGAAATCTGAAGAATCTTCAAGTTCTACTGAGTCACTTTAAAGCTATCACTAGCATTTAAAAAAAACCCAAACATTAACAGTTTTCACCATGCCTTTACCATACCATTAAGAAATTCATCCTACCATGATTTTGCTTGACAAAATAAATGTCTCGTATACTGTGCACCTTCAGGACTTGTTTCCTTGATTATGAAACAGACATGGATATCATGTATAAAATCAGTGTCAAATTCATCTGTGGATTTATTTTTGAATCATGGCATCTTTTCATTGTCCTTCCTATTGTCTGTTTGGTAGATGTTAATATATGCACACAACTTTCCACTGAAACCCCTAATATTCAGTTGTACTGTAGATTGTCCATTGATCCAAGAATGTCTTATTAAATTTAAATCTTTTTCTCAAGAACTTTTAGAGCTTAAGTAGATGTTTTGTTAACAGTGGGAAAGTATGGAGGACTGAATGAACATTTACTGTAATGTGACCTAACAAGTAATCAAGGCAGTTCTTAACTTCATTGATATAATGTACTTTTAATTTAGGAAGCTTTATTAAACTACTAAGATTCTAAACAGCTAATTAGAGATGTAGGGTGTAAATTTTCTTATTGTTTTAACCATGCAGCTTTAATGAGAGTCATGTGATTACAAGCCTGCTTTACTAATTTTATCTCAAAGTTTAAGATTCCAGAAACTCTCCTATAAAACAATATAGAGGTCTGTTCCTGTTTGGAGTAGACAGAGTTTGTTTTCTTGATTATTCCAAATCATTTGGACAGTTACTGAATTCACATTGGAGGGAGAGTTAAGTTTAACTTCTGAGTTTGACATGAAGGCTCTGAAATGATACACTCTGGTCAAACCCATTTCTTGTATTTTTAGGGTTTTATTCTAAAGTTTTTGTGAAATTCTGAATGTGACAGAGTACCACTCTTCCTACCTCATCCATGTTCCTTTCAGTGCCCATATCCAGTTTAATATAAGAAACTCTTTCTATATCATTGGACTCCACTGCATATGTACTATAAATTCTTTGATATTTACCTCATAATGGTGGGGTCTTTAACTCCGATTCAATACTTTCTTTAAAGCTGGTCATCCGCAGAATTCTTTATTCAATTTTTTAAAGAAAAGGCTTAAAATATGACCACAATCTGTGGAAACCGATAAATTTAAACTTATTTATATATAAAAACCTGATGTCTTGCAAACCTGGATTAGGAATAGTTGTCATATAGCAGACCACGCTAGCCTCCATCTGAATTACCTCAGGTTTAAAAAGAATCCCCTCTGACCACAAGGGGCTAGGTTTTGACTCTAATAAACTAGCCAGAGAGTTCAAGAGTATAGGGCGGAGAAGCTTATTGAAATAAATCTCCCCACTGATGGCCCACGCCATATTTAAAAAAAAAAAAAAAAAAAAAAAAAAGCTTTTCTTGGTCTAGCTACATCTTTTCTTGGTCTAGCTACATTTCTTTTAAATAGGTCAGCCAAGATTTGTGGCCTTTCACAGTACAGAATCCGGCAGATTATTTTAGATGAATAGATCCCTCTGCTCTTATAGGAAAGTGGTAATTTGTTTATATCCCCTAAGGAAGCTCACATTGCATTGGGCAAAACGTCAGGAATGATTTAAAAAAAAAAAAAAGAGAAGAAGGTGGCTAGTGCCCAATAGACAAAATACATCTTTTTGTAATGAGTCTCTTTGAACTGAAGTGATTAATTTACTTTTGTACTTAGTGGAGACTAATTTTGCTGGTTGGAAATATCTTTTTGGCACACAGTTTTAGGTGACATCAACTGCACTGTTGAAAATAAGTTCATTACAAAACTTTTGCACAGTGCCAGCTCTACAGCGTCCCTAAATAATTATTTAACTAGAGATGAAGCTACATGTTCTAAATTCAGTCTTTGCCTACAGCTTGGGTTCCGAACTAGTTTTCTAGAAACCCATTTTTATTTTTTTAAGTCAGATTTTCCATCTCGAGCTTGGTTCATAAAATTACTAAAGGCTTGCACAGTTTCACTGTATAATCATTTCAAAATAACTGTTTTTTTCAACCACCAAAAAGGATGCAGTCTTGACACATAAATGGGAAACAGATTGTGTTTTTTGGCTGATACTGCAATGCTGGTTTAGATGTTGGTTCAGTCAACTTCAGTCTTAGATTACAAGATTTGCAAATTAAAGGAAAACCGAAAAGGAAAGAACATCTGCGTAAATTCTGTCTTTGTGGAATTTCGCATAGGCATGCTCACTATGTTTCTGGTTATAGGAGGGACAATAAAGTTGTTACACCAAAAAGAAAGTATTGATAAATTTTAAGTGGTAAAAAAATCAAAATTAGAGATCTGTTAAATGAATGCATTAACTCCCCCCCGCCCCACACACATTAATGTTTTCCCCCCAAACAGTAATTCTATGGAGAAGAATGGCATTAATATGTAATGCGGGGGGGAAGCTTAGCTCATATAAAGGCCAGCTGATTTTTGCCCATTGTGTTAACTGACAGTGTGCTTGTGTGTATTTGCTTGCATCTAGCAGGTTTTGAAATCCTGTATTCATTTGAGTGCTGATATAAGTGGCCCTGTAATCTGTAACAAGAAAATGCTGCTGGATCTATAGAATGTGTATCTCTGCAAATATAGAGATTTGTTAAAACATATTGGGCTTGATTTTGAATGTACAGCATTTATGAAGGTGTGTAAGTACTTAATTTTACCTTCCAGTGCTAAATTTGTTACTTCTGTGTTTTTGAGGGGAAATTGAGCAGTTCAATGATAGGAACTAATTTAAAAACAAACTTCTGTCTGGTTGATTTTCCTTGCACTTATAGAGAAGTAAGGCACAGCTCTAAGTAAGGTATAGTGAGCAGTTTGGTTGGTTGTCTGATATTCACTGTGTGTATAAGTCAAACCAAAACTGAACTTCTCAAATTACAGTTCAGTAGCACAAGTCTGTGCTTCACCTGGAACATAATAATGAGATGAGGCTAGTCAAAGCAGTGGCCACTTTGGCAAGAAAGTGTGTGTGTGTGTTCTTGTTCTGCCTTATTTGTCAGCATAACTCCTTGCTTATAAACAGCATGCTTTAAACAGACACCTTCTTGCTATTGCACCTTTCACAAATAACAAAAAGTTTGGTATTTCAAGCATTAATTAATTTGCTGTCCTCAAATGACAAGCTGCCTATAATGGGGTGGATTGCCCTATGGGCTGGAGAGGCTGGGGCTAAGTCAGCCCTGATTACAGGATGAGCCACACCTGGGCTGAATTGGGTGATCCCAGGATAAAAAGAGCAGGAGGGGAAGCCCAGGAAACTGTAGTTAGGTCTGTAGACTTGCTATAGGGAACAAGAAGGTCCCTGAGTCAACAGGGAAAATGTGCAAGGAGAAAACTGTCCCCCTCAGGGAGGGCTGGAAGACCCCCTATACAAAAAGCAGGAAAGAGATTGATCAAGGCTCAGGGAGGAGGGGGCTGTGTGCAGCTGAAACTGGGGTGAAGACTGAATGAGTTTGTGTCTTCTTGTTTTCCAAAACTTTATATTGGATTACTGGGAGGGGAGACACACTGAGCTAGGGTTGGGGCTTGGAGGGCTAGTGTGCACCTGAGGACTAAATAAATGGGATCCTTTCTGGGGGTGTTTGAATTACTCTGTGAGCTGAGCTCTTGAAAGGCCTCTGAAGAGATGAGAGGTAGAGTGTGGTAGAGTGATCTCTGTCCGCAAAGAGGTGCTTGAGAGGCAATAGTGGCCACACCACTACAATGCCCAACCCTCCTAGCTGCCAGATCTTCTACCCACTTCTAGAACTGTTGAAAAAAATGAAAAGGTTTGTTTGTTTTCAGTGGTCCTTTTAGTAGGTGGTCAGAGGGTATCATATGCTAGCTAGGGCAATAATTGTTGTAGTTAATTACATGCCCACCTAGATAGAGGATTGTCAATAGAGTTGCATCTGTATATCAGAGAGGAGAATTTAGCCTTCACTGTAACAATGTATCCACAAGCAAATATTGGTGAAAACCCTGTAAACGGTTTGCCCCAACAGTGGTGTTTATCATCAGACAGCGACTTACTCCACAGCAGACAGAAATAGTTTTCCCAAAGAACTTTAAGTTCTACCACAACGAAGTTCTAAAGCTCCTCGTAAGAGGTGCTCAGCACGTTGCTGCATTTAGCCCAAGCGTATGTGGCTCTTTATAAAAGTGCAGAGAGAGAGTTGCTTCCTTCAGTAGTTTACAGTCTACACACGCTACACCAGATGGAGGTACAGGCGGAGCTGGTTAGATCAGCAGCAGAAGATTTCACAATTATTGCTTCAATATTCATAATTTTAAAGCCCAAAGGTACCTTTATGATTAACTAGTCTGACCTCCTATATAACGTAGGCCAAAGAATCTCTCCAAATAATTTCTGAATCTGGAGTGATTTGAAGAATGAAATTGAGGTCACTTAAGTGCATGAGAAGCAAGAAGCATAGGATGTGGCATTGAAATAATGTGCAAGGCTTTGAGTTGGAGAAGGAGGAGATGGAAAATATATGACTTAGCTAATGTAATTAACATTTTTCTGTATTGAGAAATCTGTTTACAAGACTAAACAATTAGTGCAAGCAGCTTTTCAGGAAATAGTTTATGTAGTTACTGTGGCTTGAAATCTACTAATGGGTTAATACTGGTTTTACTGAAGAATATGTTTAGGGAAGGGTTAATGTTCATCAGAAAAAGCTGTTTTACCAGGAAAAATATAAAAATAATGTTGTTAAAACTAAGCTTTAATACCATGCTACATTAATATTATTTAAAGATGTTTTTATTTTTTTTAATAATTAATATGAACCCAACATTTATCTGGCAACATGTTTTTCTTCTGGTTGATGCTAGAATCAGTGTCCAGTTCTCAAAACCTGTGGTTTGTAACTTTTAAAACTAGCTAGCTGTGAAATGATTTAGAAATGACAAACAGCATAGCTTTCTTGAAGGATCACCCAGGAGAAGAAAATTAGCTATGATGAATGAAGTTCTTGTTCACAGTTCTCTCACTGCTCTCTGATACATTTTAACTGGAATGCCAGTGCAAATGCAGTGGTTATGCCTCGGAGCCATTAGGTTATGCCAGGGATTGAATCATAGGGCTGGATGTGTGAAGGGTGTATCCATTCATTAAGAAGATAAAGTATAGCATATTTTTACCTTTTTTAAATTTAAAGTGACCCATCAAATAAAAAAATGAATTGGACAGATGGTTATGATTTTTTTATTTTATTGGACACCATCAAGTAGATTTCATAAAGTTTGTAAAATATTAACAGTCCTTTGTTTTCATGAGACTTTGTGTGATTCTCAAAGTTCTGTAAATTCTTTCTTGTCACCACCCTTGCTTTTCACAGCCACAGGGTGGTTAAAAAAGCTTTAAATTAAAACCTGCTCCCTTTCAAGACAGTAAATACTTGGAGGTTACATGTTTGCTTCATTTGGAGCCTTGTAACAAGTCCAAAAAACAGACAGTGAAATTCAGCCCAACCCATAGCTTCCACTCAATTCACTAAGTCTTATGTGGTTTTAGGTATGATGAGTAGAGCTGTCTGGAGGATGGCAATTCCATTTTGTGACAACTTTCTGAGGTTTCAAAAATTTGGAGTGAAAACGGAACCTTTTAAATGTTTTTTGCAAAACAAAATTGTTGAAACTGCTGTTTTCAAATCAGAAAGCGCAGGTTTTTGATTCAGCTCCTTCTCCCTGCCTACCTCCTTCTGCTCAGAGGCGACCAGAGAGCCCTGGACTGCAAAAACCTTCTTGATTAAAAATGTCATCTAATTGAAACATTTTGGCTGTGACGAAACAGCATATTTTTGACAAAATGTCTCAATTTGATTGTAATGTCCTGCCTGAGCAGCTCTAATGGTGAGAAATATGGGATTTTGTGGTTTTCTTTGATGTAGTGAATTTTCTTATGAGTACAAGAAAGTCCACAGTCTCTCTAAACCCCTCTGCTTTGGACACTGGCCTGGGGGGGGGGGGGGGGAATTTCTGGATTGTGTGTCACCTCCTCTCACGAGCAGAGCATATTACCGCTATAATGTTTCCAGCCATGAGGATTTTAGTTATAAGGCCAGGATCCTACAGTTCATAGAGCAACTATTAGACCTCTCTGCCAACCTTTATGTCCTTTTTAACATTTTTTCCCCCTAGAGGTGATATAGCTTTTTTTTTTTTTTCCTTCCTAAAATCTGAAATGTACAATGACCTCTTGCAGGTAGAAGTAGAATCCTCCTGTTTATACACTATCATCACTTTGAGGAAATTTATTCCAAAGGGATTCATTCGGTACTGTGAGAAACTGATGATGCTTTGTCCATTGCAACGTTCTTTGTGTTATCATCTGACCTGCAGAGCTCTCTTCCAGTCCTAGCAGATGAAAATGTTGTTGTCATCACTGGTTATTGTAGGAAGTGCACTTTTTAATCTTTACAGCTCTCTTGTGGCAGTTTTTATAAACCTGAGAAAGACAAAACCCATGAATATAGTAATTTAGGCTACCAAAAGTGATGTTGCATTTCGTTGTTACGTTATGTACTCTTATACCATGTACATTATGTATGTAAAGATAGCAACCCTTCTTTATTTAGTTTTAAAAAAAAAAAGGTTTTTTAAGGCTGGATTTGTATCCTTTTAATTTATTTTTATAATTACATTTAATTCCCTTCCTTAGTAGTTGTGATAAATAACATCCCTTTAATGATCGGAAAAGTGAACATACAGTTTTGAAAAATCTCTTATAAATTGACACATCAAGAGAGAACATCTTTAGTGGAATATCTGGTACGTTGATTGTGTGGGTCAGAAGGATCTGAGGCACTGACATGCTAAAATCAACGTTGGAGGCTGGTTCAATCTGGTAGAATTGACTTGATCTATAATAAGGAATAACGGTTAGATTAAAGTATATTATAATGATAATCCGAGGTCAGATCTGGAAGGAAGCGAATGAAAATTTTGGGGTTAAATGTTGGCCAATAAATAAGAACCCTGAGTATTTCAGAGCTTTGAAAGGTCTGATTTATGGAACTGTAAATTAGCTAAACTTTTCTAAGTTTTTTTTTTTTTTTTTTTTTGGTCAGGGGAGGGAGAAACGGGTAGAGAAGCTTTCCAAATTGGAGCATAGTTTCATCCTAGTGCTGGTTATTGGCTGCCTCCAAATGTGTTATGGGAAGGGGAGATGTAGTCTCATGTTCAATGCATAGCCAAATACAAACAGCTGTAGTGCATACCTTACCTGAGTCACTTGTCAAAAGAAGCAGTACAGGGAAAAGATACTACAGAGCGCCATTACAGGCAAAGTTGCTGGTTCTAGAATCACTTTAAATTCCGCTTTAAATTATTAAATAGTGTAAATGCTATACTATTAATTAGAAGAGGAACAAACTCTACAAAGATAAATGTGTTTTCAATATGGTTCTCAGGGAGGGTACAGTAGAAACCAGTGAATAAGAGGAAATTTATTTCTGGCAGCACTCTAGACATGGAATTGTGGTTGAACTTTTTACCCTAATTACGTCCCCACTAATGCCTGCAGCGGTCTGGAATCAAAGCGGCCCTTCAGGCCCTGGAAAGTCTCTGATGTGGCGAGCGTTTGTTGTGTGATGAGGGTTACTTAAGAAAAAAACGGAATATTGTGACAGGATTTTTCAAAATTTCTCAGTTACCACCCACCTCACTTGTTGCCTACAAAAATAGAGTAATTGTTTGCATCTGTGTGTTTTTGTCTGTCTTAGAAATAACTGTTATAAATCAATGTGACATAGACCCAAAGAAGCTTTTTTCAGGATAGTATTTTCTTCACTTAATAGGTGTTTTAGGGTTGGTTTTTGTGTAATATTACCACCACCTGTAAGAATAACTTTTAAAGTACATTGCAAAATAGCCATGCTCGAAATCTCAAGGATGATGTAAAGATTTTATTTTGTGAGTATGAACGTTAGTATGTGAGTTACTTTCTCAAAATATGTTTAAAAGGTAAATTGAAAATGTTTTATATAAAAGTGTAAGGCTAAATGTTAATTCTTACTCTTTTTAATATACTTGTTAGCAAGCCAAATGAATTTGCCCCAGTGTCTTTGCATTATACAAATGCAGCCACTTGTGCAATATTTGTCACATAAATAAGCTCAGTAGTAGTTGAGCTTTGTTTCTGTCACTACCTGGTGTTTTGTCTCCTAAGCAGTGTCTTTGGAGTACTGGCTTTCAGAATTGTACCCAATTATACCAAGGGTTTGCTGGGCACAAATGTTCATTTTGTAGATTAAAACTGTGTTGTTTAAATCACTCTGAGGTGAGGCAAATGGTAATGAAAAATGTAATGACTGCAATTCTGTAAAACTTTACATCTCTGGTATAATTCTTCAGTAGTAACTTTTTATTCTTGACACGATATTTGAAATATTACAATTGCTGTTGACTTTAACTGAATATATAGATCTTGGTGGCTATTTAAAAGTTTTATAAAATTATACGTACATTAAGATAGTACAGCAGACTTACTTATGAACCCGTTGACTCAAAAGATATCCAATTGTCTTCTGCACTGTAAAAGAGTAATAAAATAAGACACTTTTAAAATGGCTAAAAATATAAATGCTGCCTGTTCCTTCTGTTTAGATTGTGACTCGATAATATATTGGAAATGTCACTGAGAAGAGATTTCTCATTATATTTATGTAGAATAAACCACAAAAAAATGCACTAAAAGAACATTATTAAGGTTGCAAAGTCCAAGTACTCAAAAGCTAGGAAAACCCAGAATGAAGGTTGTCTGTGCAACTTTAATTTGGCCCCGTTGTGTGTATGCATTATGATATAGTCTTTAATTACATGATCACAGCACCCCGCCTCATTTTCAGTGCTCAAAATGACACTTAATGAGCACCTTGTTCAATACCTTCTTTTCTCATTGTTCATTGCGTGACCCTGTGCCTTATTTATTTTACACTTATTCAGATCCTACTCTGAAGACAGAGTTATTAATTTCCTCCCAGGCTTTCCTATGGTACTCATCACTATAGTATCTGCATGCTTCACAATTTTTAATGAATTTATTTTCACAGCACACCTGTGAGAAGGGGAGAGGCTGTTATCCACATTATATAGATGGGTATCTGAGGCACGGAGTGATTATGGTTAAAAGTTGTCACTGATTTTTGGGAGCTCAGTTTGAGACCCCCCAAGACTGGATTTTTCAAAATGCTTAGTTAGCATTCTATAACACTTTATATAGTCAAAGAACAATTCCCATTGACTTCAGTTGCAACTGTGAGGGACAGATTAAAAAAAAATATGTAGGTGCCAGACTCGCAGTGAAATCCATAAGAGTTAGGCACCTAAATACCTTTAAAAAATCTGATCCCAGATGCTCAGCACTTGTGCAACTCAGACCTCAGGATCTCAATCAGGCACACAGAAAATGAGGTGCACACAATTAGTGACTGCATGTGAAAAGTTTGGTTTAAGTGACTTGAGCAACATCACACAGGAACTCTGGCAGAGGCAGGGATAGAATCCAGTTCTTCAGTGTGGCATTCAACTGCTTTTCACCATGAGACCCTCCTTTCTCTTGCAATTGGCTGTCTCATTCCTTGGGGATTCTTTGGAAAAAATGGTATATAATTAAAGACTTTATAATGCAGCGTGTGTGCAAGGGGGGGCAAATTAAGGATGCACAGGCCACCTTAATTCTGGCATATCCTAGTTTTTGAGTGCTTGAATTTGGAACCTTAATGTTCTTTAGTTTTGTGTGTGTAATTACTTAGCTTTTTAAAAAAAAATTAATCATGTGGAGTGTCATGCTAGCACATGCATAGTTCATCGTCTGGGTTGGAACCTGTAGACGGATTACACAGAGCTCTGCCGCTTGAGCTGACAGAGTATCTGACAGCAGCAGTAGGTTGTCCTCTTTTATGTGGAACAGCACTAGAGAGGGATGGCAAATGTTGCCAGTGGGTTTCACAGATATTTGTTGACAGCAGAGGACTGGTGAGACTCCACAATCTTGGTTTCCATTCCAAGCTCTGGAGGCAAGCGGACTCTAATGGTTACTGTCTTCTGACCGTTCCTCACAAAGTGTGACCCTCTTCTCCCCCATCTCCTCCAACTTTGCATTACCCAAGTCTTCTCTTCCCCACCCTGGCTTCTTATCGCACTTTCCACACCTCAGATTTCTTGTCCCATTCCCAGTCTTTCCCCACGGTACCTAGTCCCCGTCTCTCTGCCCAGCCACCACCAGCCCTGCCCCCAACTCCATCAGAGTTTTTCTCTCTCCATCCCCACTCCCCAACTCAGTCGCACCAGGCTCCTTTTCCCAGTCTAGTCCTTTCCTTCTTCTTGGTCTAACTCTTCTCTTCTCAGCTTTTAAGTCCGACAGTTTCCTCCTGTGCACTGCCTGGGAGCCTTTAAGTGGTCATTGAAAGCTCAGGAGAGACAGACTCCCTGTTGTCAGCTGCCTGGCTCCATTCTGGCTTGGAGCAGCATTTATGGAAGGTTTGGCTTCAGTCCTGTATCCCGGGGCTGGAGGGGGCATATGCACTTGTTTTTTGAGGATAGTGTGTATGCAGTCCGGTCACACTTGGGAGCTGTGAGGAGATTACGCATGCTCAGTTGCTTTGTGGGGATGGTGCATATGCAGTTTGGTTTTGCCATAAGACCTGGGAGAGACTTGAGCATGCTCAGTAAGTATGGAATCTTTGGAAATTTTAGGTGACAAACTCTAAAAAGCTGCTACTGAGATGACCTAAGATTTTTCAAAGGCTTATTATTTTTTGCAGATTTTCACAGGAACAGCAAAAGGCACATCCCTTACACAAAGGCCATTCTGACAAATCTGAAGCCCCAGCTACAAAGCATGCTAGAACTTTGTCTCAGTCATGTTGAAAAATTCTTGAGACCTGTTCTTTGCAATGTCTGTTTTCCTAACAGTGTTCTAAGAAATGGCTGAACCGTTTTGGCTGAATTTTTCCAGAAATATTTAGCTTGAGGCAGATGCCCGCATGGAAAACTTTAACCCAAATAGCTCAAGCCTGGCATAGTTATAAGCAACTGCAAACCAAAATGGAAAGTGTTAGGCAATTTTAATAATAGGTGATGCTATCAGTCCCACCTATAATGTGCAGATAATGAAGTGTCTTACAATCCTGCTGTCTTCAGATTAAGTTGCCAGTGACATCTTCGCATACCATTTAAAGTTAATAGGCTTACACAAGAGTCATTGTGAGGGCATGACCTACAGAGAGTGGCATTGCAGAGATGTTGCTGGGGTACTTTTTATTAAGTTTTGTGTGTGAGATGATAAGAACTGAGTGTGACTATCCGAGACCAAGGCTAATGTGTTGGGCTGGTAGTTTAAAAAAAGAATTTCAGTTTTTTTTCGGGTAGAGCAAATGTGATATGTAAATCAGCGAGACAAAATAGCTGCGGAACCCGTACAATACAATTCTAATAGCAGAACGTTTTCAGATCGAACTGCACTTTATCTATAGCTCACTTTAAAGTAGTTAGCATATACACACAAATGAGAGTATTTAATCTCCCATAGACTGTGTTCTAATTCTGATGTAATAGAGAAGAAAACCTGTTGATTCAGGTCTAAGATAAACCTTGAGATTATGTAGATCTCATAAGGGACATTGTAAATAACATTCTGATAATAGTTCCAAAGAGTTGGGTAGCATTTTCAAAGGAACCCACGTCAGGTTGTAAAGTCACACAAGTTCTCTTGACTCTTATTTTTTGTGCTTTTGGTGGGATTGTAGCTTAATCATTCTATATGAGAAGAAATAATGTGCAAAATACACCAAATTAACGTACATATATTGTGTTTACCAATAGTGATATATACGAATTCTCCCAGTCTCTTGAATACTTCTCAAATGTCATTGACCAGGAAGTATTGTCTTTAAGATATACTTCAGACTAGCAAAAGAAGTGTGACTGATTTTCAGTTTTATGTATATTGGCAGATTGTGAAATTGCAAGGCCTACCATAGCTATAGATCTGTAAGTGGCTCCACAAAATGCTGTGCTTGCTTGGTAAAGTTGGGCTATAGTTGTGACCTTTCATTATGAATTAGAGCCAGTTTTTAGAGCTGCAGCTTCCAGAAATCCCATATTTTCCTATTAAGCTGTGGCATGTGGTTGTCTCTCAATATACAGAAAGTTTCTACATTTTGTTTGTCGTGTTTATCATATCTTGTATGTAGTTCAAGATCAGTCTGTCATTCAGTCAAAAGAAGTAAAACATTTTGCGAAGTTGTTTATATTATGGAACTCTATCTGCTCAGATGGCTCAGGTTACATTTGGTTAAATGTTTTCTACAGAAATTACTTGAGGGTAAAATAAATTAAGATTTTTACTACCACTGAATTAATCTGTAGCAGAACAAGGGATGGAATCAAGATCTGCCAAATTTGAGCTCTATATTCTAGCCACAAGATCAACCTAGGTCATATTCTTAGAAGAGTTATAGAAATATATATTCACAGACACATGCTCATTCATGTAATGATCAAAGGCGGCCAAAATCTGCTCAGCTCACAAAGAAGTCTGATCTGCTTACACTCAAAGAGCAGAAGTTGGCCCAGTAGTTATGTCCCATAGCACAGCATCATAAAGAATTACATTTTTATGTTGGGTTTGCCAGATACATTATAGCTAAAAATGGAAAGTGAAATATTTGTCTTGGGAGATAGCTATCCTCAAGTGTCATTAGATATACAAATATAATTGGATAATGTTAAAATATTGTTCTAATAAACCACTTTTATGACCTGACTCCTCTGGTCCATCTGTGTACTTATGATTTAAATATTGGCCAATTTAGAGATCAGAGTGGAACACCTCATAGATGTAGTGTGACACTCTTTAGAAGGACTTTAGAATTTGCAATTTGTTTTATATTAGTCCTTACTAAATTGCTTATCCTATAGTAACTAATCCAAAATATGATGGGACAGCAGCATTTTGTGACATGTGGCATGTCTCAGTGAAGTGGAAAGCATGTTGCACTCTGGGTTTTCAACTGAGGCCTGCCACAGCTGAAAGGCCAGCTTGTGCTATACTTTACACTTCAGTGACAGGCATGCCACATGTCACAAAATGCAGCAATACAACGCTACAAAGTGCTGCTGTCTCAGTGGGATACAAGTATTGTTTAGCTATATATACTTTTATACACTGTAATAATCTGTTTGGCTAATCGCACTATTAAACAATAATAGAATACCATTTATTTAAATATTTTTGGATGTTTTCTACATTTTTAAATATTTTAATTACAACACAGAATACAAAGTGTACAGTGCTCAGTTTATACTTATTTTTATTACAAATATTTGCAGTGTAAAAAACAAAAGAAATAGTTTTTTTCAATTCCCCCATTGCAAATACTGTAGTGCAATCTCTTTATCGTGAAAATTGAATTTACAAAGGTAGAACTACGTAAAAAAAACCAAAAACCAAAAAAAACCCCCCAACCTGCATTCAAAAATAAAACAGTGTAAAACTTTAGAGCCTACAAGTCCACTCAGTCCTACGTCTTGTTCAGCCAATTGCTCAGAAAAAGAAGTTTGTTTGCGTTTGCCGGAGATAATGCTGCCTGCTTCTTGTTTACAGTGTCTCCTGAAAGTGACAACAGGTGTTGGCATCGCAATGTCATAGCCAATGTCACAGTATATTTACATGCCAAATGCCCTAAAGATTCATATGTCCCTTCCTTCTTCAACCACCATTCCAGAGGACATGCGTCCATGCTGATGATGGGTTCTGCTCCATAATGATCCAAAGCAGTGCGGGCCGATGCAAGTTCATTTTCATCATCTGAGTCAGATGCCACCAGCAGAAGGTTGATTTTCTTTTTCTTTTTTGGTGGTTTGAGTTCTGTGTTTCTGCATTGGAATGTTGCTCTTTTAAGACTTTTGAAAGCATGCTCCACAGCTCATCCCTTGCAGATTTTGGAAGACACGTCAGATTCTTAAACCTTGGGTTGACTGCCGTAACTATCATTAGAAATCTCACATTGTACCTTCTTTGAGTTTTTTGTCAGATCTGCAGCGAAAGTATTCTTCAAATGAACAACATGTGCTGAGTCATCATCTGAGACTACTACAACATGAAATATATGGCAGAATGCAGGTAAAACAGAAAAGGAGACATACAATTCTCCCTCCAAAGAATTCAGTCACAAATTTAATTAACACATTTTTTTTTTTAATGAGCATCATCAGCATGGAAGCATGTCCTCTGGAATGGTGGCCGAAGCATGAAGGGGTATATGAATATTTAGCATATCTGGCATGTAAATATCTTGCAATGCCAGCTACAAAAGTGCCATGTGAATGCCTGTTCTCACGTTCAGGTTACATTATAGATAATAAGCAGGCAGCATTATGCCTTGTAAATGTAAACAAACTTGTTTGTCTTCGCCATTGGCTGAACAAGAAATAGGACTGAGTGGACTTGTAGACTCTAAAGTTTTTTATATTGTTTTGTTTTTGAGTGCAGTTATGTAACAAAAAAAATCTAATTTGTAAATTGCATTTACACGATAGAGATTGCACCAGAGTACTTGTATTAGGTGAATTGAAAAATACTATTTCTTTTATCTTTTTTAGAGTACAAATATTAGTAATCAAAAATAATATTAAGTGAGCACTGTACACTTTGCATTCTGTGTTGTAACTGAAATCAATATATTTTAAAATATAGAAAAACCATCCAAAAATATTTAATAAATTTAACTTGGTATTCTATTGCTTAACAGTGTGATTAAAACTGTGATTAATTTTTTTGAGTTAATCGCCAGCCCTAATTTTTATGTTTTAAACTTGTTTTGAGAAATCTTCTGCTACTTTGCTCTGTGTGACACATGGGGAGCATTAATTGTAATTATAGTATTGTTCAGCATACCAAGAAATTACACTGTAAGTGGTTTGGTTTTTTTTTGTTTTTTTTAGAATTTTTCTTTGGTGTTTTTAAATGCGTTTTCTTTATGGAACTGTAGTTTTTGTGACACATAGCAAGCTGAGTTTTCCAAAGTTTGTTCTAAGCATTGTGGTACATTGTACAGTGTAACCACTTCTGTGTGTTGCTTTTGGTTTTTCTTTTAGTAGATTGCATCAAACTGAAAGTTTATAAACAATTTCCCTGTACATGTATCCCCTGGAAACAGAATCTGCTGCACTTGCTAATAGAAACAGAAAATAACCTTACCTTTTATAATTGGTTTACAATGTAATGAGCATTCTTAAATATGTAGACGCCAAGTCAGTATAGGGGTGTATATACTGATTGTACCTCAAGGTCCCTTTCAATACCTTTTAAAAATAAAGAGCCACATCTGGCACTATACAGTTTGCACTAGCTGAGGATCTGGCCCATAATATTTTGCTTTAGGCATCTGAAATGTGTCTGTAATTCATAGATCCCAATTATAGCATATTATGGTGGGCTAGCAGCTCCAGTGTCTCACAGATGGGAGACCTATATATTGCTAAATAACTTTATGATTTCCTGGATGGAGATTATTTAGTTTCAGATATTACACTTGAACGAATACAGATATGTAGCTTGCTTGCTGCATGATTGAAGCATCAAGTCTTCACTGTCTTCCCCCCCAGGAACTGTTCCCCTCTTTTGTTTATTTGGTCTGAATTTAGATTGAAATCCTTTTGAAGCCTTTTATTCTGTGTTTTTATAAAATGCCTTGAACATTCATGCCACTATGAGCAATGCCATTTGTGATCACTGAATGGTGCATGCATGTTCTGTGCATACTGTGTTCTAGTATTACAGTAAGTGGATGCACTTGATCTTTTGTAGGGGAGTGCTGGCCTTGCCTCTTACAAGCAGCACTTGACAACTGATTCGTGGAATGATAGTTACAGCAACTTCACAGGAGTCTGTACGCCCAATCCTCTTGACTGAAAGTATCAGCTAGTGAGTTATGGAGAGTGATAAAACTGTGAGGAAAAAGCCATCCTTGAATTACGAGTACAGAATAGTTATAACTCACTATACTATCTATGTGAAAAGAGCATTGTAGGAGGAGGTTTGCCCTTACACACACGTTGCTTCCTATAACTGGGTAGAAGAAGAAATATATACGAACAGTTGTTTAAAAGTTGACTTTAGGTAAATATCAATGTTAAATAGGAGAAATGTAACTTATTATACATATTTGTACTTTTGTATGAATTCTCCATCTCCACATTCATTGAATTCCAAAAACAGGTTCACTTTATTCCATCTTTACTATGTATGTAAAGAGTTCTGAGGCAAAAAAACGGACAGTAATTCCTGGCATCACTAAGGCTTTTTACTAATAGTAGTCCATAATCTCTTTCAAAGATGCACTTCTGTAAACTCTCTTCACTAGAAAGAAAAGGAGTACTTGTGGCACCTTAAAGACGAACCAATTTATTTGAGCATAAGCTTTCGTGAGCTACAGCTCACTTCATCGGATGCATAAAGTGGAAAATACTGTGAAGATGTTTTTATACACACAGACTACCCTATACCGGAAACCTACTGACTGCTATTCCTACCTACATGCCTCCAGCTTTCACCCTGACTACACCGCACGATCCATTGTCTACAGCCAAGCTCTACGATACAACCGCATTTGCTCCAACCCCTCAGACAGAGACAAACACCTACAAGATCTCTATCAAGCATTCTTAACAACTACAATACTCACCTGCTGAAGTGAAGAAACAGATTGATAGAGCCAGAAGAGTACCCAGAAGTCACCTGCTACAGGACAGGCCTAACAAAGAAAATAACAGAACGCCACTAACCGTCACCTTCAGCCCCCAACTAAAACCCCTCCAATGCATTATCAAGGATCTACAACCTATCCTGAAGGACGACCCACAAATCTTGGGAGACAGGCCAGTCCTTGCCTACAGACAGCCCCCCCAACCTGAAGCAAAAACTCACCAGCAACCACATACCACACAACAGAACCACTAAGCCAGGAACCTATCCTTGCAACAAAGCCCATTGCCAACTGTGCCCACCTATCTATTCAGGGGACACCATCACAGGGCCTAATAACATCAGCCACGCTATCAGAGGCTTGTTCACCTGCCCATCTACCAATGTGATATATGCCATCATGTGCCAGCAATGCCCCTTTGCCATCCATGTACATTGGTCAGACTGGACAGTCTCTATGTAAAAGAATAAATGGACACAAATCAGATGTCAAGAATTTATAACATTCATAAACCAGTCGGAGAACCCCCACCACCCCCCCACTGTTCCGCAGACGTTCTTGTTAAACCCTAGATTTGTGCTGGAAATGGCCCACCTTGATTATCATACATTGTAAGGAGAGTGATCACTTTAGATAAGCTATTACAAGCAGCAGCAGGAGAGTGCGGTGGGGGGAGAGAAAACCTTTTGTGGTGGTAAACACCCTTTTTTTCATGGTCTGTGTTTATAAAAACATCTTCACTGTATTTTCCACTTTATGCGTCCGATGAAGTGAGCTGTAGCTCTCGAAAGCTTATGCTCAAATAAATTGGTTAGTCTCTAAGGTGCCACAAGTCCTCCTTTTCTTTTTGCGAATACAGACTAACACGGCTGTTATTCTGAAACCTATCTTTTCACTAGAGGTAGGCATATCCTTTGCCATATCCCTTTGACTACATTTGATGTAAAAGGCTAGTAGATAGCATAAAGGATAGAGTAAGAAAGAGGAGAGCAGATTTAACACACAAGTACGTAGGTACATTATGATTTTATTTTAAAATATATGCACACACGTATGGTTTAAAATATATTTATTTTAACTTCTGTACTTGTTGGGGAAAATGTTACAGAACTTGATTTTTTAATTATCTGTAAATTGCATTTATCTATTTGCAGTTTGTCTTTAAATACAATTTAGTTTCTGTAACTGCTTTTGATAGTGATAGACTGCACATAATTTACATAACATGGTAACGAAACACAGTGTTCTTCCATAATTTATAACAAGGAAGCTAATCAGCGTGCCAAAGGTTGCCAATCCCTGCCTTAGAGTTACCTTGACCTGCCTCGTGAATTGTCAGCTAAGGACTTGGACAGCAATGTTACCTTCTTTCCCCTCCCTCCACGTCTCTTTTTTTCCCTCGTGGTTGTAACTGTCAACATGAACTGATGTATGTAAGCATACTGCTGCGCCTGCTTCATTCCCTGCCTCTGGAGGAGCAGTTTATTTGAATACCGTGCATGTAGTTGCTCATCTAATCTGTATCAGGATATGTGTAGCTGGGGTTTTGGCAAACACACACCACTTCCTTTTTTTCTGCAAACATTTGCTGTCACACACACACAAACACTACAGTGTTCCTTTACCATAGTTTATTTTTTTCTACGTAGAACTCAGGTTCCCTATTTACCCGTTATAGAGCTGTTTCTGTCGAGCTAATGGCTGGTTTTTTTTTTTTTTATAGTTTTCCACTGTATGCCCAGCTATGAAGACAGAATTTAGCCCCTCCCTATTTGTGGAGGGATGAGGGTAGAGGTTATGGAAGTTTCCATTGTACTTATTTGTTAGATTTGTTCTATTTAATTAATAAAGATGGATACAAGTGTAGTGCTTGATCTTTTGGAGTCTAATTCAAATAATATAATGCCAAATCAAATATATTTCCTTCTTATATTTAAAGGATTGGATTTAGTAACACATGCCTGTTTGGTGCAGCTTTTTCTTATTTAAAAATAAGAAAATTGCTTCCATGCTTCTTGCAATTTGTGGTAGGTTTAAAATGTCTCTGCTGTTTTGTGTTTCACTGATACGTGCACATTCTTGGAAAATGTCACTTTCTCAAATACCTTGTTCCGTTTTTCGTAATGTTGAAGGACTGTTAAATATCATGAATGAAAGTAGTAAAATCTCTGATCTGTAGAGGAGAAACCTGAAATCAGTAACTGAAATAACTAAAAGCAGTTACTTGCAATGTTAAGTGATGCTTAGGCTATCTCTGGTCAAATATTTTTTTATGATGTACTAACAGTTGATAGCATCTGACAGTAGTTTAAGAAAGCATATCTCTCTGTAAATGTATAGAATTCTAAAGACTGCGTACTAGACCTGAAGATATATAATTTTACTTTTAAGGTCCTTTAAAAATGTGCAGTTCTTCAATGCACTGTTTCAGTATAACTTTCTAGTATTTGTATCTCTTGTTTAAACAAACAGAAACCACCAGCAAGATATTGTACACAGGAGCTTTGTGAGTTGAAGAAATTTAATTTGTGTCACTAACAGTATTAAACAAGTAAAATATCACTAAAAGAATGTGATGCAGTCATTGAGTGCTAGTTTTCTAAAGGCTGTTGGCAGAAATTTCCTTTCTTAATAGAAGGGTAGTTTACCAAAGAGATTCAGCATGTCCAGGAAGAGCTGGAGCAGTGACAGACATATTCTAATAGTTAGATTTTTTTTTTTTTTTTTTACAGAATCAAGATTGCTTTGCTGAAAATTAAATTGTGCTTCAAAATAGAATAATCAAATAAGGCCACCTGACATAATTTTGAAACAGTGTAATGGCAAAAGAGCTTTTTTTTAAATTATAAAACAGACTTTCATAGACAGCTGTCAAATGGAAAGAATGGTTTCCAGATTTTTTTATTCATACTTTTCTGGTTTTATGTGAATTATTGATAGATATGTCATAACTCTGTGAGAGAAATGACAAAATGTCTGATACTTGCAACTGAAAATAGCAGAGTTGCAATAGCTATAGAAACTTGATTCACATGGATAGTTTTAAACTTACAGAAGTAGAATTTACTAATGCACATGCAATAAAATTTACTAATCCACACACACAAACTTGCTCCAATTTTTTTAACAATATTTCTCAGAGTAGCTCCAAAGTGTGAAATATTTCAGTAGACATCAGTGGTAGTACTCATAAGTAAGGCAAGCAGGATTTGACCTTTAAAGTATATAGCGTGTTATCACAAGGTATGGTATTGCAGTTCCAACACTTCATTATTTTTTACAAAATGTTAGTAAATATACGGTTATATTTAAACCAAAACGACATTTATCAAAATAACTGATCCGATTACACTTGGTGACACGTCTGTTGTTTTGTCATGCCTGCTCACTTAGCCCAGTCCATGCTCATTGAAGTCAACCAGCATCTCTCTCCATTGACTTTGGTGGAGATTACATTGGGCCCTTACTAATTTTCACAAATCAGTCATTTGCAAAAGATGCTCCATTTACCTCTGCTGTGTCATATAGAGTAACTCATATGGAGTCATGATTTAGTCTGTTTTAAATGTTGATTTCTATTTTAAAAACTAAACATTATTCAAAAAATCGTAAGATCACATTTGATCACAGGTGTGTTATTAGAAATGTCACACTGATTAAACAGAAATCTTGAGTTTATTTGCCCTGGATGTACTTGCTGGAAGAATTTTTTTTCTAGCAAACAGCAGGAAGAGTTCTGTATAATGCTGCCTTGCACATTAGTGCATAAAATAGAAGCTCATTATATGAAGAAGGTAAATAGCCTCTTTCCAGCTGCTGCTTGTAAACTGATCCCTGTCTGAGGTGCCAGCATTGCTATGCTACATGTCCCTCTCTGTATCTGAAATTGTATCATCCAGAATTACATTACATCTAGCTCCATCTTCCCTTAATTATGCACCGAGTTACATTACATCTGCCTTGCTGTATGCTTGCAGGCGACTTCTTCCTTCATTCATTTCAGACAGATGATACACAAACAGCTTCTCCTTTTCTCTTATGGTCTCTTGGTTTAAACAGTCCTCTGGATTCCCAGGCATTAAGGTCAACTTCCTCTGATAGCTGTTTGTGGCAGGGTTTATTGATAGTGCTGAGATTGCAAAGAATTCCCCCAATACACTTGCTGGGAGGTGCTGGTCTTGAACTGTCCGAATGCTATACTTACTTTAATGAAACTCCTTCCCTTCTTTTTGTTCAAGAGTGCCTCTTTTGAATTAGTCTTCCTTCGGGATAGCTGTCTAACAATCGCTGTTATGCATTTGCTGATCTATGCTCTCCTCCACAATTCAGTCTGAGAAGTATTGGTAGCTTTCACTCCTCTTCTAGCTTTTAGAATCTGTGGCATTTAGTGAAGGGATATTTTGTAGCAACTGCAACTTGACTAGTGTGGTTTTTTTTTTTGTTATACATCTGACATCTTTCTCTCACTTTTTTGTTCTCCCCAACTCAGTCTTCTGTGGATTTGGTAGAGATCTTAATTTTGTGGGCTTCTCTTGCTGATCTAATACAGTTTTTCCTGTACTTCGTTTCTGTCATTTCCACTCTTCTTCTAGTTTAATGTTCCTGACCTTTCCTCTGACCATAATCTTTCCTGTTCCTCATTGTCTTGATTTTTTAATAAAGAAAACATTTCTGTCTGCGTTTACAATTTCCATTAGATTTTGCTTGATCAGAGCATGTTTTCTCTCATCAGGCGCCCTTGTTATTGATCACTTATTTATTTGTCCTGTTGACCTGACCTACTCTTATTTTTATAACTTTTGGTTCATTCTGTCATTACTGTTTTTAACCTCATTACCTTAAATTATTCACTCATTGGAAAAAAACTTTAGTATGCAAATGTAAAGTTATTAAGTACATCATGAAGGTGAGCTGTAACCTTGTTCGCAGGAATATTTTCAATTATTAGTATGTGATCTAGTTACAACACTGGTTTCCAGAATAAAGTGATGGGAGGGGGCATGAGTTAACTTGCACAGTTATTGTACCATTACAACCCACCGCATCATTTATAGTGCTTCTCAATGAAGATTCTATCCACATAATGTAGGTTCGTCATCCTTACATGTGGGGATTATACAATATGTGCTATTGATACAACAGCTTCTGCTTGTTATTCCTGAGAGCTATCATTTGTATGTCTCATCAGCGGGATTATGTATTATACATGCCCAGAGGCAAAATGAGCTGGCTAAATTTGTCAAAAATAGGAATGTAAAGTTAGGGTCCTAAATCCAGATTTTGACACTTGCCTGGATTATCAAAAGTGCTAGTTATCCAACAGTTCTCATTGACGTCAGCCTAACCTTTGTAATGACAGTACAATATTTAAAATAAAGGGAGATGATGGAAAATTAACCTTCTTTCAGAAACAGGAATTAAAGCTCGACAATTAAGGGGAAAGGTCTCCTGTAAACAGAAACATTTCTGAAGTGGTTGCTCTTTCAGAAAGTGTATATTCTGATTTTACTCATCCCGAAGGTTTGGTCTTACGTCACTAAACTTTTTCATGTTTTCTGCTTTCCTCTGGTGTGTTTTTTTTTTTTTCCATGGATGGTCACGCTTGTGACATGAGAAAAAGCTTGTACTTCTGAGCAGGTTATTTAAATCTTTTTGTGCACAAGATATGGCCTTATGTCAGGTCCTTTGGTCTTTTCTTAAAGACCATAAGATTTGCTGACCTTAAATTTTTTTCTATTCAGGTATAAAAATTAGGATTTCTCTTGGTGTTTTTAAACAGGTTGCTGCTGCATTAAGTTTTATAGCTATATAAATATACTATATAATGGATGGTATATTTGCTATATGGTACGCTTGTGTGTGTACATTCATCTTTCCACTCAGAACTACTACAAACTGAGAGAATCTCACGTTTTTTAAAAAATAACAACCTGTGAATAAACGGTACCTGTATCATAATACACTTGCACAGATATATTCATTTGCCAACTGTACAAGGCATCAGTTAGAATTTTTTTTTCTAATATCTCCACAGTGCAGTGACGAGTTGGGAAAACCAAATCAAAACAACCCAAGAGCCTTATGGAATTCTTACATTTTGTTTACTAAAGGAAAACATTTTTAAGTGCTATTGGTGAATTTAGGGCTCTCAGTCTTGAGTGATTCATTTCATATCTTTTTATATTAAGCATCTATCTGGACAGCAAGGATACAATAAAAATATGGATCCTCCACCAGAATTATTTTTAGTATTATATTTCTGACAGACTTAAGAATATTACCACCCCAGGTAAGGAAAGCACAGTCTCCACATTCCTGTTTGAAGATCTCCATCTGTCTCCTTGTGTTACTTTACATAACTACCTTTGAGACACTGAATTATGATCAGTGTTCTTCTGACCAAGGAGAACTGGATGGGCTGTCATCTTTTGTCAGCTAGAGGGTTTCCTACTTATCTCAAACTTCACTTGTTTTATAGTCTTCTGGGGACATCAGCTTGTGTTGTCTTAATTAATCCAAAGTAGACCTTTAAATAACCAGTGTATTTTATGTTCACTGAGTAAGTAGAATAGGGAGCATACATGACCCGTTGGTGATTTTAGTGTTAATCTATTTCACAAAGAAAACACAGTGGAGTAATTTGTTACCTTCTCAGTTTTGTGATGTGTTGCATTCCATGGGCTCCACAGCTTCGTGTTCTGGTTTTCAAGCAAAAGTTCTCAAATTCTTTTGAAAAAGATTGTTTCCATGCAGTCCGTGAAGTGAAGGTTTTAATTGTTGTTCCATTTCTGTGGTACAAATTTAAATGTGCTTCTGTTAATTATGTTAACATAATTGGTGTCACTTCAAACACTTTCAAGATTTGAGTGTGTATCTGTTTGGCCACTGGTTGCTTAGCAAAGACTATTCCTACATTAAATATTTTGTCTAAGGAAACTTTCCAAGATCCTTAGAGTCTCTGGTAAAGGATAATGTTTTGAATATTTACTGTTTATCCTCTTATATCTTATTGAACACACAATTTATTATTTTTAATATAAATATACTTAGAATATTAGTATTTTGTCTATATTAGTAATAACAGAGTCCAGTAGTAAAAGGGTGTGCTTGGAGTAAGTGGTATGGAAGAAGGAGATTAATATTCTTAAATATCTTTACCTCTATAAGCCTGGATTCAAGGTCTAGCTTAAGTGCTTAGTGAAAAAGAGTTGGTGGGGCTAGATTTTCAGTAATTCCCAGAATCAGGGCCATATTTTCAGAAGAGCTTTGCCCCCATGTAAGCACCTAAATGAAGTGGCCAAATTTTCAGAAGTGCTCAGTATCCAAGTGGCCACTGAATCCTTTTTTTTTTCTTTTTAGAAGGAAAAAAGGTGTGTTTTTGAGTTTGCTAACTCAGATTAACTAATTCAAGGTAAAACCTTAGTGCAGACAAGGCAGTTTGTAGCTTTTACACAAATTAGCAAGTAAAGTAAACAATTTGGCTCCCCTGTAGTCTTTAACCCAACTTGCTATGGGACAATTTAGTTGTTAACTGGTTGCTGAGCTCTTTTGAAAAGTTAGCCCAGAAGCTTATTTCTGGTCCTTAGTGCATCTCATAAGAGGGTGCACAGCTTCTTGAAGAATTAGATGCAAGATGTCCTGGCCTAACAAAACTTTATAGACGTCTGGATTTCAGTAAATTGTCTAATAGGGTTGTAACATAAAATTATAAATGTACCTGTAAATGTCTAAGCTGGGTCTTAGGATGGTAGGAAAGTATATGTCAGTGTTAATGGTTTTTGTATATAAAATTTGGGTGTGATGTACAAAAACTTGCAGAATGCTTGCAGCCCTCGCTGACTTCAGTTGTTGCTGCTCCTGCTCAAAAATTCTGATGATTGGATCCAACATCTTCAGATTCTCATTGTTCTAAAATATTTGACATTTTCTGTATATTTTGGGGGTGTCGAAAGTAAATAGAAGATCATAGGAACAACTTGTCAGACCATGTGCAGCAGTGCAATACTGGGTGAGAAGAAAGGTATGGTTTGCAAGAAAGCTTTGAATCAAAGCCGGGCGAAGTTCAGTGTACTTTTGATCCAAGCCACAGTCCTCTTGCAGCGTTAACCTTTCCTTTTAAACGTGATGCTGTTTGTTTTAGCCAAAGCTGCTTGCTCATCTACATGAACATTGGTAAAATGATATTGTCATGACCAGCCAAGAGGTAGGCATCAAGTAAAAGAAGTAGAGAACAGTTAGACATCTGAGAGAGAGAGAGTACTTAGCACACCACGTTGCGTCGCCTGAGGATCCGAGGGATATTAGAGATTGCGCTGTTTTTGTTCCAGACGCTGCATGAGATTTTATCCATTCCTAAACACAGTTGTTATTTCTGCTAAGCCTGTATTACTAGACTGTAGGCTTGGACCTTAGCAGCAAATTATTTTGACTACTTTACCTAGTGCCTTTTAATGTTGAGAATCTCACTCATGATGATGTCCAAATGCCAAGTTTAATTATCAAGATTACAGGGTTGGTGTGCACACAAATTGCACAGCAATAACAAAAGGTGTGAATTAATAGTCTGACTTTACCTAAGTCAACCTTAATCATTTCTGTTCTGTGCACAGACTTGCACCAAAATGGTTAAATTGGCTTTAGGAAGCAGATTTAGTTAAATCAAGAAAAGGAGCACTTGTGGCACCTTAGAGACTAACCAATTTATTTGAGCATAAGCTTTCGTGAGCTGCAGCTCACTTCATTGGATGCAGCTCACTTCATTGGATGCATCCGATGAAGTGAGCTGTAGCTCACGAAAGCTTATGCTCAAATCAATTGGTTAGTCTCTAAGGTGCCACAAGTCCTCCTGTTCTTTTTGCGAATACAGACTAACACGGCTGTTACTCTGAAATCAGTTAAATCGAAGGCAAGTTGGCAAATAGATCAGCACTTGCTTTCCAACATCCTTTAGTAGTAATGGACTGCTAATTGAAGGTGACTGATTGTTGTGTCCCATCTTTTGGCCTTGTAAATGGTTGACACTGATGTACCCTCTCCTTTAATTATTAACGTAGGTATGTGCCTGGAGCAAATGATTCTTTCCGAAAGAATTTCTGTGGGAGTTAATTATGTGTTGCTGTTTTAAAAAATTTTTGTGTGCCTGTTGGTTTTCAACAGTATATGCGTATTTTGCATACCGCATTGTTGTTGGATTCTAGATAGGAAATGGGCCGTATTTGTGTCCCTAGTTCTCCAGAAAAATTCTTGAGCAGCCTAGGCCGAAACACAAGCAAGTATTGTGTCAGGTATTGTGTAAAATAAAGCAGATATATGCAAAAGGAAACACACTCTCTTTACCCATACTTAGTATGTTTATTCAGCTGGCAATTTGTGCTGCTTCATATTCGTTGACCTAGAAATAGCCATCATTTTAATGCACTCTTGGAGGAAAAAAAGGTGTTATAGAAGAAAACTGCCACATCAAAGCCTCTCTCCAGCTTGTAAAATGGTATCCACCACCACTACCCTTCTGATACTGTAACACTCTGCACTTTTTTCTATCTTCAGAAAGTTTGGCCTTTTTATTAAGAAATGGCTGTAGAGTTTTATTTATAGTAAAATGATAAAAGCAACACACACTATTTGAAAAGATCAGTACTGTTTAAACAAGAGTCTACAATAAATGTAATGTGGGTTCTGCATGTCTATATGGCAGAAGTTGCCGTGTGATTCAACTGTTGCCATATAGTGTAATAAGTATCCATTTAAGTAAGTGTTAGAGTGAAATCCTATGTAAATAGCTCGAACAAATTTAGAACTGCATACTTGTCAAGTGACCCATATTTTGTGGGTCAGATCCGCTGTTCCGAAGTCTGACTTTGGGATCAGTGAAATTAAACACTTGGCTGACTGTGGCTGTACAGAAAAGGTTTGTGGCTGTTGAGGATATCATGGAATCAGTGTAATAATACCCTCTCCCTTTCCAAATACAGGAGGCTCACATTCATCCTTTTCCTTCCAAAAAGTCTTGAGACATATGTAGAATGTTGAAAGAGGACCCCATAATGACACTCTTCTTATTACTGGACCTTTGGCAGGTTTAAATACATCCCTAAATAATTTGGAAAAACTTGTTTTGCCCCGTGAGAATTAGATTTAAATTAGTTTGAAAGTGAATATTTTTTCTGCTGTTGTTTCACTTATATAACATACTCTTTCCTCTTCTTCAGCTTACCTTTCCCCAAAGAACAGTTTGTTTTGTACAACCGAGGAACGTTTCACTGTACTTAAAAGAAAATAAAAATATATTAAAAAAAATCCAAAGTAAAAGATTTTATTTCTCTTAAAAATATCAATAACAACAACTTTGAATTTATGGATTAATGTTTTTTTGGAAATAAGCAAATTTATGAAATGCTGGGAAAGGGACCTCAGCGTTATTTATAACCAGGTTATTTAATTAAATTAAACTACAGGCATCTGTGCAAATCTTTAATTAAAAAAAAAAAAGGTTTCTGACACAAAGATAAATTTTGTTGAAATCATTTAATCATTGAACCAAAAAGGAGATGCTGTTGCTTGGCCTTTTGGCTAAGATCCAGTATAATAAGGTGGTCCAGAGGCATCGACACAAAGCACATCACGGGACACCATCAGTACCAGGACGAGTAAACGAGACCACCGGCCAGGGAAATAACCTGCTTCCTTCCCTGACGAACCAAGGGATGCACCCCACCCATGTACCTATTCGCTCCACCAATACTGATTTGGACTCTAAATACATTCTATGGGTGGCATGTCCAAGATCACTTATTCACCCCAATCTGGGTCTCTGCGGTTATGTCCTATGTATGTATTTTGTGAACCTTGTAACTGGTACTTGTAGTCTCTCATAACTCAAGCCTGACTCCAGATGTACAGTACCTTCCTTCTTAACTTGTGTAAACTTGATTTTAAACTTCAGCTTTAATAAATGTTTAATTACTGTGTTCTCTACCTAGAGATGATATCTTACATTTGCCATATCTGGGGGGGATTAACTGTGAGATCATGTTATGACTTGTCTTGTCCTCCTTTCTGTATTTTCTAGTATGTTTGAAATGGGAGAAAAATCTTACCTTCAAGAGGAGAGATTTATTTGTGCAGAGAAATAAGTTGTGATGTGTTGTACTCTGCTTTTAGTGATACCTCTTTTGTAGCCTGTTTTGTAGCTTATTACCGTAATATAAATAGCCTGTATTTTGTGTAACTTAATTTAAAACTTGTTTTTAATTACACTGCAATTACAATGAAATTACATTGTGGTTATGCTTTTTGAAATCTGTAATTATCACTGCCGCTCATACCTGGTAAATTATTGAATTATTTATTATTGCCCATTTAGTTACAAACTTGAAAGGAAAATAAGTTTGGTGTTATCCATTTTTATACCTTTAACTAGAATATAACCTTTTCACCAGAAAGTTAACTACATGCATTGTGCTGAGAGCTAGTCTTTGACAACAGATTGTACTGGATTGTGTAGAATTATAGGAAATGCCTTTCTTGAACACTGATGTTTCAGATCCTAGAAGTTCATTACTAGCCACACTATTGTAATAAAATCCAAAAGGGCTATAGGTAAAGGAGTCATTCAGTTTCTGATAATAATACAAAAGTCCGAAATGATTGAACAAAATATTCTGCAAACTGAACTTCCTCCCAGACCCAAGTCATATTCCTTTCCATCTCCCTTCATCTGCATATTCACACCTCTTCATGCTATTCTTCTAGCTACTTTGTCAATTTTATTTTACAAAAGCCCAGAGTATTGAGCTTCATTTGAATAGTCCTCACATACTTTTTACTAGATCAGACCTGGAGGGGCTAAGAAGGGGGAACAGAAGGACAAATCATGAGTAGTTTGGTTTTAATATTTATAAGACAATGGTTTAAAAGTGTTTTAAAATGTGCAAAATCTAAACTTCCGTTTCTGTGATCCTTTCAGCACAAGCCCACCTTATTGCTGTGTGGACCTTTACTCTTTGCGAACAGGAGAGATGGTCAAATCCATACAGTTCAAAACTCCTATTTATGATCTGCATTGCAACAAAAGGTAGACATTTTCCTTCATTCTTTCTATATGTTAACTTTTTTTTTTTTTTTTTTTTTGCTGCATAGAAAACTCTAGTAACATGCATAATTTCAATTTTATACATTGACTGGCTTTAGGATTATAAAATATCATGCAGACATCTCAGTTCTGCCAGAAGTAGAGTTTGGGTTTTCCACTTTTCAAAGAATATTTTGACTTGAAGTAGGACAAAAATACTTCTATAGTGCCTTTCATATGACCATCTGCAAACACTTTACAGGTATGAACTGATTAAGCGTCACAATGCCTTAGTGTGTAGGAATGTCAAGTATCCTCATTTTCCTTTATGCGAATTGGGAATCTGGGGCAGAGTGCTGTTAAATCAATTAACATCTGTAAGTCAGTGTCTGAGTTGGCAGAACCCTTGTGTCTTGATACCCCATTTCCCTGCTTTAAGCACTAGTCCACGCTGCCTTCCTATACATAGAATATATATGAGGACATGGTATGCATTCTGAGTTGTATAAATAATAATTCTACTCCTTTATGTTAGAAGGTGGGAACTAGATAAAGCAGTGTTTTTTGTCTGGAATAACAATACTTAGATATTTCTAAGCCATCCTCTTTTGGGATTTAGGTATTCAAAGTATCAGGTCTGAAATACCATGATTCTCCAGAGCCACAGGTTGAGATCCTGTCAGGGTTAACTCAGCCCTTCATACTTCTGAGGTAGATAAAACTGAATATCCTACACTGTGTTTTCAGACAAAAGACACAAAAAGTCCCAGGTCTATCTGTCTCTGCATGAGGATAGAAATGATTCCTTGGCACTTTTAATAAGAGATTTTGCTGTGGTAACTTTTACCAAAATTTTCTTTTTCCTATCCCCACTATTGTACTGCCTGCGTGGATAGCTACTTCCCTCTACCTCATTTATTTATTTTATTTATTAACACTTTTTTACAGCATTCTACATCCTTGTATCTGAAGGTACGTTATAGAGGAAGGAACAGTGTCATTCCCATGTTACAGATGGAGAAACTCAGGCCTAGAGAAATTGTACATTTCATTGGTGCTATGGGTATAGTTTGTGATGTACTCTGGGATCCTTCAAGATGGAAGGTGCTATAGAAATGTAAAATGTAATTTTATTAAGAAATGCTCAAATTGAAAATATTTTGTACTGTGTTGATTTTAGCAGCATCATTTTAAATAGACTGAGGAATGGGGTGTGGTGCAAAGTGAGAACTGAGAAAGTTAGAGACGAGCAGGTGGCAACAGTCAGATTGAGTTTGGATATTGTGTAAAGGAAGAAATAGCAGGATTGAATAACTGTCAGTTTTAAGGGGAGAGAGAATAGCAAACTACACTGAGAAGATGAGCCTGAAGGAAAAAGGAGATGATGATGAAATTATTAAAGGAATAAAAGAGTGGGGATTCTAAAGACCACTAAAAATATTGTTAAAACAGACACTTCTCTAGTATGGCACCATAGAGAATATCAGTGTCTAAATTAATCAAAGATGAATAGTTGAAGGAAACATTAGAATATAGAACAATTGAACAAACAAGTAATTTTCATAGCACAATAAAGTAATATAATTTGATGTTATAGTAGAATTAAAGGACTAAATAGTATGTTAGTGTTAACTATCCACAATGAAAGTCAATGGGACAGTATCAGATAACTAAGTTGAACTGAAGAAGTTAAACTAAGAATATAAAAGAAAATTTTCACAAAATAGGTCACTGTTCCTTTAACAGTCTGTCAGAAAGAGTTCAGTATGTATCTGTGCAACTGTCTCTTTAAAAATTTAAAGTTCCCTTGTGGACAGTGTGATGATAGTAAATCTTTCCAGTCTAGTCTTTTTTTTTTTTTTTTTTAGAAGAAGAAAAGTCCAATTGTAAAAACAGTCAAAAGGCAAAACATCATTCAAAGTCTCCCAACTATAAAAAAAAAACAAAAAAAAACACCACTCTTTCCAGGTGCTAATGTTTTTTTTTCCTAAGTGGTGAAAATGGAATAGCTACTTCAAAGTTGCGGGGCTGTATCAAGGGTAGTTGTTTTTCTAGAACATATCAGATTCTATTATCATCCAAGAAAAGTTCACTATTTCAGATTGAAAATGCTTGGAAAATGGCAAATTGAAGCCCTAATGAGGCATTAGCTACATTGCAGACTAATGCAGTGCAAAATTGAAGTTTTAAAATAAAATTTGAATAGAAGAAGAACAGAAAAGCATTCAGTATTCATATTTTTATATGCCAAAACCATCCACAATCTGTTAGGCACTATCCATACAGGAAAACACAGTCTCTGCCTCTAAGAGCAGAAGACGAAATATGAGACTGATTGGGGAGAGTGTTGTGATCAAAACAAATACAATTTTTATATACAGCTGCTCCCCGACTTATGCAATCGTTTTCGTTTCGTTTCGTTCCGTTCCGGAAAGCCTTGCGTAACTCAAATTTTGCATAAGTCGGAAACATATACCCAAATGTTATGCCAAAACAAAAAACAAACAAACCCCCCCCCCCCCCCAAAACACCCTCCTATTTCTAGCTTACGGAACTTTTTCTGTAAGTGCGAATTTGCGTAACTCGGGTCTTGTGTAACCTGGGGAGTGTCTGTACATTACACTTTAAAAAACAAAAACAAAACCCACTATACTTGACTACCTTTCAGTCTGTCCATTAACTGGCTAATTTCTTAGAGACCTCCTGGAAGAAGTTACATAAAACTGATACACTTCCTTTTTGTTTTCCTTTCCTATGATTTAAACAATTGGAATTCATTTTGTTAAACTAAAAATAGTTGACCGTAAAAGCAATTAGGTTTGGGATAAAAATTAGTATTCATTTCAGACAAGACAAGATGTAAATTGAGAAAAAAGAGGCTTTTATAACAGAAACACTCCTGAACCTCTGAACCACAATTTTCCTTCATGACATCGCCTGGGTAGATTGCATGTCCTGCCATTTGGCAACAGAACTCGTTTCAAAGCACACGCTTTCCTGTTCCAGCATTGTAATGGTAGGGATATGAAAGCCCCCCCACAAAACCATCCATGAGTTTCTCTTTTTCTGTCATCTGAAGCGGATGCAGAGCCCATTCTTTCCGTTGCTTCTGGATTTGTATTAGAATAGCTAGACTTCCTACCCTGATACAATAGTTCCAGAGTCTTTTATGCATGGAGGAAAGGATCCTAATCATCTGGAGCCAGGAGTTTCTTCTGAGTCTTTTCCGAAGAAGTCCTCAGACTTATCAGAGAATGAGTCTAACCCTAGCCAGGGAAGTTCTCAAGTCCATCAGGACAGGAGTTCTTTGGATCTTTTGCCTATGAGTAGAGCAGCTAGATCTTCTTCTCAAAAGGAGCACCCCAAACTCTTACAAGAAGTCTCTATGCTCTTAGAAGAAGAGGCAGCATAGGGGCAAACAAGCACACCCTAATGTGCTAATTCTCTGGAGCTAATAGAGGTTGATAAGAAAGTGGTTTTGATTATGTCCCAGCACAGACAGCCACCTTGGATCATAGGGATCCAAAAATGATAGAGCCTAGCTAGATCCAAGGTACTGAGATCCTTTGTTGGATCATATGACTTTGAGGTTGGGCCTAAGGCACTTGGCTTGGCAGATCCAGGTTTCCCAGGTCCTTTGTGTGTGAAGGAAATGCTTGTGGACCCAGCATTCTCAAAATTGACTCTACAGAAGGGTTGGTTACAGTGGGCCCTTTGAATAGAAATGCAGCAACTGCACGTTGAGGGCCAAGGATTTTTTTGTGGAACGCCTTTTCCCAGAGTTGTTCTAGGCTTGGAATCGAAAGGGTTAGTCAGTGTGGAAAACCAATATTTTGGAGGCTGCCAGATACGTGGACTGATGTCTTCATCCATCCATGAAGTAATCCCAAGATCCCTCTCCCAAATTCTTGATTATGGTGGTCTCCGGTTTTTCATTCAAATACACTTTTTACAGCCAATATTTTTCCTAAGCTTCATGATCTTCTGGTTAAGCTTGGTTGCTACACATTTTGGACATTAAGAGGACTGCTAGGCATGTTCCTGATAGGACAGACGTTTCGAATGGTAATTGATAGAACAAACATTCTAGCATATATATATATAATATACACATAGTGCTGCCCGTTGTCAACTAAATAGTAACTACAGTGTTTCCAGCTTTTTGTAATAAGACAGTAACCAGATTTAACAGAACCATGTTGCTCCATTTGAGGAAGGATTGTATTAAACGTAGTGAATGGGTGATAAAGCTTACAAGCTCATGGGCTGGCACAGCTTCCCAGGCTGATGTTCCCTTTTGAAAATAAACGTGTAAATGGTTTCAGAGGCCCTTTGGGTTTAAATGGCCTAAATCTTCATTTTAAACTTTTAAAAATCTTATACTTTCTTTTAAGCTTCACTTTTACGTCCTGTTGATCTGTAGAGTATACAATGTGCCAATGCCTAATCATTTGCCATATGGCTTTTGTTTTGCTTCAAATAGTGAACAGGTATTTAAATTTTGTGGGTGGGTGGCTATCTACATATGCTCTCCCCTCAAAATATATGGCCCTTTGTTTTAAGGCTCAAAAATGTAGGACAGTTAACGTTTTTGCCAGGCTACAAAATTTCTGTGTATTGGTATTTGAGTTGTAAAGAACTGAAATTGTCAAAGGTAACTGGACAATAGCTGTCCCCTTGATTTTTTTTCATTGTCCTTGTATTTAGGATGCTGGTAATCACTGGAAGTGGTTTATTACATAAAGCCCATTTCTCTCATCTTTAATTCCATGGTTCTATGCTTTCATATGGGAGAAAAAACACTGTTGGTATCTACTAACAGTAGTATTTACTACTAGTAGTTTGACAGATTTGCAATGAAATAAACAATGTGATTATTTCCATGGTAAAAGACTTCCTTTTAGATTAGTCTGTGTGCTGACTGTGGATTTGATTATGATTTGAGACACGAAGGGCAATGCAGTATCCTTGCAATTCCATTTTCTTTCTTTTCTAATGGAACTTTTATTACAGGAGGTATATCATAGATGCTGCACTACTCTGCATGGTATTTGTATACTTCCTGAAGAGCAGGTTATGTGGTGGGGATGAGACTCTTTAGTAACTGCCAGTTACTGGAGAACTGGCAGGTTGTTGCTCAAGAATCTAAATTGAGGGTCTTGAAACAATTACATTTTAAATATTGAATCTTAAACCAACAGAATTAATGTTTCAAGTACACATGTTTTCATTTTTGTGTTTTTAGGATACTTGTTGTAGTCTTGCAAGAGAAAATTGCTGCCTTCGACAGCTGTACATTCACAAAAAAATTCTTCGTTACAAGTATGTATGATATTGGATTCAGTTTCTCTGCTCTGGTGAATAGTTGTAGTCCCATAAAACAGACTTGGAGTTGTCAACGGAATCAAATTGCAAGTCAAAGAACCACATTGCAACAAATGTTGATCTCCTACGGTCTATTTTTCCCCCCCCTCCCCCCCAAAATGCTAAGTATCTGCAACTCTCAGTGACTTTGTTTAGAGTTGCAAGTGCTCCATCGCCTCCAAGAATCAAGTCCCATTACTTCTGTGTATTTGTGTTTGTTTTGCATATTTGTCATCGTACCTAAACTCTCATTTGTAGTGAAAAGTACTTTTATTAACGATACTTCTATTGTTAGTTTGTTAAGCGCTACTCTGATTACTCTTGGTGCTCTGTGTTTTCTGCTGTACGTTTTATGTTTCATCTACATTGGACTGAATGTGATAATTCCAATGGTCTGTCAATTTTTTTGGCTGTTCATTGTCTGTAGTACCAGATCTGTTTTTCCATTATTATTAATATTTTTATTGTGGTAGCACCTAAAGGTTAATAAGATCAGGACCACATTGTGCTAGGAATGGGCATATCTGCCCATAGGTGTTGCTACCTACTGAATTAAGAAAAGGAGTACTTGTGGCACCCTAGAGACTAACAAATTTATTTGAGCATAAGCTTTCGTGAGCTACAGCTCACTTCATCGGATGCATTCAGTGCATTCAGCTGTAGCTCATGAAAGCTTATGCTCAAATAAATTTGTTAGTCTCTAAGGTGCCACAAGTCCTCCTTTTCTTTTTGTGGATACAGACTAACACGGCTGCTACTCTGAAACCTACTGAATTAGTAACTTAGGCTGTTGGCTCAAGCTTGGAGAAGTTGATTGCTACTTGCATTTTTTTTCCTGATATTGCTGGTGCCTTTTATGTCATTTTTAATTATCGTCCTTGATGGTTGATCCTAACTGATAAGCTACACCCCAGAAGATCTCTCTCCAGAAGCATCCCTGTGTCTGACACTGATATCTGTACTAGAATAATTCATAGCGTAGTTGGAAAGACAGGATATTTCTGCAGATGTGGTTCCTGATTTGTCTGTGGAGGCTGCTAAAAATGGTACATGGTATACTTGGTACGAAGACTGAGCATATCATGTATGTAACATTAAACTGTGTTTAGTCCCCAAAGTGAAATGTAATTTCTCCAAACTGTTGATAAAGAGTGCTTGTGTTTGTTCACTGGGATGGCCTCTTCAAATACTTGTTTACTGATGTTTCCAGCGTCTGATTGGATCATAATTACACTAATGATGATGGTGTTCTGTGCTTAAAAGGAAAGCCTTAAAGTATGCTTGGAATTCAGATGGAAAAAATGCTTCCTTTTAAGTACTCATATAACAAACAAACAAACAAAATCTCACTTCCCTTTATTAAAATATATCCAGATATTAGAACTGTTTCTTATTACTTTGAGGAAAAGTACCATTATGCGGTAATATTAAAGTTGCCAATAGGTGTCAGTTTCTCCCTACATGATGGACATAACAGGTTCCTAGCATTCACTAAATAGAACTTCATGGAAACAGGTTTTGAATTAAGGCTTTTGTTCTTGTTCCTTTTTATACCTTATAGAATCAAGGTACAACTTTAGCTTTGTTTTGCACAGGGGTTCAAAAATTGAAACTTTCCAGTAGGTGTTTTGGTAATTTCCGCTTCATTTTTTAAAAAAGATATTAAGTTCTGATTATTCTCAAGAGAAAACAGGAGTTGATGAAAATTTGTTTCCAAAAGTTAATAGACTGGTTGTATTAAACTACAAAAAAGTACTCCACGGTATTCAGCACAGGAACATTTCTATTCCTGATGTCAAAAAATAATGCAGCTGACAACAAAGACTGTTATGTAATATTAAACCAAAGCACTGATTTGATTGAAAAGTGCCTGAGAAAATAATGTTTTTTTTTCTAGAAAGAAAAAAATGAAGCAGCCAAAACTCCTGAATCCCTATCTAGTAGCTTCATTTTGATTTTTGATATTGTTGTATGTGCATACAGTATATACACACCTATTACCCACTTACATTATGGTTTCTTTATATTGAACTTGAATTTTTAAAACCATGACTGTATTTTTAATAAAAGGTAAGCTGGGGTGGGGATTTTGGTTATCCATTTTAAACCTACTGAATAAATAAGCTCTTATACTTTGCTGCTTTGCTCAAAACCAGAAATGTGATTATCTAGATTATTTAGTGTAGCTTGTAGCGGTGTTGGTCGTAGGATGTTAGAGAGACAAAGTGGGTGAAGTAATATCTTTTGCTGGACCAATTTCTGCTTGTCTCTCTCACCAACCGAAGTTGGTCCAATAAAAGATATCACCGCACCCAAATTGCCTCTAACTGAATTACTCGCTCATTAAGAATATGTGTGGTAGCAATTTGTCATATTTCAGCTTCAATTGTACTACAAAACTAAAAACTATTTGGAAATGGCAAACATTACTAAGCCGTTGGATGCCCTAAACATTGCTTTAATTTTCACTGCATTTTCAGTACTGGAGTAGCAGGGCTATTTTGTCATGAAGAGTGAAGATAAAAATAGAGCTTTTGTGAATGTTTACTGAGCTATGGGAAATCAAAATTTTGGAAACCGCAGTACAAAAAGGATTTTTCTCCAAATGTAATTTATTTATAATAAATCCATACTCCATACATTTTTAGCTTTTAATGTGAGATTCATAAAGTTTTTCACATCCTCTGTTCTAGCTGAATGGACCTTTTTGGTGCTCTGCTATTTGTTTATATACCGCAAGTTGCACTGAGAACTCTGAAATGGGACTTAGAAGCTCTTTTCTCTTAATGGTGAATATGCTGATTATAGCAGATACAGTGCCTTGCCATGTTTTAAGGCCACAGAACAGTTTCAGTTATAATCTTCAGTTTTCACATCCACTCAAGTCCCAGAACCATTTTTGGGCCTGACACTTTTGGCAGTTAGGTGTCTAAGTACCTTTGAAATTCAATTGACATTAGGTGCCTGTCATTTTTGTCTCTGAAAACCTACTCCGTGGTCTGTACCCAGAACTTTGTTTTTTAGAAAGTTCGATCAAAATCTTTTAAGCCATTTTTGAGTTTAGGAAAGGGAAAAGAAATACTTACCCCTTCATAAAATATCTAAACCACACTGTTAAATAAAAGACAACAGAAACCATGGCTAAAATTTTGGAACTTGCTTTGGATGGAACTAAACTTTTGGAGAAAGTCCACAATGAGGACTAGCACCTTGGTTGGTTTGAGGGGAAAAATAAACATGTATTATTGGAAAATCGCTAATGGGAATGCACAATGGGTATTTAAGAACATAATGAAGGCCTGCCTCCTTTTGGACATGACCGTACATTTCCAGTCCTTTAATCAGTGAAGGCTGAGTTAAGGATAACATGCTGCTAGGATAATTTGGATGAGTGAGATTCACATTGAAAAGCACACAGCATAATCATTTACCAAAGAGACAAATAATTTACCCCAAAAAGGAAAAAAAGTATGCTTTAACATCAGGGATAGAAGTAAGTCATTAGTGTGGGGGGGGGGAGAATGGTATGTCTAGTCATTTTCGGGTTTCCCTGCAGTTTCACTGTATACTATAATATTTTATACAGTCTACATTGTGATTTTAAAATAACATGTTTCTGACCCCCATTATGAGCAGTGCCTTGCAGGAGGTGCAGCCCAGGAAAGGATGGGGCTGGGCAGAGGTTGGCTTTAAGCCACCTTTGCATTTTCTGAATTGGAGCAGCTGTGCACTGCAGTGTTCCAGCCACACCTTTTTGTGTCACTGGCCTCCCCACCCCACTGATATACCTCTACACTGGGGGCTGGTGGAGTGAGGACAGTGTAGGGCTGCCGAGAGAATCTCCCTTTACTAGGGAAATTCCTAGTAAAGGGATCAAGCTGTGGTGGTCCAGCTGTGTTTGGGCTCCTTTTTGCTGAAGGAGAGGAGGCAGAAAGGGGTTAGAACACAGACCTGAATTAGAACTATTCTGTCTGTCTGAAGATGCTGCTGTCGTAATGTAAACCAATAAAAATTGCCTCCTGCTCAAGAGCAGCAGCTGCAAATGTGGGAAATCACCCGTTTAAATGCCAATATCATTAAGCAGAAGCAACATGCGTTATCTTTTTTTTTTTTTTTTAAATTAAATGCAGAACACACAATTAAGATCACAGCGTCAGGAATTCAGAAGTTAAGGTTCTACAGGCTATGTTAATGCAGCTGTGTTGCATACACGTGGTATGCCTGTTTTCGTGGTTGAATATGTAGCTTACTATAGTGTTGTAATAAACGTCCCATAGAATATTCAGGATCTGCAACATGTTCGTGCGGCTGTTGAAACATTAGCTTCTGCGTTTCCTGACTTCTTTGTGAGGCTAACTGTGCCACTTTAACATTGCATTAGTATGGGAGGTTTTTCTGCATTTAGTGAGATGAAAATGCAATGATTGAATTGAGTGGAAGAGAGACAACCAATTTTATTTTAAGCTTTCATAATAAATACTCATTTTACAGGTGCCCATATCTCTGTATGTCAATTTAAGTCTGGTGTTTAAACTCGCATGGAAAATATATTGTGGGTAATCATGGGAAGATAACTTGAACTTCTATATCTGGTATATACAATTATCAACACTGTGAGAGGTATTCCTACTTCCACCTCTGTTAGCTAAGTAAAGGCACACTTTCAATTTGCAAAGAATTCATGTCTGTAACTTTCCAATGGCATTCCACTCTCCACTGTGCCTACATTTGCAGCCAAGTCAGCTTCATCAAGAGAAGGCCTGCATCATGGAAGGAAAAAAAAAAAAAGAATGAATCCAGGGATGGCTGCAAGTTCACTGTTTTTGGAGTATTTCCTTGTAGTCCAGTCCACTGAACTCATTTGGCTCTTGCACTGAAAATTTGTTCCTTTTGCTAGGTGTGAATGCTGAGGTGCAGATTTTAGATCGTTGGACTTGTACTCTGGTACAAATCAGTTTTGCTTCAGAGCCTTTCTCTTTGAATATTGCACGTGACTGCAGGATCAAAACCTGGCATTCACAAAGATGTGCAAGCTTTTTTTTTTTTGTCTTCGTAAAGAATAAATGTGAAATAACTGTTCTTCATTGATTTGTGTGCCATCAGTGCTCCTGCAACTGCCCCTCCAAAAATGCTCAGTTAGTTTAACATTGATGATTACAAAGATGGCCTTATGGATACTTTACTCTCTATAAACAACCTCCTCCCTCCCCCTGAAAAGAGATGAGTACATATAACATCATACATGTGGCATCATCTTTGCGTCCAGTAACTGGTGCCTGCTCAGTCTCTCTTTCCCTTCCACTCCTCATATTGATATATTCACAATCCATTATTCTCCAGAGATGAAGACAGTTATTGCAGCCATTATCTGGCACCACATTTCTATTGATGCTGTACAGCTAGCCCCTTAAGAGGTAATTTTCCAAAGAGTTCAGCCAGTGTACTTCATAGCCCTTAAAAGCCAGGAAGATTTTTGTGTAACCGTGGGGCTAAAATTGTACAATATGTACTGAATACCTTTCTGTCCGGCTAATAGAATAAAAATGGACACTCTGCAATTGATTATTCTAATCTGTGAATTCGTGGGTTGTATTATTTGTTGTAGGTATTCATGTTCAGGAAATGATGTGTTGTTTTCAACCTGCCAGAGACCAGTTCACCTAGGTTTCTTTTGTGAATTTGGTAGAATTCCTCTTCCCTGATGGGCAAACGGAGAGCAGCCTCTTTGCTACAAAACAGGACTGTTAGATGTCTCATGAAAGAATTAAACATTTAAAGTACTTTTTGGAAGAGAGTGACTCTCATGCATTTCTTGCATTCCTTTCACTTCTGAATCAAAATTGGTAGAGATTGCTACTTCTGATTGTCTGATCTGGTGCAATGGTATAGTGTATGGTACGAATCCAGATTGCAACAAACCACCTTATAATTTCCTTCTTTAGAATGCTCTACTCTTATTCAGTTTTCTTTGACTATCTAGAAATGCTGCCGCCATATAACTTGTTGACACATTGCTTAAGCATTGGTATGTGGACTCAAGAAACAGTTTAAACCTGAGCATTATTAAAAGTCTTTCTGTTGGATGGCTACCTGTACTTATGGCAGCAGGAATCCTTTGTTCTAGGTTAAGAGATCTGAGTTTCAAGTGAGCAGAAAGGTCTATGTTCAAAATTCATTTCTTGAGCATTAAAGAGCATATACTTTGGCTGGGACAAGTCCACTGGAGTAGTCGTAGTTCTGCTATTTTCTCACATCTCTGAACAAATGTTCAAGATAGATTTGTCTCAGCTGTGACTGCTTTACATGAGAAATGCTAAAAAGGAATAGGGTGATTAAAGCTGGAGGGTCGTTTACAAGGGATCTTATGCTGCATCTGGGAATCTGAGCTATCCTACCACCAAGATAATTATTCTACTCTTTTTAGAAGGCCTAGAAGACATACTGCAAGAATTATAGCGTCTTAATCTTCCATCAGTGTTGGTCCGTTTATAGGATAGTACAGTGAAGTATAGATACAGTTGGGAAAAGATTTGCATAAAGACAAAAGGACAATTTGTAAATCCAGGTTTATCAGCTAAACTGACTGTTCTTTGCAAATTTAAAAGTAATGTATAAAAGATGAGGTGCTGTCTGTAATGTAGAAAATACCAGGTGCTGTTATACTGCTATCCCAAGCATTGGAATACAAAATATGAAACCTAAAACCAATAGCATCTTACTCACAGTGGCATGCTCGTGAACTGCAACCAACAAAATTAAATTTATACATCCCCTCAAATTGGCGGGGGGGGGAAGGCATAACAAAGCTTTACATCCACTATAGTGTTCTGAAGGCTGCCAAATATGTGCTCTGGTGAAATAGCATGTGTAACAAATGTTAAAGGCCAGGGTCCTCTATGGTGAAATCTCTTGACACTTGTCTTGGAGAGCTCGACTCAAAGGACCAACAGCAAAATAATCTTAACAGCTGTGATGGAATTCAAGGGAAGAGGAGGTCTCTATGTGAGTTGGGTAGTTCAAAATGACAACAATTCTGATCCTCCAGTGAGCTTGGCATGGGTGGACTCTGCACCCATGCAGGTTCAGGGGTCTGTCTACACGAAGGTCATTGTAGTATTGGCAAAAACAGTGTGGAGTCCTTGTGGCACCTTAGACTTAGAAATTTATTTGGGCATAAGCTTTTGTGGGCTAAAACCCACTTCATCAGATTTCATAGGCTAAAACCCATGCATCTGATGAAGTGGGTTTTAGCCCATGAAAGCTTATGCCCAAATAAATTTGTTAGTCTCCAAGGTGCCACAAGGACTCCTCGTCGTTTTGTCTGATACAGACTAACATGGCTACCACTCTGAAGTTGCAGTGTTGGTGTATGTGTGAAAATAACACACACTGACTGAGAATCTTATGCTAGAATGGGAAAGAAGAGGGCATAACTAGCAGTAGTGCATGTACTTCTTCATCTTCTTTCTGGGCTTATGTTTTGATAGTGATAGTTTATAAAAGAAAAAAGAACGCTGTAGATCTGAGCATGGTTTCACAGTGAGGGGTGTCCTGCCTGCTTGCTCTTTTGCTTGATTGTATGGGTGATATTTAAACGGAAGGAAGTGTAAGAACAATAGATGATCTCAGTAAAGTATGTGACAGTATGAAAGTAATAACCTTTATGTAGGGCCTTTCATCTAGAAGGATCCCAAAGGAATTTATAAACAATATTGCTTTATAAAAAATATAAACAAATAGATTTGGTTTGCCTCATGATGCTAAAAAAAAAACCCCTAAACAAACAAGAAATATTAGACAAAACAACTTATATGATTTGTTTTCTTTGGAATAAACAATGCTCCTGCAACAACAGTATCACTATCTATTATTTACTTTCTCTCCTCTTTCTGCGCTCTCTGAAAGAAGCTGTTGTCTATTGGCTCAGTCTCTTGTCATTTAGCCTTTTTATCTGGCCAGTTTAGGTTGCACAGTTCTTTAAGAAAGGAATCTTGTAATTTTATATGATTTTGAAGTGCTACATATGCTATAGGATTCCAGAAAAATTAATACATTGATATAAATAATATAGACTATATAAAGATGCTTAAATAACTGAAATGAGGCCACTTCCAGAGTGGATTATTGTAGTTAGCTATTTAATAGTGCACAACAATGCTACTTAACAGCTCTTGGTGTTGGAAAAGGAGCATACCTTGTATAATTGCTACAAGACAAATATTTTCAGGTAATAGAATTATTCATTTTGGAATTTGGCCAGGAAATCCGGTTAAAAAACCCTGTTCTTGAGAAAGTGCCCAGAAATCTTTAATGCCCCCAAGAACCAGAATACCTACATGCAGAAACCTGTATTCCTGGCAGAAGAGTGCTCTCTAGCAACAGGCAGGGGCACTTGTTCAAAATGGATACAAAGGGATGTTCACCACTTCCTAAATCATAAGCAAATTTTCTGTAGCGTGTAAATAATCCTTGGAGGTCTCCTGTGCACGTACTGACCAGTCTTGACCCTGGTTATCTTATCAGCTCTGACTTGATCTCAACCCAATGTCATATGGCAGTGTCAAGTCCAAACAAATGTAGTTTAATTCACAGATTGGGATTAGAGACTGATTGATGCTGTATAGGGAACCTTTCTAGTAGTACTAGTCATACTCCTGTGTTGTATAAAGACTAAGACAAAGATAGCCTGAAATGAAATTGTTCAACGCCAGTATGAAATCCTCACTCTTATGAGGATATAAAGTGTGGAACATCCATTAAAAGGAGGAAGAATGTCTATTATCATTATTTGAGGAGAATCCTTTCTATTAAGAACAAAGGAGGGGGGAGGAAGAAGAGGGGAGGGGGAAGTTAGAGAGAACCTGGGAAAGGAAGGCAGTAAACATTATGAGTAAGAGGAGATTTTTATAGTATGGTCACATAAAAAGGATTGGCGAGGGCAACTTACTGAATAGGCTTTCACTGGAAACCAGAAACCAGGGCTAGATGGTGGAGACAAAAGACAAAGACTGATAGATGTCAATTCTAGACATTTTTAAAGACTATAAAATGGATGTAGATATAGAGTCCCTAGAGTATGCCATAAAAGAAAGAACATACTCAGGGTGTCTTGAGATAACCCTGTGGGCTCAGTTTGAAGGAAGACTGTGATGTTGACATGCACAATTCCGTTCTTTTCCTCTTAAAGTTTTATTCTGTTACACATAAATCTGAAACCGTTTTAACAGCATATCCGCTTACTTTGCATGTAGAAAGGAGACAGAAGGGCACATACCCTTTGTCTGTACGTGGAGCCATACTTAATGGTCAAAGTGCCATTTGTACTTTTTATATAAAAATAAGTGGCTGTGGCCATTAGAAATACCCGATCTTCTCAAGACAAATAAACTTGAGTTCCAATTTATGTTTAACTCCAAAGGCTGCTGTGAGAGAGCTCTATTCAGCACTCTTGACTCAGTGATTTTAGAAAGAGTTTGGTATGAGTAAGAAGTTGCTGAAGAGGAAGCAAAATAAGCTATTACAGGCTTAATTACAAGAAGCCCTTGACTGATTGGCACTGGAATATTGCCCCGCCAAATATATACAAGAATTTTTCCATGCAGTGATGTCCCTCTTATTACCGAGGTGGGCGTGCTCAAAAGGAGTTAGGCTCCTAATTCCTGTTGATTTCAGGAGACGAGGCGGGTGGGGTAATATCTTTTATTGGACCAGCTTGTGTTGGTGAGAGAGACACTCCTTCTTTTCCCTCTATCCCCTTTTCCCACTACCTGTTAGGGAAAAGTCCTGGAACTTAACAGAAAATTATCTCTGCTGTTCTAAGAAAGTATGAATGACCATACTGGGTCAGACTAATGGTCCATCTAGTTTACTTCCCTGTCTTCTGACAGTAGCTGGCTCCAGGTGCTTCAGAGGGAATAAACAAAACAACATTTATCGAGTGATCCATCCACTGTTGTCCAGTCCCAGCCTCTGGCGATCAAAGGTTTAAGAACATCCGGAGGATGGGGTTGTGTCCCTGACCATTTTGGCTAATAGCCACTGATGGACCTATCCTCCATGAACTTATCTAATTCTTTATTGAACCCAGTTACACTTTTGGTCTTCACAACATCCCTGGCAATGAGTTCCACGGGTTGATTGTGCGTTATGTGAAGAAGTACTTTTTTTATGTTTGTTTTAAACCCTCTGCCTATTAATTTAACTCTGGTTCTTGCATTATGTGAAGGGGTAAACAAAACTTCTCTATTCGCTTTTTCCACAGCATTTATGATTTTAGAATAATAGAAATGTAGGACTGGAGGGGACCGCAGTAGATCATCTAGTCCAGTCCCGTGCACTTCTTATAGACCACTTTTTAGAGACCTCTATCATATCCCCACTTAGCCATCTTTTTTCTAAGCTGAAAAGTCCCAGTCTTTTTAATCTCTCTTCATATGGAAGCTGTTGCATACCTCTAGTCGTTTTTGTTGCTCTTCTTTGTATTTTTACCGATTCTAATATATCTCTCTCTCCAGATGGGGAGCTAGAACTGCACACAGTATTCAAGGTGTGGAGCTTGCCATAGATTTATATAGTGGCATGATGATATTTTCCATCTTTTTATCTATCCCTTTCCTAATGGTACCTACCATGCAGTTAGCTTTTTAAACTGCTGCTGCATATTCTATAGGATGACTCAAGCAGTAAGGGTAAATCTGGAAAGCCCGATTGGTTTAATTCCTATTATATTGTATGTGACTTACTTCAGAATGGCCCTGTTTCCCCACCCACTGATTGTTTTGTTTAAAAGCTGAATGGGTGGAGAGGTAGGTTTTGCTCTTTCTCTTCTGACCACCCTCCCTCTATTCATGGTACTGTTACTGGAGCTAGAAGAGGACTTTTTAAAATACATTTTAAGTAAAGGGGAAAGTTCCTTCTGGGAATGGAGGAGCTTAGCTTTCTTCAGGAGCCGAAAACAACAGGGTGATGGAGTGGGAGTTTGTGGGTTGCCATCATGAGAAGAAGAGGTGACCACATTTATTGTGCGCATATGGATATGAAACTGTGAATGCCAGTACTCCTATAAGAGTTCAGGGTTTTGTATAGCACAGGACTATTGAGAAATAATACAACTCATACCCCTTTCCTTCTCATCACTCAATGTGCAGGGATTTCATAATTGCTTAGAGGTTTACAGAACTGTATCGGTTTAATCAGCATTCTTGTACTATGGCTGAGATCATTCCATTTCCAGTAAAATCAAATGTACAAATTCAGTGTAACAGTAAGAAGACTAAAACCAGCTTTGAGTTAAATTATTACTGTGTGCTTATTTTGAACTTATATTTTAAAATAATGCAGTTCAGTAATAAAAACAACAACAACTTTGCATGTATATAGCCCTTTTTGCTGAAGACCTTTACAAGCATTAATGAATTTGGCCTTTGTTACCATTGTGAGGTAGGTTAGTATTATTTCCATTTTACCGAAGGGAAGAATGAGGCATGGAGAGATTAGCTGATTTGCCCAGGTTAGCACAGGAAATCTGCAGCACAGCTGAGAATAGAGCCCTACTCCTAAATGGAGATTTTTAAAATCTCAGTTAGAATCTTTTGCCTTAACCACAAACTGCAAACTCCTTTCTTTTCTGTGTGTATTAATTTATGTAGAGAGAGAGAGTAATTTGTGTATTTTAGAAATATTTAAATTAGCCTCTATGTGCTCACCTTTTATATTGGGGGGGTGTGTGTGTGTGTGTGTGTGTGAGTGTGTGTGTGTTCAACTTCTCAGTAAAGCCTGTTATAAGACGTAGTGTTGCTAAGTACTTGTATGATTTGCTGTACTTTTGGAAGGGCTTTCCCTTAGTGATCTTCTCTTGAATGACCTCTTGATACCTTCATTGAAACTTGGAAACGTTGGTCTTCTTGACAGTTAGCACGGCTTTCTCATTATGTTCATTTTCATTGTAAACATGAAAGAACTGCTGTCGTTATTGCTTAGAATAGATTTTTCTTCAGTTGTTTTGAAGTTTAGTAGAAGTAGAAGTTAATCTTTAAGAGAGTCGTGCTTAGAATGATTGGATAGCAAAGCCTGACAGGTCACGCTGTTTGTCTTTACATTTGCCGAGTAGATGATGATCTGCTGACTCCAGCTGTAAGTGTTTTTTTGGATAGCAGAAAAACAATTGGCTTTTCTCCCCATAAAATATAACCCTTTGTTTATTCTTGTGGGGCAGGAAGATTCCAAAACACATGGAGTCACAAAGGAAAGAAGTGAAGGGTATTGTTTTCTTTTTTTTACACTCTTTTTTTCTTAATTGAGAGAAGAGAGTTTAATACTGAGTTGAATTGCTGACTTCAATGGAGGTCATTATTGGAACTGACTAATTTGCAAGTAGAAATGTATTAAGTTGACCAAATCTAATTCACATAGTGTACTGCCTGTAACATAAAGTTACAGTTAATAAAAACACCTGCTACTAGAGATACTCTAAATTTTCTGGTTTCAGAGTAGCAGCCGTGTTAGTCTGTATTTGCAAAAAGAAAAGGAGGACTTGTGGCACCTTAGAGACTAACCAATTTACTTGAGCATAAGCTTTCGTGAGCTACAACTCACTTCATTGGAGTGAATGCATCTGATGAAGTGAGCTGTAGCTCACGAAAGCTTATGCTCAAATAAATTGGTTAGTCTCTAAGGTGCCACAAGTACTTCTTTTCTTTTTTCTAAATTTTCTGTATAGACTCATTTCAACCAAAGGAATGTGGCTTTTTGTGTTTCCTTACTGTCTTCAGTTCATTCAAATGATCAGTAACCGCTTTATTTTTTTCTCAAAAGAGAATTTGTCTTTTTAAATTGCTTACTTTTTGCCAGGTTTATGCATTTTTTGCTATCAGTTGATATTAGTTTTGTTATCAGGTTAATATCGGTTTGTTCTTTGGTATCTACCCCACAGTAGTTGTGGGGTTTGGGAAGTACAGATGGCCGATTACAAAACACCGTAAAGATGTATGAGACAAATTTTAACACTTAACATCTTTTTGTGGATATCTGTATGAGGGATAGGAGGAGGATTCCAAGGACCTGCACATCTTTACTGAACCAGATAGCAATTGTACAAGCTGAAGCTGAGGTCAGCATTAAGTCCTTCCTGGTTTATAATAATAATGTCATCGGAAGAACACATTTGTATTTACAACCTTAAGAAGGATTTTTGCCTTCTTTCATTAAGAGGCTCTGGCTGCCCACATTTTATGCACTTTCAGAGTGCAGTAACAATTGTGGCATCTTACTCTCTGCTTTCATTTTCCTTCCTGAGATCAAGAAGGTGAAAAGGCATCTTACAAAATGCTCACTTGGTTTTGCTTTCCTGGCTTGAGATGGGTTTAGTGGGATGAATTGCTACTATTTCTGTTACCATGGCTTCATGACTTTTGAAATGGCTTATTACGATTTTTTGAATTTTATAGTACTCCCACCTCTACTCCGAAAAATAGATACTGGGCATGATTTAACTCATGCAGCATGACTAGTCTAATATCCACTTCTACATGTGTCCAGAAAGAATGATCTTCAAATACATATTTCAGTCTCTCTCATAAATATATACATGTATGTAAGTGAGATTTTAAAATCTCGCATTTTGTACATTAAAATAAGTTTAATCAGTGTCTGCTAATCGTTTTAAATCTCCTTCAGCACTGCACAGTCAAGAAAATAATGGCATAGGAAAATGTTTTGCCTTTGTCCTCACTAAAAGTTCTGGCCAAGTGGCTGTTCAAGAAGCAAATGATTACAGCTAGTATGAAAAGGACGGTTTACTAGGATTATTCTTATCTGTAGTTCCCATCAACCTTAGACAAGGAATAGATTTACTTGTTCTTATTGTAGTTAACTGATCAGTATACAAGTATTTGACCCATGGAATAAATGGGTTAAATAGAAGTGTAGCTATATTTAGCTTCCTCTTTGTATGTCACTTCTCCACTGCTATATTCTGCAAGTCCTTCCATTCCCTTTTGTTGCGAAATGTGTGTACTATTCTAAAATGCTGTTTGACTGACCCCAGTCTACCCTTTATGATTTGGATTAACCAAAACTCCAGTAAATGACAGAGGCATATCTAAACATTTTAAATGCATTGTTTTGTTTACCTTTTATCTTGGTCAACCAATAAGAGAGAAATACTCTAAATTGATATAGTGTAAATGATCTTCAGAAAGATAATAGAGAAAAATATGGATGATTAATCCTTTGATAGGATCCATGCTTTATACACTGCCTATGATATTTCTTCTTAAAATTATGTGTAGTTTTTGTATTTTGTACCCCCCTCCCAAAATAGTTAACATGAATAATTTTCCCTTAGCCAGCCATGCCAACGTTTAGATGCTGTTTTAGGTAGTACTGACCTCAATCCAGCAAATAGGGCTATTCACATGGTTAAAGGTACTTTACTGGCTCAGGACCTTATTGCGCTAGCCTTTCACATTTAGTCACCCAGAATCAAATCATGCATCAGGCCCCAATTCTGCAAATAACTGTGGTGGAATTACTTATATCTATATGAAATTCCATTGATGTTAGTGGCACAATGCATTGGGGTTTGGATCTGCACAGGCATATCTATTTGCAGGATTGGAGCCCTAAATGATAAGGAAAAATGTTACGTATTATTTGTGATGTTGTAGTACCTATAGGCCCCGGTTGGGATTGGACTTCATAGTATTATGTGTTCGGCATCTATATAGAAAGAGACAGTCCCTGCCCCGAAGAACTCACAATCTCAAATGACCAAAAAAGACCCAGGGAAGAACAGGCCACAGTATACAGCAAACTGGTCAGAGTGCAATAGTAAGAGCGCAGCCTTTAGTTCCAGATTTTTTTTCCTTTATGCTTTTTCATTTAGGTTTTACTCTTTCCTATTTCTTCTGTCAAATTGTTCTAAAACTTGTCTTTATAATATTTTTTATTTTAATCCTGCTTTTGTTTATAGTTAATGCTAGCATTTTCTATATTTTGTTAACTTTTGACTCTTTCTGTTGGTTACATTTAGCACCCCATCTAGTTTGTTAATTGTAAACGTTGGCAACTTTAAAATATATATATATATTTAACCCTCACCTTTTCAAATATTCAAGGGGATCTTTAACTTTAGTTGCTTTTTAACACTGTTATTTTCTGTGCTGTATTGTTTTTAACTTTTAATCTTAGCCTTATGCATATCTATTTTAAAATTTTAAGACTTTGTGTATCTGCAAATGCACCTATTTTCCTTGATAACACAGACCATGAATAACAGGTTAGACCAACTGTGGTCTAAGTATATTTGATCCTACCTCAGTGCAGGGGCTGGACTAGATGACCTCTTGAGTCCCTCCCAGCCTTATATATCTATGATTCTATAAGCGATGGAAAGTTTTTAGTATGAAGCTAACTGGAGTTCTGATGCCGAGCTTGAGTCAGTGAAGGGGATAACGAACAAACAGTTTTGCAGGAAGAAAGCACAGTTTTGTAAACACACCCCAAAGCAAGCACGCAGTTTGTCATGATAGGCAGTCTGCTTAAAAGAGACTCAGTACTGGGATAGAAGAAATGTTGCAAGCCCAAGACTAAAATGCGTTGATAAAGCTGGGCAAGGAAAGCTTACACACCCCCTCTTCTGTACTGTTCATGATTGGGGTCAATGCTGTTAAAACTCTCCCTTTCATGAATACTTACATATGGGCTTAATTTAATACATTGTGAGTAGTCCCAATGACTTAATGGAACTACCTGCGGGGTGAAATTGCAAGTTGACGTCAATGGGAGTTTTGCCATTGATTTTAATGGGGTGAGGATTTCACTCAAAGTGGGTAAAGTTAAATACCCACATAAGTCTTTGTGAGAGGTGACCTTAAACACAAATACTTCTATTAAAAACAAACAAAACCCACCCACAGACACCTAACATGATTTTGACCTTATTGCAGTTAGTGATCACCAGCAGGCATTCAGTGAAGTGAACTTAATCATAGTGTAAATATATAGAATTGCTTGGGTCACAATGTGGAGAAATCCACTTTTCAAAGTAGTGAAAACCCCAGTAACTTAAATTAAAAGTTAATATCTCATGCAGTTTTGAGTGATGGGTTTCTTAAAGTTGTAAAATCTATTCTCCACTCCCAGCCTTTTAAAAAAGAAACTCAAACATAAGGAAAAATTAGCATTTACCATTAATTAACTAACTGTTAATAACATGGCTCATCTAGCCACAATCTTATCTTCAGCTACAAAAATGTAAGCATTTGCTGAGTGATATTAGCAATTGAAAGCTCTTTGTTTAGGCTTTTTGTTTTTTTGGCAATAAGTAAAATTCTTTGTAAGAAGTCATTAAGATATTTCTCAGTGCTGCCTTTTGAAAATTTTCAGGCTGCTATCCTTGTCCGGGGCCAAACATGAATCCCATTGCTCTTGGGAGTCGTTGGCTTGCTTATGCAGAAAATAAGGTAAGGAATAGCTTAAATTTTAAATATTTTCTGTAGTAGAGAAGCCAGAATGATTTCACTTAAACCACAGGAACAGACTTGTTTAAAAAAAAGAAAAAAAAGGCTGCAGCCTTTAAAAGGACATTGACAAATGATGGTTGGCCAAAAATTACACCTACCAGCTGTGTTTTGTTTGCAGTTATATCATCCTTCTACTCTATGTACCATATTCAACTGTGTGAGCTTACAGGGCCTGGATATACAAGAATAGTACAGGCAGAAGAAGAAGAGTTTTCAATCCATGATTGCATCATATAGCTTGCTCAGCAATTAACACCTTAAAAATTGTGTTCAGTTCTTTAAACAATAACTCGCAACACCTCTGTAAGACAGATGTATGCCTATTTTACAATTAGGGGAAACTGAGTCACAAAGTGGTCCAAGGATTTGTCTAAGACCACACAGCAAGTGAGTGGGTAGAGTGGGGATTAGAACTCAAAAGTTCCTGGCTGCCTGCCTCCAGGCTCAATCCATTAGACCACAGCTGTCTTCGAGAATGTAAAATATTGAATTAGTTCTGATTATTTTCAGAGTCAAAGAGAGGAAAAATTAGATGCCAAGGAAAGTAATTAGCACTCTTTTTACCCAGTGTAGTCCTAAAAGATTATTGCGAATTTAAAACAAGATGTGTTTGAAAACTTCACCTTCAGTTACCAGAGTATGGTTTGTATTTTAAAATGGAAGCACTTACCTTTTTCATGTTCACCCTTGGTTACATTCCTGTGACAGGAATAGCTTCTTGTAAGAACTGAGCCAAAGACTATCAGAGAGGCAGCTTTTATTAATTTGCCTGCTGTTATACCTCTGTCCAAATCTACGTCTGCCTCTTGATGAAACACCACACCCATCGGTCAGCTACAGTGTTGTTCAATTTACAGACTGATCTGTAAGTTTTGCAAATGCTGCTGTAGCAATATTTAAACAAATTATGAAAATAAATAGATCAAAAGGGAACTTCAGCTACTGATGTGTCCCTTGGATACATTGACTGTTGCCCTTCTTCAGTTGAATTTTTACTTTTTTACCCATTTTAATAGAATTACGAAGAGGCATTTTCAGGAGAAGATATAGTTTAGGGTGATTTTTATCCTTTTTTCCTCTTTCTTTCAACAAAAATGATAGAAGGGAGCAAATAGAGAGTCAACATTTTCTATGCAGCAACAATAAATATCAGTGACTCATTTGCCATTTTATTTAACTGGCAGTCTTTGTTAATTGTTTGATGGGGCTAAAGGTGTCCTGGTTTGGTCTATTAATAATAAAACAAAAGCAGTCTAGAAGCAATGCCATTGCAGACATATTAAATCTCGACAAAGCCCAAAGAATTAAAAATGTGTATGTAGCAAACTTTTTTCTTTTGTCATTTTTCTGCTTGCTGGAGTCTGTATAATAAAAAAAAAAAAAAAAAAAAAAAAAAAGGAGTGGAGGGGAAAGCCACATCCAAATTCTTAGGATGTCAAATATTTAAAGTTACATAGACATCGCTAAAGCCGTTGATTATATTTATTTAAATTTATTTGCGGTAATGCTGCCAGACCCCAAATTCCACCATTTCAAAGTTTATGAATTCTTAGGGACTACTCATCTTGTAATTGAAAACCAAAGCTGAGCTTGCGACAGTCTGGGTGGCACCCAGAAGATTATAAAAAGGGGTTAAGTGTCTCAGCAGGGCTTTTTGCTATTTGTATGAAAAAACACGCCACTGTACATGATAAATAAGAGCTATGCTAATGGGTTACGGGGTTGTATAGTTTAATAATAGTGACTTGCTGGCTGTCTTTCTCCTCGCAGCTGATCCGGTGCCATCAGTCCCGTGGTGGAGCCTGTGGAGACAACATTCAGTCTTACACCGCCACAGTCATTAGTGCTGCCAAAGTGAGTACATCAGCAACCGCTGGAAGAAGTTTATCGTGTGCAGTGATTATCAGATTCCCTTGCTGAACTGTATTGAGATCCCCCCCCCCCCGCCCTTCGAATTTGCAAAACAGAAAAGAATCTAAGAAAGGTGCTGGAATTGCTTTAATAATATTAAACCCAAATATAGGGGCCAGATCCTGCACGTTTCTGAGCAGCCATTGCTCAGGGCTTCTCAGTAGACACTCAGCGCCATTCACGATTGGGCTTTTTTATCTCAAACCTTTAGTCACACTACCAGCTCTTGCTCATGTGAGCATTCTCAGTTAAATCTACTCAAGCAGGACTGATACTCCGTTTATAAACACAGCCGTGCCTGGTGCTTTGTGGATATAGTTGCTCCAGTACTGTATTTTTACTGTATTTCAAGGGTGATAAAATTGTACTTGAAGGATAGAAGAGCTAATTAATTATATACTTACTACCAGAGCTGGTCGAATTTATTTCAGCAAATAGTTTATTCACTGGTATGATTTGTCAAATAGTTTTGGTTGGAAAAAATGAGAGAATGAAATTCTAAAACCACAGAAATGTTTCATTTCAAAATTTTCAAAATTAAACATTTTGACTTTGTTCAGAAAAAATATTTGTTTGGAATTTTAGCTAGATTTATCAACCCCTGACCCCCAAGTTTTCATAAAAAACCCCAAGCCCCCCCCCTTCCCTCCGAAAACTAAACATTTCAAGTTAAAGGAAACATTTTGTTAGACCTGAAATGAATTTTTTTGTTTTGTTTTTCACTGGCAAGAAAAACCTAAAAAACTGTTGATACAAACCGAATTATTTTTCAGATTTTTTGAGTTCAGCCACCGAACTAAAAAATCAGTTATTTACCCAGCTCCAGTTATTATAACCTTCAAAAAAGCCTCTCAGTGTTAATAATAATGTTTACATTTAGATACCAGTGCCTATGGTTTGCTTAGTCGGAACAGCGTTCCTCTGTGTGTTTGGAAGCTTCTGAGTTTTCATGGAAAAATCTCAGGCAAGCCAAAAGAGCATGCATTTTTCTCCTGGAGATTTTACCTCTCACATTTGGCAAAGTCAGTTCTTTTTCTCACACACGCGCGCGCACACACACACACACACACACACACACACACATAAAAGTGAGCTTCAGTGTTGGCTGGCAAACTTCATGCTGATTACAAGCTTTTCTTATAACCACAAGCCTTGTGATTTGTGAAATACACAACAAAACAGTTCTAATCATAGGGATTACAAAGAGAATCTAAATGACAGCATGGAATAGAAAGCACAACTGCACAGAACAAAGCAACAGTTTAAAGAACCCACAAAGAGAAGCAAAGGTCATGATGTTTCATATAAAAGCAAATAAAAGAATGAATGTATTCCATCAAGATGGCTTTAGAACTCAACTGTGCTGTGGTTGGAGGGGAAGAAAAATGACAGGTTTTTACATTGCTGAGGGGAAATTTGGATCTTCTTCCTCCTGAAGATACTATGTTAGATCCGTAATATCTGCTTTGAGTTTCTTCACACTCAGTGGAAAAAGGTGAAAAAAATACTTTCCGTCTCATCAGTATTTGCATTTTTTAAAAAAAACGGGCAAATGGGCTTAGCTAACTAGCTCAGTAGCATTTGCTATAATTGTACTCAAATAGGCTAGATTCTTGTTTACATGAGGGTCACTTTACACTACCATAGCATCCTAAAACGTGGCCTTAATGTAAGCAAGAGTCTGGCCCAATACGTCATTGGAAAGAGCAAGCCACAATGTTGTTAAACCCTATGAACAACTGGGTAGCACACATTCAATAGTCCTTGCAGATCAAAGGGTAAGTTTTTGTTTTGTGTTGTTACAGGGACTGAAAAAACCAGCCAGAGAGTGTCTGTCAGAAAGCACAAAAGGGTCCCTAGACAAGACCATAGATTGATAGTTTTTAAGGCCAGTAGGGACCATTATGATGATCTAGTCTGACTTCCTGCATCCTACAGGCCGGAGAATTTCACCCAATACATACGAGCCCAATACATACAAACTTGAAAATAATGATGGTGCAATAAACAGGGAAAATATTTGTATAGTTGTAGGAAAGAAAAATGTATGAGACCCTATGTAAGAGCAAGGTAGTAATCAGAGCTGGGAAAAGATAGAAAGCCATTAGATAATATGCCCTAACACATGCACCTAACCCACTGATACTTGGGGAAGGACTTCCGGGTTGGTACTACAGGGTAGAATGGAAATCTGATTCTCTTGTCAATTGTTAGTGTGGTCCTTGGTTAGTTGTGACTGCATTGTGTAAATAGGGGCGAGGGAGACTCAGGGACTCTTGTGTACAGGATATGTGCTGGGGAGGGCATATATTTAAATGAGACCTCAATTTGTGGTATAAATTAGAGTAGTAAAATTGTTATAACAATAAAATAAAAACCAGCAGGATCTTTGTCAAGGTTCCTCCCCCACTCTGAACTCTAGGGTACAGATGCGGGGACCTGCATGAAAAACCTCCTAAGCTTATCCTTACCAGCTTAGGTCAAAACTTCCCCAAGGTACAAAGTATTCCACCCGTGGTCCTTGGAATGGCCGCTACCACCACCAAACTAATACTGGTTACTGGGGAAGAGCTGTTTGGACGCGTCTTTCCCCCCAAAATACTTCCCAAAACCCTGCACCCCACTTCCTGGACAAGGTTTGGTAAAAAGCCTCACCAATTTGCCTAGGTGACTACAGACTCAGACCCTTGGATCTTAAGAACAATGAACAATCCTCCCAACACTTGCACCCCCCCCTTTCCTGGGAAATGTTGGATAAAAAGCCTCACCAATTTGCATAGGTGACCACAGACCCAAACCCTTGGATCTGAGAACAATGAAAAAACATTCAGTTTTTTACAAGAAGACTTTTAATAGAAAATAGAAGTAAATAGAAATGAAGAAATCCCCCCTGTAAAATCAGGATGGTAGATATCTTACAGGGTAATTAGATTAAAAACATAGAGAACCCCTCTAGGCAAAACCTTAAGTTACAAAAAAGATACACAGACAGAAATAGTTATTCTATTCAGCACAATTCTTTTCTCAGCCATTTAAAGAAATCATAATCTAACACATACCTAGCTAGATTACTTACTAAAAGTTCTAAGACTCCATTCCTGGTCTATCCCTGGCCAAGCACAGCATACAGACAGACACAGACCCTTCGTTTCTCTCCCTCCTCCCAGCTTTTGAAAGTATCTTGTCCCCTCATTGGTCATTTTGGTCAGGTGCCAGCGAGGTTACCTTTAGCTTCTTAACCCTTTACAGGTGAGAGGAGCTTTCCCCTGGCCAGGAGGGATTTCAAAGGGGTTTACCCTTCCCTTTATATTTATGACAATCTTATTAAAGGGAAAAAGGCAAAATACCACATTTATTGTGAATACAGAAAGAATCATAGTAAGCAGTTAGTTATAGCTATAACATTCCATTCAATCTCATATTTAGTCACACATTCATTCATACAAACACACAAACACACAGGTTCTGCAAGGTTGTTATCATAGTTACCAGCCTTAGAGTTGCTCATGCCAAGGCACTGGCCAGGTGGCCTGGACATGAGGAGGGAGCAGGGCCTTGTCAGATGCTCATCTGATGCTCCTGGAAGTTGGTTTGCAGAATCAGACCCCAAAGTTCTCACTTTTTAGAGTCTATTTTTATAGGAATTTCTTCCTATGCCAGTCTATGGGAATTGCTTCATCATGCTGTTGCTGAATCAATCAGCAGATAGCAAATTCCTGACAGTTCCGTGCTGCTAGATGTTATCTTGTTCTTTGGTTCTCCCATTCTTGAGGCTGTTGGGTGGATTCCAGTCTGCCCTCTGGGGGTCCTCTGGTTATTTCCACTTGACGCCTTCTTCAGCCGATGGACGCTGGATTCTTAGGCTGGCACCTCCCTGATCATTCAGTTATTATCCACACCAAGCATCCATCCACATTCATCCTCTATCTCTGTTTTAATCACAATTGTTAATACGACAAAAGGGCAGGGAGTCTCTGGTGCTGTTTCTGTTGTTAGAGTATTGCTTTGGGTCTCTCTCTCTCTCTGTGAATTGCTTTGAGAACAGACTCTGTCTTAGAATGTACTAACACAGTTAGCAGCTTGCAAGTTTCGCACATAGAGGGAGAGAAACAGTACCAAAAACCAAGAGACCTCTTCATTAGTAATACCCTGGAATTTAAACTATGGGGAATCAAACTCATTTGTGATTTTAATACAGAACTTCTTTAACATGATCCAACATAATGCCCACCTTGCAAGCCAGGGTGGAGTTTGGGTGGGACTGGGAACAGTGGAGACAACCTTCTGGGGAGGGAGGGAGATTTTGGCCAAGGGGATTTGAGACAGTCTTCATCATCCTCCCTGCTCTACCCCTACCTCTTTGCCTCTAGTAGATGGGGGCCTGCCGCTTCCCACTTCTGCCCCCTTCCTTTCTTCATGCTGTATGGAGAGACAGGATCACATGGAGCATCTGGGTCCAGGCTCTGGTGTTCATCCCATCCACTGCAGCTGCCATTGGGCTGTGCAAGCCGGGGTCTTGGCTCTTCCGTTGCTGAAGTTGGGGAAGGGGATGATTAAAAAAGGAAAAAAAAAAAAAAAAGGTGGATCCTAGATTGAGTAGCCCTGTTCGTCCCGCCTATCACTAATATGCTGGATGTCTGAGAGTGCCAGGGGCTGGGCTGATTCCCAGTTTTGGGGTCTGGAAGGTGCATCTTCCCTGTATTGGGAAATGGGCAAACAGCTATGTAGTGTGACATAACGACAGGAGCGTACCTCTATGTCCGGAGCTACCTGTAGCTCTTCTTGTCTATCGTACCTCTCCAAGAAAGAGGTTGGGACTCTGGTATCCAGTCAGGGTTCCTTGATTGGCCTGAGTGTGTATAGAGAGGGCATGGGTTCACACTCACTTTCAAGGTAGGACCTCAAGGTCCACTGGTGCCAGTTCAGATCGCTGGAACAAACGTGTGGGGTAGCGTTGGGTGATATATTCGAGTTAGCTGTAGGCTGTTAATAACATTGTATCCTTCTTGTTTAACCATATGATATCCGTGTTTCATTGTTTCTATGTCCACATCAATGGACAATGTAAATATTTTCAGCCTGAAATTTTGATAGGTAGGAGGCTATTTTATTGTTCGTTGACCAGGTTCCAATTGATTAGTACAAACCTGATACAAATTTATGCCCCGATTTTGCAAACATTTATGCACATGCAGAACTTTACTCATGTAAATAATCCAGGTGAAGGCAATGGGACTGCTTAAGTGAGTGAAGGCATGCACATGTGTAAGCATTTGCAGAATTGGTTTCTTAATTACGTTTGTGCTTTCTGTTAACGGATTTGTAACTTCTGTGTCTGTTAGCAAGTCTAAAGCATGGAACAAAGTTAATAACTTTGTTTTGACCGATTTTAATCCAACTGGGTAGCAGTGAGCAATATGTGATTTCCTGGTAATTGAAACACTGATTTACCTCAGAGGCAAAGACACAGTCCAAATATCTGTTGCCCTTTGCCCTTCCCATTACCTCACCATCAACCTTATTGCTTGTTTAAGTAACTCTTCCTTTACAGGCCTCAACTGTGATTATATCTTATCTGCATGAAATGGTTTAGGATCCATCCCTTTGATCAATGGAAGTGTTAGCTACTTTTAAAGTGGATGTCCTTTTTTATTCCCCACTCTGTCCCTTTTGAATTCAGAGCGGTTCCATAAAAGTTCTTGTTTTCTCAAATGACCTTGAGAAATTCAGCCTTTTGTGGGTCTTGATTCCAATCTCTTATTGAGGGAAGTGGAGGAACCTTTGCCCAGAGAAGAAAGATAAAGTTTGGTAAGGAGTCATGGTGATAGAACCCCATCTGAGAGCTCCCACTTGGAGATCCTCAGAGGAAACACTCAGTAGCTGTGGAAAATATTTACCATGATGACATTTGATGGATTAACTTGAAAAATGCCGCAGTAGCTAACAGCTTTTTTTCTCCCTAATGTGGTTCACATGTCTTTATCATTTGAAATAGGTCGGCCTCCTGCTCAATCAACAATTTCAAGAGTTATCCACAATCCCTTTATCCGGCAGAGCTAGAGCTACCTACCCCTGTTTGCATTTAATGCCAAGTTCAAAACCACAGTCGCATTAGGAGACATTGACTCTTGGTGCCCAAGGGTTAATCTCTCTTTTTATCCCGGCAATATTGGAGAAACTCACAATATCATGGCTTTATTATTTGACGGTCTTTATTTTAGATGCTTAGAAGGATTTTGTTTTGAACAGACAGAGTAGTTTTCACTATTCCCACTTGATGCATCTGACAAAAACTCCCTTTTCTGCTGTTGCTAACTTTTCCGTGGGTCATTTTGCCCCTCTGATCTTTTCATTTCTTCCCATTTGTTTGGAGAGTCTGTTGACTATCTGTGTGTGTTCTAAGGCAGATCACAGTAGTGATAAGTTCAGCAGCTTCACTGAACGTAAGTGCCCTGGAAACAGAAAATTATCACATTTTAAAATGTTGATAATTTAATAGAATATATCAGGGAAGTTATTTAATGTTCACAAAGATGAAAATTGCTTTGTATGATATGCTTCAGATCCCATGGATTTCTCCGCTGCCAGTAAAGTCAGTGAAATGGGACTGAAGGCATGTAGCATCTTCCAGGAATGAAGCTCATTATTATTGAGTGGTTTTAGTGATTGGTGAACTTCCAGGGAATGGGTTTAGATAATCATCCAGATGTGAAGTTGCTTATCTGCAGTATCCATGCTTTGGGGCGGGGGGGGGGAGCAGAAGACACATTTTTCCATCCCCTTCTTTGGCTTCTTCCCATCTACCTGGAGAGAGACCCAGCTTTTTGCTAACGACTGTGTGTTGAGAAGGTGATCAGCCAGACCAGCTCATTCTCTAGTCTCTTAAAGAGGTGTCCAGGTATGCCTTCTCTCTCCTAATTCAGTCTTGGGGTGACACGGCAGGCACCCTTCCATACTTTTTTTTTAAGGGTAGCCAGTAGATTCTTCTCTGTATCTCGTGAGACCATATTTTCTGCTATTTCAGCACATATGGTTCTCATCATGGCTGGAGAAAGGAAAGGCCAGAACTTCATTTCAGAACTTCATTTCAGAACTTCATCAAAAGTTTGTTTCAAATTTGGATCTAAAATTGTTTGAATCGAAGGAACTGTTATGTTATTCAAACAATATTTTCCATTTAATTATTGATTACCAGGGTATTTGCATATCAGTAGAAGCTTTGGTTCTTTCAAATATTCCTGCTTCTCCTTCCAGAGTCTTAATTTGGAAACATTTAAATTTTTATGTCAACTTATTGTTCATTTTGTGAGAAATAACAATACATCATTTTGACAGGTTTCAGAGTAACAGCCGTGTTAGTCTGTATTCGCAAAAAGAAAAGGAGTTCTTGTGGCACCTTAGAGACTAACCAATTTATTTGAGCATGAGCTTTCGTGAGCTACAACTCACTTCATCGGATGCATACCGTGCACGAAAGCTCATGCTCAAATAAATTGGTTAGTCTCTCAGGTGCCACAAGTACTCCTTTTCTTTTTGTGAATACATCATTTTATCACTAAAAGGACATAAGACCTTGTTAAAACTAAACAGCTCAACTGTCATTGGATGACCCATTTTAATTTTCTCAGCTAATTAAAGGTGTGGTTTTTTTTAGATTAAACAGTGGATGAGTACATACTTTTTTTTTTTAAATTAAAATGACTGTTTATATTTGAAGGTGAACAGGTTTTTTTAAGAGTCTAATTGCAGTACGCAAAGTTTGAGGTTTTGCATTTAAATGTGCAACTTGTTTACAAGAAAACATTGAAACAGTGGATTTCATTTTTAGGAAAACATCATGTGTTCACTCACTACTGATTCCCATCAATAATGAAGAAAACTGAAAAGTGAAAACTCATACATTTATTTAAATTTAAACCTCTTTTGATGGTCTGCCTAATGTCTAACATCAAATTATAAACCAAGTTTTCTTGTCACCTAATAACTGCTTTAGTTGATTCTTTCTTGGTGTCTCTTAATCCGAAGGTGGTAAAGTGATTTAGCAAAAACTGCATCTGTTTTCTCTTGATACCTGATAACTTCTTAATGAGTACTAACAGCTTATGTGAGAGCAAGGCCATTAGCACTAATGGATAGGGAGGACAGCTGATATGGCATGGGAAAGGTTAAAGATTACCAGGGAAGTTTTTGCGAATATACACATAGCACAAGGGAATAAGCACCGTAATGGTTTTGCACTGATATTTATGTACTAATGGACTGGGCCAAATCTTTGTACACCTATTACTTTTCAGACGTCTTGCAGTCACAATCTGGTATAACATACGACAGTAGTTCAGCTTGTTAGATAAGCATGCTATGTGTTTCATAGAAAGATTTAAATAGTGTGCTTGTCACTATATATAATCTAACTAGATATAATATTGCAGTTACTTTCTTAAGAGGCTCATTCTAACCTGTTCTTGTCACATAATCTTTCTATGTATTTTACTGAATCTGTAATGCTTACATTTTCTGGCTGCATAAAATACCACTGCATTAGTGTATGCTCTTAGTTACAAATGTATGTCGCATCAGTATTGGTCAGTTTTTTCTGAAGGCCTATGTGTTGTAACACAGTATTGTGGTATTAACTTTTAGGTCTTTCCCTTCAGATACCGTTATTTGTTTTGTTGTATATTATTTTTTATCTTCTGGATGAAACATTAGCTGTTAAAGTTAGTTTTTTCTTATTCATTGATATGAGTATGAAAAGACAAGATAAGAAGCAAATAGCAGGATATATTACTAAAGACTTTAAAACCAAAAGGCATTCCTTTGATAAAGGCATGGCTCAATTTTAAGTGGTAGCATCTCCATTAGCATTAATGGGGTAAGTACATCAACAGAGGCATCTCAGAGGTTAATCAGGCTTCCTGGCTAGAAAATGCCATCAATACAGTGTGGCGCCTAATTCTGTTGGTCCTTCAGAGGCTTTCCTGACAACACACTACCAGACTTTGTGTAAGTCATTTCCTATGAATTATTAAAGCAAACGTTTGGCTGCTAATTGATGAACACTAATGTGTTTTCTAATCACTGCAGTTTGAGTTTTTAGCACTAAACAAAGCAGTTACAATTGATTTGTGGCTTATTCTTGGTTTCAGTTTGTGATCTGTATCTTTTTTTTTTTCCTTTTCAATTTAGCAGGCAGCTTTGCTTGTCATTTTAGTTAAGAATTTGTTTGTTACAATGTCATTTTGTTCTTAAACACCTATTATATTTATTTATCAGAGCGGTCCTCGTCCAAGGAAAGACATTTCAGAGTTGTAGCTGGTTTTTTTTTTAAAGCCATCTCTCCCAAACTGTCCTGTTCCATCCCCACCTGCAGAAAAAAAGTTAGTAAAGTATAAAACCCAGTGGAAGGGATAAATTTTCAAAGCAGTGCCTAGGAAACATGAACAGTAAGTCCCATTACTGGTAGTGGGATTTGTGTGATCTGCTGGAAAGTCCTCCTTCCCACCACTTTGAAGATGTAGGCTTTTAATGTTACTGGTTTTGGGTCTCCTATTCAAATGATATTAGAACTCCAAAAGGTGAATTCTTGAGAAATAAATGATTATCCCTGTTATATCCATCAAGGGCCACATCCTTCCTGTCTTACTCATCTGGATACCATTGCCTTCAGTGGGACTATTAATATATGAGTAAGTCAAGCATGATTTGGTCCTAAGTAAATATTTCTCTACGTAGTGGGAATGGGCGATGGGATAGATCACTTTGTTTACCTGTTCTGTTCATTCCCTCTGAGGCACCTGGCGTTGGCCACTGTCGGAAGACAGGATACTGGGCTAGATGGACCTTTGGTCTGACCCAGTAGGGTCGTTCTTATGTAGTGAATGTGTAATGCTTTTATTCCTCTCACTGCAGCTACAACATACATTTTGTTCCCTGTTACCATCTCTGAGGTGACGTATCAAATGAAATGAAGGATAAGCTTTGTATATTTCTGTAGTTCATGATCATGGAGGAGCCCGGTCATGTGGCAATAGAAATGTGATCTGTGCACACACATCTCTGCCCTTCTTTCAAAGGGTTCTGTGCACCTGTCCCCTTTTACTATAATATCAATGTATTGTAATGCTTTCAACTGTAGTGGCTTTTGCTCAGTACCTCCAGGAACAAACAAATAAAAATGTTAGTTTTAAAAAGAAAAAAATTAACATAATAGTGTCTAAAGACATTACAGTGAATACTTCTCTTCTTTTTATCAATGTTTTTGAAGCCGTTAGCTAAAATATGTGAAATTACATTTTATTTTCCAAAGAAAACTAGTTCACGAGATAGATCAAACTCTATTGGTAGCTTGCTAAGCCTTTTAAATAGAATGTTATTACATTTAGCATCTCACACAATTAGTATGTCAGTTATAAAAACCCATTTAATTTGTTTTATGTGTTTTTTGATGTATGGTGATGAGCAATCTAGTCACCACATTCATTGTGCTGTGAGAGAAATTTCAATGTAGATCTGAAAAACAGCCCTAAAACTGTATTTATTGGTTCTCTTTCTTTTTATAGACGATAAAGACTGGACTTACAATGGTTGGGAAAGTGGTTACACAGCTGACAGGGACATTGCCTTCAGGAGCAACTGAAGAAGAGATTTTAGTTCATAGCAATACTCGTCGAAGTCCTCTGGTGCCTGGGATCATCACTGTTATTGATACGGAGACAGTTGGAGAAGGGCAGGTAATACAACTTGCAAAGAAACAAAAAGAGTATCAGTGTCACAAGACTTTAGAATTAAAAATGCATTATGTGCGTTTACATTTCCAAATGAAAAATATAACCATGAATTTTATCAGGTCAAGCAAATTTACAGATGCACATTGTTATGGCTTAGGAAGTGCTATTTGGGACTGAATTTAAGCCAGCATGAATATAGCCTGTAGTGCGCATTTACATGACATTTTGACAACATCAAGTGTGAAGTGTCACTTTCTGTCCCTCTAACACTTGCTCAAAAGTGATGTTGATTTATGCTGACCAGTTGTATGTGGGTATGGTCTGATTACATTTATTAATACATAATGTAGCAGGAAATTTTGACACTGCTCTAGAAATATGGTGAATTGTTTGATATGGTGTAAAATAGTAATAACTGGGAGACTATGGTTAGCTAAGAAAATGAGAACTTGGGTAGAAAGTCTGTAATTACTCAACTTTTCACAGCATAAATTTAAGTGAGTCCTAGTCTGCCATTTGATATTGTTTTTCTGACAGCATAGTTAATTTATAGAATACAATTGTACCATGTAAGATTATCTGTTTAAAAAACCCATATGTCAACCATTTAAAATGGAAACTAGTGTTTTAATTGAGTTTCTTTATAAAATAAAGGTGTCTTAGGTTTCTTATTGATTTATTCAACTAATAGTTTATTTTTCAAGGGCCTGATCCTGGAAACTCTACTCATGCAAGACTCTAACTGGTTTAATTATTTGTGATGGTTCCTCAAATTGAGTTTTTTCCATAATATATTTGTCAACATTTGCTGAATTAAAAACAAAACCAACAACGATGTGCCCTTATTCCTTCCTATTTCTCCCAACCCCCAAAGGGCCCACACTAAAGTTTAGGATGTACTGTGTGTACAGCTTTGTTATCTTGGTAAGATATTTAAAAATAAAAGAAAAAGTCATGTTAGGTATGTTTCCTAACTGATGATAAAATAAAATATTTTCCTTTCCAGGTTTATAATATGCTGTCTGATACTTTAATGTTTCCAAGAATTAATTTAAAGATAATCAAATCCATATAGTGTTGCCAGTGATTTGATATAGAAGCCCCTTCTCTCCTAAAAACAAAATAATACAAAACCAGCAGAAAATAGAAAATAACACTATTTTATTTGATTTTACAAGATTCTGTTAGGAAAATCAAAAAGAAAAGGAGTACTTGTGGCACCTCAGAGACTAACCAACTTATCTGAGCATAAGCTTTTATGAGCTACAGCTCACTGCATCTGATGAAGTGAGCTGTAGCTCACGAAAGCTTATGCGCAAATAAATTGGTTAGTCTCTAAGGTGCTACAAGTACTCCTTTTCTTTTTGAGAATACAGACTAACACGGCTGTTACTCTGAAACCTGTTAGTAAAATAAAGCTGCTGGCCTTTGGGGTTCATTTTTGTTTCCTGGAAAATTTTCTGTTGCCTTTTCTTAGAAAGCCAGAAAAAAAGAAAAATTCTACTTCATAAATTTCTCATGAAGCCTTGTTTAATGCAGTCATTATTTCTGATGTTCTTGTCTGTGCATTAACTATTCTGCATTAGAAATAAAATGATTTATCTTAGGTTTTTAAGTCTTGTTGTTGGTTTAGAGGTTTTTATGAACTTGTCCTCTGACCTTACCAGTAGTAGGGAGTAATCAAACTTAAAGGACACTGTGGAAAAGTAGTTATAAAAATGGTAACAGTTGCCTTGCCCAAGTAACACTACAATATCATAAATAAGCCCCTATTGCTCGTGAAACAATTGTGTTTTTTGTCTTAAACCCTGAAGTATCAGGTTTTGAGGTAGACACTATTCTTAGATCATTTGAATCCAGAAATAACTTTCTGGTGTTGGTATTTTTGTCACCTGGGATATGTAAACAGTACTGGGGTTGATAATTTATTTTCAGTGTGGAGCTGGCTCTCAGAATTTTCTGCATGGGTTTTTCTAATACGGGGAACCCCACCCCCCACAGAGGGCCTTTTTATAACTTCAGGGAAGGGTCTAGGTCTATCAATGAAGAAGCTTGATCAACAAAAATCTGGGAGATAGTTTTAATTTTTTATGTGGCCTAGAAAATGTTGGTTGTTGTACAACACTGCCTCTGTAGGGCACTTTCCTGTGTAAGGTGTGTGACGTGCAGTTGTGTCCCTTCTGAGTCATTGCTAGATGCTACCCTCCTTCTCTGTTTCCCCCATCATTGAATTGAATCAGCAGATTTTGTGCATGATCCTGGCTTGAACATGGCAGATTCCAGTTCTCCTGGCTGCATGAAATAACTAGTTCCAGTGCAGGGGAGTGGGAATAAGAGTCAGTTGGTAGGAGGCTGGGAATGCTCCTGCTCTCTCACACTGATGGGATCGGGTACGTCTGGAGGAGGTGACCGGTTACTGTTTAGATGATGTAGGATCCATCTGCACTACCTCCACAGAATGGGTAGTTTTCATAGCATAATTGATTCAGGCTCCAGTTAGGAAGTCACTTAAGCAAATGCCTGACTTTAAATGTGTGAGTAGTCTCACTGAAGTAAATAGGACTGCTCACATGCTTAAAGGTATTAGAGAGACTAGATGGGTGAGGTAATGTCTTTTATTGGACCAACTACTGTTGGTCAGAGAGATCTGAAGAAGAGCAATGTGTAGCTCAAAGGCTTGTCTCTCTCTCACCAACAGAAGTTGGTGCAATAAAAGAGATTACCTCACCCACCTTGTCTCTCCCATACCCTAGGACTGACATGGCTACAACTGCACTGCCTTCTTAAAGGTAGGCACATGGTTAATCACCTTGCTCGATTGCTGCCTATATGACTACCTGAGCTGGGTTGATCCTTGCTCATTATATTTAATGTCTGGAAGGAAATGACCCCATCATCGCAAATTGGCTTGTCTGTAGTGTGTTTTACCCCACCTTCACACCTGCCCCATTCCTCAAACCTTTGTTGGGTTCACCCAGTTGGGATGGAGAGGGGTTGAGCTGGATGGTTAATGTGGGTTACTAACAGGGTCTAATGTTAGCCCCATGCTCAGATGAAATAATTGTTCTACAGTTACAGGTCAAATCCCTTGTGTATTTTTATCTTTGCTTTCAAGGCACCGCTCCTGGCAGTGATTAAGCGGGCAATGATAGGACATAGTTTCCACAGTATGCATCCGATGAAGTGAGCTGTAGCTCACGAAAGCTCATGCTCAGATAAATTGGTTAGTCTCTAAGGTGCCCCAAGTACTCCTTTTCTTTTATCCAGATCTAGACTAATTCGGAGAAATGAAATGACAAAGTAGGTATGAGGCACCACTGGGTAGAATCCCTGACTCCTTTTAGGTGGAAAGGGAAGGATGAGGATTTGTGGTTTGGGCTATTACATCTCTGTTGAATTGGGATGGATGTGCTCAATGGTAGCTTGGGTCTTCCTAAATTGCATGGGAACCCACGGATTCCACATAAGTTTGTATTCTGGATTGACTTAACCCTTTCCAGACACTGAAGCAAAGCCCTTTCATCCAGGGACCTGTGCGTTGGCGGGTGTGTGTGTGTGTGTCTTAAAGGATAGTCAAAAATAATAGCACCTCTAGTTTCAGGGACGTGGATGGGAGTCGGGTGCCCAACTTCGAATGGCTTTCAACTGGGCACCTAAATGCCCTTTGTGAATTCCAAAATCACCCTATTTATCCACGTAGCACTAACCCCACCTCTGACAAAGAACTTTGGGCATTGTATTATATAATGGAATGAAAACAATTACAGAGTAATAAAAATAATAAAATGACCTCTTTAAGAGATAGATATGTAAAAACAAATGAGGGGTCCAGTTTAAAAAGTGGAATAAAAAGCATAGGAAAGGAAGGTAATAAATATGTGGCCAGCAGTGGTTATCCTGCAAACACTTTTGAAAGGGAAAAAAGTAAGTAAAGGATTAAACGAAATAGGTGTCACTGGGGAGCTTGTTCTATACCGTGGGGCCTACAACAGCAGAATGTGTGATTGTTGACTTTGGATATGACAGTATAAACCCTAACTTGGAGGTGTGTGTGATATGAAGATTTACCTGCCGAAATTAGGGTTAAGAAGCATGGATTGAACATAGTTAGGCCAGAAGTGTTAGAATTTTAAACGGACATTATTCTCTCTCTTTTTAAAATTCAGTTTACCCTTTTATAGGCAGCCAGTGTAAAGAATGCAAGATAGCACTCAGTGCATTTTATGAGATACGATATTAACATAATATTGCTTAATTTGAAACATCTATTAACTTTATACAGAAATATACACACATTTGTACACCGAAGAAATCTTTGAATTTAACCACACAGAGATGTAATGTAAATCTCTGGGGAAAATATTTTTGGTAAATCTTATTAATGTAGATATATTAGTGAAGTCTCACATGTGGCAGTTGTTTATGTGCTAGTTCCTTCTTTTAAAAACAGTAGTACTCTGAGAGAGTTTTTAACTGTCGTGTCGTTAAAAGAAAAGTGTAGAAATGTTGAATTATTGGATTATTTGGATTATATTTAAAAACTGAATAAAAATAATGATCAAGAACCCCAAGTAACTTTGTGGTCAACCAAAATATGTTACCACGGTCCATGTGCTTGTTTAAACGTTCTTTTAATGAAGTGTTACCAAACTTTTCAGTTAACTGCAGTGGCTATTTATTTGGATCTGTTAATTAGTTTAAATGGATAAAAACGAACCTATACAGATGTCCTCTTTTTTTCTCTAATTGGAAATAAATACAGAAACCTTTAGTGGTTTAAGTTTTATAGAAAAATTATTTTCTTTTGACCTTTGATTCTTTATTCTTAATTAATTCATCAACTAGGCCACCCACATTTAGTCTGAAATAATGACCTTTTTCAAAAGCCGGCAGTTTTGTGCCTGAATATAAATCTGTTAAACATCTAAGATTTAGTTGATTCTTAATGTTTTTGATAGAGTGATGTGATTAATGATATATCACTGAGTTACTCATTGATCATTCAAAACACATGAAAATATTTGAGGAAATTTTTTTAATGTTAACTTCGAAAAATTATAAGATATATAACATGTTTGTCTTTTTATGTTTTAAAATGTGATTGGTGTTTTTTTCCTGTTCCCTGTTAACTTTTTATTGCATTAAAGAGGAATTCTTTACACACACACACCAAAAAAAAAAAAAAAAAGGCAGACTGCTGCAGTTCCATAAGTTCATTTCCATTTGGTAAGGAGCTGATAACAATTGAACCAAATAAAGATGCTTCTCAAGTATCAAGAATCATTTATGGTAAAACAAAAGGCTTAAAGAATAAAGGGTATTCAACAGTAAAACTTTAACGGCATACGCAATTCCATTGGTTATTAATCCCAGTACTTTTACTTACGACAAAGTACAATTTTCACAAAAGTTAATTCAATATTCTAACACTCAGAATATATTTCACTTTTTATATCTACATGGATTACAGATATATATAGATATATATGATAATGTAAATAAAAATAAAATATAGCAACAGGATTCCCTCAGAGCATAATACTGTCTGCCTTACTTTTATTAAAGGGGATCTGCTTTTTGTCAAGAAGACATTTTTGTCTCAGATAAACGGTTCAGGCTGAGCGCAAGGCTGTTTTGAGTTTATGCTGGATTCTATTAAAAGGAGAGCAGTAGTTAATGCCACAGATTTATCACTTTTAGCCCTTTTCCACTGATGTTTGACCTTAGCTATAATGGTTTTGGGGTTTTTTTGCACATACATCTTAGGACCTGAAGCTGACAATGCACTGACTTTAGTTATTTAAATCCACTGAGACTTTAATGAAGATATTTTTGTATGTGCAATAGTTATAGAATATTTTATTCTTCATATTTCTGTTGCTAAATTGATTAGTTTGATCCCATCATCATAAAAATCATTCTTTCTTAATTGTATTAAGAATAAGACCAACTTGATTCAATTTGTGTCCATTTTTATTTGTGTTACTTTCATATTTTGTTTAAAAGCATGTCTCCACTGGGGTAAGACGTGTAATTTGCCTTTAAAGATTAAAATAATTGAAGTCACAATTGTCAATGGCTTCTGTTCAACAACATGGAATATACTAAAAATGAAGTAAAACGCAAATTAGGAATAAAAGGCTTTAGTTTAAACTCTCTCTCTTTCATTCAAAGCAAACATTGTATTCTAATAACAAGTGTAATGATTCCTGTTGGTTTTTTGTCTGTTTTTCTGTTTAAAGAAGATAATGACTACTTTATTAGTCTTTTATTGCTTAGTGTTTTGTTGAACTTCAATGTAGTCAGCTTGATAGAGCTATAGCAGTGACTCATCTCGTTCAATTAAGCACTGGGTAGAGCTGCTTCTTTTGAAAATCTCATTGCAGCTATCTGGCTGAGGTGCTGGCTGGGCATCTCAGATAAGATGAGTGGTGATTTTCAGGGTCTCGACAGAAAAGGCCTAATGTTATTTTTGTGGAATTCTTAATTTCTGATGATAGGGAAATATGTAAGGAAGATATTTGCGTAACCTTGTGATACTGAGTTACCAGGCATTTGTGAGGACAGTGGCCGGATTTATGAGCCTATTACTAAAAGTGACTTTGTCATGGTGTTTTAATCTTAGCACCAAAAGGAGTGTGTTTAAATCACTGCCATGGAGTTTGAAAAAGTTCCAGCATGAAAATACGGGGTTGGGGGCTTCCCCACTCTGGCAGCAGCTGAAAACATCCTTGCGCAATTTGTGCCATCCTTTCCCAAGAAAGGATTCTCACTTCCGCCCTTCTTAGTTGCACATAGTCTGAACTGGTGGAAAGGGACGGCTTTACAACGTCAATGTTGATTTAACGTACCTCCCAATCACCATGGATAATTCTCAACCCACTCCAGCCCCTCCAGTACCCTTGCAGAAAATTTCTTTCATTTCAGCATCAGAGTAAAGTGTCCCCATCCCATCTTCTGTGAAGTCTATCTAGAAGAATCCCCTGTGGTCTGAATACCTTCTTCATTGCCTCAGTGCTGCAGCTTTCAGCCTTGTTCTGGAAATGAAAATTGTGCAATTTGTACTGTTACAGGGGTATAGTTAAAGACACCTTCATATTAGTATTGTTGTGTTCACACTAGGGGCAATAGATCAATAAAAATTTGCATCTAACTGAAAACGTTACATGGGGTACAAAATCTGTAGGAAGACTAGGCATTCATATTTTTCCTTGCTTTGAAAGGACCACAGCCTAGAGTTCATTGCTGGGCTCTTCTCTGGCTGACAAGACTGATCATCGGGTCAGCCGGGGAGAACCCTCAGCCTCTTCCTTCCATTGTAGTGTAGAGATGATATTGAGATGTGAAAAAGGCCTCTCCCTAGCTTACCACGGCAACTGCCCAGTCAGACATGCAAGAAGGGGAAAAACAGTAAAAGTTTCAGGTACATCCAGAAGATTTTTAAATATAAGTAAGTGATGAACAAAACACTGTCCATTTCAGGTCCTTGCTAACCTCCCTCCTGTATTCCAGTGTAATTTCCTTTGTTATGTTGACTTTAAAAACATGAGGGATGTGTCTTTAACTTCATATTTCCCCACATTGGCAGGTATGCGAGGTCGCTAACCCCATTTTCTTAGTGGCTGCCATGGTAGGGAGTGAAAAGTATTCGATGGAAAGACAGTGTGGGGCTGAGAGCCATGAGAGTTGGAGGATCACTTGTAGGAGCTCTCCACCTCCTGTTAATTTCTGTATTTTTGAGTCACAAAGATTTGAGTTCTTACTCTCTTTAGCTAAACATGAGACACTGACATTGCCATTTGAATAAGACAGCTTTCCAAAGAGTCAGACTCTCTAGCATTTTGGGGTTTGCACGGTCTTCAAGGCCTGTTATGTGTTTCTGAATGTAGAAAGGAGACAATAGAAATCAATTTGTTCTTATTCCTTTTAAAAAATCACAAACAGTGGCATAGTAAATCCAAGTGAAAAGATTAAAAGGTAGTTCATTTGTTATGTTTGTAGGTCAGCTTTGTATGAAGAACCAGAGATTATTAGAAAACTGATATTAAATCACTCACAAATTACACCCTTCCAGGAAGAGCATTTTAAGTAGCTGAAAAACAGTTTTAAAATTTGAACACCATTCGCTCAACCTATGAATGGTAAATTTTTGGCATTATGCTGTACTGAAATTAGGGTGCCTAAAGCGTTTCACAATGCCTAAAGATCCTGTGGAATCCCTATTTGTCATGATACTTTTAGACTAAAAGTGTTTGCGTTTTCCTAACAGCCAGACTGTTCTTTGACCATTGTACAGAGATTTTTGTTTTAGAGATAATCATCTCGGTGCAACTTTCATTGCTTTAAAAGGAACCCACACTGAATTAATCATGTTTGCTGTCTGTATAAAAATTTGCACATGCAACAGATCAGATAATGTACATTAACTTGTTTTAACTGTGCTTTTAGATGAATACTGATATCTACAAATTTCAGGTTAACAAAAACTTGGTGTAACATGACTGGATTTAAAAATATGCTGTTTCGTGTGTGATACTAGCTTAGGGTGCAACTGCTATCTTTAATTATGATGAGGAGGCCTAGGGTAAGACTACATAAAAGTGGAAGCTGTGAAAAGATGATATATAGGAGTTATTCAGTGCAGCTTATATAGGCTGCGAAAAGGAATGCTGTTTCTTTGAAATGCTCTTAGGAAGATCTCCAGACCCTTTTCTTAGTGGTTCTGGAATCAGTACGGAATGCTGACAACGGAAAGCAAAACCATAATTGTCTGTATATGACAGTGCCAAGTAGTTTGAACGTTTAAAATAAGTCGGGCGCAGGCCTCCTCATCTCTATTACATGACTTCTTTAAACATTTTAAGATGATTTCTCATTTCATCCAATGACTGTTAAGAAAAGGAAGTTTTAAATGCTCAAAAGTGTTTTGGAACACAAGAGACAAATTATTAGAAACTTAGAAGAAATAATTTTACACTACCTTATTAAGAAAACTGGAACCTTGCTTATTTAGCGTAGATGCCATTCACTTAATATGGGTTACATTGTTAATAAATTGTCAAATGTTTTTCATTAATAATCTTTTGGGATTATTTTGTTTTGTTTTGAGTTTTCCATATTTAACTAGAATCATAGAAACGTAGGCCAGGAAGTGATATTTAGAGGTCATCTGGTCCAGCCCCCTGGACTGAGACAGGACCATTCCTGACAGGGGTTGATCTAACCTGTTCTTAAAAACCTCCAGTGAAGGGGATTCCACAGTCTCCCTTGGAAACCTATTCAGTGCTTAATGATTGTCAATATCTAAGTTTTTATAAGGGAGTTGTTTCAATATATACACTCAACCTTCCTCTTCTGTGTGCTAGGGTGTCTGGACCACATTACTTCCTTGTCATTCAAACCACAATGCTTATAGATGGGGACAACAGAACATTGAAAACCAAGGATCATGGGCCAAAGTAGATACTTTCTACTCTGTACTTTGATATTTTAAACTGGTTTCAGGTAAACAAGATTATAATAAAACAATGGGAACATATTGTAGTGAAGTGTCCTGGACTACCAGGAAGATGGATTAGATGACCTAATAGACGTGTTCAATCTTTATTTTTTCCCTTTGTATAAGCAGTCTTTTTTCCTACTTGCAGACAGTTCTGCTACGTATACTTTAAATATTACAAAGGAAAAGGTTTTCCTGTGTCATGATTAAGTGACACCTTCCGCTTTTTAGGTTGCATTTGTGCTACCTGTTCTTTTTCTGTCATTTTTTGTTTCGTCTTGCTAGAAAAATTATTTCTTGTTTACACTTAAGGAATTATGTATGCTTTTTGGCTGAAATTGTCCCTCATCAATCCCTCTTGGACTAGCTCAAACAAATTGACTTCGTGCAGGACAAAGTCCACCTACCAACCTGAAGAAAAGTGAGATAATTCCACAGCTTCCGTACAGCTTCTTCTTGAGTCCCTGAGATGGAACAGGAGATTCTATTCTGAAGTAAAAAGAATGAGGAGTAGTTGTGGCACCTTAGAGACTAACAAATGTTTTCTGAAGTAGAAAGTTGACCCCACTGGATCCTCCTAATCATAGACCTACTGGCAACAACCCTGCCTCAACCTGCAGCAATCTAGACATGGAGCCTAGCTTCATAATACCCAGGGTACAGAGTCCTGCACAAACCTGCGCTGTACCCACCAACACTTCATGCAGCAGAGCAGCAGTAGTATTCTATCTGTAAGCGATAAGTAAAAGGGACTCCCCGGGACTCCCGTAGTATGTCCATTTTTTTGTAGTCTGCAGTATGGGAGCTGTACGCTTTAAAAATCAGTCTATGTCATCTACAAAATAGTGCAGAAAATTGTGCAATTGTCTGGATGTTTCCTATAGTTTTTACACATATTAATATTTCTAATTCCTGCTAGTATGTATCTTTTGTAAAATGGATATTCAAGTGTTAGTAATCCCTGCATGAATTTCCACTGCTTATGAAGAGGCCTGTTGGATTTCTACTCTTCAGGCAGTCATTAACAGAATCTTCAAAATTCTGCAGAGAAGTGCAGAAATGAGTGGGTGTTGAATGACTGTGCAACTTTGTACCATACAGCAACACCTAACCTTTCTTTGTCTCAATTAATATTATGCAGGTGATCGTTAGCGAGGATTCCGACAGCAACGGTATTGTGGCCCACTTCCCTGCCCATGAAAAGCCTATATGCTGCATGGCTTTTAACCCCAGTGGTAAGTTCTTTTACCATCGTTAATTTTGTATCATATTGTATGTGAAAAGTAAAAAATGTGGTTCATGTGTATTATGTTTCTTTCAGGGAATTAAAAATTACATCAGTCTTTTAGTAGTCCAGTGTGGTACATGCACATGATGACTTTAGTAAACGTTGGCATCTGAACTCTTTTAGTTGACTGTTGAATATCAGTTGACAGAGACTGCAGTTAATTTGTCTTTTCTGGCACTTTCAGCCTCAAACAGCTATAATGCATGAAGGAACAATATGACTAATATCTGTAGTAGTAGATATAGCTGAAATACTAAGGGAAGTTAATTAATTATGTTTCCTAATACACTTTCCTTCCAGAAGTTAGGGACCATAGCTTTCCTAAAATATTTCTTCATCCTAGATTTGAGAATAAAATGGGTAATATCAATTAAACAAATATTTTTAAGGTAACTTGTGGTGACAAAAGATGTTTTGTTGACCTGTAACTCAGGATTCTGCCCTTCCCTTTCTTTGGAGTGCTGTGAGCCGTGATCTGAAAATATTTTAAAAACCTCAAAGAAAGCACCTTTTTCCCCTCCTTCCTCTTTGCAGATGAAGAATGGTTGTGGGCAGGTGAGATGCATCCTGTTAGTGAATCTTGTCCAGTTGACAAGTAGTATGTTTATTAGTCTTCTTAAGACAGAGAAATAACTTTTTGATTGACTGCACAGTGGTCAGTAAAAGGGCTAGGGAATCAGCATCTTCCGCTTGCCTAAATTAATGAGTTCTAAAACGTCGTAAATGCCCTGAAGATCTTGGGGATGAAGTCACATTTCAAAGAACTAAAACTGAATGTATGTCATGTATATCTTCACTTGTGGTGACCAGTCAGACTGATTTTGACATCCCATCTGTTATGTCAAAACTCCTTAATAGTAGTGCGCGGTTCAAAGCATCCCTACTATTAGTGCTTTTGACATAAAAAGCTGTATTCTTATCTCATAGTTTGGGGATTTTACATGTAACTCTCTGTGCATTAAGGTGAGAATGTACTCTGTAAATTCCAGAATGGTGATATTTCGGTACTGTTCTCAGTCTTGCGTGTTCGGTACAAAAAATAATACTTAGAGTGTGGGTGATGCTGACAAATTGAAATAGTTCTTTGGGATGCAATAACCATTCGTTAAATACCCTTTAAAAAGGGAAATGGTGTAAATTAGAGAAAAGGAAAATATTTATGTAACAACAGATTTTGTATTACTTTTATAGATGGAGATATGAATTTGTATATATATTAGAATGTCTCAGCTTTTTTTCTCTTTGTTTGATCATGCACTGAAATTATAATCTTTTGTCTGTGATACAACATCCTGTTTCCATGGATCTCCTAGTTGAACAAGACACTTTGCGGGGAAAACATCATTTTCTAAACACAAGTATTTTCTGTCCACACTGGAAGAAAGACGTGAGGCCATGGTGTGGTTTAATTAGGCTGCAACTTCATTCATTTATAATATCTGGGAGTATCCAGCAACAGATCGTACAGAGGTGTGAAGAAGAGGTTGGCTCCCTGCTGATCTGGATGTAGAAGCCCCAAACCCCCTTCCTCAGCTCCCTTAAAGGGGGCTATGAAAAGGAGGAGGTGTTGGCTTCTCGCTGATGAGACTTAGGAGCCCCCCTTATTCAGCTCGCGTAAGGGATGTTTTCCTTAAAATTCTTTTCCATTCCATATTATCTGATAATCGTATCCCTTCCAGACAGAGTACCTGCACTGGGCATCTGCCACAAGGAGGTGCCAGCAAAATCCTTGGATAGCTTCCTCCCACCCATGATGGGTTCCAAGATAGCCACAGATTCCTTCCTCTTTTTTTTTTTTTTTAAACCCAGGGTGAACTATATCTGCATCTGGTTTCTGTTTCCAGGCTGCCAAAGAGTGCACAAGCTGGACAAAGACCCACTCACATTAAGGTTGCGGTGGGCACATTGTTGACTGTTTGCTGTGTGTCATGAAACTCTTGTGAAAATGGATGACCCACGGCAAGGTATTAAATCATGCTGCTCAGCCTGCGTTTTTCCAGTGAAGTTCAGAAAAGATTGAAAATTATTACTTCAGCTCCATACACAGTGAAATTATCACTTAAACCAATAAGATGGATTCTCTATTTAATATCCAGATTGGGTTATATTTGATGTCAGCACTGTAAATGACATCATTTTAACCCTTTACATAAGTGGCATGTTGCCATTCAGACTGGTATTTTTGCAAAGCATAATGAAAACAAGAAGTGGCTTTTGCTACCAGGTTCTTCTACTGGCTATTATATAACTATATAATCCATTAATTACCCCTGATATTATATTCTGAGACATCATACCAATATCTGATGGCTAAATTTCACTAACCAGTGGAACTGATGGACACTGAACCTTTTTACATTTAGATTTGTGGCTAATCAAATAGCAATTTATATTCATTGTTTCTTTGTAGCAATACACTCGTGAAAATATTTTGCAGGTATTCAGTTTTCAAAAGTAATTTAAGCATTGTGAATCACAGGTCCAGAATTATTGTTCAGCTCTTCAGAGTACCTGATAAATAAATGTAATAATGCACCAAAAGTCAAAACATGCAGGAAGATTGATAAGTTACATTAACACAGTTTCTATGCAACAAAAGCTGATCGAGTTAAGCAGCATAGCCCCCTTAAGCAATCATTAAACGAACCAGATTGTCAATAGAATGTATTTGTGATATGACAAAGATACTCACTTGAAATATTTCTAATGCACTCCTTTGTACTGAACATAGGACTAGTTTGTGATGATTTAATCAAAAGCGATACAACAACATTACAACACTTAGAAATGTCACACTGTAAAAATAGCTGTTAGATGGGGATAGCGTTAAGTTTCGCTTCACTATAGATCAAAGATTACAAAAAGGCCCTACAAAGAGGAGGAGAAGAGGGAAGTACTGATGTCAGCGTGATATTTGGCCTAAAACTTTTCTTTTTTATTTAAAAAGAAAAAATGTACTGCACCTTTAGCTCCCTAGCAGTGTTAAATCTCATTATGGGCCTGATCCAAAGTCTATTGAAAACAATGGGCGGACTCCTTAGAGTGCACTGGGTTTTGGATCAGGCCCCATAAGCTTGTCTGTTGCTGACTGGCCTTTGCCAATGTGATATTTTTTTAAGACTGAGGCAAATCTTTTTCTTTTTCTTTCTCTTTTTCTTTTTGCATTAAGACATGCTGAAAAAATACATCTTTTCCCATTTGTACAAATTGCCATGCTTTCTTCAGGCAGGTAACTCAAAAACAGCTGACCTTTGAAACGGAAAACTTGGCATATAATTAGTGTTTATTTTGGACTAGATCCATGACCAAGTTTGAAAAAAGTAATTGCTTGGATAATAAAATAATAAGCAGTTGAATCAGCACTTCTCAGTGTGCTGAGTGGGCGGCTTAGATTTTTAACAGAATCTGAAATATCCCAGTACACATCTCCCTGGAGCATCCTGGCAGTAACAGGCTGCTGCTGGAGCAGTTGGTATTGTGAATGTCTTATTCTAAAACAGGCAGCTAATCCTGATTAAAAACTGCCTTAATAACAGGGACTGATAAAAATCGTGGGAACACAAATTGCAAAGTCTGACAATGTATGGTGTCTTCACAATTTTTTGCCTAATTCAGAAAATGCTATGCTTTTATTTAACAAAAAATTAAATTGCATATAGTTGTGTGTGTGTGTGTGTGTGTGTGTTTGCCTTACAACTGGAAACTCCATGACCCTGGGGTTTGACCAACAGAACCCCTAGATTTGCTGGAATTTGACAAAATCCAGGGCCATTTATAGACTGTCCTTGCCTTTCTGCTTTACATTTTTTAAGATAGATTAATTTTGAGGTATGGAAGCAGTTCAGTAAAAGTAAAAAGAATGGATATCTCCTACCTGTCTAATGGTGATTTCATCTTTGGGAATAATCAGTAAAGGGCATCAAGACAGATATACACCAAATACTGAATTAAAATGAACTTATCATTATAGTTATTTTCCCCTGAAAGAACATTGTGTTGTAATGCAAACGAAGAAGATTTAAGCCCATTTTACAGGTTTTCTTTGCCATTTGTGATAGCCAACAGACAGATTTCTTATACAGTACTCTTGTACTGTTTTTGGATGGGAGTTTAGTTAAACTTACCCCAGGTTTCACATGCAGGTCTCTAGCCATTATGCTGTGGGCTTGTTTGCTAACTGAAAATTATTAACTCTTTGTAGGTAGAATTTGTATGAGTATTCTGCATATCCATTTTATATCGAAAACTGATATAATTTTCATAAATGTTACTAGATTTTACTATCAAAATCACCAATTTTATTTATATTGTGCCAAACATGTTGGTCACTACTTTTGAGACTGAAATAAAGATAAGAGCTTTGAAGAGCTCACATTCTGCTTTTAGACATCTGGTTTTGAATAAATTCAATAAACGTTATAAGTAATAATTCTACATTGCCAAGCGCCGTGACCTAGGTGCTGTGTGCAAGTATAAAATACACAGATATGAGTTCAGGGCATAGATTAGGCTGGTACCTAGCAGTATGGCGTATGGGCACCTCCTTCATGCTGCTGTCTTCTTCTCCACAGAATCAAAGCCTCGTTTTGTGTGGGGTGGAGTGATTTTTTGCAGTAAATAAAATTTCTAGCTGTTCTAGTTGCTGAGATTCTCCATTCACAAGGCTAAGGAAGCAGTGATGTCTGCTTGGGCTTGCAGAATGATAAGGTGTGATGTGCCCCACTAATGTCACTGGGTGTTAATTTACTTGGAAGATCTACACAATCCACTGTGAGTGACAGCTCATTTTGGTACCATGATTCAGTGGTCTTGGGAGAGTACTGCCACTTCCCCTGCCCTTTCTGCTCTCACCCAATCAAGGAGACAAGCTCAAGGAGCTTCAGAGGCCAGTAGGGCATCTAAGCGTCCTTGAACAATAGCTAAGCTAAGCTCAAGAAGTTCAGCAGGACTGACAAAGCTCACCAAAGGGAAGCCAAGACCAGTGAGCCATATGGAAATATTCAGACACCAGTAACTGGAATGTGTGCTGAGACCAGAGAGCTCACGTATGATCGTATTTTGAGAATCTGCACAAGTGCATTTCTTATGGGAAGAGCTTGGAAGAGTATATTTTTTTTTCTCGCAGTTCAGGTCTCTGTCTGAATTGAAGACCTCCAACTGCAACTTAATTATTAGAACATTTCAACCTGTGACTAAATTGTGTGGTGATGTCAGGTAACAGTCTCCTTTCTTTCAGAGTGGTAGCTGTGTTAGTCTGTATCAGCAAAAAGAACGAGGAGTACTTGTGGCATTTTAGAGACTAGCACATTTATTTGAGCATAAGCTTTCATGGGCTAAAACCCACTTCATTGGATGCATACAGTGTAAAATACAGTAGGAAGATATATAGATATATATACACAGACAGAGAACATGAGAAAATGGGTGTTGCCATACACACTATAATGAGAGTGATCAATTAAGGTGAGCTATTATCAGCAAAAAAAACCAAAAAACTTTTGTAGTGATAATCAGGAGGGCCCATTTCTGACAGTTGAGAAGAAGGTGAGAGTAACGGTAGTGTGGAAAATAAGCATGGGGAAATAGTTTTACTTTGTGTATTTGTGCTCCTTAAGAGAGCCTCTCCCTTATGAGGTTTTAGACGCTGTACAGTCAATATCACTTATGTCTACATGGTCACATCAGTGTAATCTTGGATGCCTTTACCATCTACCTGTGACTTCTTTTTTGAAGACTGTGACAAATTGGTGATCAGTCTGTGGTCTCCCATTCTGTGCATAAACAATGGCCCTCGGCCATCAGGTTAGGATCAGAGTCCGCATTAGCTAGATTTCCATATCATGCACAAGTCTCCATCAGTGATTGTACCAGTGATTTGGGCCTTTCTTTGCTTAGACTATGAAGACATGAATACTTGTGTGGAAATTTTGGTTGCACGCAGCCAGTAATTTACTTCTCTGTTGTGTTGTGTACATGCAGGATTGCAGTTTAGGCAGCATGCAGGAACTTTCAAATGTAGTTAGGATAAAAATTCTCACAAGTCTTTTTTTACAGCAGGATTTTTCTTCTGTGAATTTCATGCAATGTGATGACATTGTGCAATAAGTTTTTGTTAGAAGGGATTAAGCTTTAAACTATCTTTTATAATGAAATATTTAAACAGGTACAAACAGTTTACAAAATGTCATGGTTATTACAGTACCATGGAAAAAAATGTTTGCTACATAATGTAAATTGACAAGAGCTCATTAAGTAAACTCTGTATCAAGGCGCCCTGGACTAAATTTTGGGAGGTCACAAACAGAAGGAATACACCATAGGGGGTTATTTAATTTAAGATGTTTACGAAAAAGCCTCCAAGATTTTAATGTGCTGACGATAGTCTGCCAGGGATTGTACTTGTGTGTAAGGTTTAAAACTGAGAGGGGGGGAAAAAAGGATTATATGTTACCAAATAGAATTGATTGTTCCATGATAATCTGGACTAGACTAAACTAGAGATTGTCTAGACTAGAGACTGTAGGAGCCAGGCAAATGTCCCTCTTATTCATGAAGTTGCATTATTAGATACATTGTTACAATTTACATAGGAAAAAAGTCACCCAATTTAATGTCAGCAATAGCCTAGTAAAGCTAATTCTGTCTGTTCCATCTTTCCAGACAGACATATTAAGAAGTTTATTTGCCCCTGTCAGAGGCAGGGTACTGGGATAGGTGGACCACTAGTCTGATCTGTTATGGCAATTCCCATATCCGACTGTCTGAAAACTTTTTACTCTCCTTCTGATGCCCCTGTCACCGCGCAATATGACTTCAGGTCTAAAGCATTCACTCTGTCATAACTGTTTTCATGTGATTAGACTACTGGCCCAGACCTAAGACCCTTGTGTAAAAGAGAAGTGGCCCATCCCATGTGTAAAAGAGAAGTGGTTTTCAAGTTTAGCAAGCATACAGTAAAAACCAATGTTGAAATTTGGAGGGCAGTGATCTCTGTGTCAGTAATCCGCGTTGAGAAGTTGGTATATAGCTTATACGTTGGCATGCCTCATTCTTTCATTCACCAAATCTGGGAAGTGCTCTGACCTGTAAATGGGAAATATGATTGTTATGGATTTTCTAAATCTGTAAAACTTGCATTGTTTTGTCTTACTCAAAATAATAATATTGTTATTTGCACCAAAGAAATTTCTTAAAATAGGTTCCAAATGCAAGTTTTATGGCTTTTTCCTAACTTTATCACCATCTGATTTTTAAACTGCTTCAAACCTTCGATGTTTGGCTAAGTTCCCCCACACCCCCGACCGCCTCTCTGTGCAGCATTTCTGAATGGACTTCTTTCAAGATCGTTTAGGGTCCTGATGCTGTAACTATTTACCCTTAGTAACCATGCACATTCTGGCAAGCTATTTTCATAGCTTATATAATAGACCCATTAAGAACAATAATACTTGTTAAAATGTATTGCAGTAAGTTTGGGGAAGTCTGTAAAATAATATAAGCAGGCTACTTCACTCCTTACATATACCTAATTATGAAGCATTCTTTGTAAAACAGCAGAGTATGTATCTCAAGATGTGTTTACACATGAATGTTTGCAAAAAAAATTTGTGCACCTTTTAATGAGATTAAGACTGAAAGATCATAGAAGAATTGTGCAAATGCCATCCATTGCTAGTACATAGTAAAATGAGAAACAACCAGCAAATAGTTCAACATTGCATTGCAGTCCAGAACAGAGAATAATCTCCAAGGAAAAGTTAAAAATACAGTAAAATTCACATGACGGAATAACACTGCAAAATGAACTGGAGAGAAAATACAGCTTGGTTGACTAGCTGGCATGCAATCTGTGCTGTATGGTTTCTATTCATAGAAGTGAAATTAAAGGATGCAGTTAAACACAGTTGTGAAACGTCCAGTCCAACAGCTGCATTTAGTTTGTTTTTCAATTTCTCATTGCCTTTCTTGTTTATTAGCTGTGACTCTGAGGTCGGAATTAAAACAAATATTTTAATGGCAGTATTTATGATGTTGGCAAGGAGCATGATGGCTTAGTACTGTGATCTGGACAAGACTCGATATGGGTGGTGTGAGGTAGTCCCTTCAGGCTTTAAACAGAGTCACGATTGGTGAGACTTTTCAAAGTATAATGCCTGTAAATCACGCAACTGATAAGCATCATGGAATCTGTACTTTTCAGTTCCATTAATGAACTGGGCATGCTTAAAGGAATTTTGAGGGGGGCCACAAAGGGAAGATTCCTTGTGGATTTTAGCATGTTAAACGCTACAAAATTCCTCAGTTCATTCTGACAGCTTTTAAGTACAAAGGCCTTTTATGAACTATGATAATTAAAACCAACTTGGAAGTAAATTATGCATATTTATTTAGAATTCAGAAATTGTGCTTTTAAGAGTAATATTAAAGTATTAGACCATCTTATTATTTTAGTACACCTTCAATTTACCACATTTAAAAGCAAATTTTTGCTTGTGCTAAAGCTGTATATTAGTTGGTAAATAAATTGTAATCCATGGCTCGGCAAGTTTTATAAAGCTGTGTGCAGTTCAGTTCCTGAGACAAACATAAGAGAAATGTTTTGAAATCCCAATCCAGGCAGAACTAAATTATAAATAAAATAGATTTTTAAATTATGTCAGCCAATGTTTGTGAGAAATTAGCTAATTTTTCTCTCCATTGTAGATGGATGGAAGCATTTTTAGCAATAATCCTATTACATTTTATAAACAGTGCTGCTGAAAGGGTCATATTAATTTTTAATTCAAAGGGGAAACACATTTTAATTAAATCTCTTAGTAGTATTTTTTGGGTGGATGAAAACAAGAATCGTGTTCGGAGGTTGAAAATCGTATCAATTAAGTGTTTCTATAGGTAATAGTAATATAAGTTGAAGGATGTTCTTTCATTTGTTGCCCGGTATTTATACTGTAAATGACACTGGGCTGTTAAATGTGACAGGAAGCAGTTGTATCATCCTTTGTACCTTGAACAGCTGGTCATTTTCTTGTTAAGGTAAATGGTATTAATAGGCTTGGATATAACCAATAAACTTGTCCTCCCCTTCTGTGTATTTATTTTTTGAATGTGAAACTACAGTGTACATAGCAATATCTGGTTTTTGTAGAAAGCACTCCTGATGTGGAATGGAGTTCATTAGAAAATTGTCATTTGGAAAGGGGAAACACATTTCTCAGTAGGATAATGTTTGTATTCTCTGTTGCACACAGCGGCTGATGAAAACAGATTATGGCTTCTGTTAATCTTTATTGGTACATTTTAGAATCTTAAATTAGGATTTTTAAGAATTTTGAAGCACAAAAATGAATGTTTCCCTTTGGACTAGCTCTTTTTTAGAGTTTGCTTAAAGTGCTGTGGTAGAATGCCCAAACCAAAAGCTGCCTTTTAGCGTTCTGGGTTGCAACTTTCTTTAGGAGGGCTAAACTGGACTCCTTGGGTTAATGACAGTTGAGAAATGTTAATCTCTGACCCTTCACATATCATTTGTAAATGAAGATTTTGATAAAGCCAAGCCTTCTTTAACTAGAAATAAAATATTTTGTGGTAATATAATTTTGCAGGCCTCAGTTTCAGTTGGCTGCCTAGACAAAATAAATCTTAAACTTTGTTCACTGAGACTCTTACAAGGCTTTTTCCCTAATGTTAAAGTTTTTAGGTAAAAAATGTATGATCAGGGCCAATAGCTTTGTCTTTTTGTATCCTGGGGAAAATATTTTAAAGTCAATTTAGATATTTCATTTTCTGAAACCAAAATTTACTTTAGGCCATAATTATTGATCATCACAAGCATTCATCATGCTTTTTAGCAAGTCTTCCCAGGATGTATGCACAATATCCGGATATAGTCTGTTGGCTACGTTTTAGATGTATAATGGCATCTAGCTCGTGAACAGGATTTTAAAGTAATTTACATTCATTTTGTTGTCCCTACTCTGACTTCATTCCATGAAATTCAAATAATGAATTTTGTATGTTCATTTATCTGGGTGTGCAAGGTTTCCCCCCCCACCCTTACAGTAGATGCAATAGGCTGCTAGATTCCACTGGGCTGGCAAAATATGGTCCATTTTACACCACTTGCTCTCCCTTGAGATTCCCATAGGGGAAGCCCAATTTTAGTTTGTGGTGGAGCCCCACTGGTGGAGGCGGTTGCAGGAGTGCACAGAAATACCACAGACCATGGATACGCCCTGTCCGACGCAGCACTGCCTATTTTTTTAGGTTTACTGGCTCCTCCTTGCACTTTCTGGCTGTTATGGGCCCTGGTGTACGCTGACAGAAGGGAAGGTTGAATCTGACCATGTAAAAGAGGTGGAAAAGTCATTTGAAGGCTGCTGGTGGAATTATTTTGTAAGTGTGTCCGTGGTGTAAATTCTCTTAGTCAGGGTTGGGGTGGAGTTGAGGGTGGGGCAGGCAGGAAAAGGGTGTAGTTTATAGAAATTGTGATGCAGCTGCTTTTTCTGGCAATTAGACTCACGGAGCGGGATTGTAAATGGGACTTAGGGTGAATAACTTCAATGTCTAAAGTAAATTCCCCCACCCCATATTGAACTCAGGAGTAGCGCTTTTCCAGGCGGTCGGCAGTGTGGGTCACAGATTACTGGGACACTTGTCTCTCATCGACCGTCACAGAAACCCGAGAGGTTTTTTTCCCCACTAAAGCAAGCTGGCAACATTCCTGATGACTCTACAGTAGGGGATGCCAGCTATCTACTGTGGCTACCAACGCAGGTGTATGTCTTTTGACTCGTGTATTCTTTTTTGCCAATAAGTGTGGCTAATCTTCCACCACTGCAGAAGCATTGCTGGCTCACCCGGATGGACAAGGCCTTGCTCCTTTGCTATGTGGGCAAATTATATTAATCAGGCATTTTAGCCACCCAAAGCGCTCTAATGCTTTCCCTAATCTGTTTATACACAAATTTGCCCCTTCTAATTTATACACAGAGGAAACACTTTGTGAGCTAAACGTTTTCTTAATTATTAGAACACTTTTCATGCACAGATCTCAAAGTTCATTTCAAAGGAAGGTATGTATCATTATCCCCACTTTAGTGAGGCCTGTAGAAGTTAGCTTACTTTTTAAAAAGTGTCCACTAATTTTGGGTGCCTCTGTTTTTAGGTGCCTAACTTGATTTTAGGAGGTGCTGAGACATCTACAGCTCTAGTTGTCTTTAGTGGGAACAACTGGTGCTCATCATCTCTGCGATATTTTGCAGTCACTGCCTTTGGAGGTTAATAAGAACAAGTTAGACAAACACCCGTCAGGGATGGTCTTAGGTATACTTTGTCCTGGCTCAGCATGAGGGACTGGACTCTTGAGCTCTCTTCCCTTCCATCCCTACATTTCTATGAAAATCATGTCCTGTAGTAGGAATCCCAAAGTGGGCATTCAAAATTAATGGATAGTTTTGGAAGCTTAGGCCTCGGTGACTTTCCCAAGGTCACACAGAGACACAGTGACAAAGCTGGGAATAGAACCTCCTCCCAATCCTGTGTCTTCTTCACTAGCCGTGGTAGTTTGCACATCAGGAACAGAATTGGCCACATCCCCTTTTGTGATGTCTGTTCTCCTGTGGTGCACAGATGGAGCATTCCCTGCACTCCAGAGAGGACAGAGATTGCAGTTCTACCTGGCTGCTGCCCAGGAAAGAAGGATGGGGAGCTCCTTATTCCTTCCCCCTCATTCTCTCTTTTGAACATCCATGCAGCATCTGGGCGACAGTCTGGACCTGAATCAGTTTGTTTTGGTTTGGTTTTTTTTTTTTTTTTTTTTTTTTTTATAAAAAGCCATAGAAACATGGTATGTTGCTGTGTAGCAATATTATTGCAACAGCACACAGGGCATCCTAGTTTAAGATTTTTGCTGTTGTCCTCAGTTCCTGAGCTGGCAAGCTTGGGAATACCGTGGACTAGAATCTACTGGAGAACAGCGAGGCTTTCATTTGTTTCATGCCGCTGAAAACATGCAAGGCAACGTCTGTATGTGCGCTGATTGCTAGTCATGAGCAACTTTCAGTCATATCCATAAGCAGCATTCGAGATAAGAATAGGTTAAAAGTGAAAGGTGTCCCCTTTGCTAACATTTGCACTACAAAAAATCCAACAGGTGGCTATGGGTAGCCAGGGAAGATGAGGAAATGATCCTATATCTGGAATTTTTTATAGAGAACACTTAAAAGCAGGTTTATTAAAGTAGTAATTGGGGGGTCTACAGTCTCTGAAAACGATATTGTTGCAAACACTTCATGATCTCTTCCTCGAGGGCAGGTTGGGGGTTGCTTTTCCCTAGAAGTCTTTCCTTCCAACCTTTGTACATCTACTGCAGGGATACATGCTGGCTATAGAATTCTGTAATGGCTACTTACCCATTTTGGTGGCTGCAACAGAAGCAACAGTTAACAATGAATTTTCAACACAAAGGCTTAACCAAGAGTTGGAAATGTGATCATGAAGTTAAATATTATTGTTGCAGTAGGTAAACACTGTTTCAACTTGCCACTAGCACTGAATTATGAATTATATATATATTTTGTATTCATCTGTATTCATAATTATTGTGTATAAAAGTATAAATTTTCACAGCAACTTTACAAGGTTAGAATGGGACACATTCCTAACCCTCCTTAGCACATAGTGTAAGACAGGACACAAGACAACAGTCGAGGTAAGAGATGCAGAAAGATTATTAGTCATGGAAGAAATCGATTTGAAGGAGGAGAAAGGGGCTCTTGGTGAGCAGGAAGTAGGAGCGTGTTCCACGTGTAGGGGCTACAGCATCATAGGGAGCAACAGGAGGAGTAGATGGAAATTAAATCAAAGCTATACTGAGGGGTGAGATTAAATTTGATTTGGTAAGAGAGCGGAAGTCTGTAGTGGGTTTAAAAGAGGGGCTGATTGGAAGAGAGAGAGGGCTGAAGGACCTTTGAACTTCCAAGAGAGTGAAATGCCAATTTTACAGATAAACTGAGAAAAAGAGAGGTTGAGACTTGCTCGAGGTCACACAGTGAGTCAGTGGCAGAGAAGAATAGAACCCAGGAGTCCTGATTCCTAGTCCACTGCTCCAACCAATAGATGACACTCCAAAGTTATTTCATTCTTACACTTTAAAAAGGTGTTATTAATTATGCAATCAGAGGCATTAAGAAAAACTTTTTCAGATAGGAAATGAAAATCATAACCTTCAACTCACTTTTTTTAAAAAGCTGATGTTTTATAAATATCTGTTTTCTCTCTTTAGTAAATAATTGATCTGCTTTCCAAGGGTGTTACTTCTGCCAGCTGAGCAGCTGTGAGCTGTGAAGTGCTACACATCTAAATTTTAAATAATTACCCCTCCTTGGCTAGGAAAGAGCTTTTCCATCCATTAATAACAGGAAAATTAATGTTGGGCCTGTAGTAAAACAGATTAAACTGTGTACCCCTTTGAATGCCTGACTGCACCTCTAACGGACCTGAAATTCCTCTGGTTACTTAAATGCTGTATATTGAAATGTGACGGTGGTCTTGGGTTAATAGTTAAAGAAGTTTAAATTGGAATTTCTTGACAGAAGTTTCCCCCGTTGATCAGAGCAAGTGGGCAGAAAAATACCTTGTTTGATTGTTGGGAAGCATTGATAATGCCTCACAGATTAACTGAGGGATTTTTTTTCTTTTCCTTTGTCCACCAAGTGTGTAAAATCCTGAGTTTTATTAAACAAATTGATTAGCTAATGTTTGGACATCTCTTTTAAAATGAAAAGTGCTAACTTATGTCAGCTCTAATATGAATGCAGCCAGCTACTTTTGTTGTTTGGATTTTTATAATGAAGGGGAACGTCCTTCACAAATTTGCATGATTAATCTTCACCTCGGAATCTCAACTCCTAGTTGCCCTGTTATCGAGCATAGATTGATCCCTAATTGTTTAAAACTAGAACAGTCTTTGCTTTTCCACTCTTTACTCTGGCTTTGTATTTCAGCTTTAGTTGTTTCTGAAGACAACCCGATTAAAATTAGCCTGATATTATGATATATGGTATACAGTACTTGCAAAAAGTTGTGCAGGTGCCTTTTCTTTTGGCATCTACTGTACATGTTGGTGCTAGAGGTGGGAAATAATTCAGGAGATATATGGGCTGCGAGCAATGCTTTTTGATTAACTTATTGGGAGAAACTGTTAATTGGGGAACTTCTTTATTTAACAACAACAACAACAAAGTTGTAGTCAACAACAAGGCTTAAAAAAACCAAAAAATGTTTACTCTGCTGTGGCTCAGGAGCTGTGGTATGAATGATGGCAAATTAATTGCCTTTTCGTGGTGGTTAACCAGCTTGACACCAATGAGAATGTAGGACGTGGAGTAGGTAACTGTGAAATTGGAACACCACCCCCATCTTTGAATACATTTATTTCCCAACCCCCGTCCCCGCTTTGACTCCCCGGAGGTAAGTGATTTTTCATGTAATAAAAAGAATTACACTGCACCTAGCACTTGTCTGGTGGGGATTGTAGGAGATACTGTAACTAAAAAGAGGAAATGCTAGGCTCATTTAATTGCTCTTTAAAGAATTAACACATCACAAGTAGCTATGACATAGATATGTTACTTAAAAATAGAGTTATTAGTCAATTCAGTCTGCATTCCCTCTGGGTTTAATGCTGAAAGTCTCTCAAGAGGTTCTTGAATAGAAGAAAAGAAACACCTGAAGTCTTGTAATTGTATGCTGTACAACTTCATGTCATTTTGGTGGAAGTAAGACATCTGAAAAGAAGCTCCAGGAATATGATCTTCAATATGTTTGATTTTCCCCCCCTCACCACTCCCCCAAATTTCAGAAATATACGAAGCATTACTACAAATAGACTAACTCCATCATTTCTTTACCTTCTTAACCATCTGGCTTCGTGTTTCCCTTTTCACCTGAGTGTCGAACCTACTATCAAAGCCAGACTGGAACACATCCCAGAACTCCCCACTTAAGGAACTTATCTTCAAAATCAGAAGCTATCCAGTTCCATACCATAGTTTACTGGCCAGTGCTACCAATACCTAAGCCTAAGCGTATGTATTGCCTATCTCTGCAACACCTTCATCCAAGTCAGAATGGACTGAAGATTTGTGGGATGGGGGTAGTGGAGTAAAGCTTGGAAATGCACTGCAAAATCTGCCTTATTACCCAACCAATGTTCTGACCCAAAACAAGATACCAAATAAGCATATTTTACTGTACTGCTGGAAGTGTAACCACTTCCATCCGTTGTGATCACACATGTTTTGCTGCTGTCGGACAGTGGCACTCACTGTAAGAACTGTTTGTGCCCAAATCCCAGTTGTGGTGTTTTTCCACTATTGCTTTTAAACTCTGTCTTGACATAAGGCCTTCATGAGGCTGGCCCAATACCGTCCCATGTTGTTCAGTGTGTGCTCTCAGTCCTTGTGTTTTGTATAAAACAATGTTAGTATTCATGTACTCTCCTGTTGATGAACTAGAAATTGGAATTAGCATCCATACCCTTAAGAAAAAAGGAAGCATTAGGGTTATTTGTTTTTCTTTTCTTTAAATATTTTAAATGTAGCGCACTTGGATCTATACTTGTATTATTTGAAATACATTTTATTTTCATGCCTTTTCTTCTACTGGAGTGTGTGTGTGTGTATGTATGTATGTATGTATGTATGTATTATTTCAAGCAATGCAAATATATATGTGTGGTTTCTCTTCTGGATGGTGCTCGAATCACTTATTACAAGAAGATAGAAGCAATTTTGATTTTTTAAAAATCTGTGAAATTTGCAAAAGGTTAAAAAAAGTACTTAATTAAAACATTGAGAACCTTAAAGATTTGTGTGTATATGTGTAAATACATTTCTATTTATGTACATATTGGAAGCAGTTGGCCTCGGTTTTGAAATGCACGAGCTTGCTGATGAATTCTAAGATTTGTTAAAAATTAGTAAAATCAGACATTGGCACAGCAGATATTTTTCATTGAAAATGTATACTGGGAGGATAGGATAAAAGTACTCATGACTCTAAGAAATGAACAACTATATACAGTAGCTGAAATCCTGGCTTCATTGAAGTAAATGGCAGAACTCACATTGACTTCAGCTGGGCCAGGATTTCACCCTCTCTCTCCAACATTTATCTTGATGTTGTTCCAGTATACGGAGTATAACATCATATACATGTTTCATCAATACATTTTTTTTTTTGCATATTGTTGGCTGTAATTAGCAAAAATCCAGAATGCTACCTCAGTGGTAGTGACCAGGGCTTTGTGATCTTTATTGAGGGGAACCACAGACAGGGTTAATGGAACAGTCAGTTCCCTTGATCCCTTGCCCTCATTTGCTCAGCTGTTCTTAATGTGTGTTCTTCAGTTTCGGAGAGAGAGAACCATCCTGATCAAGATTTAAAATTTACTGGGCCCTCCACTGTGGATCACACTTGGTAGTTTGAGGAAAATGTTGAATAGTGTTCTAGTGCATAAAGCATAACTTGAACCATGTGTTAATCAAGGTAAATTAGCCTAATGTTTATTTCAAATTGACCAGCTTTGATATGAGATTTGAATTAATCAGATCACAGGGTGTAATAATCTCTCCTGATTACGTTTAAGCTTTTGATGTTTTAAAGGGTTTTGTTTACCAGTATGATAAAGTTTTTGATAAGATAGGTTCACATAAAAAAAATCAGATCTGATTTCTTAATAGGTCCAATTTGGTTATAGGACCAAATTCTAGAACTATGGCAAATGCCCCACGTATGGACACACACATGGACTTCAGAAGCAGCATTAATGTTTGATTTGTATTCTGGCTAGTATCAGCCCCATACACCGCCCATACTGCATATCCCAGGAGTGTGAATAATCTAAAGAAGAGTGAATCTATGAATAGGGGCTGTTGATGGGTCAGGGCATAGACATTCATCAACCCATGGATCACATATCCATTGGCCCTACATTGAAGCATGGATACGTGGCTCCCATTGTAGGTTTTGAGGGGCACTAGGATAGAAGCAGCCAAGTTACAGTTGCCAAAACTGGGCCCCCATTAGTGAAGTAGTTAATAATTCTATACTAATAATGTCTGTATCTAATATTGAGGGATGAGTAGATTCAAGAGTAAAATTAATATGGGCCAGATCCTCGGCCGCTGTAAATCAATGTAGCTCTATTGACTTCTGTGCTAACTTGTAGCAGCTGAGGATCTGGTCCTTTAATTTTAAAAATCTACCCAATGCAAAATAATTCTGCCATTAAAAACAATCAGGCTTATGTGAAATTTTCAACTTGATGTATGGTATTTGTGATCATATTCAAAAAGTATGTTCAATTGATCACATCATCTTAATATGATTGTGTGCACAAATGGCCACTTATGCTTCAGAGTAGCCCTTTTGTGCATGCAGATAGCTAAATTGTTGTAGAATGCACATTTTATTTGTTCAGTTGTGTGCCTGACTTCTTGAAAATTGGGTCCTCAATGTTTTTAAAAACAGCTCCAGGTGGCCTTGAGTGGGTTGCGATCTTCAATATATAATTACAGAATGACATTGTTTAAGGGGGGATACTTCTGTTACATTCAAAGATGCCATTATTTCAAGTGAGTTTACTCATGAAACTTAACCAACAGTTAAATTGTTTTCATTTCATTTATATGAACATAATAAACAACGATGCAATCAGATAGGTGTTAAAAATAGGATGTGGTGGAGATGCTTAAATTACTCGGGTTTCCTAGATTTTTATAGCAAGTACCCAACTGAGATTTGCTGCTCTTTAATTTTGTCTTTTGGGCTAACCAGCTGACGCCTAGTTGAAAAGACTTATGTTCCTGTAAGGCCACAGAAGACTTAATATTCAGTCTTCATCTTCTTGGATTTTGGAGAACTCTGTGTACCATCAGCAACTTCAATCCCACCCTCTAGACCAACCCTCATCTATCAAACCCAGGCTGTGTGAGAGAGAGAGGAAGCTCCCAGATAAACATACAGCAGCGCCTAAACTCCTAATCACTCTAGGCTTCCGCTTCCAGGCCCTATAATTAGAAGTCCTTCTTTTCCTTGTATTCCCAGTTGACGCAAATGCTTTTTGTGGCTTGGCACCTCATTTAGGGCGTGGGTTTAGTTTATGGCCAGGCCAGAGTCTGGTTTAGTCTTCTGATACTGCATAAATAGCTCTTAAGCCACAGTCTACATCTGTACCAGTTTTTCCTTTTATGTATGTATTTTTTAAACTTTTTCCTGAAAGAAGTTTATTGTTTCCCAAAGAGTGTGCATGAAAAATAGGAAGTTGTAAATTAAGGCAAATGTATCTGTTAGCTAAAACAAAGATAAAGTACCTTTTTTGTGTGTGTGTGTAGGATATCAGTTCCTTCTAAACTGAATTTTTTAATCTTTTCTGTGGATTTGAAAAACCACACAGTAAAACACAGTCATTAATTTAATTTAGCTGCTTCCTTCACGTTGTGGATAAGAAAATCAAAATGTTTGCAATGAGATGCATATAAAGTAATATCTGGTTTACACACAAATTCTCACTGGGTTATGTGTATGCAAGAATTTGAATTGGTTTCAGATGTTATCTGCTAAACAGGGATTAATGCCATTTTGAAAAACAAGCAGGAAATCCTGGAGAATTATTCACTTTTCGTCTGTGATTCTTCATACAAAATACATCATAAGAGAATACATTTTTGGAATTAACTTATGACAGTGCTAACCTATATTTCCATCTGAACACAGTCTTTGAGAAGGTTATTGAAAGAGAAAACTGAATTTAAAATTGCCTGCATTTGAAAATGAAAGTAATCATTAAGATTCAAGTTAATCTATTTCTCTGTTGGGATCATTTCCACTATGCTGTTATGGAATTGCACAATGTACTTTTGTTGCAGGGAACTAGAGTGAGAAACTAAATAGTAGATCTGTGGTAATTGAAAACTGTAACTCCTTGCTGTGAAGTAAAGAGAGATGGAAAATACCACATACACACGTGCATGTGCGCACCAAAAAAAAGCAAACATTCCAAACCTCAGTGATTTATTGTTTGAATAACAACAAGGAAGATATTTTAAAATACTAATAGTCTTATAAAAATGTACTTTGTCTAGCATGTCTGTGGTATTGTGCCTGAGACCAGCACATTACTGGGTTTAGACAAGCATTAAGTTGTATATCAAATGCAAATGTCGGCATTTTGAATGTAATTTTTTCACCTCCTGAAAAAAGTTACTGATATAGCTATCACCTACTAATATGCATTTGCTCCATATGGTGACACACAGCAGAATTCTACATTAGATAAGCAAACTGCCAAATCAGATAGCCTCCATCTTTCCATTTTAAAGCAAACTCCTTTCCTTTCTTCCCACAAATGCTGTATTATTTTTCACTTCTTTACTCTTTCAGCAAGTACATAAAAAATTAAGGCAAGGAGAAAAACAGTGTAGGGAAAAAAATTAATTACACCGTATGGATCTGATTATAATTCCAGATATCAAAGCACATTTCACTGTGTAATTTATTCAAATACTACACATAACATTCAAAGAATGCACAGATAACACCTTCAGAGCACACCCTACATTCCTTTACAATGATTTTTAAAATGAGTTTCTGATGAATTCCTCTACAGGCAGATAGGGATTAGAGATTAGGATTAGACCTTTGTGAGAGAACTAGCCCAAATGAGAATTTTGGATCAGCATAAACTTTAATTGTTTTGTCATAAATGGAATTTATATTGATAACATGTAAAACCAATTCTTTGCGTCAAAGTCAAAGGTTAGTGGTTATAAATCATCATTTTATACACAGTTGAGGACACAGATTGACTTCCTCAATTTTCTTGCTTTAATGCAAGGATGACAGTCTATTCTGGGCTAGTTAAATTCATTTCCATTGTATTGAGAAAATGTAAGAGGATGTATGAGCTCATGACAAAGTTGCAGACTAGGCCGTTGGCTATTTTTGGGAGCTATCTTAAGCCTATAACAGGTAGTGGTACCAAGAGTGGACCCTGTGGCTATTTACCCCAGATAGAAGGCTGGAGGCAACCTTGCAACTCCTAATTTCTATTCTGAGGGATCATATGGCATGAGGTTGCAACAGTGATCTTTCAAGACAATCATCATCCTGAGCAGGACTTTTTATATAGCTCTCAGATCAAAGCCTGTCCATCTTGACAAGGATTGGGCTGTGATGACTGTAACCAAAGTGTATGGACCATCTAACTGGCCCCCAGACTATGAAGGTGATGTTGTAAGGCAGAGTATGTAAGTGGGAGTAAGGGTCAAGACAAAACTCTCTTGGTCCACCACCAACCTCTGAAGCAAGCATCTCCCTTAGTTCCCTTGGACAGGCCGCCCACGTGGGGAAGAAGTGAAGACTTTGGTCACTGGCTATGCTAGCCTGCCAGTTTGCTACTGTCTGAGAGACTCTAGCTGGCAGCAAGCTCTATGACCAAGCTACTTCATTAGCTGGTTCCAGTAACTGCAGTCACCATCCTGCAACATCTGAGAGAAAAATCACAAGACCATAAAGTAGAAAAAGAAGTTCAAACACCTTTTCTCTTCAGTATCTTATTTCCCCCTCTTACTTTGTTTTCTATTTTTAGTTATTTATTTTACAGAAAGATGTCTGTGTTGTTCTATTAGGGTGTGAATGAATGGATTCAGTGTGTGCATGCATGTGTGTAGTTTGAAAAGTCTACTTTGGAATTGGCACCAGTAATGATTCCCTAACCCCTAATTCTGCCGTTGAATCATTCCAAGTGTTTCCTCAGTTAAGGGGTAGAGTTATCTGAAGCTGCTATAGTGTAATCTATTTGCAGTGGTGTTGTAGCTGTGTTGGTTCCACGATAATGGAAAGACCAGGTAGGTGAGGCAGTATATTTTATTAAATGACCTTTATTGGTGGAAAGTACAAGCCTTCAAACTTCACAGAGCTCTTTAGATTTGGGGAAGGAAATGAGTGTCAGAGCCAAATTCAAGTTGGGACAGATTGTTAAGCATAGGGTGTTAACATGTTGTAGAAGACCATTTAAAATCAAGAGGACAATTGATGGATAGATTGTTAAGCATAAGGGGTTTACCCACCTAGCAATATTGTTAACCTATCCAACTATACTCTCAGCCCAGCAGAAGCAGCTGTTCTATCTCGGGGCCTCTCCTTCTGCCCCTCCACCCCCACGAACATGATACAGTTCTGTGGTGACCTAGAATCCTATTTTCGACGTCTCCAACTCAAGGAATATTTCCAAAATACCTCTGAACAACATACTAATCCACAGAGGTCTCCCTACCAACACTGCAGAAAGAGGGATTCTAGGTGGACTCCTCCTGAAGGTCGAAACAGCAGACTGGACTTCTACATAGAGTGCTTCCGCCGACGTGCACGGGCTGAAATTGTGGAAAAGCAGCATCACTTGCCCCATAACCTCAGCCATGCGGAACGCAATGCCATCCACAGCCTCAGAAACAACTCTGACATCATAATCAAAAAGGCTGACAAAGGAGGTGCTGTTGTCATCATGAATAGGTCGGAATATGAACAAGAGGCTGCTCGGCAGCTCTCCAACACCACTTTCTACAAGCCATTACCCTATGATCCCACTGAGAGTTACCAAAAGCAACTACAGCATTTGCTCAAGAAACTTCCTGAAAAAGCACAAGATCAAATCCGCACAGACACACCCCTGGAACCCCGACCTGGGATATTCTATCTACTACCCAAGATCCATAAACCTGGAAATCCTGGGCGCCCCATCATCTCAGGCATTGGCACCCTGACAGCAGGATTGTCTGGCTATGTAGACTCCCTCCTCAGGCCCTACGCTACCAGCACTCCTAGCTATCTTCGAGACACCACTGACTTCCTGAGGAAACTACAATCCATCGGTGATCTTCCTGATAACACCATCCTGGCCACTATGGATGTAGAAGCCCTCTACACCAACATTCCACACAAAGATGGACTACAAGCCGTCAGGAACACTATCCCTGATAATGTCACGGCTAACCTGGTGGCTGAACTTTGTGACTTTGTCCTTACCCATAACTATTTCACATTTGGGGACAATGTATACCTTCAAATCAGCGGCACTGCTATGGGTACCCGCATGGCCCCACAGTATGCCAACATTTTTATGGCTGATTTAGAACAACGCTTCCTCAGCTCTCGTCCCCTAAAGCCCCTACTCTACTTGCGCTATATTGATGACATCTTCATCATCTGGACCCATGGAAAAGAAGCCCTTGAGGAATTCCACCATGATTTCAACAATTTCCATCCCACCACCAACCTCAGCCTGGTCCAGTCCACACAAGAGATCCACTTCCTGGACACTACAGTGCTAATAAACAATGGTCACATAAACACCACCCTATACCGGAAACCTACTGACCGCTATTCCTACCTGCATGCCTCCAGCTTTCACCCTGACCACACTACACGATCCATCGTCTACAGCCAAGCTCTGCGATACAACCGCATTTGCTCGAACCCCTCAGACAGAGACAAACACCTACAAGATCTCTGTCAAGCTTTCTTACAACTACAATACCCACCTGCAGAAGTAAAGAAACAGATTGATAGAGCCAGAAGAGTTCCCAGAAGTTACCTACTACAGGACAGGCCTAACAAAGAAAATAACAGAACGCCACTAGCCGTCACCTTCAGCCCCCAACTAAAACCCCTCCAACGCATTATTAAGGATCTACAACCTATCCTAAAGGATGACCCAACACTCTCACAAATCTTGGGAGACAGGCCAGTCCTTGCCTACAGACAGCCCCGCAACCTGAAGCAAATACTCACCAACAACCACATACCACACAACAGAACCACTAACCCAGGAACTTATCCTTGCAACAAAGCCTGTTGCCAATTGTGCCCACCTATCTATTCAGGGGACACCATCACAGGGCCTAATAACATCAGCCACACTATCAGAGGCTCGTTCACCTGCACATCCACCAATGTGATATATGCCATCATGTGCCAGCAATGCCCCTCTGCCATGTACATTGGTCAAACTGGACAGTCTCTACGTAAAAGAATAAATGGACACAAATCAGATGTCAAGAATTATAACATTCATAAACCAGTCGGAGAACACTTCAGTCTCTCTGGTCACGCAATCACAGACATGAAGGTCGCTATCTTAAAACAAAAAAACTTCAAATCCAGACTCCAGCGAGAAACTGCTGAATTGGAATTCATTTGCAAATTGGATACTATTAATTTAGGCTTAAATAGAGACTGGGAGTGGCTAAGTCATTATGCAAGGTAGCCTATTTCCTCTTGTTTTTTCCTACCCCCCCCCCCCCCAGATGTTCTGGTTTAACTTGGATTTAAACTTGGAGAGTGGTCAGTTTGGATGAGCTATTACCAGCAGGACAGTGAGTTTGTGTGTGTATGGGGGTGGGGGGATGTGAGAAAACCTGGATTTGTGCTGGAAATGGCCCACCTTGATTATCATGCACATTGTAGGGAGAATGGTCACTTTGGATGAGCTATTACCAGCAGGATAGTGAGTTTGTGTGTGTGGTTTTTGGGAGGGGGGTGAGGGGTTGAGAGAACCTGGATTTGTGCAGGAAATGGCCCAAGTTGATTATCATGCACATTGTGTAAAGAGTTGTCACTTTGGATGGGCTATCACCAGCAGGAGAGTGAATTTGTGTGGGGGGTGGAGGGTGAGAAAACCTGGATTTGTGCTGGAAATGGCCCAACCTGATGATCACTTTAGATAAGCTATTACCAGCAGGACAGTGGGGTGGGAGGAGGTATTGTTTCATATTCTCTGTGTATATATAAAGTCTGCTGCAGTTTCCACGGTATGCATCCGATGAAGTGAGCTGTAGCTCACGAAAGCTCATGCTCAAATAAATTGGTTAGTCTCTAAGGTGCCACAAGTACTCCTTTTCTTTTTGCGAATACAGACTAACACGGCTGTTACTCTGAAACCACACATTTTGTAGGAGACCACTTAAAATGAAGTGGACAATTAAGAGTTAGCAGGCAGCGGGGTGTATTACAAATGAGCCATAAAAGCAGTGTCTCTGAGTCCATGGTTTTTAGTGTCTAACAGATGTATGAAGTTAAGTTCCCAGGATTGCCTTTTGAAGATGCTGAGCAGGTTTCCTTTGAGGATGAGTACTGAGAGGTCAGATATGGAGTGATCACTTTGTGAAAAGTTTTGCCCATGGGTGATATGGTGTTTTTGTCTTTTTTTAATTTTTCTGAGAGTTAATTTGAGAGCAGAGTGATTGTCTGATTTCACCCACATAGTTAGAGACTAACCAATTTATTTGAGCATAAGCTTTTGTGAGCTATAGCTCACTTCTTCGGATCCATTCTGTGGAAAGTACGGAAGATCTTTTTATACACACAAACCATGAAAAAATGGGTGTTTACCAGTACAAAAGGTTTTCTCTCCCCCCACCCCACTCTCCTTCTGTACTTTCCACAGAATGCTTCTGATGAAGTGAGCTGTAGCTCACGAAAGCTTATGCTCAAATAAATTGGTTAGTCTCTAAGGTGCCACAAGTACTCCTTTTCTTTTTGCGAATACAGACTAACACGGCTGTTACTCTGAAACCCACATAGTTGTTGCTAGGGTATTTGATGCATTGGATGAGAGACACCACATATGATAGGCATCTGTAGGACCCATGAATCTTAAAAGGTGTGTTTGTGAGGGGTATTGATCATCATAGCCATGGAGATATGTCGGCAGGTTTTGCATCATAGTTGGTGCCGCTTTGAGTTGGTGTGTCCTGGTTTGTAGGAAGCTTGTTTTTGATGATGAGCTTGATGATGTTGGGGGGTTGTTTGAAGGCCAGAATAGGGGGTTCAGGAAAGATTTCTTTCAGGATTTAGTCCTCATCAAATGTTGGTTGTAACTATTTGGTGAGACCCCATCTGGGTTCTAGTGTGGGGTGGTTTGTGACAACTAGGGGGAATGCAGTTGGAGGGTTTTGGTTTTTTTTTACTGTATTGAAGCACGTATTTGCATGGCATTTTCCATGATGCAATCTACTTCTCTAGTGGAGTGTCCTTGTTTAGTGAAGGGAATTTTAAATATGCTTAGGTGTGTTTCCCACACTTTCTTTTTGGAATAACTTCTGTGGTATCTGAGTACCTGGCTGTAGATAACATATTTTTGATGTGTCTGGGGTGATTGCTGCATCTGTGGAGGTAAATGTTGTGATCTGTGGGTTTCATGTATATAGCGGTTTGTTGGGTTTTCATTATTGAAGCTAATTATGATATCCAAGAAATTATTGCTAGTGTGGGAGTGTTTTAGACAGAGTTTGATGGATGTATGGTGGTTGTTGAAGTCGTGTGGAAATCTGTAGATCCAGTATCTTTAAGGTTTTTTAAAAGACACTTTAATGTGTCTATTAAAAACAGTTCAAGTAAACTGATTTCCATTTTAAACTTAGGTCTGTCTAGAGGATGAACATATCATTGATGCATTCTTCCAGAAATTCTTTCTCGAGGCGATGCAGGTAGAAGTTGGCATATTGGAGAGGCATCCTAGTGCCCATGGCTGTTCCACTGGTTTGGACAAAGTGTTTGTTGTTAAATGTAAAATTGTTATGGATGAGGATGAAATGGATGAGTTGGGAATGTGTCTGGAGTGGAATCACGTCTCGTAATGTTCCCACTCATTTAGTTAGGGCAGCCTCCTACCAACACAGGGAACACTATTTATATCTAGATCATAACATTTTCTCCATGGAAGATGGTATTTATTATTGGGGTTCATACTTCACTAAAGGGAAATATGTCTTCTGCTTGTACAGAATAGAGTTAATGTAAATTGTGTGTTATCCCCACATGAAAGACTAGCTAACTTGCATTTGAGCAACTTTAACTATATTTCCTATCAACTTAATCTCTGCAAACCAAGGAAATTTTCAGTTAAGCCAATATTAACATGAAGACCAAACTCAAATGCCTTACCTTACAAAGAGAATAGCCAATAGATTCCTCAGCTTCACAACAAACTCTTTCATTTCCAACACTCAGAATCAGTTGATAGTGTGTCTGTTGGATAAGATCTTGCTGAAGGTAAGATTGTGCATTTGTGTATGATTTTTGAGGGATTGGATGCATGCACTGAGGGTGGTTTCCCTCTCTGTCACTGCCCAACAGTTACAGTGGACAAACCGAGGCAGAGACTGACAAGTATTTTGTCCGCCAGACATATCTTGGATCTCTGCAATTCTGTTTATTTAAGATGCTTATACAGTCTGAATTACCATGGTATCTGAATGCCTCACAACACCTGTGAGGTAGGGAATTATCCCCATTTTATAGAGGGAGAACCGAGGACTTGCGTAACTTGAAGTCCTGCAGGAAGCCTGTGGTAGAGCAGGGAGTTGAACCCAAGTCATCCTAATCCCAGGTTAGTTCCCTTATCGCGGGGGCCATCTTTCCTCTCAATTGAGGTATGATTAAGGGTCATACATTTCTTCTGTTTAACAGTAAATTTTTTAAGTGGCCTGTATCAGTGGTGTGATGATGGGGTGTGTGTGTGTGTGTGTGTGTGTGTATATGAGAGGTTTTGAGTGTGAATATGACTGTTTAGCTACAGAGAGAAGGGGGGGTGAGAGAGAAATGAGGGGCCACATTTATATAAAGAATTTTAAATTATTTTCTCAGGGCAAGTCTATAATATTTCATCACAGGTAATACACTTGTCCTTTTGAACAGTAATTGTGCTAAATTTGGAGACTCCTGTTTAATCACTGAAATAGTAAGAGATTTCAGTTCTGCTTTAAGTGGAAAAACTCAACCTTAACTATGGTGTTGCTGCAGACACCTTTGTAATACATCATTCATCACATTTTCCAGTTATGCACTCACCATGAAATGTGTAAAATTCCTCTTTCAGTAGATACATTAAAGTGCCTTTTAAATAATTTTAAAGATATTCTATCTGTTAAAAAACTGTTCAAGTAAACTGGTTTCCACTTTAAACTTCTTTAAACCTCAGTCTCACTATAAGTGATAATTTATTACATTACTTTGATAAGCAAGATAATGCAGATTTACTGTAGAGGAGAATGAATGTCAGGTATTTCTTATACAGTCTTCTCAAGTTCCGCCATAATGCAGCACTTTTATATAAGCAAAAAGCTCTCAGTTTTAGTATAAACAATTGCACTCTCATGGCAAGCTGACCTAAAATATGTGGTTGTAAATGTCCAAAAACTGGATTATGGACTGACATGTAGAGGGAGGAAAAAATAAATAGTATTTACAACTTACTATCATTCTACTGATATTCAGTCTAATTGAATAATTTCAGCAACGTACATTAGTGCCTGTTTTCTGCTAAGGTAACACTTAATATTTAACTTGCAAACTCAGTCTCTTATTTGCTAGCTTTTCATGCAGTAAATCAGACCGTTTCTGTGATACAGCTTTATGAGATAGAGGCTCCCTTTGAATAATTTTTGGGAGGGGCTATCTTTAGTTTATGTTTAATAGTGTTTTCACTTGCATGAAAGAAGGGAATTGTGTTGGAAACATCAATCTTCATTATATTGGCTGAGAGTAAATGTTTACATGTCCGAGTGAGAGCTATAGGGAGGTAAACTGCAGTTTGCAGTAACTTTGGCGCTTCATAGTGATCATGGGAGGTATTAACTTTCAGCGTGAGTGTCTTGACTTATAGTTAATTGACTGTACAGTTTAGTTCAACAATGTTACAGTTGTCTGATTTCTAATGAACTTCTGCTTAGAAATTAATTAAAACATTTGCATGAAATTAATCCCTTTAGAATGAAAAAATTTTCTCACGCCATTTGTGTGTGTGTATGTGTGTCCAGAAAACAAAGTGAACGATGTGATCGATATTTTAGACCCCCATCCAAAACTTCTTTCTCTGCAGTGATTAATCCCTTGTGCCTTTTCTTTTCTTTACTCAGGGATGCTGCTGGTCACTACTGACACGCTAGGCCATGATTTCCATGTTTTTCAAGTACTGACACATCCTTGGTCGTCATCACAAAGTGCTGTACATCATTTGTATACACTTCACAGGGGAGAGACCGAAGCCAAAGTAAGTTAAAAATATTAACTAAAGACGTATCTCCAGATAGAACCCGTTATACATTTTATGTATGTTGGCTATTTGAGTTTCATGTTGGTTTCAGCAAGGAAAGAGCCTTCCTTATGTTATAGCCACAAGAAGGGATAAGAGCACAGAGTTTAACCTGGACAATAAGACATTTTTGCTCTGTACAGTGAAGTGGTGTCAGATTTGGTCAGATATGCCATCACCTCCGAAGAGTCCAGATTGCAGTGGTTGCATTTGACCTTTCCTCATGTTGCATATTCAACATTTGTTTAATGCCTTTGAAGCAACTGTCGGTTTGCTATGTTTTGGTGGGAAAGGCTCAAGAAATGTAAGAGAAATTGTGGGGGAAAATCATCAGTGTTCCAGATTTGACATAATGCTATGCGTAAAGATAGGTGAATCTGAATGGGTTTGGATGAGACAACTTAAGAATAAAATAAACCTTAAAAAAGCTTAATGAAGTTTATTTCATTTCCTAATTTTAATTTTTTTCGCAGCCACTCTTGTAATGATACTGCTGGTTAGGATCACTCTAGTACATGCAGTACACTATGCCTGAGTCCTTGATAACAGGCACCACTGCACTGTTCTCAGGGGATCCCCACCTTTCTAGCCCTGTGAACTATTGAAAAAACTATTTTAAACATCAGATGGGTTTAAAACCCCCCCACCACAAATAGGAAATAAATGTCACACCTGCTAATACATGGACATCACTCACAGCATGGACTTGCAGGCAATACCTTTGTGGCCCTTGCACGGGAAGCTAGGATCAGAGTAGTACCACAGTTATTGTTACTTAGACGATTTTAGTTTCCTTGACTCTGTGCTTACTCTTTGCTTTTACTTCTCTTCCCTTCTCTCCTGGTAGAGGCTGGAAGCATTTAATGGTACCATAGCTATAGATGCATGTTACAATTAGAAGGTTTTACTCATCCAAAAGTTTTGGTGCCATTAGCTGAATTACGTTTCAGAGGAGCAGCCGTGTTAGTCTGTATCCGCAAAAAGAAAAGGAGGACTTGTGGCGCCTTAGAGACTAGCCAATTTATTTGAGCATCAGCTTTCGTGAGCATCCGATGAAGTGAGCTGTAGCTCACAAAAGCTTATGCTCAAATAAATGTGTTAGTCTCTAAGGTGCCACAAGTCCTCCTTTTCTTTTAGCTGAATTAGGAACCTTAACTCAGGTACCTGATATGTTTAGTTTATCAGTACTAGCTGCCCCCAGAAAATTTAAAAAACCCTGGAGAATGGAATTCCAAACAACGTAGTGTTAAGAGTGTGCATCATCTATGTAGTGGCTGAGACTCTTTTTACGCATGTCCTGGAAAATTATAATTGCTGAGATAGGTAACTGCTTCCGATGGGAGTATATAGCCAATGGGAAAAGTGAGAAGAAAGGATAGAGTGGTCTTAATTTTTAAAGGTGACTAGAAATTCCTTTGCCTTATTTTTTAGGTGCCCAAATTGAGACAATGTAAAGAGTCCTGATTTTTAGTGCTGTGCATCTGCCCTCTAAAAATTAAGTTTCTTTAAGGTATCACAGGTTGGGCACCCAAAAATCAGGACATTGAAAATCACTAGTTACTTTGGAAAATGTAGAGCACCATATATACCATTCGAGGTCCCTTCCAATCCCTATAGTTTTATGATTCCATACCCTTCTTCTGTTTAGTTCATCTGTACAAAGCATACTTTTTATATTATAACTAAAAATGGACTCTAAGCATGACAACTAAAAGTTTTTATAAGGAGTGTTTCATAGAAGCAATTTTTTTAGAAAATAAAATTAGAAGAACCCAACTGAAAGTCTTTTTTAGTTGTATAAACAACAAACTCCAAGGCATATATCTTACATTTACATGTACATCCTATAATGTATTTAGTTCTTTGTGTATTTTTGTACTGAATTCATCAAAGAACTGTATAAGATGTTATAGTCAGCTTGCAAGACAAGTGTGTGGATCCAATTATTGTGAATAGAAATGATCTGTGGTCTCTGAGTTAGAATGATATTGTCAGCTGACAACAATTTTATTGTTAAAGGGCAGTGTAGTAAAACAAATATCACACATTTTTAGCAGTAAATCATGTGTGGTACATCCTTATGAGTACTTTATTAGCATATGTGCTAAGACGCTGATTTAAAATGTTTCAGAATCAATGGAATGTTTGAAAATTCTCCTTGTTTTAATTTTAATTCAGAGCGTGGGAGTGTTTCCCTTGGAGTGGGTGTAAAGTAGTCAAAGTCTAACCAGCAAGAGGCGTATTGGTGGGTTTTACAGCTCCCTAGATATTAAAACAGTCCAGCAACAATATCACACTGGCGCCTGTGATTGCTAAGACAATCCTATCATTTGAAACATGTACATGATTTGAATGTATATGTTCTAACTCTGGCTTTATGAGTAACATAGTAATTTCAGTTTTATGGTGAGAAAAGCATTGTGTGTTACTGTGCTCTAGTCTTTTGTTTGGTTAACTGCACATATGAATTGCATTTAAACCTATAAGAATTTTTGAGGCTGTTTGATTTGTAACCTGTAATTCAAATGCAGATATTTTAAGACACACATTGGAAACTACCATACTTACTTTCTTGAATATGATAGTATTTATACATTTATATATTTTTTTTCCTTCATGAATTAAAACTCGTTGTGAATCAGGGCCAGTGGTCTTAAAGGTCACCTTCTGTAGTGTAGCTATCAAATGTTCTAATTTGTGTTGATATATACCAGTGATTATCAAAGAGTATCAAACTTAGTTTAGTTTTTACTCATTGTAAGTTGGTTCAACTTCATCATATGCCTCTTTACTTAGTGTTTTTCATTTTTCTGCTTTTGTACCCCTATTCATAGCAGTATCATTTGTTTGTCTTTCTGTGATGCTGGTCAAGGTATTTACCCCGTCCCCAAGAAAACATCCTTGTACAACTGTAGTGAGCGAGTTGAACAGATTTCTCTAAATCTAATGCTTTGTTCATCAGTTAGGGCATGTTCTTGCAAACGCTTGCTAGAGGGCACAGTGCTTACAACCTGGGTTATATGATTTACTAAGGGTGGACAAATAGGCTCATACACTGATATATGTAATATGCATAAGGGCTCGTCTTAATATTCTAGAGAGATTTGAATCAGAATATCACTCAGTTTAGAATATTCGCTCTGGGATGACATCTTTCCCAGGGCGTCAGAACTCCTACTCCTTAACTCGACTCATCTATGATGGAGGAGGGGCAGCCCATTACACCCCCTCCTATCTCTTAAGGGAGCTGCCAAGAAGGCCTATTGATCCCATCCCTCATCTGTAGAAAGGGTCCAGGCTACATGTTCTATTTTTATTGAGGATAAAGAAGCAAACATTAACATTTAGTAGTTGCACTTTCTGAGCAGTTTGCCACAATCCCCAGATGTGTTGAGGATTATCTAAAAAATACAGTACCCCATTTCCTTTGTGTACCTACCAACCCCTGTGCCTGGAGGAAGTAAGTTGGGGCTTCAGTATACTTCCCCCAAAGTACCTGGAACCCTAGTTGTATCCAGTTTAGTCTCTAAGAGCAGACATCTGTCTGTCCTGATCCCTTAGGGTACGTCTATCCTGCAAAACAAGCAATTAAACATGACAGCAAGTCTCAGAGCCCAGGACAGCTGACCGGCTCATGAGGCTTGTGCTGCAGGGCTAAAAATGGTAGTGTAGATGTTCCCGAGCCTGGGTTCTGAGGTCACCCCACTTTGTTAGGTTTCAGAGGCTGGGCTCCAGCCCAAGCAGAAACGTCTACACTGCTATTTTTAGTCCTGTAGCTTGAGCCCCAGAAGCCTGAGTCAGTTGATCTGGGCTCTGAGGCGTGCTGCTGCAGGATATTATTTCCAGTGTAGGTATACCCTTACTGTCTGATCCAAAGCCCATTTAAAATCACTTAAGTGTCTTTCTAATAAAGCAACATCAGCTGTGCCCTAGCTTTGTGCCTTTATATGTTTAAAAAATATTAGGACATCCCATTTATTGTGCTAAATTTTCCAGAAAGGCAGCTGCGCTTTTGAACTCTGAACAAACATGAGAAATTTCAGCACAGAAGGCAATTTTCACCCCCGAAATATATAACAGGCCTGAAAATAAGGTCTTACAAGGTTTGCTCCTTTTTTCATTCACTTCAGTGGGAGTGAGATGGAGCCCTGGGAATAAAATTGCTGCCCCAGCCATACCTGTCGTAGCAATTAAATGATACTATAATCAAAATGTTGAAAGTGAGAAATCATTCATTTGATTTTTATAAAAGGAACCTGAAGTTTTGGTTCAGTACAGAATGTTGTGGTTGCCTCTAGTTTGGATGGACTCTTAAGAGAAGTGAGCAACAATGACAGATATTTTTCCAGTTGAGTTTTGCCCGTTTTTATCGGCATAGTCGCATTTGAAATTGTCTTCCTTTACCAGGAATCTGATGCATTGCTCTACCAAAATTCGTAACAACTTCCAATGAAAAAAATTAAAGCAACTTTTTCTCCAAACTATACTTGTAAAAGATTAACAACTCCACATGGGAATCCTTAATGAGAATGCAAACGTGTACACACGGACACAGAGGGAAGAAAGACCTTCATCAGCTGGCTGAAGCAGGTTCTTTTCCAATGTTAAGTATAATGTTTATGTTACACTCATTGTTTGAAGATGGTTACCCCTCCTTTTTGGAAAAATACTACTGCACTACTGTACCTGGCCCTTCTTCCCTCACTTTTTGTTTATTCAGGTTAATGAGTTTTCGTTTCTAATGTGGGAGAGCTATTTCATTTGTGTATATATTTATTTAACAATATTTTTTAAAGCTTTTTATTTTTTTTTAACAAGGCAAAAAAGGAGCTCAGCTCATTTTTCCAAAAAGGAGGGGTAACCATCTTCAAACAATGAGTGTAACATAAACATTATACTTAACATTGGAAAAGAACCTGCTTCAGCCAGCTGATAAAGGTCTTTCTTCCCTCTGTGTCCGTGTGTACACGTTTGCATTCTCATTAAGGATTCCCATGTGGAGTTGTTAATCTTTTACAAGTATAGTTTGGAGAAAAAGTTGCTTTAATTTTTTTCATTGGAAGTTGTTACGAATTTTGGTAGAGGTACATTCAAATAAAAAGAACAGGAATACTTCTGTTTAAAAGAAAAAGTTTTCAGTTAAGTCAAAATCCAGAATTATCAATGTCTGACTGGAAGATGCCCTTTCTTAGTAATTTTATGAATAGTTCATTTGAGGTACATAGGCCTCTGGTCTTGCAAAGATTTATGAATGTATCTAACTTGAGATTACTCACGGGAATAAAATTACATATATGCATGTGTTTTTGCAGGATCAAAGCCTTTTGTTTCCTCTCTTGTGTTTGGATCACAGATATTTTTTCTGTTTTTTTTTTTTAAACTCTCTGTCATGTATTTTTTCAGTATATGAGAATTAAAATGAGATTTTGGCACAATAATTTGAAACATAAATGTGATTAAATATTAAGATTAGGTGACCAAGTCTGAATGAACTTGACCTTTTAACCAAAACTTGAATCAGGTTCAGAAAGTTTCATTGATATTCTTTTCATTTTCCCCACCGCCTCTGCACTTCCTGGCTTTGACCAGAACCAGCAGAGTCAGTATTAAAATCCTGTATTTAAAAATAGGACAACAACAGAAAAACCCAATTCCTCCACAAATAAAAAAACAAATAAAAATCAACAATAAACAACCCCAATGTCTGTTGCTGTGTTAATTGCAAAGATTAGGTTGGCCAAAAAAAAAGTATTTTCCAAGCTCAGCCCACATAACGTCCTCCCACATGAGATGCCACTCACAGCAGATTGTGTAGGATTACCATATTTGAACATTCAAAAGAGAGGACACTCCACCGGGGGGGTATTTTTGCTCGTGCCGCCCCCGGCCCTGCCCCAACTCCACCCCTTCACCATCCCCATTCCAACCCCTTCTCCAAATCCCTGCCCCACCCTTGCCTCCTCCCCTGAGCGTGCTGCGTTCCCCCTCCTCCCTCCGAGCTGCACGAAACAGCTGTTTCGTGGCGCAAGCGTTGGGAGCTGGGGAAAAAAGCGGGCAGTTTCTCAAGTGATCAGCATTCACTTTCTTTCTTGAATTATCAACATTCACTCTCTTTCTTGAATGATCAACTCTTCTTCAGGGAAGCATAATAATGGCAAAATCCCGGACGTTTTTAGATATTTAAAAATTCCACCCGGATGGCAATTTAAGAACCAAAAAGCCGGAGATGTCTGGGAAAATATGGACGTTTCGTAACCCTAAGATTGTGGGATGTTCGAAATATGATTGTGTATGTTCTTCGAGCTCCTTGGGCTTAGCTACCCTTCAGTGGGGTCCAAACACACAGATGGGCTCTTTTAATCTCTCCTCCTTGCCTTCCCCGTGGTAAGGCTGTATGCCCTGCTAGGCTTCTTGAACTTGGCTCTGTCTTGCAGGGAGAGACTCAAATGTCCTGCGGGGCTTTGCTAGGCTTCTTGGGTTTGGCTCCTTCTTGATATGGAGGGGTACAGGTGGAAAGTAGTGGTATTTCCCAAATCCACCCAGTCTTGTTGCCAAAATGAGCTGTCACAGTAAATTGTTCAGATCTTCATAATGTGATCCTCCTTCTCCTTTCTTATGTGCTTTCAACAGTTAACGTGGTAACAATATTGATATCTCAAGTATTATCATTGGGCATTCAAGTTACACCAAGCAAGGTTAATGGGAAATGTAGGAAGAAGGGTGGTCTACGAGAGGGCATTGGACTGGGGGATTTAAGAGACTTCAGTCCAGTTTCTGGCTCAGCTGCTGATTTCCGGTGTGAACTTGGCTTCTCCCTGAGGCCTTGTCTATGCAAGGGGTTTGTGCATAGCAAGCCGGGGTATAAATCAGCAGTGTGCTGCTCACTAATTTCACCCCAGCTTGCTGTGCACTAACTCCATCATATAGACATGCCGTTACTGTACCCTGTGCCTTAATTTCTCATCCGTAAAATGGGGATAATACATCTGCACATCCCTGGGGAGTTGTGAAGATAGAATCCATTTAAGATTTGTGAGGTGCTCAGATACTGTGGTGACCCAGCCCATATAAGTACCTAGATAGACAGACTAACAGATTAATACAGACTCACACGGCTGCTACTCTGCAACCTAGATAGCTTGGTCTCACCTTTCTGACCTATTGTTTCAGGTTCTGCAAACACATATAGAGCTTACTGTGTCAGTTACCTTCCGCTGAAATTTCTGAGGCTGTCTCAACAACTATCAGAGCAAGAGACTTATTTAAAAAAATAATAATTAAATCTTAGATTCTGGAAAACAAGTAGGCAGCAGGAATGAGGTGCCTGTATACTGTCACTGCAGACCATCTCAGTGTGAACCCTTGTTATTTATACTCTTGTTATATTTATATATGTTGCAGGATATAGTCAGTATTGAAAGGTCTCAGGAACTCTGTGCTCTCCGGAGTCAATTTGATTTCTGAATCAAAGAAGCATGGATACATTTTGGTTTTGACTAATCCTAGTCAAACCTCCAGCTGTTCTCGTTTACCCAATATGAATCAGTATTTACATAATACAACAGAACTTTTTACCCATATGCATTTTGGATTGTAGGAAATCAAGATGTAGTATGTTCTAAGATGAGCAGTTTTATTTGCTTGTAGATGAAAGTTAGCTTGTCTACCCGTTCTGTTTGATCTTAAAGTGTAAACAGAAAAAAGGGCCTGAAAACAGCGTTATCTCAACCTAGAACAAATAAGTGTGGTGATAGCACTGGTGGGCTGGTGGCCAGGGTCCTGTGTAATCTTTCAGGCTGACGGATTTTTGCTTGTTCTTATTCACAAACTGCTGTTATAACTGACCTCAGTCAGTGTAGGTAAATAGAAAGAATGATAAAAACATACCACCTTGTGCTGCCAAGAGACATATTTGCCCTTGTACAGAGAATGCAAAAACGTCTTTTAAACATGATTTCAGAAAGTATGCTTAAGGTTAAGTCTCACTGTATCCAGACAGCCAATCATTTAAATATTTACAGACAGCTACCCCACATTTAGTATAAATCTCTCTCTCTTTTTTTTTCTAATATAGTTATAGTAATGTAGTCACAGATATTGAATCAGTCTGCTGAAGACAATATTTCTGGGAAATAATCTTGCCTGGGACCAGTCTTGAAATAGTAAAAATTGATTGAAAGTTGTTACTCATTCACTGATGAAACTTGCCAGTAGATAAAAGTGGTGGCAGTTGAATGGAAGGATCTGTGCTCCACTGCTTAACTAGACTGTGAAGGCAGGGCTCTAACCAGTGACCTTTGTGACTGTAGTTACATTTTGTTATGACTGCACTAACGACTCAGCCCAAAGAGAGGTATAGGGTAGTTTGCTGTGGGCTTGAGTTTGCCATCTTAACTCGCAGAGTTGAAATCAGTGGCATTCCTTGCAGAGCAAGGCGCCATTCAGGACGAGGGTGGCAGAACTGGGCCCTGTGCATCTAATAAAAATGTTTTGTGGTGTCAGTGGTTTTATTTTTCTTTCATCTTCACTTGTTACTGTTCAAAGTCTTCCTTTAACTTTCTGGGAAAAAATACAGACCAGCATTTGCTAATTTTATACTGGCCCTGACTTCATCATTGCTGTGTCAATGCCTTCTTCACGCATAAAACAATGAAGCCCTTTGGTCATGTAGTTCAAACAATGGTGAACATTACTGTCTGAAGCATTACTGTCTGACAGTATTATGTATAGCATTTACCCCAATGTCTCTGAAACTGAGAACATCTGGAGAAGCCAATCGCTGAGGAAGTGAATTGCAGACAGGACAGGTTAAATTCCTATTGAGATAATGCTGATCATGCTTTTCTGTTGTTTCACTTCACTATTCAGGTAGGAGACAATTCAGTAAAGTTTGTAGAACTTTTCTTACCAGTGCCAGCCTGATAAGTTATTAGCACAAGTAAAAGGCCTGAGACAGCACCAAGATCAGGTGTTTTGATAGCTTGTTTCTTGTAATTGTCATGAAAATATAATGCATGCAGTGTTGGTCCCAGAGGTTAGAGAGACAAGGTGGGTGAGGTAATATCTTTTATTGGAGCAACTTCTGTTGGTGAGAGGAATAAGTTTTTGTGCTTACACAGAGCTCTTCTTCAGGATAAGATATTACCTCGCCCACCTTGTCCCCGCCCCTGTGAAAATACAATATCAAACTGTGGACTCTAAGTTTAGTGTACTGAGTGTTGTGTTACACTGAGTATAGGTTCTACTGATTTTTAAATAAAAAAGATGATTTTAATATAGCTGTAAGTACTGTATGCACAGTTAGTACAGTATTAACTTTTAAAAGCCCTGGAGTATCTAGCCTGGACGTGAACTGTCAGTCATTTCCAAGAGCAGTGGTAAACAAGGTCAGCCTCTGTCCATGTGATCATTTGTGTAATCAACCTTACCTCTTAACTGTCCTTTTTTTATCAACTGTTTTGAAAATAATCAGTTTTCCAGATGCTGCAGTCGACTCCCTTTTTGTTTTATTTCACGTTAGGCTTGTGACATTGTCTATATTTAGTCTAGTTAAGACTGGATTTAAATTTCAGGGGAACAGTGGCAAGGGGGTTAACAAGGAATGGTGGCAAGAAAGCTACCCTAGTTCCTCGTTGCTGGACAAAAAGGAAAACCAAGCAGTATGTTTGTGTATGTCAGTTATGATGCCCCAGAATCCAATAATTCTTTATGGATTTTCAGAGACTCTGTTCATGTAGCATTACCCTCTGATCACTGCATTCTTGGAGGATTAGCTCTATAGGGCCACTGGCAAATCATATAATGTGATCAAATTCCAGATACTACAGTATTCATACTGCCCCATAGTGTTTCTGAACCCAGAAGCAAGGTTTCTCCTTCAGATTTCAGGAGGTTGTGCAGTCACAATATACAAAAGAGATAAATAGATTGGGGAGAAGTAAAAAAGTGGCCTACAAGGGAGGGAATTGAAGAGAGATGGAGAAGGGAATAAGAATGGAGAGAAATGCAGGAAGGGGAGACAAAAATAGTTGGAAAGATGAAAAATGTTACAAGAAGAAGGAATAGTGAGGGCAGGGGAAATAGTGTAATTAGAAAGGATCAGTGAAGCTAGAAAGAAGAGGATTCATTGTATAATACATGGTTATTCAAAGCTTTCTTTCATTATGTATCAGTTAAGAAACCATTTCATAGACTGTTGTATGCCCTTTCCTTTGCAAACACTGGATTATTTTCTCCCAGGAGCTGTTACAGTTTACCAGCATATTTGAAAGCATTGTTTAATTGACTCGGTTGGGAAAATAGTCTGCAGACACTTGAGTTTAAACCAAGAGGAGATATAGCTGTGCCATAAAGTGACTGATTGCTAAATGAATAGATGCTACTACAAATATTTAACTAGAGCAGAAATAATTATGTCAGAGCCAACTTTAGTACTTCAAGGTTTGATTTAGAATTCCTTGGACCGAGGAATGGGAAGGATTCCATGGTCATAGAAGTCTTTTGTATTCTTCCTAAACCTAAAGACCGAGGAGTGTGAGCAGTAGTAGTTGGATAATGTATTTCATCATTACATCAGTACTGTGATACTAGTAAGAAGAGGCGATGGCAGTTAAGCCCAGACAGTAATGTAATCCTTCCAAGAGGTTACAGCCAGCAGCAGCACCTGTATGACACTTTACAGCACCTTTTGGGTTGAGAAAATAATGGTTTGGCTCTTAGAAGGTTCTGACACTTCAGCTGCTACCAGATGTGGAACAGTGGCCTCAAATAAGTATTCCAAGAGAAATCCTGAAACATTCTGACCAGGGAATTCTATTTTTGAATCAGCAGTGTTCCAAAGGATGTGTGCAAGCTAGATATTCCATAAAACGAGCACAAGAGTTCCAGGGTGCATGCCCTGCATCAAGAATCAGAGACAACACTGGAGAACTGGATAGCCATATTTCATCAAGTGTTCTGCAGCTAATTCTGTGTTTAAACAGGAGATCAAATGAGCATTTATCTATCTAGCTATATGTATGCAGTCACCCTTTCAGCCGTGACTTGCCCATTTTTGTAAAGGGACTGCTCAGTGCACAAGAAACACACTCCTCAGTACTGCAGGCAGGGAACATGCTTGTTCAGACACATAACAAAGTGTGGGGGAACACCCATGAACTAAACAAGTACTAAGGGAGGGGTGGAGCGTGGTGCCAACCCAAAATAATCTGAGAAACCCTGTTTAACCCCTTGATGATCACTTCACTACACCCATAGTGGCTACATTCCTTTGCCTTAAATAAAGGGCTTATGTGTTATTCATAGAATCATCGAATATCAGGGTTGGAAGGGACCTCAGGAGGTCATCTAGTCCAACCCCCTGCTCAAAGCAGGACCAATTCCCCAACTAAATCATCCCAGCCAGGGCTTTGTCAAGCCTGACCTTAAAAACATCTAAGGAAGGAGATTCTACCACCTCCCTAGGTAATGCATTCCAGTGTTTCACCACCCTCCTAGTGAAGAAGTTTTTCCTAATATCCAACCTAAACCTCCCCCACTGCAACTTGAGACCATTACTCCTTGTCCTGTCCTCTTCTACCACTGAGAATAGTCTAGAACCATCCTCTCTGGAACCACCTCTCAGGTAGTTGAAAGCAGCTATCAAATCCCCCTCATTCTTCTCTTCTGCAGACTAAACAATCCCAGTTCCCTCAGCCTCTCCTCATAAGTCATGTGTTCCAGACCCCTAATCATTTTTGTTGCCCTTCGCTGGACTCTCTCCAATTTATCCACATCCTCCTTGTAGTGTGGGGTCCAAAACTGGACACAGTACTCCAGATGAGGCCTCACCAATGTCGAATAGAGGGGAACGATCACGTCCCTCGATCTGCTCGCTATGCCCCTACTTATATATCCCAAAATGCCATTGGCTTTCTTGGCAACAAGGGCACACTGCTGACTCATATCCAGGTTCTCGTCCACTGTCACCCCTAGGTCCTTTTCTGCAGAACTGCTGCCTAGCCATTTGGTCCCTAGTCTGTAGCTGTGCATTGGGTTCTTCCGTCCTAAGTGCAGGACCCTGCACTTATCCTTATTGAACCTCATCAGATTTCTTTTGGCCCAATCCTCCAATTTGTCTAGGTCCCTCTGTATCCTATCCATGCCCTCCAGCGTATCTACCACTCCTCCCAGTTTAGTATCATCCGCAAATTCGCTGAGAGTGCAATCCACACCATCCTCCAGATCATTTATGAAGATATTGAACAAAACCGGCCCCAGGACCGACCCCTGGGGCACTCCACTTGACACCGGCTGCCAACTAGACATGGAGCCATTGATCACTACCTGTTGAGCCCGACAATCTAGCCAACTTTCTACCCACCTTATAGTGCATTCATCCAGCCCGTACTTCTTTAACTTGCTGACAAGAATACTGTGGGAGACCGTGTCAAAAGCTTTGCTAAAGTCAAGAAACAATACATCCACTGCTTTCCCTTCATCCACAGAACCAGTAATCTCATCATAGAAGGCGATTAGATTAGTCAGGCATGACCTTCCCTTGGTGAATCCATGCTGACTATTCCTGATCACTTTCCTCTCATGTAAGTGCTTCAGGATTGATTCTTTGAGGACCTGCTCCATGATTTTTCTGGGGACTGAGGTGAGGCTGACTGGCCTGTAGTTCCCAGGATCCTCCTTCTTCCCTTTTTTAAAGATTGGCACTATATTAGCCTTTTTTCAGTCATCCGGGACTTCCCCCGTTCGCCACGAGTTTTCGAAGATAATGGGCAATGGCTCTGCAATCATAGCCGCCAATTCCTTTAGCACTCTCGGATGCAACTCGTCCGGCCCCATGGACTTGTGCACGTCCAGCTTTTCTAAATAGTCCCTAACCACCTCTTTCTCCACAGAGGGCTGGCCATCTACTCCCCATGGTGTGATGCCCAGCGCAGCAGTCTGGGAGCTGTCCTTGTTAGTGAAGACAGAGGCAAAAAAAGCATTGAGCACATTAGCTTTTTCCACATCCTCTGTCACTAGGTTGCCTCCCTCATTCAGTAAGGGGCCCACACTTTCCTTGGCTTTCTTCTTGTTGCCAGCATACCTGAAGAAACCCTTCTTGTTACTCTTGACATCTCTCGCTAGATGCAGCTCCAGGTGCGATTTGGCCCTCCTGATTTCATTCCTACATGCCCGAGCAATATTTTTATACTCTTCCCTGGTCATATGTCCAACCTTCCACTTCTTGTGAGCTTCTTTTTTATGTTTAAGATCCGCTAGGATTTCACCGTTAAGCCAAGCTGATCGCCTGCCATATTTACTATTCTTTCGACTCATCGGGATGGTTTGTCCCTGTAACCTCAACAGGGATTCCTTGAAATACAGCCAGCTCTCCTGGACTCCTTTCCCCTTCATGTTAGTCCCCCAGGGGATCCTACCCATCCGTTCCCTGAGGGAGTCGAAGTCTGCTTTCCTGAAGTCCAGGGTCCATATCCTGCTGTTTTCCTTTCTTCCCTGTGTCAGGATCCTGAACTCAACCAACTCATGGTCACTGCCTCCCAGATTCCCGTCCACTTTTGCTTCCCCCACTAATTCTTCCCTGTTTGTGAGCAGCAGGTCAAGAAAAGCCCCCCCCCCCCCCCCCCCGTTGGCTCGTCTAGCACTTGCACCAGGAAATTGTCCCCTACGCTTTCCAAAAACTTCCTGGATTGTCTATGCACCGCTGTATTGCTTTCCCAGCAGATATCAGGAAAATTAAAGTCACCCATGAGAACCAGGGCGTGCGATCTAGTAGCTTCTGCGAGTTGCCGGAAGAAAGCCTCATCCACCTCATGCCCCTGGTCCGGTGGTCTATAGCAGACTCCCACCACTACATCACTCTTGACCTACTCTATTGACCAGGGAGAAGGGTCCTTGTGCCCCCTACCCAGTCCCAGTGATTTCTGTGGGAGTCGGGGATGTGTAAGGCATGCCACCGGGTCCAAAGTGATTGAGAGTCCTAACTTCCCAGTCAACTAGACTGGGAAGAAATGGCATTAGGGCCAGAGGAAAGCCCTGGCATCCTCGCAAAGAGCCTTTAATGTGTAGCTTATACGTTCTTAAAAAATCTTGGGTTTAAAGCTACCTGAACTAGCATGTACCAAAACCAAGGCATGTACATTTCCTGTGTGTGTGAAGGAAATACATAGAATTTAAAAATATAGATGTGAATGTTGAATCTGATGCTGACCTTGCATTATGGAGTAAACCCCATGAGAGGTCTACTGTACTTTTTACTTTATTAACATAAAGCTGTAAACATTATAGAGAATGGTTGATCTTCAGTATCCAAACATTACATCATAATTAACAGCAAATGTAGAAATATATTATAAATACATGGAATAATAGTACATTAACCTAAAGAACAGCAATAAATTGCAACGCATAGCATAAACTTGCAAACCACTAATGGGGCACTGTGCAGTTTGTTTATACTATGAGCAATCAAGAACTCTGTGTAATGTACAGTAACAGTACAGTGGACAGCAGGCTCGACATGATAATTTAAACTTCTTTCACAGATACACACAACTGATTTTGGAAGCAATTGGGAATGAGATTACACTTGGTCCTAACAGCATCCTGATGTTATCCTGGTCCTTTCCTTTCATCCATTGCTTATTGAAAAGAAGCTGACTAAGGGTTCATTTAAATTGCACACAAAGATTTGTGATCTTGCTATGTGAAAAGAAGATATTTAACTAATGCCCACAAATGAAACTACAAACATACCATGATTTAAACTCTTCCAATCTTCCAATGTGCTGCTGCTTGCCTTATATAAGGGGAACACAGACAATGCAGCTCTTGAAGTTGTCGGAAATGTGTCATATGCAGAAAACACCAATCTGGTATCCAAAATATTTGCCTTAGTCCCTGGAGAGTAGGCTCTCTGAATATATATTCTTTTTGAATCTTTGATAATTAATTTCTATCTCATTTGCGAGTAGCACTTCTTTGTTTATGGAGCTCCTCATAGTAAAGCAACTGCAGCTCTTTACTACCTGGCTTCTAAGTTTCCATCCTTTCCCACCATCACTCATCCCAGCTGGTCACTGCTGTGTCATTGTTTGAGATGGAAGGTAGAGGTCATTTGCACTTTATTTTAAATGGAGCATTTAGCCTGGTGCTACTGCAACCTCTTTTCCTTGAGAGCAGGCACATTTACACGAGACTTTATAATTACTTCCTCATTTGTTTCCTGCATGCTGTCATGAGCTAGGATTTTGGCACTGTTTGGGTTGTTTTTTCCCCTGAATATAAAATGAGGAATGCATGCTGAAAACTAATTTAGTATGAAATTGTACATTTCTCTCTTGCTCAGTACAGTGATGTAAAGAGATTATGGTGAAATAAATTAAAACAGATACCAACGGGGGAGGGACTGAAGAGACACATGCAAAGGGGAAAGTGTGTTTTTCAGGTGAGACTCAAATCAGTATCAGTTTGACAGAGAGATTCAGAAAGTATATTCTAGTTGGCAGAAGCTGCAGAGGAGAAGACTCTTCCACCAAGAGCATGAGACTAGAGCGAGGCAGGGGAGACATGTGTTGGATGCGTGGAGGCAGTGAACAGAAGAGGAGAGAGGAAGTTAATAGAGACTTTTAGAAACAATGAGGGGAGTTTTTATCTGAATCTTAAAAGGAATGGCAAGTGCATTGAAGGTGTTAAAGGTGGGATGATCTGCTCAGATGTCTGGCATGTAAAAGAGGGCAAAAAGAAAAGGAGTACTGTGGCACCTTAGAGATTAACCAATTTATTTGAGCATGAGCTTTCGTGAGCTACAGCTCACTTCATCGGATGCATCGGAGCTGTAGCTCACGAAAGCTCTGCTCAAATAAATTGGTTAGTCTCTAAGGTGCCACAAGTACTCCTTTTCTTTTTGCGAATACAGACTAACACGGCTGTTACTCTGAAACATATAAGAGGGCAGGTATCCTTGTGCATATTGGAGACTGGAAAATTAGGTTTGGGGAGGCCATAGAAGGAGTGATTTGAAATATAGCCGCCCTCTGTAATTGAGTATGTTATTTTGTATACAGTTCTTGTGTATGATTCTGACATCTGGAAGTTGCCCATGATTATGGGGTTTCTCTTCTTTTGGCTCTTGTTCTTTTGTATTGGGCCTCTAATCCGTTTTCAGCAGTCTGTAAAGATGAAACTCTCTTTAGACAAACTAGGAGCTTTAAGTGCTCATGGAATGACTATATACCAGTAATACTAGATTCACTGAAAGTGCTAAACCTGCCAGATTTCTAGGACCCTGTTTAACTAGATCATTAGCAGATCATTTGGCTATGTCAACATAATTGAAAAGAGCAGGTGTGTAATGGTATTTTTTGGTTTATCTATGTAATGTTGATGAAACATTTTGTATAGTGACTGTCTGTCAGCCAAATATCTTGTCACACATCACAATACTTAAATCCTTTTTTTATCTCAAAGGTTTCAGGGCTCAACTGCAAACTTGCACTTCAAATACTTGCTGCTTTTGTCTGGAATATTTGGAGTGCATTTCTGGAATATTTGTCAAGATTTTATCAGTGTTTACTCCAATTTGAGTACCTAGTGTATTGTAAAACTGACTTCTCCGAAAGCTTGAAGAATTCTATTTAGCTTATGCTGTTTAATAGTAAAGTGAAAGCTAATCCTTCATCTATATGTTTGTGTGTCATGTTCAATTCATGTACGTATTCTTTTTATCCAGCTTTTACTTTTTAAAACATTTTTACGAACATTGTTTTAGGACTTTTCTATAGTAAATTAAATTAAATTCCTTGTTTTCATGAGTTGTCTGGCAATATGGTGTTGGACCACAATGTGTGTTCCCTTTTATGAAGCATTCCCATAAAGGAGCAAGAATTTGCTTTCTATCAAGGTGTTATGTAAAGCTTAGAAGAGAATTAAATTCTGTTGAGTTTTATTTCTTAATCTATATAAAAGGTAACTACATCAGAGAGTGAAAAGAAAAGGAGTACTTGTGGCACCTTAGAGACTAACCAATTTATTTGAGCATGAGCTTTCGTGAGCTACAGCTCACTTCATCCGATGAAGTGAGCTGTAGCTCACGAAAGCTCATGCTCAAATAAATTGGTTAGTCTCTAAGGTGCCACACGTACTCCTTTTCTTTTTGCGAATACAGACTAACACGGCTGTTACTCTGAAACACATCAGAGAGTGTTTTAACAAATATATGTTTTTCTTGTGTCAGATCTAGAGATTATATTTAAGGAGAAGCTAAAACAAAGACCCATGCTTCTCAAATAGTTCACATAGTACACGTGAGAGTACTCCTGTGCATAAAAGATATTTGAACTAATCTGGTTCGGGGGTCTTCCTTTTTTGTTAATATCATAGGTTTTAACAGCTGAGCTATAAAAGCTCTTTTCCCATGGTAGAGCGAAGCAATTTTAACTAAAATTGAAATAATTTTTCAGTGATCCTACAAACGGAGGTAGCGTTTTAGGTCAAAAATTTAAAAAATGGCCCCAGATTTTTGGGGGCCTCAGTGGTGAAACCTAGGGCCTGATTTTCATAGATTCATAGATACTAAGGTCAGAAGGGACCATTACGATCATCTAATCTGACCTCCTGCACAACGCAGGCCACAGAATCTCACCCACCCACTCCTGCGAAAAACCTCTCACCTATGTCTGAGCTATTGAAGTCCTCAAGTCGTGGTTTAAAGACTTCAAGGAGCAGAGAATCCTCCAGCAAGTGACCCGTGCCCCATGCTACAAGGCGAAAAACCTCCAGGGCCTCTTCCAATCTACCCTGGAGGAAAATTCCTTCTCGACCCCAAATATGGCGATCAGCTAAATCCTGAGCATATGCTTAGCACCTGCTGCTTCCCATTGGCTTCAACTGAAGTTGTGGGTGCTAGTACATCTGAAAATTGGGCCCAGTGTTTCTCAAATTTAGCATAAAAAATGTTCTAAAAAAATCTAGTGACAACTTTTCAAATTTTTGACCATAGTGTTTAGGTGACTAGTCCAAGCTCATGCATTTAGAGTCAGAGCCAAGAAGTCAACTCCTGACACTACTAGTCTTTTCTTCTAACTGCTAAACTACATCAAAATATTTGGCGTGACTATACTATTTTGTTGGTGATTATTTACTTATTATTTGTCATGTTTCCTGAGAATTAAAATAAGCAAGCAAATAACAGGTGCCTTGCCTGCTGTCAAACGTGCAGTTATGATAGCTTCCTGGATGTTTTCTTTTTGGGGACCAAATTCAGTTAAAAAATTACATCAGGCTCCCGTGGCTTTGTGTGGGATTTTGCCCTGCAATTTGTTTTGTTGAGTTGGACCCTTAGAAGAAAAGTTTCAAGACACTTTTGAGAAATAGTCAAAATACTCCTGAGGTATCTTCCAAACCTAATCTTCTTCTATGATTCAAGGTGTGGGATTGTGTTAAATGGTATTAAAGCAAAGATTGTTGATTGCTGTTCACTAGAAAATATAAAATCAAACTATTGACTTAAAAAAGCCAAAGTTTAAGTTAAATGTTTTCTGTTCAGACTTGTCTCTTCAATTATAACATGATACCCAACTTGTTTCAGAAAGGTTTTTAAATGACACCTACATATCTATGTAACTTTGCATTTTTCCAGGTACAAGATATTTCTTTCAGCCATGACTGTCGTTGGGTGGTGGTCAGCACTCTTCGTGGCACTTCCCACGTCTTTCCCATCAATCCTTATGGTGGTCAGCCCTGTGTCCGTACTCACATGTCGCCCCGGGTGGTAAACCGAATGAGCCGTTTCCAGAAGAGTGCAGGGCTGGAGGAGATTGAGCAGGAGCTGACGTCTAAACAAGGAGGCCGCTGTAGCCCTGTCCCAGGCCTGTCGAGTAGCCCATCTGGTTCACCTCTTCATGGTAAATCTCATTTTTCTTCTATGTTGTCAGGCATACCTATTCTGTTGAGTCATTACGTTGCTTTTGTAGTATCCCATGTTCAGTTGTCGTCAGTATCTGAAAAAAGAAAATATTGATTTCACTGTGGATTCCAATAACACTGGATTCAAATAATCTGTATTTCCACATACAGATGATGCTATTAAAAATGCCACTGTGCCTTGTATTAAACTGCTGCAAATACAGTACCTGAAATCTATATTAAAGTATAAATATACAGGGTACCTAGATATTATGGGGATAGGTCCCCTATAAATACTCAAGGCAGAGAGTTTATTACTTAGAACCTACTTAAATAAACTATGGGAAAATCGACATTTTAATAGTCTCCATTGTAAATTAAAAGGTTTAGAGGCTTTAACGTTTCAGATTTTGTTTCACGGCTATCATGAAGTCACTAATCTGGTCTACATTTAAATGCAGTTATTTAAAAATCTCATTGCTCAACAGCCTGGATGGTTATGGAGCACATCTGGACATCCAGAAGATAAATATGTATTGTTTGTGGGGAAAACATGAAAGCCAGGTGCAATGTTGTGTGTCCCCCTTCCCTCCCCCAGTTTTTTTTCTTTTAGCAGTGTGGTTGATAAATTTACAAAAAAGAAAAAGCCTTCAAGAATTGCCTTTCCACATCCACTCTGATGATGTGTTGCTCTTGGGAGCCGTGAACCTTGGGAGCCTCTTGGGAACAATATAGAAACCATATAGAAAGAAGAGTCCGCCCCAGGGAAATCAAAACTTTCGGGGTGTAATTATAATAGTATCCACAGTCCTAGTTACCCTCAGTTTCTTCCTTTCTGCCCTAGGCAATGAGCTTTGGAACCATCTGTTCATTTTTGCCCTTCTCTTTGATGGTGTAATTTGTTGGCGTGCTGATTGTTGTTTGGATTTAGAATGATTACTGTTTATTCCTGCTGGTCCCTTGTAAATAGTGAGGGTCACAGGTAATTTTAATTTAACCAACCCAATATCAATCTAATTTTAAAAACTAGGGCCTGTTTGGGGCTCCTGTAGCTCCCCTCACCTAATAGGAATAAGTCCCCTCTGCTGATGTGTAAGAGGAAGCCTAAGTCTCCCTTATTGTGTCAGCAAGAGCAAGAGGTTAGAAAAGCTAGGGCCAGTTTGAGGGTGTTAAAAGGGCCTTCAGCCAGTCTGAGGGTGTTAAAGGGGCTGGATGGATCATGAACACTAGTGGAAGGGCACGGTACAGGCCCTTGTGAACCCTCACCTTTCCTGCCTTCATGGTTGCCCTCTGTGCTATTAGGTTAGTCTTTGTGGGATTCTTGACACACACAGACCTTTTCAGTGCCTGTTGTTGTTAGGGGACTGAGCAGTCCTTCAGTCTAAAAGTTGAGTTTTTTCCCTTTTGGGGCTTCTCCAATGTGGTGGGATTTATTGATTAAAAACCGTGCCCCTATGAATAGCATTTCCTTTATTGCTATTACAGGAGCACCTATCATGATCCCGATGTCCTGGGATAGTCAAGAGGTGGCCAGAAATATCTGTGCCTTCTTATTCCTCCTAGATATATTTATACATACACAGTTATAGCCTATTCCTCTCATTACCACACAGCAGTTCAGTGTGACATGCTTGAAGCAGACACCAGATTGCTGTAAATAATTATTGTAACACATCTAGTCATTTTTGACAATTGACATCGTATAGAGAACAGGAAGGAACTCTCAACTACTGTACCTTTCATCCATCCAAGTCTGTTTTTTGTCAAGAGAAATTACAGTAAGTTGTGTCTTTACCGGTTTGAAGTTTTAAATAGATTTAGCATTTGATATTCAAAAAGAAACTAAGAGGTTTCATTTGGCTTTGATTAGTATGCCCAGAGACTTCTGTAATGGGCAGATTTTCTGAACTGGAGAAAAAGCTAACACATTCACACCACAGCGTGGTGGTATTTCCAAAGAAACAGAGGCCAGGTAGTTCAAAAGTGACTTGTGAGTTTCAGTGCTTCAATTTGTGGGTGTTTGTTTTGAGACATCTTTAATAGGGCTTGATTTTCAGGGTCTATATGTTTGAAAATCAGGCCCTTTTCAGGCATCTTCATTTGGTCCTCAGAATTGAGGCACTCAGAAAACACTATTTGCTTCTGAAGATCTTGGCCAAGATGTTTAAGTAAATATATCCATCAGTCTCTTAACAGTTCTTAGAAGCCTCGAATTATGGATTCACTGAAATTATACACAGACCCTCATATACGTCATTTGAAAATGTTCTGTGAAAATTATAAACAGTTGCACTGAATAATTACTTTAAAAAATAAAAGGAGTCCCTTAACTTAGATGAGTGCTGAGTTGGTGAGATGTTTTCCAGAAATGTGGAAGAGAAGCCTTTATCATAACAACAGTCTGGGTGTCACTGCAGTCAAAGTTATGGCAAAGCGCAGTTGGCAAAAGATTACTTGTATTGCCGCATGGAGAGCCTGAAGCTTAGGTAGGGATGGGGAATGTTGGGAAACAGGGATTGGAAGAAGGAGGGTGAATGAGGAATTGGGGCTAGTATATCATTAGCCCCTTTTTGTAGTTTAGGAAAGAGGTATGACCATCTGGAGAGACACCTCTCTTGACTAAATGTATATTTTACTTTGGGGTCGGTCAAAGTAAGGAACCAGGGATACTGTTTGATGCTGAAAGGTTGGTGGTTTGCTGTACTGAATTGGAATAGTGTATCACTGGCGAGATGTGGGTAGGCATGTGGAAAGAACACGGCAACCTTTTACAAGAAAGCAAAAGCCTTTAAAAATGCTTATGTTCCTCTTGCTTCTCCACCTGCCACCCTTCATGCCACCAGCTGCTTATGTCCACCTAATGCAATTAGCATGGGAGTATATAGTAACTGTGTAGTGTTAGGATGCAGTGGTGTGGTGTGTGTGTGTGTTTTGTTTGTTTGTTTGTTTTTAAAGTGAGGTGGCTCAGTGACTGCTTACATTTCTGGGCCTTAACTTGTTCTGCTTCAAAATTAGATACAAATGTACATAAGTTTTTTTTTTAAATCAAGTCCTAGAATTAAGATAAAATCAGTTTAGTTCTAAATTATAGGAATTGGGAAACCATTGTGTTATTTTAGATGTTTTTGTTGTGTCTGTTTACAGTTTGAAAAGTACTTAGGTGTGGAACTGAAAGGATACAGATGGTTGATCTGTATTATGTGCCTTTTAAAGACTTTTATCATCTACTTGAAAAACATAATTAACTGAAGTTCACAATGACTTTCATTGCAAGGATTTGGTGCACATGTGTGGCAGCTGGATTAACAGAGAACTGTGATGACTATTTTAATCCACAAACTAAGAAGGATTTAGGATCGTAACAGCTTCTTGGTATAATATACTGTTAAACAGACAATATTATACACTGTTTTCATTTGAAGGAGTTAGTGTTGTCTTGTGGAGCGTGTGAGGTCTAGTGGTTAGAGTAGAAGAGTGGCCTTTGGGTTCTATACCTAGCTCTACCGCTAACTTGCTGTGTGACCCTGGGGAAGTTACTTAGCTGCATGTACATTTTCCCCATCTGTAAAATGAGAATAATAATCTCTGTTTTAAGGGTGTAGGGTTTAATGAATGTTTGTAAATTGCTTTCAGATCCTCTGCTGAAAGATGCTATTTAAGTTCAAAATATCATATTGAATTTAATTCTGTGCTTCTGCAAAAGATGCAGTATGGGAACTAAGTATGTAATTCGGTTAGTTAAAAACCACAGTAAATTATAAATTAGAACTCTCTTCTTCTTTTATATTAGTTATATACTGGGTGAAGAACTTGTATATGTTGAGCAGTTAGCATAGCTGCTTATGTACAGATGTCACAGTAAGTGTTGTTTTACTTATTGATGTTGAAATGAAAGATGGACAAACAGATTTTTAGTACAGAATGCTATCCTTGTCAGTTGGCTTTTCTTGATTGTGCAATCTTGATATCATACTTTTAATGAAGGATCACATGCAATTTAGAAATATTTGAGTAAGCTTTAAGATGTAGAAACTTGCCTAGCACTTCAGTAAATTGGTAGACCTGCTGTTAATCCTTCTATTAATACTTCTTTCATATTAAAATGGTATTGATATAATCCTACCCCGGAAGAATGGATTTTAGTGACCAAAAAGCTTGCATATTACCTTTTGATTGGACTAACAAAAGAATTATGTTCCATTCACATTAACTTGAGCTTGCTTTTTATGGCTATAAATATTTTCTGAGCACAATCCTGATAATTTTTTTCCAGCTTGCTTTTTAGCTCTAGTGTCAAAATAAAATAAAATAAAAAAACTTGCCTTATGTATAGTCGAGAAACAATCTATTTATGGTTTATTCAGGACGATTTACAAATTGTTTACCCACACAATGTAAACCTTTATCAGGGTGGGATTCATCTCTAAATGAATCATGTTTTGGCTTTACTCTTGTTTGCCTGTGCTCCTTTTTAGCAGAATGAAGTAAAGGAAACTGTTCACTAAGAGTTGATAAAGAGATATTTCCTTTGCACCTTTTATAGCCAACACAGATTTTGTTTGGGTTATTTTATCTGTTAATCCACCCATGGTGTATTTTTGTCATTCAGTTGGGTTGCCAGAGAGTGTTGTCAGTGATACCAGAGTTAAGTTAGTGTCCTTTTATGGGCTTTTACTATTATAGGACTATTGTGACATCAGTGGACTGAAAGAGCAGAATTGGGTCTTGCATGGCTGTTTCCCATGTGTGACGTGGGAATGGTAACACTCACCTGTCTCACAGGCACACTGTGTGGGTTACCGCGTGAAACAGTTCAGGGCAAATGTGTACATGCCCAAGGGTGGCATTTAGCCCTAAAGTGTTAATGCTTCACTTTGAAAATAGAAAGCCCTATAAAGCTGCTCAGTGTTTTTATCATCCAGTGTAAAAATTACAATATAGTAACTAAAAGTTAAAGGTCTTGTTTAACCTACTCATGGATTTTTGCTTTTGTTGATCAGCGATTTTCCTGAGTGAGACCACATCACAAATGTAAACATAAATTAACCACACATTTGAACCTTATACTGTGCAGTTCCACCTACTTAGAAAAATCAATAATAATATGATGATTCTTGAACTTGTTTTCTCTATATCATTTAATTGTGTATTGAAGTTTTTCATTTGGATTTTGTAGTTTTTGCCAAAAAAATCAATCATACACAGATTGGTTCTGTTTTAAATTTTACGCCTCAGCTGAAATACAGTACATAAATTTAGAGCTGAGGAAAACAAGTCTTATACATACACAGATTTGACTGTTTAGAAACATTCTACATTGTACAGAATAATCCATTTTCCATTGTGAAGTCTTCTTTATTTTTATTTTTTTTAAGGCAGTAGGTCTTCTCACGCATCCTAGTCTCTTCTTTCATTTGTAGTGGTTGCTATATCATTAAAGGCAAAATCCAACAGTCTGATAAACGTACGCATCTCAGATTCTTTAAATATTTCCATGTCACTTTTCACTATTTCCCAGAGTGAAACTCCATTTTATTAGAAGAATTCTTATGGGAAAGCAGAGTTGAAAGGAGTGACATCATCAAGCTTTCCTGAAAAACAGATTGGTTTCCTTTAAGTAACACTCACTTGAGAAACCACCTATTTAAAGAGAGGCAGACAAAAAATAGTTTGAAAGAAAATTAGCTGTAGAATAACTTAAAGCACTGGAGGGCAATTCCCTTCAAAGTTTTAACTTAATCGCCAGCACTATAAACAAGAATCAAAAGCAGCCTATTTGAAATGTCTCTTGTAGGCTTTTGTTTTGCCTTCTTGTAAATTATAGCCTTTATCTGGTACAAATAGTTTTTGTAAATTCACAGATACACTAAAGAATGCCATAGTGTGGGCCTGACTCTTTATCTATTTGAAATGCCTATTCATTTGATGAATGCAAACAAGTCACTTTAGATTTGTATTGTAAAAAATATTTTCCTCTTTAAATATGATTTCAGATAATTTATATTCTAAATTTGTCTACAAATCCTTATTTGTTTCTTCTTCACACAACCATTCTTTACATTGGGTGGCAGAAAGAAAGGCCTTCTCCTTTGAACTGAAATGGTTAATTGGACACCCTCTAGAGGGCGATGTTTTCTTAACTTTATCAGTGCAATGAATCCAGCTTCTCTCAGTGTATTCTGTTGATTTAGGTTGATGGCTGATGTTGTATGAAGGCCATAGGAATATTCTGATTTATCATCCGGTTTACCTTGCCTTTCTATGAGTTGGAAACTTCGTTACATCCATTTGTTGATGTCTACTTGAAAAGTTTTAACAGAAATTATTTTGCACGTGCCTAAGGAAGAATTTGCGTCAGGTTACAGTTCATTGTTTTATGTTGGCAAACACTCCAGGCGAACTACTTTTTAAAATAATGTGCTTTTGGTTATCTTATATTTTTAGTCCTGTGCATGCCAAATGTCAGAAAAGTGGACTTTCTTTCTTTTCCTGTTAATGCAAAGGGGATTTATATTGCAGTTGATGTGTGTTACCCAAGTAAATCCTTTGTGTACAAGTTGGAGAATGGACTACTTAAAATGTATCATGATTCAGTTCTTTACAAGTCTTCCTATTCTGAGTGTGTCTGAAGAGGTAGCAAGATTCCTCCACCCACACCCCCCACCACCTTATTCTGGCAGTCTTGGATCACCTTGTAGTAATTGCTACACTGACAGCTGGTGTAGGCCATTCCGTTCTGGAAAACTCCAGGTGTTACGCTGGATCTCTTGGCAGGAACTTTGTATGGAAAGTACAAAATACCCATCCTTTACAGTATGACAGTAGATTACAAATTTAGAGTAGATGAGAGAATAGACTAGGAGATGTGTGAATGGTTGTTAACTGTAAGCACAAATTTGGGTACTGGCCATCAGCTTTACTGGTTGTACATAAGCTGTATTATGATAACGGATGAAAAATCAGTGAAGTGGATAAGGTTGGTAGTATCTGCTGGGTCGTTGCTACAATGGACGCAAAAGATCCATTACACCAGCTAGAGGAAGTGGAGGATTGACAGGAGGCCAAAATTTAGCACAGTAGAAGGTCAAGTAGGGAGGTAGGCTGAGAAATTATATCGGGGGGAGCATAAGCATGAGGTGTTTTAGAGACGGGGCTTTTGTAGTGGGTATGGACGTGGATGGGGGAACAAGTGTCAGTTTCAGAAGACAGGACAGATGTCTGATTTGAATGTACATGTGAAAAAGATGCGGTAGCATTCTGAACAGACTGGAGTTTGGATGAGAACTATTTCAGGAGGGAATTATTGTTACTGAGGCAGGGAGTGACAAATGCATGACTGAGCGATTTAACAGAGGAAGTGTCAAGGTAATGACTTATGCAAACTATGTTTTGGACATTTTTGTAGGTGCACCTGCAGAGGAGTAATGGCACAGCAGAGCAAGATGTCCGTGACAGAGCTGAGAGGTGGGAGAAAGGCTAGCGTTGAGAATGACACTACAGTTATGAGGGCCCCATGGAAGTTTTCTTGCAAAGGTGGATGGTCTCAGTCCTGGTTACATCAAAATGAAGAACATTTCTGTAGGGTCAGATGTCCATTTGTCAGAGGCAGATGGAGCGGGAGTTGAATAAAAGAGCATAATGCAATTCTACTCTGAAAACTGACCCAGTAAAATGGCATTGTGAGGTTCTTTGTTTATTATTTCTATTTTTCCCCCTCAATTATTTCCTATCAAATGTGCACAATTCACAAATAAAAAGATGTTTTTCCCTCTGCAAATGTGAACTGAGCTGTGAAAGTCAAGTTTGATTGTTTTCTTCTTGTACATCACCAGTAATAAGCTTATTCTGCTGATTAATCCCTCAGCGACACCCATTATCATCTGATTGTCTCTGATAGAGTTGCACGCTTCTTACTGATTGAAAGTTGGTGAACTATTATATTGGTGATGTACAAGAAGGAATAGAAGCCAGAGCTTTATAGGCTCTGCAGGAGCAAAAAGTAGTGAAAATCTGTTGTTGTTACTATGGACAGTTGAGGTGACTACACAAAGGGAAGAGAGCTGTTGTGTAATGACTGATTACTTTTTTGTGTATCTGCTTTTCAGAGCAGAACTGCATTTTAAAAGAGAGAGTTGAGTGTCATCAGAATAAAAGCAATCGCCCAGTTTAAACTGTGAAATAATGTGCGTGGGTGAAAAGGAGTAGCCAGTGAAGGGCAGAGTACAGAGCCATAAGGGGCTTTATACAGTGTCAAAGCACAGTTTACCACTGAAGTAAAGAAACAGGGATAAGAGTGAAACCAGGTGAGAAGAAGGGAAGGACAGCATGTTCTTGAGGATAGTGTGGTCAATAATCTCAAATATTGCTTGGAAATCAAGGAAAAGGAGTACGTTGAGAGAGCTATGATCAGTACAGTTAAGGAGTTCATTAACCACCTTCAGAAGGGTGCTTTCATTGCTGTGAAAGATGTAAAAGCCAAACTGGCATGAGGCAATGATTCAGCGGGTACCCAGGAGATGAGAAGGCTGTTCCTATAATTTTGTGAGAATGGGGTAAGTCTGATGTGAAAGGATATGAGGTGCAGGTACAGTTGTTGAAGGTGGTGTGATAGCTGAGGTTTTGATGAGGTAGGGTGAGAGATTCTTGTTATATAGCTGTTTGTTGATGATGGCAGCTAGAGGGGGTGAGTCGTGGTGAGAAGGGAATAGATGGTATGAGGTTCAGGAGATACCCTTCTCTGTTGTAATCCAGAGGAGGGCACTGGTGCAAACACTTCCTGCTTTCCCCAGTGGTGTATTCCTCTGAGAAACAGCAGCTACCACTGTTGCAGGGGCATGAAATATATAGCCCTTGTGCCTGCAGGGTTGCAGCAAACCCTGTGTGTTTATAATCAGTGATTGATTATGCAGTAAATGGGTGCTGATCTTGTTGTCATGAATATTTTTTCTAAAGTATTTAAATCAACTCTGCCTTTTTGGGTAGTCTAAAAATGCAAACATTTTAGGGAAAGAGCTGAAGTTTTAAGACTGGAAATAAAATATACTTGTGTCTTTTAAAAGGTTTATCTTCACTCTTCTTAAATGTGCTGATTGGCTTATTCTATTTGCTTAGTCTTTGTGGGCTGTTAAAATCAGTTGCTTTTTTCCCATCTGAAGGAAGTGCATCTTTGACACTTCTCATGACCTGAGTCATGATGCTGTCACAGAGCCAGAAAACATCCTTAGCAGTCATGGGTAAAACAGCAGAGCTGATGTGGGGTGGGGGGAGACAGAGATATTCCTATGTTTTTTCCCCCCAGTTTTAATATTCTGTGGGTTTTAGACAAATCACTTTTGTTATAATTTTCCATGGATGATATTCGCAGGTTCTCATACGCAATGGTTATCAGAGCACATTGTTTTATAACTTAGAAGAAATAAAGTGTATGCAACCTGAGTCAGATATCTGCCTAGAACTATTTTAAACATCATAATGTTTGTGCTAATTGCTGCAGACATACTAACATGGACATTAGTACAAGGAAAAAGTGGCAAAAAAGCTGCCACAACTTTATTAACATACATAAATTGCCTTGGCAGAATTTGATTTTTTTTTAAAATAATTTTGACAGATAATATCAATGCTTATTTTTAAGCATATTTTAATTTTGATAAATGTCAATTTTCACATTTGCAGGAAAATTATGGGGAAAGTGTCAGACAATCATCATTTAATGACAGACTTTGAGATTCAAAAAGCTAAATCTTAACAACCATTAAACTCAAATTGTCATCATCAAAAGTCAAAGTATACAAAGTAAATATCCTGAAGTCAAACTCTAAGGAGCATTTTTCTTACATTGCCTACCTGTAGATTTTGATTGTTGTTGATGGAGATACTTTCTGTCAGTTTGTGGGTACATGGTGAAATCGATGGTTACCGACATTTACTAGTAAAAATCTAATCCTTCCATGTCTGTAGATAAGTAATCCTTAATATTAGGTGCTGGCAAGCTAAAAATTGGGGTGGGCGTGCTTTTATCTCATCTTCCTATACTCCACCTAATAAGGTTGTTCTCTACTGCACGTGGACAGGTCATCCAAGAGGCTACGAGGCCAATCACTTGCACATTCTAATGCAAAAGTGACCCATATCTCATGCTGAGGGACTTTTGTTCTCCCACAGCCAAAACTCCAGTAGATCCTAGTGATAAGTTTATTCTGTTCCATGGGGCAGGGAAGCCCCTTGCCTTCGACCACGGCACCAGGACTGAAGGCCCTCATTGTCTAAATTTCGCCCATGTCATCCAAACTTGTTGCAAGGATCCGTCAGTACAAAGAGGCCTTTAAATTTACATACAGAAGGGAAAAATGGAAGAGGAGCAGCAACAGCATATGCCTGTCTCCCCAAGCCTTGCACCACTGATCCTGCGATACACTGCTATAAAACATCTACAAATGGACAAGAAAACTCAGTAAACTCAGTGATTATGAACAGTCAAGCCTGGAATCCATGACTCTGAGCAGAATTGTAGGTATGAACCCTGGTATAGACAGGATGGCAAGCAGCTAAGACCCTCCCTATACCTCCTCCCCTCCCCCCCCCCGTGCAGGCTTTTATTAGAGATGATTCAGCCAATGGGAGGCCATTTTAGCTGATTTCCCCGGCAATCACCGATTGGGCGAACCAGCTGAAGTGTCAGTGCTACAGTCTTCTCCTACCTCTGCAGGGAGCTATGAAGCCCACAGCTGGCTATCAGAGGGAGGGGTTTTGTTTTTGTTTTTTCACTTCAGTGCAAGTTTTGCCCTAAGGATTGTAGGTTTGGGCCAACAATATTTTCAGTTAAATGGACCCTAAATGGATTATTATGTAGTCAGATTTGTTCCTGTTCCTTGATCTACTTTTAGATCCGTTTACAAAGTCAGCGCAAGCTTTTATTTATATGCTCCCTCTTTCCAAACCGAAAGCTTCAGTGCTTTTTTTCATCCATGCAGCTTTTACAAGCAACCTTGTCCTGTGTTCCGGGTGTGAGGGGGAGAGAGGGGAAATTGTCACAGGAACAGATCTTAGTTTCAAGTTTCCAATGAGATATTTTATAAGAAGTTAGCTAAGATCATGGATGTTTCCCTGACAGGAGGTATCACAGCTGTTAGTACGTATATGCACAAGAGCACCAGGGCTACTTCACACACAATTGCCTGTGTCCCCACCCTGTGTCTATGCATGTGCCTCCAAAGATTTCGTTTCCATCCCCCCTGCCTCCCTCCCTCCAAGCACGTGCAGAAGTAGGAGTATTGGCCAGCTGTATATCACCAGCAGTTTGAGCACAGCTTGTACGGCTCCCATGTGGTGGGTTCTAATCCCAAGCAGAGCTAGAGTTTTAAATGCTTCACCCTTAGGATATATCTGCACTGCAGTTAAAAACCTCTGGCTGGCTCACAGGCTCACTATTTAATTGCGGTATAGACAGTCAGGCTGGAGCCTGGGCTCTAGGATCGTGCAAGGTGGGAGAGTCCCAGAGGTTGGGCTGCCTGCACCCCAACATGTCTCTGCCACACTTAAACAGCCCCTACCCCGAGCCCAAGTCAGCTGGCATGAGCCAGTTGCAGGTGTCTAATTGCAGTGTAGACATATCCTTAGAGGAAGGTGAAGTGAATGGTGTAAATTCCTCTGTCTCTACCCCCCAAGGACTAGAAAGGATTTGAGGGTGTCAGTGACAGTAATTTGTGGTTGAGGCAGTCAGTGGTTTCTTGAAAGTGGAGATAGTGTAGGGAGGGAAGTAGTGGAGGTCTCAGATGGAGAGTGTGTGGATGCGGTGGGGAAGTGTACCAATGGGTGTGATGTAAAATCCTAGAAAGATTGGAGGGGTGAGATCCAGGGCCTGAGGTGAGCTTTCCCTCCACCAAGCAGGTAACTGAGGGTAGAGGAGTGTTTCTTTCCCCTGTGACTGGAGACACTTGGACTGGTGCATGTGCCTCTCAGGGGAATGTTACGAGCACACAGGCTTGTCTGTTGGCATCAGATGCTCCATCTTTTCATACATCGACAAGGAAAGGGTTGCTTTCCCAGTACACTCATGTGAATAGATGCAGCCATTTTATAAAAGGTGAACAAAAAAGCAGTTTTAAACATTATGAAGACAAAAGGCCAAATTCTGCTCTCATCAGTATAAACATTACTGACCTCAGTGATTTACTCTGGATTTACATCAAGGTAAATTTGAGAAAATTTGACCTTGAGTGCCTAATCTTATATAGCCACTGTAGCTAATAAAAGTGTTAACTAGAAATATTCAGACTTAGGCTGTTAAATGAATCTTGTTCCTAGCAGTTTGCTACTTGAAGCAGTTGCTGTGCAATGTTAAGAAGTAGCGGTTATTTTAATTAAGAACTATAAAGTTTCCTGTTGTTGCACACCCAGTTCCCAGGAAAAATTGTAACATTTTAGGGGAGATTTAAATATGTTACATCTTTAAAGAAAAATCTTGTTTGGCAATAATTAGTGTTGGGTTTTTTTAATTAATTAAAAATATTATTGAATGATCTGTTAACGCCCTCCCAGACTACTTCTGCGAGCCAGCATTGCTTCCACAGAGTTCTCTATTTGGGTCACAAGGCAGTGTTTCTCACCAGGGTGCTGCTGTTTCCTCTTCCGACTCTAGTAGATTACAGATTATACTGGAACATGTCTGGGGAAAGGTCAGGAACGAGGGTGAAAGTCCTGGAACTGTAGCTGGGAAGCTTTTCATTCTCATCTATGAGACTTCTGGTACGGAATAAAAACCAAAACAAAATAAACTGCCACACGCATGATTTTTTTAACAGCATCCTCTTTTATATTTAGAAAGGATTGTATTTGTCTGGTGTTAAATAATTAGTGAGTATTTGGTTGAGGAATCTCTTACAATAGGCAGCAAATAAAGGCTAAGCATGCTTCATTTTCTCATTGCACAGCCTGCCAGTGATTGTGTAGATTCAAGTTATTGTGTGTTTTACTTACAGTCAGTAAGTTGCAGGATATTAGATATTTGATGTTAACTTTGTTAAAATATTTGGTGTTGTTTGAATTTTAGTCTATTAAGTACAGTAAGATATTAAAAGCAGACCAAGCGCTTTGGAATTTAAATGACATAATTGTGTTACTTATTAGTTTTATTGGAATAATACAAGGCAGAATAAGAACACAAGGAAATACAGGATAATTTTAAAAAAAATCTTACATTGTTTTACTATATAGCTAAGAGAAGCTCAGTTCTGCTCATTTTTTTCTGGAAACAACACAGAACAAGTTGACTGCTTATTATTCCCAATCTACTAATATAAAACCTTATGTAGGGCCAAAACTTGCTTGCCTTACTTATGTGTAAAGTGAAATTTCACAGTACACACAATCATTCCACAACAGCTGACATTAGCCAGTGCAAGAATACCATATCCAGCTGAAACTGCAGAGGAAATTTAGTAGGTAGAATTATATAATCTGAGTTTGAATTTACCTGGACACTGGTGTTTATGCCCCTTCCTGTATTAAAAAGTGCACCTGTGATTTTAGAGCTTGATCGTGAGGTACTGGGTACCCCCTTCTCTAGTTGATGGTGTAGGTTTGTCCCTTAAGTAACCAGGACTTAATTTTTTTTCTGTTCTAAAAGGTGACATCTTCAGTAGCAAAAGACCCCTCAGTATCCCACCCGACTGCCGACCAAGCCCAAATCTATATTGAGTTCATTGTCAAGTGATCAAGCAACGGATCAACTCAGTATGCTGCTTCCTTTTAAAATGTATTACAAACTAACAATTCTAGCATGTTTTGTTCAAAATACAGTTTTCTGTCATGTCTGGAAAAATTCAGTTATCAAAAAAATAGAAATGTGTAACTCGCTCTGTCATTTAAATCTTGCAGATTAACTCCCTACAGTACATTATTCTGGTTTGTACTTTTAAAAGTAAAATAATTGTAAGTTAAAAGTTTGTCTATAGCAGTCATCAACCTAATGTCCAGTTTTAAGAAGTACCTTGGTGCCTGGTGGTTTGCCACTTTCATATATTCTCAGTCACTGCATTCAGCAGCTAAGAATACCAACCCTTCATATTCTGCCTTTCTTTTTTTTTTTAAAAAAAAAGGGGGCGGGCAAAGGTAAAACTGAAACGACGTTAGTCTTGCAATGGCATTACCTGGGAGTTGTGGCTGATGTCTTTTCCACAAATGTCCAACTTTGTCAAAAACCAGTAAATCTTGTGAAGTTTATTTTCCTTATAGCATCTGTGTTTTATAATGGTGCTTTTAATTTGTTTTTACTTTGTCTTTTGGGATTTCTTTTGTCCGGCGCTTTCAGGCCTCCCTTTTTTCAGTGGAAGTGAGTATGTTAATGATGACTGCTTTGGGAATATACCCCTGCAAAGTTGACATGACAGCCTGTTCGCTCTGTGTAATAACAAAGCCCATTGTTATTTTCTCTCTTCACTTTTATCCTCAACTTAATCCATTTCTCCTGTGAGTATTTGTGGTATAAAATGCCTGGGAAAAAACATGGCTCAGAACACTGAAAGGGTCATAGGAGGTTTTCTTATCGCAGACTTTATGCCAGTTGGTACCCAGGATAGAACTAATGAATTATTTTTTCCCATCCCTCAGTAGGCAGACTTTAATCAATGAAATATTGTCCTTCTTAATAAATGTCTGCTGTTAGACTACCTTTTACAAAGGCAAGAACTTCCCATGATTTTCTCCTAATTTCATGGTTTCTTCTCTATGTCTCTGTGTAAACATTCATAGATAAGATTCAGCAGCAGCTTCAACTGAAACAGTAATCCAAAAAGCAGAATTTGGATTCGGGTCAGAACACACTCAAGAAGTTTGGGATTTGGGTTTAGCTCAGATCAGGAGTTTGGATGCTTATCCAATCTTTCTCTTTCTCTTGAATCTGTAAAATTTGGCTGGGAATTTTTGCGAGAGCTTCCTTTCAGGTGGTGTTCTGGCCCTTGACTGGAACCTGGGAGTGCCGAGATACAGGGAAGTGGCACGATGTATATAAAAAAACACCTTAAATTAAAGTGCCCACAACAGATGGTAAAAACAGCCCCTCCTTGCACAGCCCTTAAGCCTGACAGAAGAAAAACCTCTCCAGTGACATCCCATAGACAGATAAATACTTAACCAAAAAGATGTGCCTTTCTCTGTACTCTGAAGGTCAGTAAACTCAGACACTGGCAGATCACCAAGGAAGAGAGATCCACAGCTAGGGACGCTCTAGTGAAAATGTTCTGCCTCCAGTCCTTACGAGGGCACGTCTGTCATGAAGGTGCCAGCAGTTTTTTTTTAAGTTCCCTCCAAATGGATTGCTATAGAAGGTATTCTTGGAAAAGTCAATCAGGCAGTACCCTTCCTTTGTTTATGTGCAATTGTCAGTATGAAAACAAGCTTCTGAAGTTAGTATGTCATTTCCAGCTAAATTTTCAATGTTTAGGGAAGCTGTTGGAACTGTAGTCCTACTTTTTGTTACTTATCAATAGGTATATTTGAAGTGTTGATTTATCCTGTACACATACTGCAAAATAATTTGACTGTGCTATGCTGAAGGATTCTTCACTATACAACATTTGTTTGATATTTCTGGAGGACTTAAATTTGTCGCCGTGTCCTTTGACAGTTAATCAACAACTGCTTGAGCTGTGGAAATAATGTTGATGCTTGGCTGCATTCTTTGTGCTCTTTCGGCCTGATCCTACTGTCTTGTCCGCAAAACTCCCATTTACTGCAATGGGAGTTGCATGCTTCTAGGGGCGGGAGCACGGGGGATAATTTTTTATTGGGTTTTTGAACAGATACAATAGCGTGCACAAAGTTTAAAAAAACTCTGACCTGTTAAATGTAATCTGAAGAACGCCACTTCATTCCAGTAGTGGATGTACAATATAGGTCTTGCTGAATGCATGATAAAGAAATCCTAGTCACAGAGTGCATTTACTGTATCCCCACGGCTATGCAATTAAGAAGTCAAGGTTGTATCTTTACGAGGGACTGAGGCAACATTGTCCAGACAATAGCGATACCACTTTATAGAACATTTCCATACTAAAACTATCTAAATATAATTCAGATGAAAGCTATTATTATTACTCTTTCTATATAAAGTAGCATTTTTTCTAACCTGATTCATCTGCACTAAGTAGAGCTTATTTAAAAGTCAAATTATCAAGCAAAATGCTCACTCCTAAATAACTAAAAAATTTCTCTTAACCCTTTTGTACCATTCTGATTTTTAATTTCTGATTTGCACCATGGCTGGTGAGTTTATTTTCAAAATTATGTAACTAAATTTTGCTTAAGAGAAAATGTAGATTGATAGGTATTTGGTGGTAGATTAGATGTTTAAAATAGTTGCATCTGTTGTGTTTGGATCTTTTACTTTAGACTTCATTTCTGCTGTGAAACGATGAGTGTTTTGATGATTGGGTTGGTTAATTTTTAATTTAAATTTGTATTCTTTCAGTCAGTAAAACTTTATTTTTAAAACTAAAATATATGAACTCAGAAGATACTTCTGCCCTAGAAATTATGAACAAGTTAAACGCCCTGCTTCTTACCCACTCCTAGTAACGTTGTAACACACCTCTTTCATCCCTAAAGGATAGTGATTTTTGCAGTCTGTAGGCAATGCTTGTGAATAATTAGTTAAACTTTGATTCTGTTCATATATTTATTTTTAATGCAATTTTCAACTGAAAGCAAGGCATACTTTCCTTTCTGTGTAGAGTGTCTGCACTAGGTTATAATGAGAGCACCTTAACTGTAGCACAGTTTTAAATGATAACATTGGTGATGTTTTAAAGTGAAAGTGTTTTCATTAGATATCAAAAATGGCAAAGTGCTTTGTTAGAAACATCAGAAATGAATGCATATAGGATTGCTTTTCCAAGATGGTTTAAAGAGCCAGAAGTCCCAATCTTGAAAACATACCTCATATCGTCAAGTATCATGTCTTTGTTAATTCTGACTGGAAGTAAGGTCTTAGTTTCTGCAAAGTGACTGCAATATGATTTCAGGAGAAATTAAAGTAGGATTTACAGCAACAATTCTTTGTACAGTCCTTCTAAGAAAAAGTAAATAAGTAAAAGCTGCTTTAATGCTTTCCCAGAACACAAGCAAACAAGTTGAAAGGAACATTATACTTTGTTCTAATTTATCATCTCTTAAGCATTTTTATTTCCCTTTATATATTTTTGTTCTTTCCTTTTTTCTTCTTGTCTTCCTTTGGTTGTCATTAAAGACACCAGAAAAATGCTTAATGTAAAAAAGTAAAGTAATATATAATGTATCAAAGAACTCAGAAAAATGTCGCTACTCCTTAGATCCTTCACTCTATAAAATACAAACGTCACAGTGACTAACTGGTGTGCGTGTGTGTGAATTGGTATCTTTAAGATTCCTGAAAGAGGATCTAATCCTCCAAACTGCTGAGTGTCCTCAACTGCCCCACAGGATCCCTCAACTTTAATGGGAGTTGAGGGAGCTCGGCATCTTCCAGCGTAGATCTAATGTATGATTACTCACTCTTCCTGCACTCAAAAATCCTATTGAATTCAGTGGCAGCTTTGCATTTGGAAGGCTAATTAATTGCTGCATGGTACTGAGATTTGAGTGCATTGAGTAATTACGGATTCCTTGTATATACTGTATACAAATTACTGTTGCAACAGGCGGATGGGGTTCAGAACTTGATCAGTGCAACGTTACAGTTAATCATCATATTCCTAACAGAAAAAAAGAAAGCAAGGTATAGATATTTGGAATCACTTTTTTAGGTATCACCGTTTTCTGTGTTGAATGTTGCTGCTTATGTTGAATACAGAGTGAGGAACACATTTTTTAAAAGGGACTTGATGACATATAATAGTAACTAATTACACACAAATGCAGAAAACTATTTTATACTCTTTCCACATGAACCAAGAATGAATCTTCAAGGAAACTAATCAAAGATTTTTTTGAAAAAGAATTGAAGCCTCAGGCTTAATTTAAACATGAGGGTTTTTTTTTTTCTTCCTTTCTTTCTTTTTATTTCTCCCTCCTCCCCCACTTTAGTTCAGGAAAATCTCTATAGTTCTAAATGAAGTCCGTACTCAGAGACTATTCAATAGACTGGTTATTCATTAAAGCCCTGCCATTTCTCTTAAAACGTATTGAATAATGCGCAGACTGGATACCTAACACAAAATGCACTTTGTAATTTCATCATTTTTTTGTTTGTGTGCTTTCCTAAAACACAGAGTTCTACATACTTGGTAGAAAAACAAACACAAAACCCCAAGCTAACGGTTATATGGTATTAAAAGGAGGGTAAAGGAAGCATTGAGTGTCTTTAGGAAGATGAGACATTCATTAAGATTTTTCCGCCTTCCTTTTCCTATCTTCAATCCATCTGAAGTACCATTATAGCTTTTCAGCCTGCTTCCTGTGAGAAACTCTTTTCTTTGCTGTTATTCTTCCTTGAAAAAAGGTGGCTGCACTTCAGTCAGGATTGTATGGATTTGGCCTGGGATTTGTATAATATCTATGTAGAATGCATCAGTTGTTTAGGAACTTAATTCCCAATATGGCTTCCTTTTGATTAAGGACAAAGCCAGCATTTCACAGCATTATAGGAACACAGAAAAACAAGTTAATGATCTAAACCTTTTAATTCACAGTTGCTTGTCTATTTAAAGTACTTTTGATTCTATTATAAACAGACTGGCACCTTTTTGTTTCATTTCTTTCTTTCTTTCTTTGGTTTCTTTACATTTCTTTCCCTGTTGGCCATGAAATTTGTAGCTAGTTTCCTTTTATAACTGAAGAATGAAAAATGGTGATTGCAGAATGATACAGAAAGTAGGAAAGCATATCTAAACTAAGCATATGTCAAAAACAGATCTTCTGTCTTAGTAATTTGAAACAAGTTTAGTTTAGTGGGGGTTTCTTTCCCTTTACTAAATACTGTATTTTGGCTATTTTATTTCTCTTGTTTTGAAAGACAGTGAAGTTTGTTTCTTTCTACAATAAATTCTTGATTTTTCTGTTATTTTAGTTTAACTTTCCTTCATTTTATTCTTTATATATAACTAGCCTGTATTTTTCTATCCTTTCTTCAGTGCAGCAGGTTGCTATTATAGGATGCCTTAACTTCACTCATGGACGCAGCAAAAATGTTCTTTTTCATAACTTCTCAATGTAAAGCACAGTATGAGGTACGGCAGGACAAAAGTTCCTGTCTAGAGTATTTACCTTTTCCATAGACAATTTGGATTCATAATCTGCTTCTCCAATTGGACTTTGAAGTTTCTTGATATGTGAAACTTGCTCAACAGAACAGCAGCATCATGTCTCACTTTATTACTATGGGCTACAATTTCTTCATCTCCTTAGATATGAAAAATATTTTTATTGCTGTTTTATCTGCTTCTGTATATTTTTCTATAGTTTTAAGATGAAATCTGTAGAGATTTTTTCTTTTTCTTCATCAATAGAAGTCTATTATTATTGTATATTTAAAACTGTTAATTTTATATGGTTATCAGAAATGATAAATGGGGAAAAATTTCCAGTAATTTTTAAAATTTTTTCCATCTCTTCAAGGTAAACTAAATAACCAGGATACTTACAATAATTTCACTAATAATAATCCTGGGAACCCACGACTCTTGCCTCTTCCAAGTTTGACTGTGGTGGTACCTCTTGCACAAATCAAACAGCCAATGACCTTAGGGACCATCACCAAACGCACAGGGTAAGTGTATCTGCATGATATTTCTTATTAACATTGTTTGTGGTTGTTTGACAAAATACTCATAGAACTAATTCATGCGGTTAGTGATGCTTTCCTGATTTATGCTTTGTGTTTCCAGTGTACATATAATTCAGTGGCACAAAACTTAGGTCAAAAGTAAGAATAACCATGACAAGTATTAAAAATACATAAAACAGATCTGTCTAAGAATTCAGAAGCATAAATGTTTGTTTGTTTCTTTGTTTGGACACATGGATCATTTTCTTGCAACCACTCCATGGACATATTCTACATTGACATGAGTAGACATTCTGTATAAGGAACAGGTATAAAATATGTCTTGGTTAGGGTGTCCAGATGTCCCGATTTTATAGGGACAGTCCCGATTTTTTGGTCTTTTTCTAATATAGGCTCCTATTACCCTCCCCTCCCCCGTCCCGATTTTTCACATTTGCTGTCTGGTCACCCTAGTCTTGGTCTATATTGAATCATATACTGTGAGCTCTTGAATAGTTTCCACCTTAAATAAAACTTGTTTTAATTTTTTTTTTTTTAATTTCTAAATTCTTCAACCATAGTGGTAGTTGTCTGTCACATATGGAAAGGCAGCAAACCAGGGTGATTATAGATACATATATAGAAAAATCCTATACACATAGATCTGTGTTTCTAATGTTTTCCGGATAGCATAATTCTGTCTATGCGTACCCCATTGATTCAGGCTTTAAGTAATTTTTTTTATAAAACACATCTCATCGGAACCCTGAGAATCCTCCTCATTTTCACCAGCTTTTACACATCCCATGCACTTAGCACTAAGGTAAGGAGAACTAGACAGATTTCCTTCTGATTGCATTAGTCAGGCACAGGGGTCACTCATGGGTGCTTACAAAGGAACTGTCTTTTTTCCCCTGTGTTCATACAGCACCTAGCACAGTGGAAAACTGGTCCACCACCAGGGCTCCTTGGCACTGTGGTAATTCAAACGATAATGATATGAAGACCCCCTGTTCAGTGGACTACCTCCACAGCACTCCTCACTCCAGTCTCTTAACTTGGATTTGAAGCACACATATGTCTGCTGCCACATGTTAAAATTTTCCTCTCCATAGCTCTTAAAGGGCCTGTGGAATTTTTCAAAGATGTGAATGTTTGCTCCCGTGTCCTTGATCAAAATTTCCTTTTCCACTTACTGTTCTGCAGGATGCTATTCACTTGTTGATTTTCTCCATCCATCCAAGAGTCAGCTACATTTTAGTAGTTCCGTATGTACAGTGTATTATAAAGCACTTTAGGATCCTCTGGTATGAAAAGCACTACTAAATAAGTGTGCGTTGTTGTTGTTATTATTTATTATTAAATAGGACATTTAATAAGTCCTATTTAACCAACCATATAATGCACACTTAGCAAAGAGGCACAAAGTAAGTTCAGGTTTCATAGATTTTAAAATTTTGGGGTATTTGCTCCTAAAATGGACAATATCAGCTGACCGTTGATATTTTGTGAACTTAAAATAGCCATTTGTCTCTGGAAAAGTCTGAAAACTTCCAGTTTCTGCTGTTCATGAATAAACTCTCTCAATGATAGATTTTTTTTTTTTCCCCTCCTTCCTGGAGAAGCTCAAATCCCTGAAGGTTCGACAGTTAGAGTTTTGTTTTAAAAGTTTGACTCAGTCATTCCCTTATTGACTCAGGCTTTTATATGTATGAGAAATATGCTTATGTGGATACACTAGCACAACTCTCTTCCTAGTCATGGAGTTTGGGGGCTGGCAAGTAAGTACCAGCTTACCCCGCTTACTTAGTTCCCTGCTCAAAGCCACATTACCTAGATTTCACATGGGGACAGGTGAATTTCACCTTAGTGCCCTTCAATGGGAGTTTTACTTGAGTAAGCACAGAGTAAGGATTTCAGGATTGTGACCTTTATTCTGGTTAATTACTCATTCTCTGGTATGATGTCTGGGATATTTTATAAAATGTATTTATTATTATACTTTACATTAGCTCTACAGGTATGCCTGGCAAGGTCCTAAAGGTCATATAATCTAACCATCCAGTTGTGTTCCCATTGATGTGAATGGGAGTTTTGTCTGGCCTTAGTGCCGAGCAAAAGCTGAACACCTGTGATACTCCTTGACTTCGGTGGGAATTGTAAGTGCTCAGCACCTCTGATGATTTGCCCCTGAACTGTGCAGAGAATTGTAGACAGAACGTGTGGAACAACAGAGAAGCAGGAACAAGGAAAAACTGGAGTTTATTTCTTCCATGCGTACATTGCAGGTGTTTTTTGTGCAATATTATCACAGATGAGGGAGGAAAATGGAGCATGGAGATGAATGCTGGAAAGAAAGTGAGCAAGGAAGAGGAGAGGGAGGGAGGGAGACTAATGACCAGGAGGAGGGAAGGCATAGCGTATACATCAAAAGAGGAACAAGTCACGAGTGGGAGAAGGAGACAGAGAGGAGTTGAGCAAAAGGACTGGGAGGAGCACAACAGTGGGAGGAGGATCTGAGAATGTAGGTTTTGGCACAGATGCATAGACTCTTAAAGATGAGTATAGGGAGCTTGCACCACAGTGGCTGGCCCCTTAGGAACTGAGAGCAAGAGAGATGATTGAAGGGGACAAGAAGCCAGTGAAGACATGAGGAGGGGAATAACATGATTGGAGTGACAGAAGGGGAAGACAGTAAAAGTCAGCTTTGTGGTGGTGTTAGGCCCCACTTATTTGCTTTGCAGCAGTAATTTTTGCTGCATTTTCTGAGGCCATGTACAAGAAAAAAAATGTGATGGTGATGCCATTGAAATTTTGTACAAGTAATGCAGAAATAACTAAAATCTTGCATTTTATTTCTACGGATTATTTCGTACCTATCTTAAGTGTGTAGTTCATGCTCAGATTTTTCCACATGTAAATTTCATATTCACAAACGTTGCCCTATCCTATTATTTTGTGTATTTTTTTTTAATGAATTGAGCATAAAATATTCAATGAGGCTTATGTAGGGGGAAAATGGTCATGGAAAAGACCCCAGCTATGTAAGTACAGTTTTCATGAATGGGCTGATAATATTCAGCAAATCCTGTGTAAATGTGTAATACTAAGCTTATGGCTGCCTTCTTTTGTTCTGTGTCCAAAATATTTGATGAAAGTATACAAAATTAACATGAAAAGCTGTATTTACAAAGCAGAGATTTAAGAGGAATGCCTAGGATCCAAGAAGCCTGGCATGCCTAAAATGGCCAAATTGAGACAGCAGCCTTAACTTAAACCTCCAGGGGGCAAAGCGTGTGTTTGACATATTTAACATCTGCCCTCATATTTCTAGAAACACATAGCAATGTAAGTCTGTACGGTGTAATATTTACATAGGACAAGGACCATCTGCCTAGCTCTAAGAAGTGTAGGAGGCATGTATTACTACAAATGGCAAAAGACAGATGTATTTACACCTACGTGGTCAGCACCTTTAAGCAGTGCTTCAAGGAAACAAGGCACTCTTTGGAAGCAGCTGCTTAACCTTGTGATTGTGCAGTGATCAGAGAAGGAGGAAGTGCTTGAAATCAGTTGGATTTTACAACTACTATACAGGGGTCATCAAAATTGATTCTTTCTGTTGCTTTTAAAAATCAGATTTAAAATCTATTATGGTACAATTCAGAAATACAGAAAGAAATACAGAAAGAAAAAGCAAGATTAAAACAATAACAGATAATTCCTAGTTTTAGATTTGTCTGCTTTATTATTAGCATCTGAAAAGCCCCTCTTTCATTAGAACACTTAAGCATCATTTATAACTGGATTCATCAAGCAAATAGTTGTTGTTTTTGTTCTAGTTTTTCGCAGGACAACAAAATATTTTTTCATACAAAAAGATTAATCAGTGCCTTTAATATTATTGATCTCAAATCAACCTGTTCTTTTCTTGGCAACCAGGGAGGAGTAAACTTTCAGAATGAGTCCATAGTTAGCCCCATGGGAATGAAATACAAGAATCAGGAGTTGCGTCATTGCCAGGGTGACCAGATGTCCCAATTTTATAGGGACAGTCCCAATTTTTGGGTCTTTTCCTTATATAGGCTCCTATTACCCCCCACCCCCTGTCCCAATTTTTCACATTTGCTGTCTGGTCACCCTAGTCGTTACAGTGTTTATCACTGGAGCTTTTTTTGTCAAGTAAGCATGCAAAACTCAGAACATTTTCTGACCACTCGTTAAGCTCCTTTGTTTTGAATGCAGGTTACACCCCTATTGTTAAATACCTGAGGGTGAGTTTACCCAGAAAAATGGCATCCCTTGTTTCCCATGACTGTTCTTTCTTTGGTCTCCTTCCTTTGCTTCTTCCCTCAACTTTTTCATTCCCCCACCACTTTCTTTTAAACTGCCTATTCTCCCGTCTCCATTTGGCACTTCACTCTTACCCCATTTTTTTATAAGGCTCTTGACTCGCTTTCCTGCAGTTTGTCATATCAACACTTTAACAAGACAAAAGATTCCCCAAAGGGACTCTCTCCGCTTTCAAGGAAGAAGGATGATCTTGTAGTTAAAGCATGGGTGTGGGGGCTGGGAGATGTAGGCTCCATCACAGATCTCCACTGTGTCTTTTGGTAAGTCACTGAACCTCTGTGTGTCAGTTTCCCCATTAATACTGACTTCCCTTGGAAAAATGTGGTGTGGCCTAATTCATTAATTTTTTTGCAAAGAGCTTATAAATCCTAAAAGGGAGTTTTCTATATAGGGACAAATGATTTATTTCCTGAGAGAAGCAATAGAAAACTAGACAATCTGTCTGTCTGTCTTGGGACCATTAAAAAAAAGACAGCACTTGAATGAATTAATTGGAGGAAAGCTTTGTGTTTGCAATTGGCCTATTATAAGTACATCCTGTTTCAGTGGAGTGAATTGTATTTAGTTCCAGTTCATATGAATGTGGTAAAATAGATGAACTGTAATAGAGAGGAAGAAATAAATGATAAAGTAATTGCTACAAAGGAAAACTCTTGTAAATGTTTGCTCCTTTGACAGCAGCATTTATTTTAAATTTCTCAAGGGATGGTCATTTATGTTGGTATCATACTTCAGTCACAAATATAACATAGCTATACTGAAACCCCCATATGTCAATTTCTCTAGTAGTCTCTTGCCAAAACAAAGCTGCTCAGTGCTCCTTACAAGAACAGGAACAAATCTGATTTTTCCTCTCTGAAAGGTTTGAGTTCATATATGTGAAACTTTATCCATTTCCCCTCCTCCCACTTCTTTTTATTATATAAAATAAGGAGAGGGAAACGTAGATAGAGTCTCTGATGTTGAAATGGGCTAAGATTTTATCATTTTAATGTTTCCCATCTCCTGTACTGTTTGTTCAGAAAATCATTGATATCTGTTTGATGTGATTTTGACTCAGAAGAGCTTAATTTATCCCAGGTCCGATTTAGTGATGCAAACAAAAATAAGAAGAGCAATATCATGATCCAATTACGTAGGCAACAACAACTGAAAAAAATCAAGTATACTTTAAAACTAAATCCAAGTAAAAGCTTACAAAGACAGTGATCAGTGCGCCTGTACATTTATTGAAAACTTTCTATTTTGGTCACATTTTGCAAACATGGTTATGTATCATCTGAAGAATTAGTATACTAAACTTTGGTAATAAAGAAGCAGCTCTAACTCTTCGTAATTTGTATGAAGTACTGTGATTTATCCCTCATTTTGCCCAAATGTCACAATTTCTTTATGGAAATATTAGGGAAACCTGATAGTAATGGGGGGGTTAGGGTAAGTAGATATTGTTGAATTTATTAAGATCTTGAATAATTACATATTTTTAAAAAACATGCTAAAGCAGCAAAATCAAATAAGTTTTGGATTTCTTAAAACTCATGATCAGATTGAAAACTAGGTGAAAAAATAAAAAATACTGTTTGACTCATAATCACCATCATTTAATGTGTTTTCCATTGGGAGACAATTCCCAATATACTGTCTTATGTGCACTTGGCATTCGAGCCACTGCAACATAGAACTTCAGTGGCTTTTTTTTTTTTTTTTTCTGCCTTGACATTGCTGTGTTATTGTCACCCAGCATAGCCATCTGGTGCTGTCAATTCAAGGATGGGTTATCTTGTAATTTGTACATTGTCTTTTTTTATTAACAAACCAACCATGCTGTGTGAAGCAAATTGTAGAACATGTTCCGTTGCTTGTGTAAAAGATCACAGAAATGAGTTGTAAATTAAGGAAAGCAGGGAGCCGCAGAACAAAAAGGGGTTACTGCTGTGCTATCTGACATGTGTGCAGACTTTGTATTGAGAATGTAAGCAATTTTTTTAAAATGTTACTGCAGTTTTTCTGTGCTACAAGAAATCTAATCTGAAAAGGTGCGGTTTGAGTTAAATCTGTGTTGGTCACTTAGTTTATTCTTGAAAAAGGCAGTGGTAATTTTCATGATTTAAAAAGATCTCATGGTAACTTGTTCAGTTTAATAATAATTTATAGAATTTTCAAACAAATACTTAATTCTTTCAGTGTCCTTGTGATCTTAGATAAGTATTATTTTCCCTGTTTTTACCAATGGAGAAACTGAGGCAGAGAGGCAAACTGATTTGCTTTAGGTAGGACTCAGCCAGGATTACAACTCAGAAATTCCCAGCTCCTAGTCTCATGATTAGACCACTAACTAATGGCTCTACAGATTTAGGCCAGGCAGATCCTTGGCTCTTGAGTATGTTGGTAATGGGTTGTGAAGAATAATGGAGAGTTCTGTTTTTTGTCAAAGGTTTCTTAAGTGCAGCACCACTTCGTTAATCTGTTGATGAATCCTTGGAGTGCCTTTTGGGACAATAACTTGCTGTCTATGTTAGAAGTCAGTTCATCCAATTAAAGTCGGTTCTAGCCAGCTCTAGGCACCAGGAAAGCAAACACATGCGTGGGGCAGCACAATTCCAGGGGCGGCATTCCGGCCATCCTTATTTTCGCTTGGGCAGTTGCACTCTTGGAGCTTGGGGTGGCAAATTTTTTGCTTGGGGTGGCAAGAACCCAGAGCCAGCCCTGGTTCTAGCACTATTCTAGAAAGGCTAGGCATTTCCTGTGGGGCTGATGGTTCCACCCTAGTGGACCTTGACGCAGAACTGGCACCCGAGTAGGCAAGTGGATGAAAACAATTTAATTAAAGGAGACGTTACTATATGTGATAAAGCTGCAGAGCTTGTAATACCTTTAATTTGGTCGTTGACCTACAAAACTAAAACTTGTATTAATACGAAAACATTATAATGTATGGGTTACTTCATTGCCCTGGCAGTTTTCTTGTCCTTGTTTGGATAAGTACATCTTCAGATCCCTAAGCATGCAGGTGTAACATTTTTGTTTTCTTTAACTTTACATAACTATTTTCTTTAAAAGACATCTGTGTTCAGTGGTATTGCTCTCATGTCAAATTGGTATAAATTGAAGGTGAAAACGTATAGCTCCATGCCTAAAACTCCCCCTTGTGATAGCCTTTTGTTTTATTTGGGTGGCTGAAAATATTTCACTTCAGTTTCATTTAGCAATTATTTGTCCTTAACTCAAGGTATAGAAAAAGTAAGGACACATCTGCATTTTAAAAAATTGACTACAGCAATTATATGGGTAGTGCTGAATGCCCCAAAGAAGGATTATAGAAGCCCTGAGCACATAACTAGCTTTAAATTGATCATCCCCTTTTTTTCAGACTGTATACAAATGTCAGTATGATTATGGCTTATGCCAGGGTGATTTAAAACAAACAAACTGATTAAAAAATTGATGTGGGGGGGGGGTTGGTTTTAAAAACTATACTGTACATTATAGAAAATAGTTTTGAAAACTGATTTTGTGCTGTAGAAAGAATTTTAATAAGTGGCCAAACATATTAAGTTGTGCATCGGTATTAGATTTTATATCGGATGTTGCATTTAAAATTAGTGATTCTTTTCTTTGCTGCATTCCAGACTAGCTTGCAAGGAAAAAAAGACTAGCATGTCATGCCACTGTTATCCATTTTAATTTCCAAGATTGTGTTTTTAAAATGGGGAAGAGGGAGGAGGGAGAACTTCCCTAAAAGATGGTGGTTCTACCTGAAGTTTGTTTATTGTAGGACTGATCTCTTCCTGGCAATTATTTTTTTCGACTCTCGTTGTCAAATTTTAAACATTTAATGACAAACACCCACACATCTGCTGCCGTTGATGCTAATTTACTTTGTTTGTCTTTATTATTAATAAATTATTAATTATTAATAATGACTTGAATATTGTTTTAAGGCCTGCAACTCTGTGTTTCCTCTGTAGTGCCTCTTACAAGGCATTGCCAGAGCATTTCAAAAAGGAAAACTATACTGTCGAACTTTTCAAAATCTGTCCATATTAAAAGTGATAGCAGCATGTGGATGCTGTATTTACAGCAGTTACTGCATGAAGAGCCTGATCCTGTAAACACTTGATTCCGTGGGTAGTCACATTGATGTCAGTGGGGCTACTGACATGAGTAAGTGTTTGGATGATGTGGTCCTCATCAGCATGTTTGTTACATTAGAGTTCAGCATACCTTCAGGGGCCTTGCAAACAGTTATGAAAATTATTTTATTTACCTTTACCTTAAATCTTAATAGCATGATATACACTGTACTTGTTGCTAATGAGTTTTCATCTAATTTTTGTGCATTTTTCCCCTTTACATGAAGACCTTACCTGTTTGGAGCAGGATGTTTTTCCATAAAAGCTCCTTGGTGAGTTCTGAGTTCAATCCCAGCATGCCTATAATTCATTTGGTGTACTCACTGAAAATAACTTTACATTCAAATTGTTTTTTTACTGCATGGGCTGATCCATAGGTGGAAGCACTGTATACTTAATCAGCTGCTTTTAAACGATGGATAAATATTCGCCATCAAGTGTTCAAGAAACAAATATGTGCACTGTTTCTCTCATGATATTTAATATTTTAAAAATAGATATTTTAATTAATATTTGAAGTAGCCAAGATGTTAGAAAAGATTAAAAATAATTTGGTTAGGCAAAGGTGAATACAATATCTGTTCTAAAAACATAATACCTCTCTTTCTCTCTCTAACACTCACACACTAACACACACTCACACACTAACACACACTCACACTCACACACTCTGTCGTGTCTAAACACTTTCCTTGCTTATGGACAGAAGACACCAGCTACTACAGGTTTCTCTGTAGTAAGTCAAATTAGGTAGTAATAAAATATTATACCAAGCGAAATGAAATACCATGTAATAATGACTAACCATGTCCCACTCAGGAAACCACTTTAAATTATGAAACATTTTAAAGAACACTAAATAAACAGACATTCAGAAGTTCTTCTCACTATGTCAAAAGACATGTTGTTTCTTAATAGTCGGCACATCTTTGTAATAAAAACAATACATTGTTTTAAACATTTAACATTGCAGATTATTGCCACAACCAGCTCCAAAAATACTGTACGGGCATGGAAGCATTAAAAATAACCATAAGAAGTTATTCTGTGCAAGAGACTGGTGCAGCCTGACTCGCAGTATTGTGTACATTCCTAGTTACCTTATTATAAAAAGAGTATGATCAGGTGGGTGCAGATTTAGATAAGTAGAATGAGAGGGGGCTGTGAGGATTTTAGGCAGAAGATTTCAAGAGCTATTGGGGAGTACGTACTGTAAGTGTGTAGTGATTTATATATGCAGCTCTCATTACCACGAATAGGAATTGTTCACATACAGCCCTGTTACATCCAGATCAGAATATTATGCCTCAATCTATATTCTGTGACAAATTGGGCCTTAAGAGCCTCATGGTCTACAGCATTCTTAAGAGAATAGAAAGGATAGGTACTGAAAGGGATATTTGAACAAGGTCAAATACAAGAACAGTGGGGCACCAGTTTCTATTAAATAAAGGCTAAAAACAAAAGAAAATAACATGGAATTTCCTTATAGTGGGGATAGTTACTATGTGAGGGTTATACTAGTGTCTGTACTGTAGCATCAAAATAGTTTTAAAAATATAAATGAATTATGAAAGCATTTGTGCTGCAGATATTACAAGAAATAATAACTCCAAGTAATAAAGAGTTCCAGATAGGCCCTTTTGGGGTAAGGTAACCTGTGTTTTTGCATACATACTGAAATTGTCTTCTAAGATTCATTTGTAAATGTAGTTTTCCATGTAGTTGAGCATTCCATCTGATACTTTTTCCCTAATAACTATACAGGCATCAGACAAAAAGTTTTGAATGTGGATTATCCAATAAATGGATGCATCAGTAGCCTAGATTCATAAAGCAGGCTCCCCTAGCTTTAACAAAGACAGTCATGGACACTTGTCAACGAGAAATGATTTTAGAGTGAAACAAGATTAAAAGACCTAGATTAAAGAGAGGAATACATGAAATATAATAGACTTAAAATCATTGCTTGTCTTTTACAAGACTCTTTTGTGGTCTGTTTGATGCCAGTGTTGGCGCACAAGAAAATAGTCTTTACTTGCCTACACAGACATTGGGACAAAAATATACACTTGGGGGCAGGGAATGAAAAAGATGTAGGGCATGTTGTTTCCATTAAAATCTTAATGAGACTTCAAATTATGTCGGCAAAATGAGCAAAGATTTGACAGTTTATTGTCTGTTGAATTTAAGGGCCTGTAAATGTTTTGTGGGTAGTTTTTCTTTGCTCCATGGAATGGAAACTGGCATCATGTCTTTATTTACTTGATTTTAGGCAAAACACTATAAACTAATTTATGTACAACATTTATAATTTAAAATCATCATGGTTGTTCTTGAGAGAGAGAGACAATTTTTGAGTATTCTTGCAAATGTAACTGTAAATTTCATGCGGTATTTTCTTGCCGGTACTTTGAAAGACATTATTTACCAGTTTGTTTACTAATTTATTGTTGTTATATCTTTTTCCTTCAAAATTAAAATACATTAACATTTTAGAGGTTTCAGTTGTTCACCAGTTTGTAGGTTACAGATAATAATTGTCAGTTGCTGTCTTTGTTAATGCAACAAACATGAAAACTTATTCTTTGGTAACATAATTCTAAACAGGTAGAATGAGACTAATTAACCCAAATACAGTGTAAATTGTAGATCAGTTCTATTATATCATATGTATGTAAATTATCTCTTTTACCTAATTAGTAGATTTTAATCTCCTAGATTGAAGCTAAAAATATACAATAATGCAATATAAATGTCTTAACTTCTTTTGCTTTTTAAAATGAATTTTAAAAGAATTTCATTTATGAAACCACAATTTTAAGACTCATAATTAAAAGGGTAAAATTTATTTTTCAGACAGATGTAGCTTTTTGAGAAACCCTGTATGCCTTTTTTTGGTACTGTATAATTGTCTGCTTAGATAAAAAATATTTTATTACTTATAATCCACCTTAAATCTCACTCAGCGAAACAAAATAGAAAATCGGAATGTTTAAATCACTGCTATGATCCTTTTATAAACACTTTTACTGTGATGCAACAAAAAAGACATTTGTAGAAGTTAAGTGTAAGGATTTGTTACAACAATCAGCAATTATCTTTAATTTCTAAAATAATCATTTTTCATGTTATACTGTTGGTATGAAGAAAGCCTACATTTTATTTCTCAAAGTCTCTTCTTTGCAAGATCTGGGAAATGGGGCCTTTCTCTTGTTTATCAACTGCTTGCTCTTTTAAGTCCTTTTCTAGTAGCAATTGCTCTTCTTATTTTTCCCAAACTTTACCTGCGTTTCAGTAAGATATAGGTTGTCAGTCAGGAACACCCAGATTAGGAAAGCGTTACTATTTGAAGTCAGCACCTTGTCTGGCTATTCCAAAAGAAGGACCGGAGACATTTGACATGGGTTTAATCAGGCTGCAACTTTATTATTAGATGTCTGGGACTACCCAACAGATAAAAATGTGCAGTGCAGGTACCCCCATGTTTATTCCATAATTACCTGGGGGGCTTTTACCAGCTCCCCCTCTTTTTTCCTCCAGGTCTCTCCATCTTAAAGGTGCAGGGCGGTCACTAATGTGTGTTTAACTTTAAATTGAAGTCAATGGGACTTAAGTACTGTCCTGAATAGAGCGAGATTTAAGTGTATGCTTAACTGCTCCCCTGAATCAGGACCTAACTGTAAGGGGAAATTAAATATTTATTGTGCAGCTTCGATTCTACTCAAAAAGTAGGGTGCTTGATTCTTTTTAACATTTTAACTGGTGAACTCGTGAACATTTTTAATTTTAATCTTCTACTAAGTCTAATAAGAAATTATTTAAGGCGCTATGTCCTAGTGGTTAACACATTGGACTGGGGACAGGAATTCCTGTGTTCTGTACCCAGCTAGGTCACTGTTTCAGAAAAAAATTGCTGGCATTCCTTTGCTTCTCTGTAGGACGAATTTGGCTTTTAATAGATTTGCTGCGGTTTTCAATTGGTGTAAGAGTAGGCCCAGTGCTTGTAGAGCACTCAAAGATGTGGTATATATAGGGCCCTGTCTTGCACTACTAATTCAGACAAAACTTGCATTAGAGTTGAAGCAGGGTGAAGCCCAGAGTGCTAAATGTTTTATTATTGTTGTGCTCAATTGTGCTCCTGAGATCCACATGCAGAGGGGATCCTATTCACATACATCTCCCTCCCATGCATAAAGGCAGTGTCTTCCCCCAGACCCTGAGGCCAGACCTAAGAAGGGATTTGTGTGGTAAGAGGTGCAGGTGGAGGACATGCATTGTCTCACTCACGCCCACTTCCATACCCCTACTTTTGCTTGCTGCAGAGCTCAAGCTGAAAATAAAAAGTATCCAGAGTCAGAACTCCATTTCCATAGGGTGTTATGCCATGCTGCTGCTGGCTGCCAGAGCGGCTCCATTTGAGCCAGAGCATGGTGAAGTGGTGTGGGGGGCCCAGGACCAGTGTAGATGAAGGTAGGTGGCCCTGGTTTCTTGTAGATCCCTGGGATCTGTAGAGTTTGTGAGTTGGGCCTACCACCTGTTCATTTGGAGGGGCAGGTGAGAATACTCCCCAGCACCACTAATGAAATAATTAGGAAGAAGTCTCCATCAGAGAGAACCTCTAAGAGATGTCCTCCACTTATTTGTCCTTTCCTGCAGATTGTCCCACAGGAGGGGGTTATGGGTCCCATTGTTGTTTGTTGTGTCTTTTCGCCTTGCTGGTCCATGTACAGTAGTTCAAAATGACCCAGACCTAGAAAAATAGGATCTTTGATCTTTTTAGTATCTGTTAAATATAGTGCTATCATCTGTCAAGGTGACACATTGAAAATAAGGACAATGTATACTTTATACCCATTAGTTTCCCATCTTGTTTTATAAACGGATTGATGCTTTTTTTAACTTTATCTTGTTGCATCATATCCCTTGTAATAAAAATTATGGTTTAATGTGTTGAAAGTTATTACACTTCAAATATTCATTTAAATTTATTTTTTTTTAAGTGAGGCCAATTGGCTTATAATTTCAGTACTGAAAGAAATTTATGAGGTGTCGACAGGTTAAGGGGGAGTAAAGAGCAGGAGTTCACAGTAGAAACAAGTTAGTCACCACCTATCGTCACCATTCTTGTTTTGTTATCATTTATGAAGCTTGAAAAGTTGATCACGTACACATAATAATTAGGATTTATAGTTTCCAAGAAGATGTTAAAAAATTCACAATTACATGAATATATATTTCTTTAACAGTTTTACCACATATATCAGTTTGGAAAACCACAGGACTCTAGAAGTCCTTTAAGGGAAAGTAGTTTGGGAATGTAGTAAAGATAACTCTCTGGTAAATTAAGACTGGAGTAACATTAAAGATTCCAGTGTTATAAAACTTTCCAGTATGGATTTGTTGACATCATTATAATTTTTTCAGAGATATGTCTAAACCAAATATGATACAGGTTTTTTTTTAACTGTACTAAGTTTAACCACATGAGAACCATGTTTTACAAGGTCTCCACTTTCTGTCTACAAAACATCATTCTTGAACAGAAAATGTTTTGCCACTGAAAAGCAACACTTAAATGCATGCCTTGAAAGATGTATGTTGTAAAGATATGGTGTAAATATAATGTAGTTTGTATCATTTCCTTTAAATGTGCTTATATTTGTTTTTGGACAAGCATAATTCTTTGGCAGTTGGGGTGGAAAAAGCCCCTATAGAGGTTTTCATTTTTTATGATTTAGAAGACCAGTTACTGTAAATTCATAAAACTCTGTTGAAGCCAATTAAGTTATTCCAAGAGCTACACCAATGTAACTGAGAGCAAAATTTGACCCAGAGTATATTTTCCTCTTTTCCTGTCTTTTCATGTATATTTTCCCCCAAAAAATGTTTTTGTTGTTCTCAGATTTTACTATGAAAATATTCACAATTATCTGCAAAACTGATGACAGGAAGAAATTAATACATCTCAATCGTACTCGCACTCAATTTTTGCTTCATATGCAACCAGTCATATGCAAGTTACTGTCATACCAGACTCTCCTGTTTCTATATGAAATACAATCACTTATTGATTGAGGTGTATTTCAATAAATAGCAATATTCATATATGCATACATTTAAGCTTCCACTTCCATTTCTGCAGGGGACACTAATCGTGTTAATAATCTATTGATACCTTTTCATTGGAAGTTAAGGAACTAAAAAGTAGTGATTGATACTTCTTGTTTGTTATAGAAGTGGTAGAAAATCTTGCTTTTATAAGCTCTAGCAAACATTTTAATATTTCAATGCCAGTTCTAATATTTTAATGTAGATTGTAATAGTTCCTTTGGAAACAAGGCAGTTTAATGATCTATAGCTGGGAACTTTTTAGAACACAGACTTTTGACCCAGTAGTCTGTAATTAGAGTTGTAATAGTCTGATATGTCAAGTGCTAAATGGTAGATCAATATTAGGGTTATTGATACAATACATTGTAATTGCTCTTTTGGGGCATTCTGGTCTCTCACATATGCAAGAGAGCTAGGGGCCTGATCAGAAGCCCACAGAAGTTCCTTGGAGTCTTTCCAATGACTTTTGTGGCTTTGGCACAGGCCCTAAGTCAGTGCAATGAAGAGTCTTTTGAGAAGTTTTTCAAAACAAAACTTTCTCCTATGTGACCACAGACTCATTGTGTGTGTGACCTGCAGCAAGCAGCTTAACGTCTCTGTGCCTCAGTTGACCCACCTGTAAAACCGGCATAATACAATCTCCCAGGGGTGCTGGGAGGCTATATTACTGTTGTCTATAAAGTCCTTTGAAATCTTTGCCTGAAAATGCAATATAATTGCAAACTATTAATCTTTTCTCTCAATCTTAAAAATTACAAAGCCGATTTCCCGCAATATGTTCTACAAAAATATTCACTCCTTGGATGAGTTCTTGTTGAAGGCACTTCTTCCCTCCCTACATCTGCCCCTCCCTCCCCTGCTGAATTTTAAATGCTTGGAAATAATGGCATGACACGCTCCAGGGACACTACTTCATTTCCCATCACACTGCAGCTTCATTCCAGCTTCACTGTGCACCCAGGAAGGGCTGGAAGGGCTTGATCCTTTTCTATTGATGTCAGTGAGCATTTTGCTATTGACTTAAAGGGGAGCAGGATCAAGTTTTAAACAAGACTACTGGAGATATAGGAGGATGAGAATGCCTTTGGGAGGGCAGAGCCTATTCATGAAGGGGCAGAGAAGGCTGTTTGAAGCCCAGCTCAAGGAATCCTTCTTGTTATATTTGCTTTTGCTTATCGTAACTTGATTTCTTAATTATGTTGATTAAAAATTTGCTTCTGTTGAAATAAATCCTTACTGCTGGTTCATTTCTGCTGAGCCACATCACCAACTTATAAGTGGTTAATAATAATAAAAAAAATTCTGACTAATATGAACGACGCAAGTACCTTTATAATTATACACCAGATTAGGGTTGTTTTATTATCCATTGTTTTTCTGTTTGGTTTTCTGCCACTTGAGCCCATGATAATGCAATAAAAATAGGGTCTTGCTTATACCTATGGGCTTGAAGATCACATCATGCAAAAAGTAAGTGGAATGAGAACAGGGAATATGATAAATTCAAAGCTCACGGGAAGGATGGTGTTTTGTGGCTCAACAAAGCCAGCAAAGGGGGGAAGGTGGCAGTCCAAAGGAGTCTGAGAGAAACAGAAGAAGAGAGAGGGATGGAACAGACAGATGAGGGAGAAGGGAGGCTGAGACTGTGGTAAAGGGAAAATTGCATCTCAGGCAGCCCTTTTATTTTGTGGTTCAATTAACTGAGGAAATGAACATTGCTCCGAAAATGATTCTGAATGCATGTAAAACCGAACATAATCCTCCAACGTTGGGGTCTTAATTAATCTCCAGATTCCTGGTTTAGATTGGCCTTTGATCAATTTCACCCAGGCAAAATAATAAAAGCACGTGTTTTTTAAAGGACGCAAGAAGGAAACAGGGTGAATGGTATCCTCGCTGAACCGAATTACATACCATTGGATCTGCTACATGCACACTCTATAGCGTCCTAGAGGACAGCATTTCTTAATTTCATTCTATGCCGTAGTGTTTTTTACATAGCATTATTATTGTACATGTTGTCTCCATTGCCTTGTATCTGCTGCATGTTCCTTCCTCTCGCCTCCTTGCCCCCATCCCGTTACTCCCACAGCAGAATTGAAACCAAACATAGATAACTCTGCACTGCAGAACATGTTAGGATTGTTTGTAAGTTTCTCCTCTTTAAAAATGCAAGAAAATGGCAACCAACTAAAGTGATTGACCCAGAATCTAAACTTTCTTTCCCCAGAGACTCAATAATAAGATGTGTAAAAATGTTTGCATTCAATCTGGAAGTTGTTCCTGATGATTGCAGATCTGCAATTCTGAGTCTTTTAAACAACTTAAACAATTCTGCATTATTAGACAATCCTGTTCTTAGCTCAGCAGTTAAGGAACACTTGGGGCATGATTTTCAGAAACTGTGAGCACTCACAATTCCAGTTGAAACTAGTGGCAGCTGGAAGCGCTCAGTAATTCTGAAATTCAGGGCCTTGGGACTTGGAATGAAAGTTGAGTGAGACCTCTTGGATCACTAGTAAATGTAACTTTGAGAATTACCTTGTGTTAATTTTACTTTGTTTTTATTTTAAGCAAAACCAAACCAGCTCCACAGATTTCACCTAGTAAATCTGTGGGAGGAGAGTTTTGTGTTGCTGCAGTCTTCGGCTCGTCAAGATCCTGGTTTGCAAACAATCCAGGTCTAAAAAGAGAAAAAGGTTTGTTTGTTAGAAAATAATTAGGTTTTCTCTTTTGTATTTATCTTGGTTTTGGTTTATCTCATTTTAAAATAGCTCCTGACCAAATACTGGGTATCTGTTCTTTTTACTTATTAATTATCTTTGCAACTGTGTATTGTGTCTGTCAGACTTCTGGAAGTCATTGGAAACTGAGGGCATCAGGAGTATTCCATTACGATACAGGACCAAGAAAATAAAAATTGCAAAATAAGTCAATGACTTTATTATATAAAGTCATTGACTTATTTTGCAATTTTTAATGACCACAAAGTCACTTGTGATCCTGTGCTGTTCAGAGATGCGTCTGGTGTGCTACTCAGGAGTGGCCCTGCAGCCATTTTGGAAGCTGTTCCATAATTCTAGGGTGAAGTACCTGTCTGAAGTAGCCACCTAAACATAGATTTTGTAATATGTGACTACCCAAACACGGCCCATTCCTAGGAGGCAGTCAGGGAATCTGCCCCATTTCGTTGCCCTATATGGTAATTGGACCTTTGTGAATGTCAGGGAAGAAATATGCATGCTCTGTGCTTTACTTCCCCATACCTCTCCAGAATCTCCCCTCATGATTTTAATTTGACCAGGTCAACCACGAGCATTTATGAAAAGGGCAAATACATTTTTAAAATTTAGGAAAGCCACTGCTATTGTAGATATTTTCTGTTCTGCTATTCTGTTGTAATAATAGCTGTTTTCTATGTTTTCTTGCCCCATAGATCAATCAAAACAGTTCGTGGTGGAATCACTGTATATTATAAGTTGTTATGGTACCCTGGTAGAGCACGTATTGGAACCACGTCCACTCAGCACTGCTCCGAAGATCAGTGATGACACTCCTTTGGAAATGGTGACCTGTCCGAGAGCCAGCTGGACATTGGTTAGGTAGCTCATCCCTTTGCATTGTTCTTCTCTTTGTCCTTATTCAACGCGTGCTGAGCCCATTTTAGGAAGGGGGTGAATGACCTCAGCCTGTATTGACTTCAGTGGGAATTGAGGGTGCTCAACTTCATTAAGCACACCAAGCAGGATTGAATACTTGATAAGGACCAAATCCAGATCTTTCAGAAGTCAGTAGCAAAACCTTTTATGACTCCAATCAGATCGGAATTTGGTCCTATATTTTTAATAAAGCATGAAATTCTACCACTCCATCTAGACACACAGTCAATCTACACAAGTTTAGAGTTAACTGTTGAATGGTGTAGAAGTCAATGCTAATTTCCTTTTAAAATAATCAAATATAATTTAGCTTCTTTTTATTACTAAGACTAGAAACAGTTAATTATTCTAGCAGTGAAAATATAGCATTGAAGTTCTGCACTGAGATGTATGACTGGAGTGTGCAACATACAGCAAGAAGCTAGGCAAGACTTCCTGTAAGTAGTTGAACGTAGAATCTTATCAATCATAGTTGAAGAAATTAGTCCTGACTTGTGGAATAAAACAAACAGAAATTGATGAGAAAATATTGTCAGTGCTTTTGACATTTTAAAATATTTTCCCATTGATTTTTGTAGGCTCCGATATTCTTTAGTACTACTCATTCCTGGACTGGATTAATCAATATTTGATTTACCAAGCTATTTAGGAGTGGCCAGCCCTAATTAAAATTACAACACTGTCTTCTAGACTATTATTGTTGAAATGAGCAGGTTGTAATGGAATTGCAAATTCTAATTGGATCAATAGTCAATAACTTTACACAGCTCTGTTTTCACAGTTTTGTAGCTGCTTGATTTCCTTATAGAACAGTAGAAACTGTAGTATAAGGAAACACAGATGTTCCCCAGGTTCTGCTGTGTGTTAATATTAAACAGTGCTAGCATGACATAGAGTTGTTCTAACATTCATTCACCAACATGTTCTAAACTGTCTTGATCCCTTCATGCGTTCAGTATATAGTACTGTCCACAACAACGTGTCTGCACCTCACAGTCTGTGTGAGTTGGTCACACTTTTCAACTGACTGCTGTGTATTTCAGTGCTTGAACAAGCTAATTTAAATAATTATAAACATTGTACAAGCTTGTGATGACACAGACACTGATTTACATTCTCTGTATTAGCTTAAATATTAATATTCTTGTGTCCGCAGAACTCCTCAGTGGAATGAACTGCAACCACCATTTAATGCAAACCATCCATTGCTTCTAGCTGCAGATGCAGTGCAGTATTATCAATATCTGCTTGCTGGCTGTAAGTACCTTAGCACTTTTTGTACATGCAAGTTTAATGTGAAATGGTGACTTTCTAAAACAGTTTCTTAACTTACATTCTTGAGACAAAATAGCATTGTTATCAACAAGCCTTTTTTTTTTTTTTTTTTAAATCCAGTGTGCAAATACTAGTAACTGGGGAATGTTTATTCTGTAAGGCCATGGATGTGGAACGAATGATGATTTAGACACTTCTCAACATGAAAAATTCAATCAAATACAATTTTAGAAGTGTAGCATCATGCTGGAATTTATGTAGTTAAAGTTGTGTCAGATGTCTCAACATTTCCATTACAAGCTCCTATTCTAATGAAAATAGCCATTTATAGCTCAACCAGAAAAATTTGCTACAGGTTAAAAATATGCCATAAAAATAGGGCTGTCAATTATTAGCAGTTAACTTAAGCGATTAATGTAAAACAAATGAACTAGATTTTTTAAAAAGTTGCGAGTAATCACAGTTTTAATCACATTGTTAAACAAGTATAGAATGCTAATTTAAATTTATTATATTTTTGGATGCTTTTCTACATTTTCAAATATACTGATTTCAATTACAACACAGAATGCTAAGTGTACAGGGCTCACTTTATATTATTATTTTTTATTACAAATATTTGCACTGTAAAAAAAATAAAAGAAATAGTACTTTTCAGTTCACCTCATACAAGTATTGTAGTGCAGTCTCTTGTTCTACATTTGTAAGTTGCACTTTCATAATATATTTTTTTCCACATAACTGCACTCAAAAACAAAATAATGCAAAACTTTCGAGCCTACAAGTCCACTCAGTCCTACTTCTGGTTCAGCCAATCACTAATACAAACATGTTTGTTTACATTTACGGGAGATCATGCTGCCCACTTCTCATTTACATCACCTGAAAGTGAGAATAGGCGTTCACATGGCACCGTTGTAGCCGGTCTTGCAAGGTACATCTAAACATGATAGGGCATCTCCTAAATGCTTTCTTGAGTTGCCCCATTGTGTCTAAATGCAGGAGAATATGTAGTGTATCTCATCGTTCATTGTGAATTGTTTTCTCTGAGTGTTCTGTTTTACCATGTGACAACCTTTATTTACTGGTTTGTTTCTTTGGGTGGGTCCAGAGGAGGAATTGGGGAGTGGACCTCTGGAGTTCTGGTAGCTTAGAACTGAAGGAAGCAGTTCTGTGGAAGGAATTTGCCAAGAAGGTACAGTTTACTTCAGTATGGGATCTCCTAGCAGAGTTTTCACACAACCAAATGTACTCAGAGTGATAGAGTATTAGGTAGGGTTTCATGTAGACTCGAATCCAGACAATAAGAGAGAGCTTCGTACATCCCAGAGATGAGTGCAAGCCAGAGAGAATACGCATGTGGTCTCCTAAGATCTTCAGACTCCTACAGCCTCTTTCTTTCTCTTGCTTGTATTTACTTTCCCTCATGAGTCGGGTGCTTGCTGACAACTCAGCTTGTCGACATTCTTCCCACTCCCCTGGAATTCCTGATTGCTGGGCTATTTGTAGCCCAAATCTCAAGCGGCTGCTTCCCTCTAGAATCTTGGCAGCATTTCCAGAGATGTCTGGCTACCTGCTACAAACTGTGTGAGATCCATGACCTCATCACAGGGAGCAAACATATATTGCATTGTACATTCAGTAACATTACATGCATTTTCTTTTCCTTAGTATAATACAAAATGGGAAGATTATTATGGGAAAACAGAGAGTCTCTATTTTCTCAATTGGGTAGCTGAGATTGAAATTATAAAATAATCATCTTGAAGTTATATGAAGAAGAAACTCTGCATAGGTAAAGATGCTCCTGGGGAAACTAGACCCTCTGCTTAAATGACAGTGCAAACAGTGCCAGCGTATTTAAGCAATTAAAAATGTAAAAAGTGGATATCTGGGTCAAAAGATTATAAGTCTGAAACATGACTGGTAAAAGCAACATCAGCGCCAAGTTAGGGATATTACATCTACCTGTCCTCCTGTTGCATGCTTTGTGGAACTCATAATATTGGAGAGGATTACTTTGGTTGGGAGAATATTCAGAAGGCCTAGTTAAATTTTTTGTTTTAATTCTGCATACCTTTTGTTCTGTAGTTTATACTGTATTTTCTAGATGCAATATCCTTTCATATTTAAGATGAACATGTTTTAGCTCTGATAGTTCAAAATGTTATTCACTCATAAGGGATGTGTTTTCTGAGGTCCAGTCTTAAAAACCCAGTTGAGAATTATGATTGTGAAATTTTCATTTGTTTCATTTGAATGTGTGAATTGAGTGACATAGACCGTGAATACAATTGGGAGATTATAATTCGGGTCAGAAAACAGTGATGTAAGTGGAAATAGTAAGGAAATTGTCCATCCTGGGAAGGAGAGTGGAAGAGGAGATGTAGAGCTACCTCATAATCCACAAACCCAAAAATATGGTGCAGACTGGTAAACAAAATTCTACCTTTGTTCCACAGAAAAACCCTCCTGAGAGTCTTTTTTTTTTTTTTTTCTTTTTTTTTTTTTTACACCTCATTGGCTGATAAACAGACATTAACTTTTAACCTCCCTTTCTTACAGGTATAGTGCCTTTCTATTTAATATCAAATGTGCTGTTTTGTTGGGGTCAGCAAAAGTCCTATATACTGTTTAAGTCCTAGTTAAGCCTTCAAAATAGGGCTTACATGGGATTTACACAGTGCACAGGTTTTGTGCTTGCTCCCGATAGGAGTGAATTCCATCTTAATTAAGGAAGAATTACGAATGTTTTTATTACATCAGTTTGTAATTCTGCTACATGACAGTCACTAGGGATGTATAGAGATTGTATTGTTAAATTCTGTATCTAATTTATGTGTGAAAACTGAAAAAGTACAGACGATAATCAAATATTTTTACAACACAGGCAGTAAAGTGGATTCATTAATCCAATCCAGTGTTTTGATAGCAGACCCACTGCAGTGTATAGTCTATTTGCAGCAGACATCTTTGGAATTATCTGGTGAAGGTTGCTATGGAAAGGATGACCAAGTTGTAAATTAGTACTGCTTTTGCAAGAGCAGAGAACAATATAAAACCTTTCACCACCCAGAGAAATTACACTGAAAATGATTTCATAGTAGAAAGAAAATGCTAATGAACACAGAATATGAATTTGAGGTTTGTAAGAACAGAGAGGTTTGATTTAGTCTATTTTATGGACTGAAGGGAAAATGGTTAATTTAAACAAGTTTTATTTGGAATAAAAAGCTCTGGACAGAATAGATTCATTGCCCCAATTCCCATAAACAATTTGGCAATAGCAAATTTCAGACTAGTACTTACAAACTGCTACTTAGGTGGTTAGATTTGATCACCTTTCTTTGGTCAGCATTCCCTTTGGAAGACATTGTTCATATATATCATTGTGGGAACTCCATTAGACAAATTACTGGTATATGTTGTGCTTCATGAAAGCAAAGGAAAACACCTAGAAATAGGGCAAAACTGTACAAAAATGAATGCATTAATCTTCTCTCCTCCATAATAGCTTCTGTAATACACAAACAGGCATCTTGCTGGCATTTGGCAATGTGTTATTTTCAAATAAAAGTACATGCGTTCTGATTTGTTTGAGTTTGAGGGATTCTTGTGAGGGTGCATGTTGGTTATGCACTAGTTAGGATATTGAAGATTAGAGAGGTCAGCATTTTAAAATATAAGTGTCTGAAGTTAGGCTCCGAGGTAAATATTCATGGGTGCCAAGTACCCATAGCTTCAACTGAGGTCAACAAGAGCTCTCACTATTCATCACCACTGACAATCAGGCCACTTATTTGGGTAACTAAATCTGGAGTTGTGTTTCTAGCTCTAGTGTTTGTACTTTTTGTCCATAGCCTCCAATAGTTCACAGTGCAGAGTAACTGGTTAGTTTCATAACACAGGGTGAGATAATTGCTTATGCACAGTATGCTCATGCTGCTGATGGTTTGTTACAGTTCTGATACCCTGAAATCTACTTCTTATGCATCCTCTTCTGGTGTTGTCATTGCACATTTTTTTGGCAATAGGACCAAGAAAGAAGCTTCATCTGCTGAAGTGAGGAAAAATAAATGTGAGTGCCCCAAAGAAGTAATGTAGGTGGTCATTAAAATACTCCACTTGCTTTAATGGAATTAATATTTGGAAAAAAGTGTCTCATCTCTTCCCCATTCTTATGAGCAGGACATGGGATGCTGTCTCGTATTTTGCCTCTTTCCGGGAATACATATTCTCTTGTACCGTTAATAATGAATATGCCCGTATCAGGGAAAAAGCAACAGATCAAGAAGATACATGAGCTTTTTGTGGAATAAAAAGCATTCAATGTGTAAGTTCATTTTTATCAATAGATTTTGTTCTATAGTGCTTTCAAGGTTAATGCCTTGTGCAATTATTTAAAAATTGGAGAACAATGGGAATAGCTGGTTCCTGAGCCAATAGAAATCTGGTCAGTAGAAACTTTAACTTGCTCACTCCAGTTATGTTTGTGAGTTTATGCAGTTTGTCTGTTCGGGCCAGACCTACCTTTTTTCAACATTTTCTATTCATTTGTTCTTTCATCCTCACTGAGTACAAGTATTTTCACTACACACTTACATACATGCAGAAATTTTTATATTGCATACAGTTATTCCAGTATGTGTCCAGAAACACAGAAGACTGATTTCTGAATTTAGGTAACTTTATACAGAACAGTTTTATTTATGTACTTTTTCAATTTCTGATTAGAGTAGTAGTCATGTATCGTATAAATGGGGTGAAAATAAAATCCTGTTATACATGTATGGGAGCCAGATTCATCCCTGACCTTGAAATCAGGGATGAATGTGGCCACATTTTCTACTTTAATAAATGCTTAAAAAGCTACACAACTCAAATTGCTTCTTGAGAGAGCCTTTTAAAGAAAGAAAAATATAATAAAATTCCACTTTGAGTATATTTTACTATTTTGAGATACCTTCCTAATAACTTAGTCGTTGTATGCATAAGCAAAATGTGTGCTATAAAACAACAGCTAATCTAAAAATGCTAGCTAAATGTGTATTAAAAATTCATTTGCAGAGTTTGAGTTACCTTGATTTTTTTTTAAATCAAATTTTAATTAAGGTAAGAGGGAACAGTGTAAGTTGACAGATCTACTACAGGCGTATAGGGGAAAAAATTAAATCTTAATACTGCAGATTTAAATCAAGAAAATTGACAATAAAGAATAGCATTAACAGAGAAAGTACTGTTCTGAATTTTGTGTGATATATTTGCTTTCCAGTTTTATTATGCTCTGATTTTGAGGCTATGCTCTAAAGTCCATGAGCAAGTAGGTTCTATTAAACAAAACAGGATTCACAAGAAAAAAAATACCTGTTTGCTTTTTCCCTAGGAAATATATGCTAAAATGGAATTATCTGGCTCTGCTTACCTGCAGTAATGTAATGGGTTGACATTAGCTGTAGCCTGTGGTTTGATGTGCTATCACTTCCGTCAGTAAGTTTAATTGCCAGCAAATGGCTAAATGGGAGTTTAGGGTGAATGCTACAGCTGTCTGCCATGTTAGTGGTAAAAGGAATTCTGGCGCCGTTTCAGGGTCACTATTTGTATCTGTCCATCAGAGTTACAATACAGCAGTTTCTCTCGGTTTCAGTCTTTCTGTATAGCATTTCTGCCAATTGTTTGGCTCCATTAAGTGTGCAGGGGAAATAAAAGCCTGAATGACCAAGTCACAGAGGGCTATGGATAGACCCTTTCTTTGTCCACACTCAGAACATTGCATTAGGTCTCATTATCCATTTATAATAAGTGACCTTTGCCCCCAGGTCATTGAAAAATACTGTGTGTGCTTTTCTAACACAGGGTACCTCTATCAGCAGACGGATAGAACAATGAAACGTCTGGTAGTCTGGTTGAAGGATATACTTTGAAGGTTTTTGTAAATATGCAGTTTGATGCTAAAGCAGAGTAGCAAAATCTTATTCTTTAATCTTTGGAAAGTTCAAAGTAGGCCAATAAGATCTTGGTTACTGTATGACAAGAGAATGGTTTTAAAATAGTGGATTTAGTTATTTATGTTCAGCTTTTAGCTATATTTTTGAAAAGATTTTAGTTATATTCACAGTTATATAAAGTTATATGCCCGGTTAAAAGGAACCATTGTTTGAAGAAATATTTTGTTGAACAAGTGTCCACGACCTTTATCCCAAGGGTAGTTGTAAGTGAGTTTGCACAGCTGTTTGATTGCTTTGAGGTCATCTGTGACATCTGCTGCAAAAACCTTGATCCTGACTATGTGATACACTTCTACCTGAGCTCTCTAATAGTCAGTGTTCCTTTTATCACAGCATTGGAGACAAATGGGGAAGCTGGGTGAGGAGGGAGGTGGACCTCTCTACAAGTTCATGGCTCCTAAGTGACCTGCATTTTAAATTCATAACCTGCTGACCTACAGGAAACATCAGTATCCTGCTGATAACTGCTTCAGGCTTCTTACAGATTTGGTCAAAGTAGGAATGTCAGAGGACCAAGAATCGCTTTAGTTTATTGATGGAACAGATTTCATTTCAGATGTAATTTTCTTAGGGTTCACCCTGCACAGGGCTTAGAGCTGTCATGATTTTAAGGACCTCGATATCAGTCATTTGAAGCTATGTTTTATAGGCTTGCTGGTCGTAACACATGCTCTTTTCACCTCAATTGCTGGTACCGCTGTTGCTGCTACCAAGAATGTGCTGCTGCCCACTTTATTCTGCTTTGACTTCTCCCATTCCTCCCCTTTTGAAACCAATCTCACTAAAGCAAGGAAATTCAGTTATACGTTTTGTTCTTCCGATGTGTCATATGTGTGACGTGTATAACGTCATCTGGTGTGATTAGATTATTGATATTAATAATAATAATCATTTATTTCTTGTCGCACCCAGGGGCACCAATCCGGTTCAGGTCCCTGCTGTGCTATCCGAACTATAGGCAATATACAAATACATAGGAAGGCACAGTCCATGACCCCAAGGAGCTTACCCTGTAAAGAACCTGACTTTCTGCAGAGAGTAGCTAAGATTCATCCTTTTCTATTCTCTAACTGCAGCTTGCTTCCTCTAACTAGTACTCAGGAATTGAGACGTGGCTCATAAATGTGAGCTGTTGAGGCAAGCTGTTGAAGTGTGCTTTATTTCTGTGACAAATAATTAGTTGCAACCATGAAACTATTGCAGGTTTCTTTCTAATGACTAATTTTAGTTCAGGTACTGGTGGGTAAAGCTTTACACAAGCAATTTTTCTCTTTTGTGGCATTTACTCAGCTAACCACCACCTCCTTATATTGCATACTTGCATGCATATAGGTGCTCGTACATTGCATTCAATTAAATGTCTGTGGAAATATGTAAGCCTGACTACAGTCAGAAGCCTACACCTCCTGTTCCTTAGTCCTCACCTTTCCAGTCACTGTATATGCTACTTATAGCATTACTGTGTGGCATGAATGTGATAGTGTTTCAGGACATTTTGGTAATCATGCAGTAACTTCATTCTGGGTTCCTTGGCCTAGATCACCTCTGATAGCGGAACCTAACAAAAGTAGCACAGATTGCCAGTGCTAATGTTCATGTTTCTTTTCAGCTAGTAAGTTGCTTAGGGACATACCTTTTGAAGCTACCTACAGGTAAATGGCTAGTTTCTAATTTTGCCATCATAATAAATTGCCAGGAGAAAAACGAGATGCTGCACCATTTATTTATTTCCATTAATATTAAAGCATCCATTCATTGTCCTAGGGGTTTTTACTATGGTTAATGCATATGAAAAACATAAAACTAGCATACATGTTGAACTGCTTATGCATCTTCAAGCAGAAGTCACCTGCCGCAATAATGATCATTAGAACCCCAGCACTACACCTATAATCAAAGCAATTATGTGTTTAGGATGTGAATTTTCTTCAGCTCCAAATCCTGATTAAATCAGTGTCAGGTAATTTTTGTTCTTGACCTGAAGACTTTAGAGCAACTTTATGTGTGAATTTAATAGCATTACAGATGATATTGTGCACGGTGATTTCTAGGTTGTTGACTGGGCCAAAGTGACCAGATACTTGTTTTATTGATATATATCGTATAAGAGAATGTGTAAATGAGTTTTCCAGGGCCTATAGTAAAACCAGTGTTTTTCAACCTTTGGTCCACAGACTCCTGGGGGGGGCGTCCTGCAGACTGCGTCTAAGGGGTCTGCAAAAGGTTGCTGTTTTCCATAGATCAGTGGTTTTTAACCTGTGACCCATGGATCCCTGGGAGTCCACAGACTATGCCAAAGATTTCCAAAGGGGTCCCCACCTCCATTTGATATTTTTTTGGGGTCTGCAAATGAAAGGTTGAAAACCATTGATAGAAACCTATGGGGCTTAAGAACACAGAAGACCTAGAAAGAGAATCCCATGATAGACAGGGATGACAGAACCTTCTTGTTCATTCCATATGCAATGTTTGATGGCACAGGAAGGATTCAGACTGAGAAAGAATAGGTACCCTGGAGAAGTATTCAAAATGTGGAATGATTTTAATCCTGATTTTGTATAGTTTATTGTGCCTTTTGTTTGATGAGAAAATTCCATTAAAATGAAGCTGGAAGCTGTATTTATACTGAAGTAGAATGCAACTCCCCATTTCCGTCAGAACACACAGTGTTAAAATTACATTTCTAGTTTTAGTGAACCTCCACTGATAGTGAGAGGGGCAGGAAAAAGTGACTGCAATGTAAGAGGGAGTTCCACTGTATTATCCATCTGTGTTCTAGCAGTTACATTGAGGGGACTTTTATTTTCTATTTGACAGACCCATATAAAAGTATATGTTATTTGAAATGCTCTTACTGCTAGGCAGGTACACTGATTTGTACTGATAACTGATGGCATGATATGCTTTTGTAGCTTCAGAGAAAGTCTTAGTCTTTTCTTACAAGAGGATGCATGGTATAGGGTTGGAAGTCTAAAACTTCAGGGGTGAAATCCTGGCTTGGTTATTTCAATGGGAAAACTCCCATTGACTTCAGTGGGGGTGACATTTAATCCCAGAATTCTACTCCCAGTTCTGCCACATGACTCACTGTGTGACTTGGGGCAAACTGCTTCCCCTGTTTGTCTGAGTTCTGTAAAATAAGGTGATGTTTACTGTACCCACCTCACAAGCGATGTGAAGTGTTTGTATAGTGTTTAGAACATGTATAGTGCTGCATAAATGCTAAGTATAATTTATCTTTTGACTGTGCTGTGTAAATCAAACACCATAATGATTCTTGTTGGGGTTCTTTTAATGTGGGCAATTTATTAATTTCCCAATGACTCGCAGTTTCCTCCTTAAAAATGTATTTTAATACAATATTGTATCTGCTCCATTGATAAGTCCCCAGTAAATCTTACAAAAGCTGAAAGTGAAATCGTTTTTTTCAATCTAGTTGCCCGTTATTGTGGAAGGATGGTCCAAAAATACCTCCAGATGTTTGACACATCTGAGCCTAACACATTTAAGAACAAGATTTACTCAAATCAGAACAAAAATAGACTAAAATGAATGTATTCAAATTGAAGCAAACTCGGACCCTACATAAAGTATCCTCTCGTATATAGTTTTGTATAATTTCTCTCTTATGACCATGGCAAGGGGCACCTTCAGGTTCCAGGCAACAGTTCAGGCTCATCAAGAACAATTTTATGGAGAGGCCCTGCAGTTGTCAGAAGCACGCCTCTGACAAGAATTAATATATTAACTGCTCTGCAGCACTTTTTGACAAATTGCTTACTAAATACATCAAAATTGATTGGACGTTCTGTGTTTAAATTGACAAATGGCTACATTAGGGGAAGGAGGGAAATCCATTAATTACAGCTGCCCTCAACCATAGGAAATGTAATCATATAAATATAGATTTTGTTAAAGCAAAAATCTCTACTTGATGGTAGTGTTGCTGGTAAGTGTACTTGCACCTCATTGCTATTAAACCTCTAATAGGAGGCTTCAGAGGCAGTTCTTACTAATTGACTTCTGAATAATCAAAAGACCATTTCTATCGTGTTAAAAGAAATGATGCCGTGTTTACTTATCTCATGACAGCCACGTCTGAAAATGTATTTGTTCCAGAGTGGGTAGAAGCCTGAGTGGAACCATTGAAGCTGGTACCCGTTTCATTCATTGTTCATCACGGGATGCTGTTTGCTTTATATGACCCAAACTCTAGAATTCAAAGGCATGAACCAGGTCACTCCACTCAAATTCTTTGACCTCCTACTATACAATACTGGATTGATTTTTATTATTTCTGTAAAGTAATTTGTGTTTAAGGTATGCGTGAAGCTACTGAGAATTAGGTTTGTAAACTCTGTAAGACACACCTTTATAAACATTTACACCCAGATTTACAGCTGGCATTGACTTGGGCCAGTATAGTATATCTTTGCTCACCTGTAGACCAACTGTTGTGCATTTCACTTTTAGTGCCTTTCATCCAGGGATCTCAAATCTGATTTGCTAAGTGTTCACTAAGTATTGTCTCTGAAAAGATTGTGTTAACTCTATTTAACTGTTTGGTTAAGCTAAGTGATAACACAACCTAATAGGTAGTCTGGAGTCTCTGTGGTATCACATTTACAATTCGTCCTCTCTCAAATGCAAGTTAAACACCAGCGGCAAAATTTAAATCTTCTCTGAACAAGAGTTGCCAAGTCAGAAGTCAGTATGTGGAAGTGGGGCTATTCTAACAACCCGGACATGTATGACTGTTCTGAAACACAGACCATGGAATGTCTGTTAATGTGTCGGCTCCTGGAGGAATCGTGCACCATGGAAGATCTCGCCAGGCATACAGAAGGGGCCATATCATGTGCCCGACACTGGAAAAACCTATGATTGTGGTGGAAGGACATAAGAAGCAGCAGCTAGGGTATCATAGTTAACTTTTTGGTAGTTTCCCCAGTATACTGTTTGAAGGTAGGGAATCACATTACATCAGTGTGTTGGCATTTTACAAAAGCAATCAACAGCTTGGATGATGTGTACTTACCCAGCTAGATATATACTTAACCTTTACAGTCAAAGTGGAACATTAAATATTCATATTTTCTGGATTCTCCCTTTGATGTTATGTTTGTGTTTGCTGAGAAGCATTGCCTTTAGCTAGTGTTGTATTCTTTTCTTGAAATTATACTTCATTTCTGCAGCATAATTAAGGAATGCAACATACTTTTCAAGATGACTCGCTGTAGCTACAAGCCAGTTTAAAGTAAAGCTTCTTTCCAAAGGCTAGTCCTTTAGCTTGGAAAGATTCTGAATTATTCAGAAGCAGTCTAAAAATCCTAGTAATTCTGGAATTAGTTTTATAATTCCTCTGAAATCTGGAGAGGGTGTTTTTTGTAACCCAGCACAGTGAGGCTTCTGATCCTGATTGGCGTATCCTGTTGCTACCATAATACAAATAACAGTAATAATAATAATAGTGGAAATAAATATATTCTTGTATTTCTTTTTTAAAAATAAGTATTTTAATAAAATTAAAGTGATTTCAAAAGACATCTAATTTTTAGAAATTTGTTTACACTTATTTTTAAAACAGTAATGGATTTTTAAGATTTTCGGTTTTATTTTTTGACTACAGTTTTTAAATTTCCAGATGAAGCAGAACCTAGACACACTGCTCCTCAGAAAATTGATAGTTGGGTTGGCTTTGGTTTGTTTCAGACCTTCTGTAGTCGTTGATAACATGCTGAGCATTTTCATGATTATAACCCAGCCTCCTTCTACGCAGTCAGAGATTAAAGAGCCTCTGCCCACAGGTATAATACTTTGTTATTGTTTCCTGGCTTCTATCTTCTGTTTATCTCCGCTACAACATTTATTTTTCTCTCAGTGGTATGTAAGCATTAGTCATGGTCACGTTTCTCTTGTCCTCTTCATTTCACTTTATCCTTATCATGCCTTTCATAGGTGTCTCAGAGCCAGCACCTACCACAAGGAGTATTGATTGTAGCACAAGAGAGCAGTAGAACACTCTACATGCTCTTCCACAGCTAACAAACCTAATCTGCCCTAGTTAACATTGTCACTGTAACAAGAGGCTTCAGGGAAGGGGAAGACAGGTTGCTTAGACCTGGGCTACACTAGGGGGAGGTTTCGAACTAAGATACGCAACTTCCGCTACGCTGTTCGCATAGCTGAAGTCGAAGTATCTTAGTTCGAGTTACCTGGCCGTCCTCATGGCAGCGAGTCGACCACGGCAGCTCCCCCATCGACTCCGATTACTCCTCCTGCCGAGGTGGAGTACAGGCGTTGATTCGGGGATCGATTTATCGCATCTAGACGAGACACGATAAATCGATCCCTGATAGATCGATCACTACCCCCCTAGTGTAGCCCAGGCCTTAGTTTTCCTTTATCTGCTTAGAACAGCACTTTGCATCTTGAAGTTCATCATATTCTCTCTTTACTCTGAACATATTTGGTTCACAAGCCATTTGGAATTATTTAATTGTATAGTTTATTGTATTGTAAAGCAAAATTCTCCTTTTGTGATCCACGCTGTAGGTATGTCTTGGTTATTCCATTTTTATCCTGTGTGCAATGTGCTAATATGTGCAGAATATGCCCTAGGCATTTGTAGTGTTGATGAGAGCGAAGACATGTGCCCAGATAATTGTTTCGTAATGTAAAAAACAAAATTAATTGAGACATTTGCCTTTTCATTTTCTCTTTGAAATGACGGGAGATGGTAAAAGGGATTTGCTCTACCATTTTCTCAAATTATAATTTTGCTTGTTATTTCATTCTCTGATAAACCCTGGATTCATTACAAACTGTTCGATAACTTTTTTTTACTGTGTAAACCATGTGTTTAAGTAGTGTAATAACATTTTCAATGCACATTTTATTTCTTCCTCATTTACCTGATTTACGTTTTTACTTTAATTGTTTTGTATCGCCAAGACACAGGCAACTATGGGTTGTTGAACAAGTACGTTTATATAGACTTTTGATGAGTATCCATGATATTAATCACAAAAAGTGTGGAATAAAGCTTGGTACACAGTCATTTTCAGAGAGTTAGGATTTTCATGTTTGCTTCATTAACCATGAGGGCATAAAGATTAGTGCTTTCTTGTCCTGACATAACTGTTTGCATTGTAGTCTAAATCACGACTCCTTACATAAAAAAGGTTTTTAAGTGGAAATGTTAGTTTGTATTTTGAGGGAAACCAAATTTCCCTAACTCTCTAACCTTGTGATGGCATGGAGGTCACCTAGGCATGCCTCCTTTCAGTCGGGCATGGCACCGCAGTTGGGCCATGCCTCAGTTTCCCCTCTCAGGAAGTCAATTTCTCCGCTTCCTGCCCTCTCAACTCAATAATATGCTGCTTGGGGCTGATTAGTTATAAAACCTCATACAAAAGAGTCCATAACAAAAGTCCCAAAGAAACAAAGGTTCTTCTGGCTGTCAGGGTTCCTCTGCAGCCTGCCCTCTGAGTTCTGTTTCCAGTCCACTCAGGGTGACCTCTCTGTCTCTCTGTCCAGCAAGAATCCCACCCCTCCTCCTGGGGCTGCTTAGTTCAGGCAGATGTTACGTCTCTTTCGGCCAGGAATCCCAGCTTTCCTTCTGGAACAGGATGCACTATAATGAAACAGCCACTCTGTCTCTCCAGCTGGCAGAAGACCCCGCCCTCCACCTGGAGGTGGGTAATTGAGAAAATTACTGTCCCTCTCCTTAAACAATGAGTCTCCAGCTATCCTCCCTCAGGGGAGTTGTCATTTAGCCCACTGTAGGGCCTTAGCCCGATTTTTCCTCAGCTGGCGCTTTTCCCTCTAATTAGTCCTCTGAGGCTCAGGGTTCAGCAGACCATCTTCTCCTGCTGGCATCTGCCCTGCTATGAGAAGGGAATCATCTTTTATGCTGGTCCCCTCCTCCCAGCTCATTCCCAATTGGCTAGGAGGAAAGGGGAACTTAGCCCCACTCTCTCTGCAAGGCTCCAGGCCATGAGCCCTTAAAGAAACAGTAATGGGATTTCTTCCCGAACATTTCTTATTCCTGGAACCATTTCCTCTCTCCCAATATCTCCCAGATCTCTCTGTGTGTGTATGATAGGCTCTTTCAAAGTCTTAAAGGGCCACGTTGTGTGGTGGGATGGGCCAACCACTAGACATTACTGCCCTTAAGGAGCAGACAACCCCATCACAAATCTGCTTTTCACTTTTACTGATAAGTGAAAAGTTAAGTGGTAAAAGGAAGGAAATTTTATTCTTTTGCTGAGGATAGGTCTGAGCTGGATAAGTAAAAACAGGGCAAGTGTCACTTCACAGAAGTTGTCTTACATGGAAGTGCAGCTCTTCAATGGCAGAATGTGTAATGTGTTTAGCCTTGATGAACATTTATGTAATAATCCAGTAAAAATGGACAAAAATGCACTAAATTCAAGTTAAATTCTCAAAGTGCATAAGAGGTATTGGAGCAGTATATACATGCTTGGATGTATACGAGGCCACATCAATGTGGTAAGTATTTCCCCATCCCAATCTTCTTTTCAAATACTAAATGCTGGAAACAGCACTGTGTATAAGAATTAAAATCTTTCAGATGTGTACAAACAACAATAATGAACAAGAGCACATGCTGAAACATTTCTTTGCTGTTCTTACGTGGTCATCTGGAACTTCTTAGAGAGGGGTCCATCAACACTGAGGGGTCAGTTTTCAAAGCGGTGTACAGGGATTTAGCCGCACGACTCCTATTGACGTTAATGGGAGTCAAACGGGTAAATCCCTCCGCACCGCTTTGAAAATTTACTATTAAGCCTCTTGACTTCTCACTACATACTTTGATTGTAACACTAATCCATGGTTAACATAATTTTCCCGACAATAATGTCAAACATACTTTTGAAGTCAGTGAATTATAGAAATAGTTACCTCTTCCATAATTCTTTAAAGATGGCCATCAGATGGATTTCACAGTAGGTCTTTGCAACTGAAATTATTTTTTAATACAGGAAAGAAGGTATTTATTGCTCATTGGTAGAGAATTGATAGTCTGCTGCACACCCTAAGTATCTAAAGTTTTAGTTCCACACCAATGCAACACATTGTAAGTGGTACAGCACATTCTAACTGTGCCCAGGAAGTGTTTTCCCCCCTATTTGCAATAATGTAGAAAAGGAAGCTGGAGTCAAGCACAGTGAAAATTACCTATCTTGTAACAGAATTGAGAGAAACATTGAAGCCTGATTACAGATTGTTACTTTTAGTGTTTAAATTCCATCAGTCTGGTAGACTGCAGCCTTGGCTACCTGTTTTTTTAAAGAGTCATTAAAAATATATAAATAGTCACCAAAGCTCCTGAGAACTTCATCTCCTACTCAGATATTCCCTTTAGATTATAAACTGTGTGGTACGGGGATCAAGTCTTTTCTGTCTGTAAAGCACCTAGTAAACTTTTTTTATATAAATAATAAATAATTAAATACTTCTATAAACTAATGAATGTGGCACAATAAATTTGAGTTGGGTTACAGAATTTATCTACTAATTATATTATCAGAGGATCATTCATAACATGGAAAATGGGTTTTTTTTGTTTGTTTGCAATTGGGGATGAGCTTTTCATCAAGAGAAAAAGAAAGGAGATATTTGTGATCACTTGAAATTCCTTTTTAAACAAGTCTACAGGAACAAGGCTTTTATTCTGTTACAGGGAAATTTTAGTTGTCCTTATTTTTATATATATAATCAACTAACATACAGAGTATACTGCCATTTAAGATTTCAAAGATAGTATTTTCCAAAAGGGGAAATCTAATCTTTGTTTCACTCTATGACTGTATCGGCCAGTGAGCCAACAATCATAACTGTGTGATGGAAGAAAGAATTTAGGAACATGCATTCACCATAATTATGCTACAAAGATTGATCAAGAGCTATTAGAATTCAACTACTTGACAAACTTGCATTGATAAACTCTGGGGAGCATGAAGCCTTGTACATAAACCTACCTAGTGCAGGGTGAGAGAAGTTCACTAAGGTCTGAAAAAATCTTACCTGTTGAATTGAATGAACAGTTGCATCAAGGAGACCTGGACAAGAACCGGTATATTGGCTCTTCATTTTTATTCATTGTGCATAACATAACTAATGCCATGAGTATCAACAGTAATATAGTGATGTAGATCACCTGAAATATGTAGCTTAATCTTAAAAGAAGTTGTACTTATGAAGAATCAGTTGAGGTGTATGTGATTTGTTCATTTCTCTTCCTGCCTCCATCCATTCTAAATATAACTGAAACTTCAAAGAAAACGCTTTGAAATCAGATTAAAGGGCCATTGTGCACACATCTCCCACATATTGTTATCAGTAGAGTTTGCCCATGGACCAAGGGTAGATGTATGCCTCTGGAGATTAATTATGAGTAAATTTTCCATGTCTTAGCTGGACTTTGGAGTCTATTGTAATTCATTTAAAATTGTAAATTGTGTGTGTGTAAGTGAAATAATGGGAAGACTTTTATGTGGCTTTTTTCCCTCCAAACCTCTTTGTTTGAAGTTAATTTGGATGCACTTTAGCTGGACATTTTTCTTGCACTAGCAGTTGCACGTACAAATGATAGAATTTATAACGGCCACTTCCCCATTATGCCTTAAAATAACATTACCTCAGTGTTTGCAATAACCTTAACCCTGTATCTCTTACAGGGAATATCTAAGAGGCACAGTAAGTATGTAGGGTTGGGTTTTTTTAAGTTACCTAAGAGCAACAGTTGTTTGTGTTAAGCATCTGTGCAATACCTGACTGTCTTGAATGAATGATACATCTTGTGGTTCACAGTACTCGGGGAGAGCAGCCTACATGGGGCCTCTAGTTCTCTTTCTGCTCAGGTGGATTGGGAATGGGTGAGCTGAGCAGAAGGAGAGTAGGAAGTAATCTAAAGTAAGGAAGTAATCTACACCCGGTATAGGATGGGTACAGGTTACTTATTCCTGGAGCAAAGGGAAAACCAGGGGCCATATTGTGACTCTGAGTCATAGTATGGTCCCTAGTCTGCTCCTGAGTCCAAATCTATCCCTATGGCAGTGGGAAAGGTTTTAAAGAGTAACCACTGTGCATGTGGAAACCCATTCATTCTTGATTTGCACTCATAAGTGTGTTTTAGAGAGGCGAGGTCTGTCATTTATATGCACGAGTGATTGTGCTCAGATGAAAGCTATGGTGCAAAATTTGGCCCCAGATGGTTAATGACTGCGTACTGTCCGTCTTCCGCTATACACGTTACAATAGCTTGTTATACTAGAGTACACAAACTAAACTTTAGTCTGGCATGAAATTTGAAATTATTTGAACTCCAGATTACTGTAGGTTTGTTAAAGAAATCCAAATAACTACAGCAAAAAGTTAAGATTATATGGTTCAGAAATAATATGCTTTACTGATTTTAATAGAAAACAAAGCACCTGCAGTTGTTGGGGCGATATCTCTGTGCAGTCATGAAATGCCCTTTTCACAATTATAAACAGTCTGTGGATGTTCTTTTATGAAAGAATAATGTGAGTAAAGTGAAACTAGGTACAAGATGAAAAGGAGGACTTGCGGCACCTTAGAGACTAACCAATTTATTTGAGCATAAGCTTTCGTGAGCTACAGGTACAAGATGTGAGTTACAGTTAAAAAACTTTAATAACTGGACATCTCTTGTATCCAGGATCAGGGTGCAAGAAAGAGCCTTGACTAATGTAATACAGAACGTGAGCAAAATTTGGTCTTTTTATATCTGATACTGGTGCAAGTACGTTCCTAAAGAACTCAAAAATATTAGCTGTGCTGTTATTAGTGCTCAATCACGCATCTCATTAATCCAGCTTTTCATGAGATTACAACTTCAATATAAAAATTCCCTCTGGGCTCAAATTGTTGTAAACTTTCCTCGGGACTTTAATTAACCTTATCTTGGAACTGTGTATTTCAGTAAATAATGGGAAAGTTCATTTTTTGTGATGTACAGATGCACAAGTCTCAAGTAATATACGTGCTCAGTTTTCCATAAGAGTATTTTCAGTGGACTAATATGATGACATAGCAGTGTTGCTGCTGCTGGCTAAATCAACGTTTTTGCTGTTAGTCACTGAATAGCAACTTCACCGATCTTGACAGCTCTAGTAGTTGCCCCTGGGAAGGAGGAGGAGGAAAAACAGTCCATAAAGTTCCCATTGGTTTGAAAGCAGAAACATCTGCTGGAGTTATGAACCGTGTGTGAGCAGAGTTCCATAACAGGAAAGCCTGCAGTTGATCAGCTGTGCCCTCAAAACAGGCATTACTGCAGTCAATAGAATTTATTGCAGGGAAAGTTTAGGAGATATGGAGAAGATTAGGGGCAACAGCAAAACGTGTAAAATATGTTTTTCTTTCATTGGTTGAATAAATAAGGCATTACTATAGCCAGCATTGTTTCATGTTTATATATTGGTGGTGAGTCGTGTAGGTTTTGCAATCTTCAACAGATGTCTAACTTCTTAATATTAAGGTTTTGGTTTGAGATAGTTTAAATCATCCTTAAGTTGTTGAGTAAGATCGACCACTGTGGTAATGATATACGTGAATACAATTTTACTATTGTATCCTGAAAATGCATGCTGCGTAAATGATGTCCTTAATTACCTACTGAACATTATATTGACTTCAGTGAATGTGGCAGATGCTTAGCACCCCATGGACGAATCTCAGCACCTTGCAAAATGAGGCCCATAAAGAGTACAACACTGAATGTAATCTTTAAAAAGTTAGGCCCTGGATTCATTTTGCTATGTTCCAGCTTTAAGAATGAAGTCATATGGCGTTATGAGGGTGTCAGAAGCAGCTCCATAGTTGAGTTGTGTTAAGATATGCACTTAAAACTGGATTAAAAGCTCTTTATTTCACATGATATAAAGGTTTATGAATACCCTGTGCTGTTTGTTATAGAGGCGCCATTCTCTGTTTATGGTTACAGTTGTGTCTGCTTTGCTATTATAAACTCCTATTATTAGGGGGTTTACAACATGGTTATAAAAATCTGCAATGAGCGGAAGCCTGGTACATAAAGGTCAGCCCTTAAGCAATATTTTTAAATCATTTTTAAATGGTAATTTTTAGGTTATGCAGATATAAAAATATTAGTTTTAGCTTTAATTAAGGTTGTTCAGTGGGTCTTGACATAAGTGCAAAGCTCTTGTCTTACCAAAGTAAAAATATTTTTCAGTCACATTTACTTCTGTCTTTTCTTAATTGAATCATAGAATCATCGAATATCAGGGTTGGAAGGGACCTCAGGAGGTCATCTAGTCCAACCCCCTGCTCAAAGCAGGACCAATCCCCAACTAAATCATCCAAGCCAGGGCTTTGTCAACCCTGACCTTAAAAACTTCTAAGGAAGGAGATTCCACCACCTCCCTAGGTAACGCATTCCAGTGTTTCACCACCCTCCTAGTGAAAAAGTTTTTCCTAATATCCAACCTAACCTCCCCCACTGCAACTTGAGCCCATTACTCCTTGTTCTGTCATCTACCACCACTGAGAACAATCTGGATCTGTCCTCTTTGGAACCCCATTTCAGGTAGTTGAAAGCAGCTATCAAATCCACCCTCATTCTTCTCTTCCACAGACGAAACAATCCCAGTTCCCTCAGCCAGCCTCTCCTCATAAGTCATGTGTTCCAGTCCCCTAATCATTTTTGTTGCCCTCCGCTGGACTCTTTCCAATTTTTCCACATCCTTCTTGTAGTGTGGGGCCCAAAACTGGACACAGTACTCCAGATGAGGCCTCACCAATGTCGAATAGAGGGGAACGATCACGTCCCTCGATCTGCTGGCAGTGCCCCTCCATATACATCCCAAAATGCCATTGGCCTTCTTGGCAACAAGGGCACACTGTTGACTCATATCCAGCTTCTCGTCCACTGTAACCCCTAAGTCCTTTTCTGCAGAACTGCTGCCGAGCCATTCGGTCCCTAGTCTGCGGCAGTGCATGGGATTCTTCCGTCCTAAGCGCAGGACTCTGCACTTGTCCTTGTTGAACCTCATCAGATTTCTTTCGGCCCAATCCTCTAATTTGTCTAGGACCCTCTGTATCCTATCCAGCGTATCTACCTCTCCTCCCAGTTTAGTGTCATTTGCAAACTTGCTGAGGGTGCAATCCACACCATCCTCCAGATCATTTATGAAGATACTGAACAAAACCGGCCCCAGGACCGACCCTTGGGGCACTCCACTTGACACCGGCTGCCAACTAGACATGGAGCCATTGATCACTACCCGTTGAGCCCGACAATCTAGCCAACTTTCTATCCACATTATAGTCCATTCATCCAGCCCATACTTCTTTAACTTGCTGACAAGAATACTGTGGGAGACCGTGTCAAAAGCTTTGCTAAAGTCCAGGAACAACACGTCCACTGCTTTCCCCTCATCCACAGAGCCAGTTATCTCGTCATAGAAGGCAATTAGATTAGTCAGGCATGACTTGCCCTTGGTGAATCCATGCTGACTCTTCCTGATCACTTTCCTCTCCTCTAAGTGCTTCAGAATTGATTCCTTGAGGACCTGCTCCATGATTTTTCCTGGGACGGAGGTGAGGCTGACTGGCCTGTAGTTCCCAAGATCTGCCTTCTTCCCTTTTTTAAAGATGGGCACTGCATTAGCCTTTTTCCAGTCGTCCGGGACTTCCCCCAATCGTCATGAGTTTTCAAAGATAATGGCCAATGGCTCTGCAGTCACATCCGCCAACTCCTGTAGCACTCTCGGATGCAGTGCATCTGGCCTCACGGACTTGTGCTCGTCCAGCTTTTCTAAATAGTCCCGAACAACTTCTTTCTCCACAGAGGGCTGTTCACCTCCCCATGCTGTGCTGCCCAGTGCAGCAGTCTGGGAGCTGACCTTGTTCGTGAAGACAGAGGCAAAAAAAGCATTGAGTACGTTAGCTTTTTCCACATCCTCTGTCACTAGGTTGCCTCCCTCATTCAGTAAGGGGCCCACACTTTCCTTGACTTTCTTCTTGTTACTAACATATCTGAAGAAACCCTTCTTGTTACTCTTAACATCTCTTGCTAGCAGCAACTCCAGGTGTGATTTGGCCTTCCTGATTTCACTCCTGCATGCCCGAGCAATATTTTTATACTCTTTCCTGGTCATTTGTCCAATCTTCCACTTCTTGTAAGCTTCTTTTTTGTGTTTAAGATCAGCAAGGATTTCACTGGTAAGCCAAGCTGGTCGCCTGCCATATTTACTATTCTTTCTATGCATCGGGATGGTTTGTCCCTGTAACCTCAATAAGGATTCTTTAAAATACAGCCAGCTCTCCTGGACTCCTTTCCCCCTCATGTTATTCTCCCAGAGGATCCTGCCCATCAGTTCCCTGAGGGAGTCAAAGTCTGCTTTTCTGAAGTCCAGGGTCCGTATTCTGCGGCTCTCCTTTCTTCCCTGTGTCAGGATCCTGAACTCGACCATCTCATGGTCACTGCCTCCCAGGTTCCCATCCACTTTTGCTTCCCCTACTAATTCTTCCTGGTTTGTGAGCAGCAGGTCAAGAAGAGCTCTGCCCCTAGTTGGTTCCTCTAGCACTTGCACCAGGAAATTGTCCCCTAAGCTTTCCAAAAGCTTCCTGGATTGTCTGTGCACTGCCATATTGCTCTCCCAGCAGATATCAGGGTGATTGAAGTCTCCCATGAGAACCAGGGCCTGCGATCTAGTAACTTCCGTTAGTTGCCGGAAGAAAGCCTCGTCCACCTTATCCCCCTGGTCCGGTGGTCTATAGCAGACTCCCGCCACAACATCACCCTTGTTGCTCACACCTCTAAACTTAATCCAGAGACTCTCAGGTTTTTCTGCAGTTTCAGACTTGAGCTCTGAGCAGTCATACTGCTCCCTTACATACAATGCAACTCCCCCATCTTTTCTGCCCTGCTTGTCCTTCCTGAACAGTTTATATCCATTCATGACAGTACTCCAGTCATGTGAGTTATCCCACCAAGTCTCTGTTATTCCAATCACATCATAATTCCTTGACTGTGCCAGGACTTCCAGTTCTCCCTGCTCATTTCCCAGGCTTCTTGCATTTGTGTCTAGGCACTTGAAATAACCCGCTGATTGCCCCTCTTTCTCAGTATGAGACAGGAGCCCTCCCCTTTAGTGCGCTGCTGCTCGTGCTTCCTCCTGGTATCCCACTTCCCTGCTTACCTTTAGTTTATAAGGTGCCTTCTGCTCCCCCCAGTGGGTACGGTTCCCCTGGTGTGAACTCCAGAGACCTAACTTGCAGGCTATTGTTCACAAACAGGTACATGAGAGAGAAGTTTCACCTGTCATGTTATTCTAGGCCCCTGCATTTTGCTCCTTTAAAATCTCTAGTACTTCCTCCAGTATAAAGTTGCAGTTGCAGGATAATGCTGCCGTCACTAGGAGGTACAGTGACAGGATGGTAATGACCCAAGGACCAGCAATCATGAGATTATATTAATCCTTGCAGTGCCAATCCCGGTGAAGGATGAGGCATCACTGCAATTTCTCTTTGTAGCAGGCAAACTGCAATTTTTGTTCCCTGAAATTGTATGTAAAAAAGATGTAAATATTGATGGCTTTGAAATTTCTCTAATTCAGCAAGAGTTAAGTAGCCTGAGTGTGCAAACTGAAGAAGTGGAGGGGTTACATTTTTTTGTAGCAGCCTGTGCATGCTATTAAATTAGGAAATGGAAATGAAACTATTAATAAGCTCGCAAAAGGACCTGTTTTTCCCCCCTGTAGAAGAACAGTTCTCTTGTTCCTGTCTTTTGGATAACAGAGAGACATAAAACTGAAGTATTAATGCCTCTTTAGTAATGTAAGATCCCATGACACTTCTCAGAAGAGATATGGTGTTGATTCCAATGATATGGCCAAATTCCAGCTAAGGTACTCTGCCTACCTAATTTCCTGTAATAGTTTCAGCTGATATAAACAGGTTTCAGAGTAACAGCCGTGTTAGTCTGTATTCGCAAAAAGAAAAGGAGTACTTGTGACACCTTAGAGACTAACCAATTTATTTGAGCATAAGCTTTCGTGAGCTACAGCTCACTTCATCGGATGCAATAGAATGTTACACAGTCTTACCCTGTTAATCAGTTGTCACAGAAGTTGTATTTTACTGGTGGATGAAACAATCTCTGTGTGTAGCTTGTATATCGGTTTAAAGGTCAAACTCTGCTCTCCATTACATTCATGCAGCCTCATTGGGTGCAATCTTGTCAGTTGTAGATGACTACATAGGCTGCTCTTTGCAAAAGCAGGACAGTGATAACAAAATGATCCAGCAATGGTATTCCTGGAAGAGAATCAACAAGGAGGATCCCACTTAAGGAAGTGGCATAAAATGAGCAAAAGAAGCAAAGACAGGTCTTTTTAAGTCCATAACAATCTTTATGGGCCGAGGCCTGTAAAAACTTGTGCATGTGAAGAACTATTGATTAATGTACAAGCTTTTTTTAGTTAGTTCAGGAGAACCCCAAAGCAATTACAAATGTAGGGCAAGTTCTGTTCAATTGCATCTTTTGTTCCAAAATATGTGTTTTATATCCAGCTTTTCATAATAATAAAAATAATCCCATTTCTAACTAACTGCACAGTGGTTGCGTGATGTGTACCTCTGTCTAATCTGCCTATTGTCTTTCCTAAAAAGTTGCTCTAGTTTCTCCCCTTTGGCTCTAAACAGCCTAGATCTCTCATGTTACCTGCCCAACTGTACATATATCACTCTGATAAAACATTAGCTATTTAGGTACATACTACAAATAACCAGTGTGTCATGTTTTTCATGAATAGATTGTTGTTACTATTGTAAAATTTAGTAATTTTATGAAATGGCTGCTGAGATGTAAATAATCTACTCCCACCTGATTAAAAAGAAACCAGTCAGTTGCCAAATCAGCTTCAAATAACTGCATTAGTGCCATGATGAGATGATCATATTTGTTCCTGAAGCCAGGGAAGAAACTAAGTATTCAAGGTCGGTATGCATGCCAGTGCCTCAGGATAGGTTTTGTCACTGTAGCTTAACATAGCTCAACTTCTCTTAAAGTGGACAATTTGAAAAGTTTGTGCAGCAAGCTTATATCATTGACAGTGGCATTTGTCAGTGTGAAATCCCTCAAGACACATGGGAAGGGCTGTCATCTTTATTGAAGCTATTTTGTATGCTTGTTTAGAGCTTCAGGCTGAAAGAAGAAGAGCAAGTTGGGTTATCATAGTGTCTGCCTAGGAATAAATAATATGAATGCTTCTAAGTTTTCAGAAGAGGAACTTCTTTAGCATTTACTCCATCTATACTCAGACTGATCTTGCTCTGTGTTTCAGTATAAACAGTCAGAGCTTTGTGAAAGAATGGATGTTGTCATACTAACATATATATGAGAAGGTACAGTTAAAAAAAGCTGATTGAGAAATCTAAGTTCTTTTATCTTCTTTCTTTTCACAGTGGTTCCACCTGGGAGTCCTGGACCTATTACACGACATGAGTCGTATGATAGCTTAGCGTCTGACCATAGTGGTCAAGAGGATGAAGAATGGCTTTCCCAGGTATGGGTTTTGGGTTCTGGGAGGAGGTGGGGGGGCAGTTCTATATCCAGTTCTGAAGAGAAATGCATCCTATCCAGTACAAGTGAATTCCAAAGCTTTATTTAAAAAAAAAAATGCTAAAGACCACAATACAGCAATATAATGTGTAAACCTAATTTCAATCTTGACCTAAGTGGAATCAGTTTGATGGTCTCAGTGAAGTCCTAGTGGATAGGTGTCCATGTTTTAACAAGCATAAACAAAGCCCCCATCCTGTTGGTCCTAATTACATCCTTGGCAATCTCTGCATGGATCAGGAAGGACTGAATTGGTCATGGAGAATTATCTGCCTTCCCCAACCCTGCAGACGTTGTCCCTTTTGGTCAGGGTTAAACAAGGTTAGTATGGCAAAGTGAGACTACTCTGTTGTGACTTATGCTATACTCATTCTGCCCTAACATAAGGCTGGAGGGTTAGTTGACTAAAGCATTTCTTTTTCTCTCTGACCGCCAGGCACCACCTTTCTCCAGCCCTAAATCTGTTCAACTGTTGCTGAATACAAACAAATGCACATAAAATGTAAACTTTCAAAAGTAATTGCCCCTTGACTTAGCTACTGACTTCTGAGTTAATGTTTCCCTCTGTAACAATAGATTACATGTTGCAAGAGTGAATGTTTCTGTTGTCTGAGGTGTTATCAACCGTTAAAGAGGAAAGTCAGATCTCTGAACTCAGGATTTGGCCAATAAGTGGAGACAGAATCAATTTTCAAATAATTTGGTGTAAACTATACATGTATTTGTAATTTTGGAATGCATTCTGTACGGTTGGGACCATAAACATTTGAAACAAATTTAAGGAAACAGAAAGCAAATTGCTTTTTAAAACCTTTCTAGGTCATCTTTAAGTCATAACACTGAAAAATAAAGATTGAAGAATATGATGTAATATCTTTATAACTCAGTCATTTTTAATGCATTGTCTAATGGTTGATAAACTCTGTTGTTATAGAATATCCTAATTTAAGACTGGAAGGTTAGTTAACTGTCGTACTTTATGATGATCTCAATATGAATGAACTATTTTGCATACTAAGCCAAACCTTTACGTTTTTACTCAGGGAATATTCTCATTACATTCAGTGGGCATTTTCCCTTAGTAAGAACAGGGTAAGGATTTCATGATTTGACTCAATGCAAAACCTCAGCTTACAAACACAGGATATAAATAATAAAGTGAAATTCAATTTCTGTAATTTTTTTAAGATTGACCTCTGAAATTTATTTTTGTAAGGGTTAAAAATGGTGAAAAATAATGTACCAAAACAATTATTCAGCACTTTCACAATTCATCCTGACAGGCAGCCTGAATTTTCTTCAGCTTGGATACATTACTATGTAGGTGTCGTACTTCCAGTGCTTCTGTCCAGCTTTCACATTTTAATTTGGCACTATTTCAGATATATTGCATTGCCTCATGGATATGTTGAGGATCTGCTACATCCAATGACTTTTAAACCATATCTAGTATATTCCTCAAATAAGATTGCAGTCCTGCAACAGGTCTACACAGTATACATCTGTGTCTCAGGAGCCCCAGTGACTGTAGGGATCCATTCACAGGGATCCAATTACAAAACCGTGGCCTAAGATTTCAGTTTTGGTTTCACATTGATATGTCAGACCCGGTTGTCTCTATCTTGTCACAGCATAAAGACAAACGATGAAATCCTAGCCCCGTTGATGTCAATGTGAGTTTTGCCATTGATTTCAATGGGGCCAGGATGTCATCTAGAGTTTTTAATAGTTTTCCAAAGACTGTAACTACAATGCAAATGTTATATTATAATCCACGTTCCAACATCATTTAGTTACTTTACAACTTAGCTCACATTACTTGTTGGGTTATTCTTCATTGTAGCAGGTGGCTCACAGAGCAAGAATAAAGTGGACATATAGCATATAGGCTTGTGTGTTGCTAATAAAAAGATGATTCAAAGTAGTAATAGGAGGACAGCTCTACTCAAGTCTTGTCATAAATACCCTGTAATAGAGCAGCAAGTATATTTTATATGAAAAAAATTCCCAAATGAGGTTTCTTATTACACAAAAAGAGAAATCGGGAAGTGTACCAGGAATGCTTAGTTTTTGCTAAGTGAAAAGAGTGATGATATCTCTTTTGAACATGAAGATCGTAGCTTTCTCTAAGCAAGCCACTTTAGATTAAGCCCAAAGAGCATGTATGTTTTTCAAAATTAAAGTGTTGTTATCAACAGTAACAGCATGCAGTGAAAAAACACTGCCCTTCACTTCAACTTTTCAATTAGAACAGTGGGTAATGTGTGCTGTCAGTGTGAAGTAGATACAATATGTTTGTCCTGCACACAACAGGAGAGTGAATAGGAACATCTGGCCATAGCCTCGCTAAAATTTCAAAGGCATCTGTTTACCTCTCGGCTCTGTGACACTGATGGTTTCAAGCTTAAAATATACAGAATGCTTTATCTGTGGCCTAATTTACATTTCTGCATAAAAGCTACTTAGATTGACTGTAGAGGTTTATAATTTGAGTTACCCCAAGATAAATGGAAATATGGAGGTAGTACTACACAGACTGTGCTTTTGTCCTCCCAGGCTTGCAAATAATTGCCTTGGAACAATATTTTTTAAGCCTTTAAAATTACCTTGTGTAAAAATCAGAAGTCACCTAAAGCACAGAAATTTGATAATAGTTAGAGAAAAGTGTAAGATGCTAAGCAGCAAGGCACATCTATATGTAACAAAACTACCGAAAGATGTCTTCAGTATACTACATTCTATTTGTTTACGGAGTAATTTATTGTTTTAATAGAAAATGGTAGGAATTTAGTAGGCTATTTGATTTTGTGCTTTTGAAAATACCTGTTCACCAAAGTTTAAAAATCAGAAACTCTAACAGGAAAAGAAAACATTAAAGTGTCTTTGCATATGCTGTTGTTCTTAACTAGTCTTAATGGTCTTGTACTCATGGCTGGGTTGGCCTGTTCATTCTAAGGATTTACTTTCACAATTACATAACTTTTCAAAACAAAAATGACTAATTGAAATTCTCATGCTAGTTTGCATTCTTAGAGATCACTTTGTTAAAGTGTTTGAAAAAATTGATGATCATCTGGTTTTGAGGTGTCAGTATGAGAAAAGCCATTTTTCACGTGCCCAAAAATATTTTGCATGCTCTTTCCTGTTTTGCTTACTGAAAATGACCTATTCTGTAAGATTCAGACAGGCCATGGATTTAGTTTCCCATTAAGAGCAAGTATCTTTTAATTCAAGGAAGAAATTTGTTTAAAGTTATTTGCAAACATCAGAAATTTGCACTTTCTATACTCTCCTCTCCATTTTAAAGTATGTATGGAAGTATGGGCCTGAGGTTATGTATATATGCACTAGTACATGGAACATAAACCCTTTTGCTTTTGCTTAAATGGTCAGACTTTCAACTGAATGCATATATGTTAAACATTTAGCTGTCTTGCTAAAGTAAGTGTATTGTAGATATGTGGTTGTATTGTATATATGTGGTAATGTGTGTATGGCTGGAGCTGTATGATCTATTACAAATGATGTTGTTTTTCGGCAAGATGGTCTCTGCCAGCAGTAGCTTCAGAAATGCCAACAGTAATTATCAACTTTGTTTTGAAATACAATTCACACTTTATACATGTGAAGAAGTGCTTTTTACAGTGTGAACTTTCAGAACGATGCACTGAACAAAATTGTAACAGCTTGCTCTTAAAGAGAGGTCTCCCTGACCTGGTCAGGATTAAAGTTGTTGACAAAGATGTATGGGGGAAGGTTTTCAGTTGCTTCACTTGGTCTAGGTGGACAGAGACTGAATTATGTTCTTCTGTTGTTGTCACCAAAAATTGTAAACTGTTAATTTTGTAGCTATGGAATTCATTTTGCAATGGTAAGAACAAGGTAAAAACTTGGTCATATGAAATGACAGTCATGGTGAATGTCATGGGCTCCCGAACAATGTAAGAAGATTCAGAGATTTTTGTCTCCTAGAAATTTTTATAAAATTGAAATGATCAAGAGAAGTTGTTTTCTGATCTTGAGCAACACATAGGGCTTAATTTTCAAAGTCAGATGGCTTAATAACATTTCTGACTCCCGCATATAGCTGCTCAGATTAGCACGTAGGTTTAAAACAGGAATTTGGGTTCCTAAGTGCCCATATGAACACGCAGTTACAAGGTTTGGACATGATGTGTAGGAGCCCAGATTTGAAAATTTGATTCACTGTAGATTTTTTTATTTTGAAGGGTTAAAATGCTGTTAATTTCTAAAATAGTTTAACCCAGAATCCAGTTTAGGTTCTACACTCATTTAATTCCTGATCATTGGCTGAATCCTTCAAGGTACAGAGTGTCTCCTTGTCCATTTCTGAGTGCCTTCATCTCCCATTGACACCACGGGACTGAGGGTTCTGAAAGCTTTGTAGGAGGCCCTTTATAGGATCAGATCTTATATAAGCAAAGCCATTCTGTATTTTGCTCTGTTGAAATGTCTTCTAAGGAAATGGAGCAAAATGCCTCTCTCCAGTTTGGTTGCCCTGGGACTCTAGAGGGCTCATGAGATTGAGGGAATTTCTCAGTATGGTGTACAATATTCTTCTAGGTTGAAATAGTGACTCACACTGGACCTCACAGACGCCTATGGATGGGCCCCCAGTTCCAGTTCAAAACGATTCATCCCTCAGGTCAAACAACGGTCATTTCATCCAGTTCTTCTGTGCTGCAGTCACATGGTCCAAGTGACACCCCACAGCCTCTTCTGGACTTTGATACAGATGACCTTGATCTCAACAGTCTCAGGTAACAATAAAGTTGATTTTACAAGAATGTTTCATAGTTATTTACACACAGATTAGCCAATTGCTCAAATAAATTCTTCCATGTAAATACATAACTATTAATATCAAGCTTGTTTGGATCAGATGCTTAGACTATCACATGCCTTGTTAATGATAAAAATTCATCTAGGACAAAGTGATGATCAGAATTTCTATCCAAATGTCTTTAGTGATCGCCTAGATTCCCTTCTGTTGCCGCTTCTTGCCTGAATAACAATGGAATATGTGCAAAGTCCAGTTGTCTTGTTCTGTTGCACTTAAGCTCTAAAATGTTCAGTGCTTCATTGCCTTTCACAGTTTCTGCATTGCTTAGCAACATCATTTGCTATAACATGACTAGGAGCATCAGGGTGTAGATTTATAGCCTGCTGACTATAAAGGGGTCAGTGTGTTGGAACACTAAGTGAACTACTGGAATGTCTTTTTTCCCCCTTTTCCATCTTCTTTTCTTTCCTTGTTCAGTGTATTATGTAAAATTCTGGTACTAGATTTGAACCTAGAGATGCCTCGAAAACCTTTTCCCTCATGTATGCTTTTTTTGTCATTGGCAAAATCACATTGTATGATGGAAGTGTGTTTTTATCTGCCTCTGCCAACAGCAAGAACATCTCAATACAACAAACCAAAAGTCGCTCCTTGAGTTGGTTCATGACTTCTGTTTCTTCTTAAAGAGTAACTCATATCCTTGCCTTTTTTCAATTTACTTTGTATGGGTTTGCTTTGTTTTCCTCCATTCTTATTTTTAAGATTTCCTAACATTATTAACCACTTTCTGGGAGCAGTTGACTTCCTTGTAATGTGTCAACAGTTGCTAATAGATTATCAGAAGGTGTCAGAGTGAGACCTAGTGCTGTTACTCTGCTGAAAATGGGTATAATAAGTAGTTCATCTCAATATGTTTCCCCAAAACTTTCAGATGTTAGTTGTTCTCAGTTTCATTAATTTAAAGTTATCAGTCTTTGAATGTGGGCTTTCTGGGGGGAGGTTGTTAGTATTTATTGGTAGGCAGTGATTTTTAAAAAGTGCCATATTCGTCATAAATTTCTGCTTCCCCTATGATAGCTAGAAAGAGTTAACAAGCTTAACAAGTCTACGACTTTCAGAGCCAACAGGTGATTCTGGAAGCTAAAGTTTCATGGTATTGGCTCTCTGGGATTTAGACCGTATTCCCATCTCCCACGAATAAAACAGTGCAAGTGTGGAAGATGACCAACCCTGCTGAACATTATGCAAACTGTCCTGGGCCCTGAACTTGAAGTGAATAATCTTTACTCATGTGAGTAGGCCCATTGCCTTCAATTACATTGCCCCCTGTGTAAGGATATTCCGGATTGGACTCTTAATGTGTATACCTGGCTTTCTAAGGTTCTTTGGAACCCAGCCAGCTGATGTCCCGATGCTGGATATTTAAATAATTATACGTATATATATAAAAATCATTGATTAAATGAAGAAAGATGTATGCTCGCAGGAGAGTGGGTACTTAAAAACATAACCTTTCCCTCCTCACACAAACCAGTTTTGCCTGCCGAGCCAAAGGACTTGTACCATACCTGTGGGCAATAAGGGGAATTTGTGGAGCTAAGGTTTTCTTTTTTTCTTTTTTCTTTGCGGCTTTCTAAGAGCTCTAATCTTAAGAAAAAGTATGGAGATACTTAATTTTCATGAAATTTATCATCCATTGATTGGATCCACACACCAGTGGAAAATAAAAGCTTTCAACGCTTGGTTGATTTTAGAATAAATAGTTCTTTAATTGATTGGACTTGTTCAGTTTTCTTGATTTAAGAACGGCCTTAACGAGCAGTGATTTTGACGTAGGTGACACACATGATTTTAAATTTTAGGATTCAGCCTGTTCGCTCTGAACCTGTTAGCATGCCAGGATCATCACGTCCGATTTCTGATCGCAGAGGAGTTTCAACGGTGATCGATGCTACCTCAGGTAGAAAACACGTGTTTTGATTGACATTAATGGCATTTGTCAAACTTTTATTTATTTGCTTAGTAACATGTTGTTACTAATCAAAGCCATATATTTAAAGAGCTGTCAAAATTTTCAGATCTACTGTAGGGTCTGTGCTATCTTATATTTAATTAACTTATATTGAAAGCTACCAGGATGATGACTCATTTTGCCTTTGATCATTTGAATGTGAAGTAGCAGTACTGGTATAAAATCTAAATACAATATATGTGTTCAGTTTACTTAAACAGAATATCAAAGTGCCTGATCTAAAGAAAGAGAAGGTGTGTCAGGGCTAACACAGGAATACTTTTATTAGTGAAAGCATAAAGTTTAGAAAATCATTACACTAATAATCTCTGTCTATCAGGGTTATAAATTACCTACCAATGAAAAATATCCTTGTATATATTAGCAATGTCTGTGAGCAAACAATGCCTATCAGATAAACTAATCAATGTTTCTTTAGCAGGGGTATTTTTCACTGACTCTTTTTGCAATGGAGAACAACTTTAAATAAACCATGATTATTTCAATATCAGCCTAATAATATATGTAGTATAAAGTTTTCTGCCATTGTTTCTTAGTGCCATGGTATGCTATGTATAAAGAAACAAGGGCAGTGGGGTTTTACACTCCAGTACAGCTGTATAGAATGTGAAGGTTGCACACAGCAGGATTTTGTCAAATAAAATCTCTCACAAGTAGAATTATTAAACACACAGCATTAGTCAACCAGTCGAGTCAGAGAGGATTTTAATCTTTAGCGATTTGAAAATCCCTAGAGACTGCTGATTGGATTGAGGTTTAAACTGTAAAAGGAAACTGCAACACATAAAGAAACTGATTTGTGAAGGGTGTTTTAAAGAGAGTTAAAATGAAAGCTCCTGTTCCGGACTCTGTTTGCTATAGATATAAATTCTGAATCCAAGATGCTACTTTTGTGTGCCAGATCTATTTATTTTGGTGTCTTTTTTCTAGATCCGTGTTTATAATTAAGTGTAGCAATTACACTCACACTCCATAGCTAAGGTTATATCACCACTGACATATAAATCCCTATTTTCAGACATTTTAAAGTTGTTAAATTAACTCTGCTTGAAACTAGGCAGACATCTGGGACTGTGTCCTGGGAATATTTTTAATAAATGTATATGAAATATTGAGAAAATTCTCTTGGCTATATAGGGAAATCTAAGTATCCAAACCGATGCATTTTTGTAGTAGTTCATCTGAAAAATGTCATCTTTTAAAAATAAAATTTAAGAGATTTAGATCATAATGGTAATCTCGGTCAGTATATTCGAAATTTTGAAAACCAAATTATTAATGTTTTAGGCTATTCCACCCTACAAATCCAACCATGGCAGCTGTCCAGCATATTTAGGGCATTTGCAGGGTGGCTAGAACAATACAAATAACGAACTGTGACCTAAGTCCTTAGCTAGTCTGTAACATGATTCTATAACCAAGTTGTTCCATCTACACTACAGACAATAAACAGTGCAAGCAGATGGCTAACTCTCTGTGCTAAATAACCCTCTTCTGTAGTGTAGATGGGGCCTTTGTTTAAAGGGGCTCATATGCATGTGATGAAGCTTTTTTTGGTAATGCTTGTAACATGTGTGTCCACATTAAAATTAGTGTATATTGTTATAAGTCTAAAATATATTTCTCGTACAACAATACAGTTTTGTTATAATACTTCATAAGTTTCTTACAAAAAATACATGGATTTTGCCAGTGGCATGCTGATAGCAATATTTTATTTAAATCCACTTCCAAACAGTTTGGATTTGCAATGATTTTTGATTCAGAGACTTTAACCTCTATTTGAAGCCTTTGTATTGGCTGAGCCCTGGTTCTTTCCCATGCAGAAACTCTTTAGTACAGATAGATGTGCCAGATTACATTTGATGGTTTAGTGATGTGGCCTCTCCTAAAGGGTTAAGGAGATACAAGAAAATGCATGCACTTTTTCTCAAGGTTTCATTCTGCACTTGAAACAGAGTCCAGCAGATGAGAGACAGACTATTTAGCACTCATTCTCTCTTCCTCTAATCTTTTCATTTAAAAAAAAATGCTTAATGGATGTGTGCAGCAAATTACATTAAACTCAGTTTTGAATGTAAGGATTTTATTTTAAATACCATTCTTGAGCTGCATTAAATTTTTGTCTTCAAAAGTTCAGTACTGCAAATATTCTTATTTCCTGCTGATATAACCAAGGCACGTCCTAAATGGCTTACATTCTTTATGAAAACAAGTTTATTGGAAAATACCTTTTTAGGTTTGAAAGGTTTTTTTTTTTTTTTTAAGTAGGTCATAAATTTTTTATTACCTAACCTGAACCAGGAAGTGATTCTTCAGTTCTGACCCATACATTTGAGTCTGTTGCACTTTATGAAGATGCTTATCTGGTTGTTTGATTGCCTGTTGCTTAGAGATGTGACGAGTGTGGCGCCCCTCTTATCAAGTGCTATCACTTGGTCTTGCCATCAAAAGATTACAAGTACAGTTTATCATCTTTGATTATTCTTGCAGCGCATTTAATAGCTCACACACACTCAACCTTGCCCACCAACCCCCTGCTGGTGACAGCTCTGTCTTTGTGTTTAAAACGACAACAGTGTACATATTTTTATTATGATAACTTTTATAGGTTATGTCAGCGAAACCATGCTATCATGTAATATGTTCTGGCACAGAGGATTTAAAATAATTCTTAATTTTAAAAAGTATAGGCCACCTGCAGTGATGTAAATCAGGAAGATCTCCAATGAGAGCCAGGGAGTTATACCAAAATAAAATCAAAGTTACTGAATATAGAATCAGGGCAATTTCTGTAATAAAGAAGTGAGATCTAATTATTATGTTAGACAGAATTTAGTAAATTATATTTAAATTATGGAAGGGCTATTTTTAACAGCAAAGATTGGAGGTAGGTTTCGGTGGGTTTCTTTAATGAAAATGACTTTATTTGCTCAATTTATATTTAAATCCTTTTGATCGGTTAACATTTTGATAAAGAGTGACCTTGGGTAAAGTTAAACATTAGGGTTTACCTTTTGGTAAAGGATACATGATTTTTTGTTTGTTTTGGGGTGGTTGTTTTTTTTGCAGTATGCAACCAAATTTGCATGCATGTGTTGATTTCAGTCCCTAATGTTGACGCTTGTTCTGTTGCTGCAATCTGATGAGGATGTTGTGTTTCTGAATCACTTGTTTCTCTGCTCTGAGAAGGTTCTGGGTATTGGTGATTATGGAGAGCTATCCCCAGGCTACATGTGCACAAAGAGCAGACGAAATACTGCCTGTATCTTGGAGTATCTCCTTATTGTGGAAATCTGATTCACGTGAATATACATAGCAGTCTAGGTACAGAATTTGGTGAGGTGCATAAATACTCCTGTTCGTTATCATCTTCTATTTTAGAGGCCCTAATTCATGCATCAGGTTATATTGTGCACTAGGCGCTCTCTCAAAAATCATTTATTGCAACCTGCCCCTACCAGAAAAGCTTGTATAAAACGTATATATTGCCCATTCTACAAATACATTAGAAGCAAGAGGAAGACCAAGGACAGGGTAGGACTGTTACTCAATGAAGGGGGAAAAACAATAACAGAAAATGTGGAAATGCCAGAGGTGCTAAATGACTTCTTTGTTTTGGTTTTCACCAAGAAGGTTGGCGGTGATTGGATGGCTAACCTAGTGAATACCAGTGAAAATGAAGTAGGATCAGAAGAGACTAAAATAGGGAAAGAACAAGTTAAAAATTACTTAGACAAATTAGAGGTCTTCAAATCACCAGAGCCTGATGAAATGCATTCTAGAATACTCAAGGAGCTGACGGAGGAGATATCTGAGCCATTGGCAATTATCTTTGAAAAGTCATAGAAGATGAGAGAAATTCCAGAAGACTGGAAAAGGGTAAATATAGTGCCCATCTATAAAAAGGGAAATAAGGACAACCCAGGGAATTACAGACCAGTCAACTTAACTTCTATACCCAGAAAGTTAATAGAGCAAATAATTAAGCAATCAATTTGAAAATATCTAGAAGATAATAAGGTGATAAGTAACAGTCAGCATGGATTTGTCAAGAACAAAACATGTCAAACCAACCTGATAGCTTTCCTTAAGAGGGTAACAAGCCTTGTGGATAGGGGGCAAGCGGTAGACATGATGTGTCTTGATTTTAGTAAGGCTTTTGATACTGTCTCGCATGACTTTCTCATAAACAAACTAGATAGAGCTACTACAAGGTGTGTGCAAAACTGGTTGGAAAATCATTCCTAGAGAGTAGTTATCAGTGGTTCACAGTCATGCTGGAAGGACATAACGAGTGGGGTCCTGCAGGGATCAGTTCTGGGTCTGGTTCTGTTCAATATCTCCATCAATGATTTAGATAATGGCATAAAGAGTACACTTATAAAGTCTGCAGACGATACCAAGCTGGGAGGGGTTGCAAGTGCCTAGGAGGATAGGATTAAAATTCAAAATGATTTGGACAAACTGGAGAGCTGGTCTGAAGTACATAGGATGAAATTCAATAAGGACAAATACAAAGTACTCCATTTAGGAAGGAACTATCAGTTGCACACATACAAAATGGGAAATGACTGCCTAGGGAGGAGTACTGCAGAAAGGGATCTGGGGGTCATAGTGGACCACAAGCTAAATATTAGTCAATAGTGTAACGCTGTTGCAAAAAAAGCGAACATCATTCTGGGATGTATTAGCAGGAGTGTTGTAAGCAAGCATTCTTACAACTACAATACCTACCTGCTGAAATAAAGAAACAGATTGACAGAGCCAGAAGAGTACCCAGAAGTCACCTACTACAGGACAGGTCCAACAAAGAAAATAACAGAACGCCACTAGCCATCACCTTCAGCCCCCAACTAAAACCTCTCCAACGCATCATCAAGGATCTACAACCTATCCTGAAGGACAACCCATCACTCTCTCAGATCTTGGGAGACAGGCCAGTCCTTGCTTACAGACAGCCCCCCAACCTGAAGCAAATACTCACCAGCAACCACACAACAGAACCACTAACCCAGGAACCTATCCTTGCAACAAAACCCGTTGCCAACTGTGTCCACATGTCTATTCAGGGGACACCATCATAGGGCCTAATCACATCAGCCACACTATCAGAGGCTCGTTCACCTGCACATCTACCAATGTGATATATGCCATCATGTGCCAGCAATGCCCCTCTGCCATGTACATTGGTCAAACTGGACAGTCTCTACATAAAAGAATAAATGGATACAAATCAGACGTCAAGAATTATAACATTCAAAAACCAGTTGGAGAACACTTCAATCTCTTTGGTCACTCGATTACAGACCTAAAAGTTGCAATTCTTCAACAAAAAAACTTCAAAAACAGACTCCAACGAGAGACTGCTGAATTGGAGTTAATTTGCAAACTGGATACAATTAACTTAGGCTTGAATAGAGACTTGGAGTGGATGGGTCATTTACACAAAGTAAAACTATTTCCCCATGTTTATTCCTCGCCCCCACCCCCGTTCCTCAGACATTCTTGTCAACTGCTGGAAATGGCCCACCTTGATTATCACTACAAAAGGTTCCCCCCCCCCACTCTCCTGCTGGTAATAGCTCACCTTAAGTGATCACTCTTGTTACAGTGTGTATGGTAACACCCATTGTTTCATGTTCTCTATGTATATAAATCTCCCCACTGTATTTTCCACTGAATGCATCCGATGAAGTGAGCTGTAGCTCACGAAAGCTTATGCTCAAATAAATTTGTTTGTCTCTAAGGTGCCACAAGTACTCCTTTTCTTTTTGCGAATACAGACTAACATGGCTGCTATTCTGAAAAAAGACATGAGAAGTAATTATTCCACTCTACTCTGTGCTGATTAGGCCTCAACTGGAGTATTGTGTGCAGTTCTGGGCACCACATTTCAGGAAGGATGTGGACAAATTGGAGAGAGTCCAGAGAAGAGCAACTAAAATAATTAAAGGTCTAGAAAACATGACCTATGAGGGAAGGTTGAAAAAATTGGGTTAGCTTAGTCTGGAGAAGAGACGCCTGAGAGGGGACATGATAACAGTTTTCAAGTACATAAAACGTTGTTACAAGGAGGAGGGAGAAAAATTGTTTTTCCTAACCTCTGAGGACTAGAAGCAATGGACTTCAATTGCTGCAAGGGAGGTTTAGGGTGGACATTAGGAAAAACTTCCTAACTGTCAGGGTGGTTAAGCCCTCACAAGGTCCCTTCCAGTCCTATGATTTTATGATTCGAGCCATAAAACTCTTAAGTATGTCCGTGCTGCTGTCCCTCAGCAAGTGCTCAGTCTATATTTTTCAATGTACCACCTTTGCTGGACGTTCGCTAAGCATGTAGCACAAAGAGATTTCCATGAACTCCTGGGTGCGGGGGTTAGAGTTGTTGTGGGGTGTACGGTACGAATCTCCAAGCTGTGATTCAGCATGCAGCAGACCCAGGGGAGCTGATGAATGTGGGGCTAATGAATTACAAAGAGCTTCGACAATTTCATTTGATAGTTTGTAAATGGAGTGAAAGAGAGCTTGCCTGCTGCACAAGTAGAGTATGCAGGCCTACATCTCTATAGCATCAGTTGTGTGGTCACCATATTATTGTGAATGTTTACTGTGAAATATAAACACCACAGCTAGTTCTTCTCAATACCATATAGTGAAAGGAATCTTGTCCAGTGTCTACGTTCAAAGATGTTCAGAGCTTAATATCTGCTATTTAGGAGTTCCATTTTCAAAAGTGACTTAGGCACTTGTACCCTAAGTGCCATTGACTTTCAGAAAGACTTAAGCTGCTAAATGCCTACATCGTTTTTGAAAGTGGAACTTAGACTCCTAAGTAACTCAGATGCTTTTGAAAGTTTTACCCTTAGTTTGCAGGTAATGTTTCAGAACTGATAGCTGAACCAGGAGGCAATACTATACATGATCCTCCTAACATAATTAGATTAAAATTAAATAGACATAAGAATTTTAAAATATCTTGTGTAAAATTAAAGCCATAGATGAACAACTTTGCCAGTATTGCTTTTCTAAGCAATGCCATAATTTATATACCTATAAGTGAATGAATGCTCTATTTCAGAAAATTCCTAATGGACTGGATAGAAGTAAATGAAATAAGTCACACTGAATGAAGGTAAATAAGCGATTCTTTGATGCAAGTGATAACATCAGAAGAGTACTTTAGTAATAGCACACTAAATATATCAAGAAATATTTCATAGAACCAACTATAATAAAATGGATATTTTGTGTAAGGATATTATTTTGATGTACTAAGATGTTTATATTAATATTTTGTCCTAGAGTATAATGTTGTAATGGAACATTGATTCACTGAAAAAATATTATTGTAAAAAAACTAAAATGAACAATGATGAAGATTATGCGAGTCAAATGTAAAGGTACAGTATTTCAGTAGGATTATTATCTAAGTGCAGATGTGAATGGTTTTATTTCTTCTGCATTTCAGTATTTTTTTAGATCAATGAGAGATATAAACTTATTTACATTTTAACTGTATCTTTAAATATAAGAGTTAGCAAAAATGTCTTCAGTAAGATATCCCTTATATTTGTCCCTGAATGCACACATACCACTCACATCCATTGGGGGAGAATGTCCCTTTAAGGATTTAAATGCACTATAATTTCAAGTTGACAGTGACGAACATTCAAAATCAGTGATAAGACTTTTAAAAGAGTAGAATTTAGCCCAAATTTTAACAGATTGCATAGAAGCGTTCAGGAGTATACAGCAACAGATATTAATATAGCCTTCTTCAATTAAAAATAAATATAGACTTAGGGAAAACAATATTTTTTTTTCTCAAGTAAAACTGATTGTTTTAAAATTTACCCATGGGCCATGAAACAATTTTGTTGCATTGCCACTTGAGCAACAAAATGGTAACAAAAGAAAGCAATTGACATATTATAACCGGCTGAGCCATTCTTTCTCCCTCCCCCCGCCCCGATGAAGTAAGTGAAAACTTTATTCATTTGATCTTTTATTATTCATACAAACACCACTGAGGTAAGGACTACATGGAAAACTTGTACTGTCCAGCAATACTCTCCCTTGGAATTTAATAAACGCCTCTGTTGTCACACCTTAAAACATCCAAGCTCTTTTCTGTTGTGTGTGATCAAATATTTATTCCCAAATACCATACACCTAGGAGTGTTTCTTTGGAGCAGCAGAGATCAGTTACTCAGGTAGTAAAGATGTGTGAATGCAGCTGGCAGATGAAGTAACCAACATTATGAATTCCCATTCTGTCCCTCTTGCCAGAGGCAATAGCTGACAGGCCTGAGCGGTCATTGGTTTCCTGTTACTGGCGTTGATAGGGCCTGAGGAATCTTGGCGTCATAGATACTTAAGCTGTCCCCCTGCATGAGTGGAGACGGCCAGTGCTGGAGGGTCCTTGTTGCACAGAGATGTAATCAATATGGTCTGGAGTCCTTGACCTGAATCTGTAATTACCTGGTTGGTATAAAGGTAGTTTGTTGTTACAGATAGTGATTGCATTCAGGTCCTCTGTTCATGGTGCTGATCTGTGAAGCAGGGGGAGGATTTGGCCCTTTTTCAGTTCTCCACAGTAGTCAAGAGGTTTTAATAATGGTCCTATAACAAGCCATTCTTATTAGGAACATCACCTATTCAATGCCCAGGAAAACAGGAACCCAGCAGTGCCCGTCTTGCAGTTTTTTACCTTCTGTCGCTTCATTAAAAGGGATGCCTGGGCTGTAAATTCGAGGTCTTTTAAGTAATACCTTTTAGAACAAATGTTAGTAGCAGAATAGCTATTTTAATAAGTGTTTGAGTATGTTATTTGATAAGAATTTTACTATATTTATAGAAAAAGTAATAATTTGTGGGGTCTGATCAGTTTAGTGTTTTGTTTACTGAAATGTGCTTTTAAAGAACTGAGGATTTTTGTGTCAGAGTTGTGCAGTGTAGAATGGGGACGCTTAAAAAGGGGATTTTAAACTTGATGTAGTTGATTCAGTTGGAAAAATGTAAACTGATGATTTTTAAAGACAGCCTTAAGTCAGAACTGACTGCAGTGGGCTCGGAGATGCCAGTGCAGCATACATGATTACTTCTAGGAACAGCTATGCCCTATAGACTGTGGAGATGTGCAGAGAAATTAAAATGACCTGACACTGTTGATTGGGCACTTGCTGCTGGATCATTGCTTGGCTTGGGAAAGACTCAGCTGTAGGGATGCATGTAGTAACGTTAATGTCTTGCAACTCCTGGTGGGTGTTACTCTAGGCAGAAATATAGAAGGAATAAATTGACAGAAAGGACTTGGGTAGATTGGGTAAATGAGAGATTAAAAAAATTGTTATATATGGATTTATTTTTTGCCTTTCTAAAAAAAATTATGGATGTGGTGCTTGTGGAAGGTGAAAGACTAAAAGCTCTGGGGACTGACGGCCGCTCTTAGCACACAATGGGATTCAGCTGTGCCAGTTTCCAGTGCATGTTGCCCTTCAGCTATGTGAAAAGGGAAAGACTCAGTCTTTATGGGACATAAGGTAGTTAATCTCTATGCCCACTTATTATTGGCCTTTCTACTGAGACTGCCAACAAATTAATGAATTCATCTCATTCATCTGTGACGGTTGTTCTTTGAGATGCAGGTGCTACTCAACTAGAAAACTCTGTGAGATTACCAGCTAGTTTCAAGTAGACAGGTGAAAAATCAGATGGCCACAACTTTTGGATACTACTGACTTGGGACAGATTTGGACTGATGATCTAAAGTGGAAAAACTCCGTATCACAGGATGAATCACCTGAGCCATTCAGTTCCCAGAATACTAATCATCTTGCTCTCTTGTTTTTGTTAGCATCTGGTAGGCATTATTCTTCAAGAATGTATTCTGCTTATTTCACCTACTGCTATAGAGCATGAACATGTATTTTCTAGACAGAGAGAGTACATAGCTCTTTTACACCTTTGTGAATCAAGAGCAAATGGCATAGCCTCTTTTGTGAACAAAGGACTGCCGCACATGGGGCGGGGGGGGGCTGCTCCTGGACAATAAAGCTTGTGATACTTATGGAGGCAGGAGAAGTCTGAGGTTCCTTTTACATTTCCTTTCTGGGCATTTTGAGGCCCATTAACTGGTAAAATATATAAATCATATAGACAGTGAGATTTGAAAAAAGTCTTTGATTCAGTTATTAGCAGCTTGAATAGGGCCCTCCATAGGTAATGTCATGTTAGTCCCATGGCTATAAATGTTTACATATGCAGTTCACCTTCTCTGAATTTAAGTAGATTTAAAGACTGTAGAATATTGATTTCCTCACCTCCTGTAATTGAATAGATAAATCAAACTAACTAAATCCAGAACAACTATGTTTCCATACTGTGTGTATTCTGCTGATGTTTTCTAAGTAAATAATTGGGTGGGTAGCATACAAAAAGGTACAGAGAACTTGCTTACAAGGGGCATTTTTGTATGTGTAAATAAATAAGAAGGCAGTGGAGGGTTCTTCTAACTGTTATAAAATAAAATAAATGTATTTCCAGACCTAGAGTATTGTGAAACATATGTTTCTTCTTCAGTTGTTTTGTTTAACAATTCTTAGAAGACGTGGGAGCAGACGTACAGCATAGGACTTTCAGACATACATACATGTGTAATATTGTACAATTATCATCTTGATCATCTTTTCTGCTGTCTTATATCTTATCATACTTACCAGTTATATTCATGCTAATATTGCCTCACTCTGCACTACCAAAACACATTCAAACTTTGTACCATGGCTTTATTATAATAAGAGTGATATTGTTCCCTTAAGACAGCTCTTCAGTTAAACCGACGAATGTTTTTAGAAAGCAAGTTTTATAGGTTTTATTTTCCAGTTTTTCCAGTACCTTGAAATAATTTTTTAAAAATCCCATAATACATTGTTCTCTGTTCCCAAAACAGACATGATCACAGCATTAATAATTGATTTCCAGTTTAGTGCAACATAAGTCAAGAGTTCTGAAGATAATAGCTTAAGCAGAGTTGTGCAAAGCCATGGGAATTGGATTCACAGAGGCTAAGTGAACTTTTTCCCACTTTCAGTTGAGGTTGTTTTGCTCCCCAGAATGCAGATCAAAACTCAACTAGCCTGGTTTCTGGCTGGAAGCAGACAAAATCAGTGTCAATTGTTTTCTAGTTGAACCATAGCTTAGTTCAAGTTCACTGAAAAGTCTGTGTCCCTTTTCGTGTATGTCCCATTTTGAGGCTTACTTTCAGAAGATTAGCACAGACAAATAAAATGATGAAGTTTTGAACCAAATTATTATTGTCTTTTTTCTTCATAATTTTAGGGAAAGTCCAGGGAGGTCTCGGTGAAGGATCATGGGACTAGTTCTTTTTTTTTTTTTTAAGTCAAAAGTTTACACCACAAAAAACTTTGTTTTTTTCTATTTTTAATGTAAATAACAAGAAGTAGGAGTTCCACACAGTAGCCAAGCCATGTAAACTCAACCTGGCTCTCAAATTTAAAAAACAAAACCCTTTCTCTGGTGAGAGAGGATGGGAAGCTTGCGATTTCTTATCCAGTTTCTCATTTCATCTCTGCTGGAATAGTCCTTTGTGTAGCAGCAGTGTTATTGCTGGGCTCTTGCTCCCTATTAGCCGTCCACGTGCTCCAGTGATAAGGCTGTCAATGGCATTTGTTCTGGGTTAAGCATCATATGCATTCACCTCACATTTCTCTCTCCGACTCCGCTCTCTCTCTTCCCACTCCGCAAATCCCCAAATGTTAGAAAGTTGCGTGTGTATATAGTATTTTATACCATGGAATTCATGATTCTGTGGTAGCTGTGAGACAAGTTAAGCCGCAATTACTTTGAGATGAAAGCTTGAATGTGATTTTGAAAAGATCTTAACCCTTAAAGAAAGGTTATTTATGTTCACTCCCCCTCCCCCTTTAACCAAAGGAAATCCCAAGGAAACCGTACCTTTTAATCAAGAGGTCACAAAAAGCAGTGATATGAAGCACGTCCGTAAGGCTTTCACTGCATTTGTAAACATGCTCATACCCTCTTCTTTTCCACTGTGCCAGTTTTCTCCTTTAATAGATCATTTTTGTAACAATTACTAGACTAGCTCATTTGGCTGCATAGTACAGGTGACAGGGGCTTCTATTGTCAGAGCATGGGAGCATAGGTACTTGAGCTTTCTCAGTTGGTAATTCATGTAGGTGAGTAGTCATGGACAGATTGATTAGCGGTACTAATTGTGCATTTCTTTGTTGTGTTAAATTACTAATTTGAGATAATCGAATTGTCTAATTTTACTGTTCTTAAGACCATTTCTAGTAATTTAATTTGGAAAGAAAGGTGTAACTTTCAAACCTTGTGTTACATGCTGTTTTTAGTTTTTCCTCTGTGTGTGTGTGTGTGTGTGTGTGTGTGTGTATGCATAGAAATCACTGTTAACAGTGGGAAGTCAAACTTATGAGACCTTTCACTTCTTGAACTTTATTTCATTCAACCTTACTGAGTGTATCTCTAAATAAAGATGCACAGCTTATACAAAGGGAAAGAAATATTATGTATATGTTTCTTCATATTTCTAAAATGCAACTACGGGCAAACAAACATATATATGTATATATATACACACACATATACACAAATATATATATTTGTTTGTTTGTATTGATGGGCAGTACTTCGTTTATTTTGTGATTGTAATTTGTGGCACAGACAACCAGAACACAGGATGGGAGCCCGTAGTTGCATTTTAGAAATATGAAGAAACATATACGTAATATTTCTTTCCCTTTGTAGAAGCTGTGCATCTTTATTTAGAGATACATTCAGTAAGGTTGAATGAAATAAAGTTCAAGAAGTGAAAGGTCTCTTGTTTTTTAATTAATCTGTATCCTTCGTTAGACATTTTTCTTTCTCTTGGATCATTTTGAAAGGTATAAAAATAAAATATTTAATATATAAGAGATTTTAATTATCAACAATATTTCACATGCAGACTGCATTCTATAATATGTATTTGTTTTGGCTAGATTTTAAGCAGACTTAAATCCTGAAGACTGTACCATATTCTGCATCTCTCCCGTTTATTATTACTGTTAGTGTACAGTCAGTCCAATGAAGCTGGGTTCGAAACAAATACCTGTTCAAAAAATTATCAGTGAATGGTACTTCTGGAGGCTGAATTCAGTGCAATTCTCCCATAAAAGATTAATGCTTACATTATAGAAAATTCAAGGATAGTTGCCCTAACAGCTTGAGTTAGTTGGTCCTGGCTAGTAGAAAACGTCCTAAGATAAAATTCAAAAGTTGTCCAATGAGGATGGTTCATTAAAGAGAAACCAAAAAGGGCATGTAAAAAAAAATCACATACACAACCATTATTTTTCCTTTACATAGGTCCAATGACAAAAACATTAGAGGGTAAAGTCTTGGCGCCATCTAAGTCAATGGCAAAACCCCCATTGATTTCAGGGGCCAGGATTTCATCTAGTTCTCTTCTGTAGACCCTCTGAGATCACTGCGCTGTGTGGTAATCATGTACTAAGGAGAGCCCTTTGCCTTGGAAAGTTAGGACTTTATAGTCAGGAGTTCTATCTTCAGGGTATTCCATTAAATAAAGACACAGTCCGTACATAAGCAAAACTCTCTCCTGTTTTCTTTGTCGTTCTGTCCATTTTACTCTGTATACAGTGTCCCCAACACCAACACCTCTTTGTTGCCAACAATCAAATGTTTATATTCCCAAACAGCAAGTTTACTTCCATGGGCCTTTCAGGTTTTTTGTAATAAGTTTACACATGTTACCTGTGGTGGAGACAACCAGAAAGAGAATGTTGTAGAGATAAAGAGAGACAAGACGCTTACACGTTCACTCAGCTCATAAGTTTGACTTCCCATTGTTAACAGTGATTTTTACACTGAGCTACCATAGAAATGTATAACAGCATCCTGCCCAGAAAAAAAAAGATATTTATGCAATGGAAGAAATCTAGGGCTGATTTTTCTTTCTCTTACCCCAGTGTAAATCGTCAGTAAACGCACTTCTAGCAGTGGAATAACACAGGTAAGTGAATGGAGATTCAGGCCCCAAATCTCTACGTGAACATATGTGGGGAAAAAATCAATTTTTTTACGTCTCCCAAGAGCCCTACTTCCTCCCACACGTTTTTTTAGCATACACAAACATGGGATGGCTAACCAGCCGACCTGGCCTCTAATAGCCCATCACAACTATGCGAAAAAATGAGAGGTGGAAGGAAAACCACAGTTCTGAGTGAAATGGACCATAGTCCTTCCTCTACCTAGGGAAAACAAAGGGCATGAAAAGAGCTGTTATAATCTAGGTGTTGGAGAGTGTATTATTCAGTGTTTAAGCTTTAACTATGAATTGTTTTGTGGTTTTCTTTCATGACAGTGTAGTTTTTGTTGGTATGCTTGATGTACTTTGATAGGAAAAGGAGGATTCATGTAAATCTGTGATTAGCCCTGTATATTAGCAATACTACATTGTGATTGGCATCTTATTGAAAGTCCACAGGAAAGCCCAACCTGCTATGGAGCTTATAAAGTCAGATCATCTCCATGAGAGATAACCCAATAACTTTGGAAGTCTACTAAATTTGAATCTCAAATATGCTGTGGTTAATCTGTTTAGATTGCATTCGCTCCAAGAGCTGATCCCTTCCATACTGAAGTCTGTGGGAAGTCCAAATATGCTAAAGGTATTTCTGTCTAATTTGATCAACTTCTTGAGTGTAGATCTAGTACATTCCAAAGTCTTTGAAGGGAAACCTTGGTATACTGAGGTAATTGCCTTCAGTCCTTTCCAGTATATATGACTTATTACAGTGGAAAATTAAGGTAAACATCAATATAATGGAGTTCTCTTTTGAAATTAGTGAAGATAAACCTCTCACCTGCTCTTCTAAGTACTATTCTCAACACCTGTTGTATGCTTACTGAAACTTGTCTTAAAATATTTATTCTGTATCCTGAATATAGCATAGCAATTTTTTTTTTCAAAGCATAAAAACTAATGGCCTGATTTTCAGAGGGGCTGGGCAGTCAGAAATCCCATTGAAGTTAATGGGGGCTGCACATGATTAACACCTTTAAAAATCGAGCCATAAATGCCTGCAAAAATATGGAGCAAAAAAGAAAAAGGCAAAATTGAATAAATATATCTTAATTATTTTGTGTTGATCCTGCTCTTAAAAATGTGCCTGAGCTGATTTCATTCAAGATTCAGAAAAAAATGGATTCCCAGGCTGAGAACCCAAGTGTTGAATTTAAGATGAGAAGGAATATCTGTGGCAAAGTTATTCCTGCCAGGAAAATAGGGAAAATGAGAAAAAGATAGATCACCCTGAAAGTGCTGACCCCAATATAGGTTTGCAAATGTGATATTAGAATGAAAGGTTTGCTCTGTACTCAGATATTGTTTAACCAGTAGTTCTAGCCTGCTTAATAAAAACACATATGTTTCTCTACTGTTGACTGTTAGCTGGGGTTGGTTTTCTAAAAGAATTGCAGTGATGTAATAATAGTTGGCACTTCTGTGATGTCTTTAATCTAAGTGCTGTATAATATGAATAAAATACTCAACTGACTGGGAAATTCAGGCATAGAAAGAAAAATATCAGAGCCAGGCGATGGCAGAGCCAGTCTAAATCTCAGAATGCCTGTCTTCCATTCCTGTACTGTAACCACTAGACTATGTTCCCTAACTTAGCTGTGACTTTCCCAGGAGAAAATTGTTCCATATTGAAAAGGTTAACAAAGATTTCATTGTCCAGCTATGCCAGAAGGAGGACAGGAAACATTGGATATGGTTTAATTAGGCTGCAACTTTATTCCTAAATGTCTGGGAGTACCCAGCAGATAAAATTGTACAGTGCAGGTAATTATTTAAATATACTGGGGAAGGGAGGGGCTGCTGGCATCCCTTCCCCTTATGCATCCTGGTCCCCAGCCAACCCACTTTCTGGGACATCATCACCCCTCCCTTCAAATGAGGGTTAAGGTGGGCTATAAAGGACAGGGGTTGACTCCCTGCCATACCAATCATAGGAGCCCTAACCCCCCTCTTTCTGCTCCTTTGAAGAATACCTCCTTTAAATTCTTTCCCATTTCATTTTATCTGATGGCTGTATCCATTCCCTATGGAGAACCTGCACTGGAAAACCCACCCCACGCTTACATAATGAGTTGTGACATCATTGCTTCCACCCTCCCCCTTTTGTTCTTTGCCCCTCAAAGTCCCCCACCCACTGTGGGGAAGGCAAAAACCGCACCGTGCCTTGGCCAATCTGGTAGTGAGGGGAAAATTGCTTCACAGCCCCCCCAAGAAAGGAGCAACTAGCATATGCCCACAGCAGATCATAATGGAACCTGGTATTTCAGCCACTTCCATGGCTGGAATGGTGGCCGCTGCTTAGCTTGTCCAGGTGTGAAAAAGAGAATAGTACCCTTCTCTTCCCATCACCTGGGTGGGGGGAGATTTAGGGTTGGCCAACAGTCCCTTATTTCAAGGGACATCCCTTATTTTTTCATCTCTGTACAACAAGATTGGGAGTTGTTGAGGAAGAAATACCCCTGGTGAATGTAGGTGAGTGCTGCTTATTATTATTATTATATAATAATAATAATAATAATAATGGTAATATTGGGAGGATGAGTGGAGTGGGGCTGGGGTGCTGAGAAAACAGTCCCTTATTTTTGAAATACAATGTTGGCACCCTAGGGAGATGAGTCGGCGTCCCCACGCTAACCTGGGATGGAGCTTCCTCCGTGCTGCAGGTTACTTAATGGTTCTCTTAAAGGGATGACACTCCATCTCCACCAAGCTTGACAGAAGTCCCCACCACTTAATGTGCGGGGAGGTGATTATTCCAGTGATTCACCTTGCCATTAAAGAAAGGATCCAACACATTGCAAATGAAATTGCAACAGAAATACCGTATTCTGTTATAATTCATATCAATGGAAAAACTCTGTAAATAACCCAAAGTTGATCCCTGATTAAAATACAGCTTAAAACGAACAGTCTAGAAAGCAGCCGTTTGATCATTCTTCAGTTGACATCATGGCTATATGAAATCATGGCTGTGATCTCACCAGCATAATAGCTAAATAAAATATGATTGGGGATTCTGCTTTCTATATTACAGTATAGTGGCACTAAGCCCTTTAGGGCATCCATTAATGGTCATTGGTGCAATCCTCTGTTGCTTGAAGACAGTTGTTCTTGTGTCACACAATTCATCCGAGGCATGTACTAGTGGCCCGTTAATGCAAGCTCTGGAGTGTCTTATTGCTTAAGTGATACATATTTATTTTCAGCTGGGAAAGCCACCTTCAGTTCATATAATGGTTTTACCATCTGAAAAATAATAGTGCATTAACGGATGGTGAATGTCCACAGTCATAAATGGTTCCCCTCTATTTAAGAAGAAAATATATACTATCGGTGGCTTGTACATTGGTACTGGAAAAGTACACTTCTCACACAAGGTTCATCTATGTTCTAGTATCTGATCAACTATTAACAGTTAATTGTTTTGCATAGAGAGATTAAAGCTTAAAATAAGTAGAAAGTGTTGATTCTAATTGGATCTGACACCTCGATCTTCTGTTGTGGAGCAACACATGAGCTGCGATTCCCGATGGGCTCTTCTAGGATACAATATTTATTATGTTCAAGATCTAAGAGCTCCTAGCTACTGTTAGATTTACAAGAGATCCTGAAACCCCATTGTCCTTCCCTGTGTTTTCATAAATTGCACAGAAAAAATACACTACACAGTATTTGCAAGGACGAATGTTCGATGAGGAAATTTCTGTTTCTTTTATGTAATACACTAAGAAATTAGTTTTATAAAAATTAATCGTTTTTGTGTTATTTCAGTTTATTCTGATTATTCTTGACACTTTTAATCTAGACTATTTTAGATATTTATTTTTAGATTTGCATTAAATGTGAACATTAAAACAAAAACATTCATCTATTTGAGTAGGTAGTTTTACACTCCAGATGTATTTTTTACGCAAAGCTTTGATTTAGAAATGGTTTTCAGTTTACAGAAAACACATTCTTCTATTCCTACTTTTATGCTTTCACTAAATTCAGCCATCTTTTTCTCTTCATCATCTAAAAAATCTGCTCAATCCTCTTCATTCTCACCTTGAAAACCCCTGTCCAGGCTCTGATTATCTCTTGTTTCAAGTGTTGCAACCTCCTTTGGGATCCAGAGCTCTGTCAGAAATCAACTGCTAAAATCATCAACATTGCTTGCCACGCTGACCCTCTTCAGATCCCTTCATCTGGTTTCCCCCTTGCTTTCCACAACATATACAAGTTCTTTGTCCTCCTCTTCAAGACCCTGCACAGCATGGTCTCATCTATTTTCCACTCCCCTCCTCACCAAGCTCCACCACAGCAGTAAAATTTTCTGCCTCCTTTTAGGTCCTTCTCCCAACCTTGTTCCAGGCCATCTCGCATGTGACTTCCTAGAGTGTGATTCTGTCTACTGTGCAACCAATCTTTTATCCTTCAAAATCTGTCCTTAAAACCAATTATTTCAGAATCTTTAAATCCTAGTCCTACCCATTAAATTTCATGGGCTTTCCAATAGTTGGTTCTTGATTTATGGGGGAGGACTTGAAACTCTGGATTTAGAATATTTATAATGTTTATATGGCCACCATATGTCCATAAGAAAATAGGAACTAAGCACCATCGTTACGTTTCCTTTTTTGACCAGCATTAGTTAACTGAGTATCATTTCTAGAACTGTACATATTCCTGTGATGTAAGCACTAGTATATGCACAAAGAATTAAAGAAAACTGCCATGTGTTTGGATAATAGTTTCTTTGGGAGGAGCATACACCAAAAATAACATTGTTTGCCAGTGAAGTAGGACAGAATCACAGGTGAAAAGAATACGCAGGCTCTTAAAAGTTTGAGATTTCCAAAAAAGGATGAAGAGTAAAAACAATGTATTTGAAAAAAGAACACGACGGTCTTTGAGCAACCATATAATACAATTACATACAGTATCTTACCTCAAATACCATACAAAGTATAATCATAAGAAAACAACTCATTTAATATTAAATACAGGTTTTTTGTTTATAACCACTTTACAAGAAATGTGTTACTTTAAAAAATCTTATTTTAACAACCAAGTTGTTTTACTGGAAATACATCTTTTCCCTGTTTTTTTGTTTGTTTGTTTTGTTTGCACATTTTTTTTAAAAGCTAAATAGGGAGAATATGGATATATTTGGTGTAGGAGGGGACACAAGGGGGAAGGCCAGGAGGGGACGAAATAATGGATCTTTCCCTAAATTTCTGTTTTGTTTCTTCTGTTTCAATGCATTGAAAGGGTAGCTGTCTCTACACAGCCCTGGTTGGTTGGTGAATAAAAAATAATACTTAACACTAATCCAGCATTTTTCATTCATAGAACTCAGAGCCCCTTTTCAGCATATTTCTCATGTTGTATGGAAATATGGAAAATTCATCTGTTTCAGATTCCATGAGATTTCACTTATTGTTACAGTTTGATTTTTTGAATGAATGAACCCCAAAATTAAAACAAAATGGAGTCAAAATCTCTGAATTTCACATCAAAGAAATAAAATACAAATTCTGTGAAATGTTTAACCTGTGCTCAGGTTTCATGTTTATAATGAAACCCCAAATGGGGCAAATTTTGTATCGCTTTTGCACAGCTCTGCCTGTGTCAGTCAAGAACTTATGTGTGTAATGACAGTTTGCAGTAAAACTTGCAGCAATAATGCTCAGAATAAAGATAAATTTTTTTTGAAGCAGGCTTGGAAGCAAGAGTGTCTCAGGTACTCATATAACGCAGTGATGAGCACAAGATGGAGCACCACAGATGGAAAGGGAATTGCTAACATGGAGATTATTTCAACTAATCGAGAATCAGGTGTGCAAAAGCCCAGTGCCTAGATTCATCGAAGGACACCAATGGTATGGCCTGCAACAAATTGGGCATACGATGCAAAGTTAAAGTTATGTCAACATTTCCATGATAAACATCTGTTTTCACTATCATTTTACCTCAGCTATCCAAATGCGCTCTTGGCTAAAGTTTGGCATTTAAGATAGCTTGGGTTTGAGACTGATTTTGGTCATAGAAGTGTCATATCTTCTCCTCTCCCAAGCAATGTAGTTAACGGTTTCAGCTCTTGTTTATTTTTATTTATTTATTTTTACTGAAGTTTTATAGGCTATGAGAGCAGAATGTGGACTTGGTCTTGGGGTAGTTTGGAGGTATAAGAAACCACTAAAAACTAAGTAGTTTAATTTAGGAAAGAGAATATTCTGCATGTGTGCCTTTTCTCCCCCCTCCCTTACAAAGATCTAAAGAAACTTTTTGTATATGGGTTTAGAGCGCAGCATCTGCCTGGAAACTAGAGATTTTGATGGTCTCTTTGGAGCCATCAGGTCTATGACATGATAAATCCAGGAATTGAGGAATGCCCAAGAAGGAAATCAGGTTTAAAAAAAAAATCTCACACAAAATCCAGTAAAATGGGAGAGAGGTGGTTCATCACGTGACGCAGCATAGCATCTAAGCAGTGTCTCCAGGAGCTCCTAGCTGAATCCTTTTAACGTTCTCATTTCAAGCACTAATTTTTGGCTCTCTACCTGATTAAACCACAGAAATAGCTTTTTAAAATCACTACGGAATCCTTTTTAAGCACTGAGACAAAAGTGCTAAGTCTGAAATCAAAGCACACAGCTCCAAAGGAACGGGGAGCAGTTAAGGAAGACCGTCAACAAATGGCTAACTTACTAAAGAGCCACCACTGGTCTCCTGATGGCCAGCTGTGTATTGGAAGTTCTATGTACACCATTCCTGTTCTTGGTGGAATTGTAAAGTCAATGCTACAAAAGCGTTTGGGTAACAGTTTATTGGGTCTACTCATAAACAAGTTTTAAAAAAAAAAAAGACAGTTGAGATGATAGCTCTGTGCAGTCTGAAAAATCATCCAGCAAACTCTCCACCAAGATCATACAAGGAATTTCTTTAAACTTGGTCACATTAATGAATAATAGGTTTTCAGGAATCAAAATGTCTCTTTAATCCTCCTAAACCAACTATATGAAAGGGTAGATGGATTTCAGAATCACCTGACACCAGTGAAACAAAGAGCAGTAGTACTGAATCTGCTCAAAGAGCAACACCAATCTGCATCTCCTGGAAAGCAGTCCTCTACTTAGAGGATGAAAGTGAAGGATCCTGAAAATAGAACTCACTACACAACTCTTGGATACATATGCTCCTCCTAATTTTGATATCAGATGTATTTATCAGTTATTCCCATTTTATAAGAAATATATTCTTTCTTGGAGGAGAATTTAGTACTATATCTAAAACCCAAATTATATAAAATTCCTCCCAATTTCCAGTTCAACCAAAATAAAAACCTAAATTGTATTCTTTTTAAACAGATACCATGATGTTGGATGACCTCATAAAAACCTAGTTAGATAGCTGTGTGGGGGCTGCTAAACGCAGTTGTAAAGGTGATTTTTCCATTCCAAAATTCAAGTTTCTTGTTCTAGAATAGATTAGGGTTTTTTTCTAAGGTTGAAACAGGTTTGAAACATGTAGCCTGTTAGTCAGTATGATATTTACTTCAGGTCACTCACCCGTATAGACCTGGCTAGAAGCACAGGATATCAGAGGCCAGATATCTAGATGGAGATTCTCTTTTCTGTACTAAATAAGAAAGCATTTGCTCATTTATTAATGAAAAGATATAGTACAAAATAAATGAAAGTGCTGTAATCTCTCAACAGGTGGTGTAGGAAACATTGGGGACTTGGGTTAGAGCTAGAGTATTTAGCAGTTTTACACGTCATAAAAATAAACTGAAAATTGAAAACAAAAAGGAGTTACTGACCTTCACAACTTGAAATTCTCTAGCTGTGCAGCTGTAATTCAGAATAATGGGAACTGGTTGTATTTTACAGAAGCTCAAAACAACTGCCAAACATGGCAAAGCATTGAAGCAGCATATAACACTCCTTTCTTCTTTCCAGGCTGATTTATGGTGAAGACACTTTGCTCCCTCAGGATATCAGACAACATTTTATCCTAGGGCCCACTCTGCAATGTGGAAAAAGGCAGTCAGGTACCTTGGTTTATTGCCAAAATTCTCACTGACATCCTGGATATGAAGGTTACAGGTTTTCTATCAGGACAGGGAGGTGCTAACTCTAAAAAATGAGAAGCCAAAGGACTGTCAACCATTGGAAACTTATTCCAGGGCATAATGTCACTGAACTTGGGACAGCTCCAAATTCATTTAATCTACCTTGTCGGGGTTTCTGTATGTTAGGACATAAGAGTGGCCATACTGGGTCAGACCAAAGGTCCATCTAGTCCAGTATCCTGTCTTCCGACAGGGACCAATACCAGGTGCCCCAGAGGGAATGAACAGAACAGATAATTATCAAGTGATCCATTCCCTGTCGCCCATTCCCAGCTTCTGGCAAGTACGTTACCCAAGTTAGACCCTTCCTTGACCTGGTTACTGAATGAGGAATGCCACAATTGAGGAAGGGGGACAATTAGAAGAAAAACTCAGACAGTGGTTTAGCCTAAATGAGCTCCCTATTTTTTACTGCACAACTTCCTCATCAAGAAACACTTGGGAATGTCTGCATCAGGTTCTGAACCCTGGACTCCAGATCTTAAGATGGCTCTTAAGAAAAGTCAGTGCCCCTTTGAAACTTTCATATGCAAGGCTTATAACACCATCTTCTTTAATTTTGAACAAAACGTATCCATATCTGTACTGAAGATTCTCAAAATGTGATCATGAGTCCTCTTCACTCATATATTGCTTATTGTACTGTCACTGCATTCACCTGTTCAGGTTATTGATACACCATGTACTAAGTTGGCAGTTGACTCAGTATGGAACCCTTGAATTGTACAGTCTATGTATGGTCACATGACACCAAGTACCTAGAAATGCAGGAGTCTCGGATTAATGTTTGATGTTGTTTATCAAGTATGCCAGCTAAAAGAATGGGCTTGAGCCTGCTCACTCTTACACCAATGTAATTTCATTAACTTGTGTGGAGTTGCTCCTGATTTACACCAGGGTAAGTGAGAGGAGAATGAGGAACAGTTGGACAGAGTTTTAACTCAAACTCGGATGTTTCTAGCTGCTGTTCTTCAATCTCTAATATTAGTGTTCATGTGTGTAGACTTAATAGGTCATATAAAATTGGGCGATCTAACACAAGGAGGCAGGCAAGCATTTTGCTGAATTTTAAGGTCAATGTACGGCCTTTCTAAGGTTTATTAATCACTAATCACTGTGTCTTATCCTTAATAGAATAAGGCTGCTTCCTGCTGCTCAGTGCTCATCGCCACCTCTGTGACTGCTTCTGCTTTGCACCCAGCCTTGCCTTGGTCCTGCCTCTGCCTTGATCCCCTCCTTGCCTGATACCCTGCTACCTCCTGTTCCTAAGCTCTGGTCACAGTCATTGGTAAAAGAAAGAAGGCAGAGTTGGGTGCATTTGCATTGTTAGCAAAGGATTCCCTTAGATAAGAGAGGTGATGTATGAGACTTTACTGCCCTGAAGCTCTCTTTAGGTACTGTGCTGGGAGTGGTCCCTTTGAAATGGAGTAAGAACAGGGAAAACAAAGGGGTGGCAGTTTAAGTAACATATGGTTCGTGCTAGATTTTGGCCCTAAGCTTAAGGCTTTAACATGGATTCCTGCAGCCTTTTGTAGGATATCCCAAAACCAACATGAAAATCTTTCCAAGTGTATTTTATAAGCATTGTGATTATGATAGTCCCATTACAAATCCCACATCCCTAGGTCAAATGGGGTACAGACCCGTCCCTTTTGAAATTACAGATTTACCACTTCTCCTTTTGTCTTATCTTCTCCTTTTTTTTTTCTTGGAGTCACCATGAAAAATGGGGAGCCTGCTGCTAACTATTGCACTGGCTGCATTCTGGAGCATGCTTGTAGGAAGCGAACTTGGTTTATGTGCCTTTCTGGCGTATCCAGCACAGGTGTTTTCCCATAGGTTCACACTCCGAGTTCTAGGAGAATGGGATGTCCATGCACACACACACTCCCTCTCCCTCCCTCTCTCTCTCTCACTCACTCACTTATCTGGGCTGTTGTCCCATATGCAGCTGGTCATTGCTAGGGGTATGTCTACACTTGGAATAGTACAGCTGCACTGCTGCAGATGTGTCGCTGCAGTTCTTCAGCATAGACACTACCCAAGCCACCAGGAGGGATTCTCCTTTCAGTGTAGGTAATCCACCTCCCTGAGGGGCGGTAGCTAGGTTGATGGAAGAATTCTTCTGTTGACCTAGTGCCGTTTACACAGTCAGCTGAACCACGCCGCTTTGAGGTGTGCATTGTTCATGCTCCCTGACCTACATAGGTAAATGAGCCTACGTTCCTAGTGTAGACCAGGCCTACGTGTAACTGCCTGTATATCTGGATAACTCATGGACAGAGCTGATGAGCCCCTTGGTTGGTTTGCGGTAGAAGACCTTTAATTTGGACTAGCTTGGTGCTGCTAATAGGTACCCATAAGATCCAAGTTAGGCTCATGGCACAGTCTGCCTTTAGTATTGCTTTTCCTATCTTTTCTCTAATTTATCGTAGCAGGGAGTGGGAAATTAAACTACTGAACTTGTGGAATTTTTCAATTAAAAAAATGAAAAGTATTATGGCCATGCAAAGAGCTCTATTAAAATTCACAGCTATACCAACTCCAGGAGGAGAAGCCTCCAGAATGACAGAACAATACGTATGTGACCAGATATTTGAAGAAATAAAAACCAAAATAATCAACAGTAGAGGAAAATAGCCTCACTAGATTTTTGCCATCATGACAATTTGCTGAAGATCTGTCTTGGGGCCTAACCATCAGGTTCTTATCCCCAAGATGATCTGCAAACCGTTGAAATGTGATTCCATTTGACTATGAATTTTTTTAAAATCAGTTATTTAAAAAAAAACTTAAATACTTTTGCTAAACTTATTTGTGAGTGAGTGACTGACTGACATAGTGACTGAATATAGGACATCCGGGTTTGTTTTTTAGAACTCAAATGAAAGTTACCCTAGAACACTTTGAATAAGAAAGGATTCTAAGCACTCGTATGTTCTATTTTTTTAAGCTTACTTTTTCCCTTTTAGTTTTTAAATATAGTATACTGTAAAATACTGACATGGAAATACATTTTATCATAGAAAACTTAGATAAAAAATTCACTGTATCATAAGTGAACCATTTCCCCCTTGATTTGTGTCCAAAACAAGAAGAAAAACATTGCAGATGCATTATGCATTTTACAAAAGAACATATGCATGCATTTAAATCATTTAGATTTCATCTTTGCTTTCTGTTATTTTTAACCAATGTGATAGTGAACTACGGTATGTTCAGAAAAACAGAGGTTGAAAGCATAGTTTAAAGTTTTATGCACAATAAGATAAACTAAACTGCAAGTGATGTTCACTATTTTATGATTTTATTGCAAAGTTTCACTTACGCCTTTTCCCCCCCTCCCTAATGGAACATGCAACTGGAACTTTGAAAATCTGTTGCTGGCTAGATCAGGTTACACTGTAGACAAGATGTCCCTTCGTGCCCTGTGAGGAAAGAGAATCTGTACTCACTGAAACTCTGATTCAGGAAAGCATCCATTTTCACAAAAAGTGCTTAAAGCACATGCTTAAATGCTTTCCTGAATTGGGGCCCAATAAGGGTATGAAGAATATGAACTACAAGGGAGCTAGCACAGTAATACACATTCTTAAGTTATGAAAATCGTTTTTATGTGAATGTGAGATTCAGTCCACTTCCAGAACTGCTTTTCAGCAGGACTCTAGTAGTGTGTTGAAGCAGGGTCTTTTAACTGAGCACCCTATAGCTGATAGCTGAAGTGGACATTTGAACTATAAAAGAGTGATGGGGTGGAATTTTTTTTCTTTTTTTAAATCTCTGCCAGCATGATTGTTAAGAATCCCTCCCACGTTGCCGTGAATAGGCAAATAAAATTCAGCCTCTTGGCCTAGTCACAGCTTTCAGTAACGTTTTTTTCTGGCTTCATGGAGAGGCAGTCAGCATGCCATGAAGTTTCTGTCTACTTCCAAATGATGCAATGTGTGTTGGTCATATACAATATTAAACGTATGTTCTTATCTTTATGTTGTTATGTTTATGCCAGAATGAGACACGTGGTAGCTACTAAAATGCTTAATGATGTAGGTGCATGGGCATACATGTGGTTTAAGCCCTGACTTTGGGCCCAACGTGGCAAACCAGTAATGTGGAACTTCCAGTGATATCCGTGGGCTGATACGCAAATGTATCTGACTGGATCTGGTGCTGTGTTTCTAGATGCAGATCTGAAAATCCCTCCTGCAGTCAGATCCTCTCACACAGTTCTTAAATTCAAAGGTCAGAGTTCAGGGTAACTTTTTCAATCCCAACAGCCTGGGGAAATCCACCAAAGTTGTTTTGTCTTAAATACCTCTGTATTGTAGAAGAGCAGAAATACAGCCCTTTGTAGTTATTGGTCAATGCTGGATCAAAGCGTACAGAGTATCATTTGAAGAGCACGTGGTTTGTTTGTATACAGCCACTACTACATTTAAAACAGAGGCAGCAAACAAATGAGGTTATAAAAAATATTTCTAATTCTGCAATATAGCTGCAGAACATCTGCTTTGGTTTTAAATTTCTGCTTCTGAAAGGTGACAACTCCTCTGTTTGTCATTTACTTTAACATTCTATATATATTTAAACGATTGTATGGTTTGAAATCTCCAGATGCAGCATTTTATGCTAAATGAAGTAGACAGTTCAGTGATGTGGAAGGCCATTATCTCACCTTTGTGCTTCTAAACTACAGCCACTTGCCTTTTCCTGTTTTATAATACATTCATTGCATTACAGTAGAGGGACTTTTTAACACCTATTGGTAACATTAAATAATCAGATATGCCATTCTGATGGTCATTTTGAAAATAAAGGAAGGGTAAAATATTTTGCTACTTTTACTTTTTAAAGCCTATTTTCTTCTATTCTGTGCGTGTATATGTATATATTCCTGTTGCGAGGATTCAAGGAATGGGCCGTACTATAAAGCCTGAATGGAATTCTCTGGGTTATGCAATGTAAGTATTTTTCAATTTGGTGATGAAAAATAGAATTCTTGGACTTACTGTTTTCAGTGCATTGATGGAAAGCAATTATATATTAACCATGAGCTGGCATTAGATCTGTGAATCTTCAATAATTAGCTTAACTTGCATATTTTGGATGCTGAAACATGTAACTGGGAATCCACTGGATTCTCATACGTTCCATGCAATGCTTTATCTCAGATCGATGTATCTTTCATGTTAGGGGTAACAGACAGCCCAAAAGGATATGATTTGGCCAAAAAGAGATGGTTGTAGGACAATACAATAGTAAACCAGAGTGTTCTGTCCCTGATGTTGGCTTTAAAGAAATTTAGTTTACTTAGAAAAAATATTCCAATCTTTACGTGGATTAACTGACATACAGCTGCCTCCTCTGATGTGAAGTCGCTATCGAGAGAGCTGGTTACATATATTCACAAACCTTTCTTCATGGAAAGGTTTGGCAGAGAAAAACATTATGTAGATTTGAGAAACAGTATACTGGTTTTTGACTTTGGGGCTTGATATAATCCCATTCCCATGTATTTTGACTGCTTTAAACAGAAATTAGTCCCATTTCTTCAGATTACCATGTTGAAATTTCAAAAGACAAGAATTGCTCTCGAAAAAGGAAGTCTTCATTCCACAAAATACAGATGAAGCAGTGGCAGTCCAAAGTTCCTCTTGCTGTCCCAGGAATGTGCACTATCCCTGACCTTGTGGTATGAGTGATCACAACTAGTTCAGTCTCCATGATGATTCTGTCCTTGTCCTTGTAGCTGAGAATACCAAGAACTGTGGCAAGTACAGCCAGCTGTATCGGTAGGTTACAGCTCATTTCAGTTCATTTCACTTTAGTCATTTAGAAGTCGTTGGAGGCTTTGTCAGTAGCAACTTGGGCTAGATATAAACCAATGGAGTGCAGTTACACATTTCTATATCCTATTACTACTCCCTTGAGTCATGAAGTATCCTATGGAATCATTTATCTATTAATTTAGGAAATGTGTAATCATCATTTGTCTTTTATATCTTAAAATTGGGTGTAAGAAACAAATACCCAGTATCCCTCTGACTAATGTGGCCTTTGATCACCCTTCTCTCTCCTTCTTCAGCACCGCAAGCTAACTTTTCAGTTTCCAATGTGACTAGTTTAGATTTTATATCCCACATTTTCTTTTGCAGTTGTGCTTAGGCTCCATAAGGGTTATATGATTACTCAGCATTTAGTGTCCACATATAGCAAAAAGATGTCTGGATAAAATATTCTTACACATTTTTCAAGCAATAGGATCAAAGAGATCCTTAAATTCTCAATTTTATTTTATTTCCTCATACTTGCTGTATAAGGAACTTGTAAAAGAACCTGTATTTGAGGAAGGGAAGGAAAGAGCCTTTTGCTACGTAACTTTGGGAATACCATGCGTCCTGGCCACATTCAAATCCTGCCACATGTTCCTTCACATCATTTCTAAGATCTGAACTTTTCTTTCTGTCCCTACAGGTCAAACTCTTTTCCTGAGCCCCACCCTCATCTCCCATCTTGATCACTAGTATAACCGCATCCTCTCTTGCCTCCCTGTCACTCAAAATGGTCCCTACCCTCATTTGTAGAAACCACAGCTGTAAGATCATCTTCCTTTCCCATTACTCTGACCATGTCACCCTGTCCCCACCACTTTGAATCCCTCCATTGGCTCCCTCACTCCATCACATCAAATTCAACAGCATTGTCCTTGACTTCAGACCCCTGCATAACTGTGCCCATCCCTGTTTATCTCACTTTGTCTCTGTGCATTCCAGTGACACCGCATTGGTGCTTCTCACATGCTGCTGCTTATGCATTGGTGAGCTCTACTGGAAACAAGTATTAAATAACAGTTATAATATTTGAAACAATAATATTGGAAAGGTACCTCCAGAAGATTTTAATACAAATGTACTTTCTGATCATCCATATACATTCCAGCTAAGACATTCAGGTATTTCTGCGTCATATTGAAAGTCTCCTTCATTTTGATGGTGAAGGATCTACAGGTTGTTGTTTTTTTAAAATATAATTAGTTTGATTTCAGTTGTCTACACAACATTTCTGAGCTGCTTGCCAAATGATCCCAGGTGTGGGATTGCAGCAGGTAATTTCCTGCACTATATTTGTACGGATAACTTTCTGTGTTAGAAGATGATATCTCCTCACCTGGCCTCTCAGTGACAGAGAAATCCTTTGTTTATTCATTTAGTAGGCAGATTAACCCTAATGAATATGGCTTCCTGGAAATGGATACACGGGACAATAGCAAAGTGAGGACTGGGGAGAAATGGGGCAAATTCCCTTTTCTTTCTTCACTTTTAAATAATGCCAGCTTTCAAAGCAGAGTGTTTTAAATCAGAAAGGAACGCAAAATATGTCAACCAGAAATTCTTGATTTTTAAACAACATCCTTTCTTTTATGGTTCAAAGAGGTGCCGGACTTTTCTGCGCCTTTTTTTTTTTTAAAGTTAGCCTGTTGCAGTTTTTATATATTTAGCTTTTTAAATGTTTTCTGTATATTTTCTCCGCTTAAATGGAGCGCTAGAAAACATTTGACAAAGTGCATAAAAATAGGTTTATGCAGAATACTGGTTAAATGCTCACATTTGGGAAAAAATGTGTGTGCATGTTTTATATACTTACCCTTCACCATGTTCCACTTTTGTTCCATTTTAATTTTCATGAGTTATTAATTCATTCTACAATCTGCACCCTGCGTAGATCGTGCATTGTACTTCCTAACCAATGAAAAGTGTATTATAGTGGCCAGGAAATATTATATTTTTACTTTAAAGGTGAGGTGTTGCTTTTATTTTCTATGGTGGAAATTTTTATGGAATGATCTGCATGTTAATGGATAACATTTTTGCTGTAGAGTATTTGTACTATAAGTAAAAAAATGTTTGCAGATATCAAGTACATTTATGTATCTGATTTTCACAAACATTCTCATGCCTAAGGTTGACACTGGGACAGTCTCAATAATTTTTCAGAAATGACTACAAAAAATTTAGTTGTACATATATTTCTCAGTCTCTCTTTAGTTTGACCATGATTAGTTAACGTGTAAAGAGCACTAAAGATGAAATGGCCTGATTCTGATTTCACTGAAGGCAGTGAAGCAACTCTGGATTAACAGTGGTATGTTTGAGATGAGACTCTGGCTGGAAAGGTACTGTGGTCCCGATCCAAAATCTGCTAAAGTCAATGGAAAGACTACCATTGACCTTAAAGGGATTTTACGCAGGCTCTATATAAATACTAGGATGTGTTATGATATCATGAGGCTGATTCACTACTTTGTTACTCCAGTCTTACGCCAGTGTAGCATAGTGATAAAATGAATTACACCAGCTTAAAAGTCGAGTTAATGCAGTGTCGAAAGTGGCGAATGCACTGGTGAATGTGCAATGGTTAATGTAGAGTCTATGTATGTGTATTTTTATGTAATATTATATGCATGCATATTGAATATGAAGTATTTTAACTTTGAGGAAAAAATGTTTTAAGTCATTACCTCAGATCATAATACTAAGCTGCTAGTCAAACTGTAGCCATCAGTACAATGAATGTTTTTGCTACATTTAAGAGAGGAACATTTTCTCACATTTTTATGTGAATGGTACTTGAGATACATTATTCCCAAGGCATGGATGTGTAGACACAGATGTGAAAATCTCTTAACTTCCAACCAGACTTTTCCAGATCTTATCACTATAATTTATTCTTTACTCTCTAAAGACTAGAAATATGTCTTCTTTCACGTTGGAGGAAAAGGAAAGTTCTCTTCCACCACATGCTAAGTGTTGAAGATAGGATACTGTTGGCTTTAGCATGCTGGCTTTTGTAGTTGCCTATAAAAACTCTAGAGTTTCAGGAGGGAAACAAAAAAAACCTTTCCACGAAGAATAAAAGTTTAAACGGTTTCTTAGTTAATGGCTGAAAATGTGCACGTGCAGTAATAGATAATTTTTAAAAAGTTTATATACACACACACATACACAGAGAGAGTGCAATAAATTCTAAATGAATTTGTTTGCTTTATATGTAGATTGATTTGTCCTTCTTAAAACCAATGTTTATGCAACCTTTAACCATATGGGGAGAGTAGCCAAATATTTTCAAGGGTGAGAACTGGTTTTCTGGCCAGCGTATATAATAACTTAATTCAGTCCAATTGTGTGGTACGGTGTATGGGCATGTGGTGTGATAACTGACCATGTTGACATTCAGACAATTTGCCAAAGATATAGTATGCATTTTTTAGCTCAAAATAGGTATGTGTTGCATTAGGTAGCATTAAAAATCAAGACCAGTGAAATTCAGTAGTGTTTAATAACTTTGAAGGGTACTAGAATAATTGAAATTGAGGACGGTGGCAGATTACTTTTGAAAGCAGTGAGGACTGTCTGGGTTAACTGGATTTTTTTTTTCCATTTAGTGCAAACCAAAAGGACAACAGTCATTATACGATTTTGTATTTTAAGTATTTTCATAATCCAACATAAATTGGCCCACCCAAGGATTATGTCTGTTTTATAAAGATGTGTTTATATAGTCACTGGGTGAAAGATTGCAGAAGTTGAACCACTAGTTTTGAAAGTCGAGCCAGACCAGGAAAAATCAGGATACAATTTGGCACTTATGGAGACTAAATGATTTCCTTTTTAGCTGCTGATTTCTACTGGGAAATGTATCCTTGGACTAAAAATTGCATCCGGAAAAATGTTTATGTAGTGTTTTTCAAATGACTGATTATTCTTCTAACCTTTAACACGCACTGTGTGTAATTTAGCTCCTTATTAACTCTTTCACAGCCAAATGAATTATCTCTTTATTTAGTTAGTGTAAAATATTTCTTCCACTTTATGCAATATTTTAATTTAGTAACACTGCACACAGTAGACAGAGCAGCAGTTTTATTATGTTATATGTGCAATAAAACTAAGAAATCAAGCTCACCCTTTCTGTCAGGTTGTCCCTGGGAATTGAAAACCTTGGTGTGACAGCGAGGTATGTAGAATGGGCTAAATCTTGCTCCGGCTAGCACAAGGAAGAGGAGCAAAAATGTTTCCTAAGATATCCCTGGACAAGGATTTCTGCCAGACCGAGGAAGATTCCCAAGGGGCATTATTATTATACTGCCAACTACTGGCTAGTACAGCATTTCTCAAACTTCATTGCACAGCGATCCCCTTCTGACAAGAAAAATTACTGCACAACCCCAGTGCCCTGTGTTATCAGAATAGTTAGTATTTAAAATAAAAAATGCATTACAAGGCCATATGAATGAAAAGTAGCCCCTAAATATTTTAATTCACAATACAATCACAAGACCATCTTTATATCTAGTAGTAAAACATTAAAAATATGCACCTAATGGGCGGCGTGAGCTTGCATTGATGAACAGAAATCCTTGAAGCGGGGCTCTGTGTGGCTGAGGTAAAGATGGAGGTCATCTTCAACAATGAGACGGGACCTGTATTTGTTTTTCAGTGCGTCAGCTCCCAGCCCTTGCACCCGCCCATGGAGAGGTGAGCTGGCTGGGGCTTCAGACCTTGCATCCACCCGGGGCTTCAGCCCTCAGCCTCTGCATCTACCTGCATAAAGGCAGGCTGGCTGGCTGGGGCTTCAGCCTCTACAGCCACCCACGGAGAAGCGGGCTTGCTGGGGCTTCAGCCCCCAGGCCCTGCAGCCGCTCGTGGAGAGGCGGGCTGATTGGGGCTTCTGGCCCCAGCCATCGCAGCCCACCGCGGACCGGCAGGCTGGCTAGGGCTTCATCCACCAGCGGCCGCAGCTGCCTGCAGAGAGGCGGGCTGGCTGGGGCTTCGGGTTGGGGCTTTCTGCCCTGGTGACCCCATCAAAACGGGGTCGCAACACACACTTTGAGAACCCCTGAGCTACTGCTTGCTGTAGAGTACCACATGAGAGTCAATGTGTTGCAAAATTAGGTCTGGTCACAGGGAAATTGACTGGCATAGCTATAACGGAATATAAGCTGTTCTATTATAGCAATTCTGGAATATGGCCCTGTGTGGACAATGACTTTATTCCAGAATAGTTACTTTTCTGTGGAGTACTTATTAGGCAGTTACTTTTATTCTGGAATAGATCATCCATGTGGGGAGCTAGTCCAGAATAACTACCATAGAATCATAGAATATCAGGGTTGGAAGGGACCTCAGGAGGTCATCTAGTCCAGCCCCCTGCTCAAAGCAGGACCAATCCCCAATTAAATCATCCCAGCCAGGGCTTTGTCAAGCCTGACCTTAAAAACTTCTAAGGAAGGAGATTCTACCACCTCCCTAGGTAACGCATTCCAGTGTTTCACCACCCTCCTAGTGAAAAAGTTTTTCCTAATATCCAACCTAAACCTCCCCCACTGCAACTTGAGACCATTACTCCTTGTCCTGTCCTTTTCTACCACTGAGAATAGTCTAGAACCATCCTCTCTGGAACCACCTCTCAGGTAGTTGAAAGCAGCTATCAAATCCCCCCTCATTCTTCTCTTCTGCAGACTAAACAATCCCAGTTCCCTCAGCCTCTCCTCATAAGTCATGTGTTCCAGACCCCCAATCATTTTTGTTGCCCTTCGCTGGACTCTCTCCAATTTATCCACATCCTTCTTGTAGTGTGGGGCCCAAAACTGGACACAGTACTCCAGATGAGGCCTCACCAATGTCGAATAGAGGGGGACGATCACGTCCCTCGATCTGCTCGCTATGCCCCTACTTATACATCCCAAAATGCCATTGGCCTTCTTGGCAACAAGGGCACACTATTGACTCATATCCAGCTTCTCGTCCACTGTCACCCCTAGGTCCTTTTCCGCAGAACTGCTGCCTAGCCGTTTGGTCCCTAGTCTGTAGCTGTGCATTGGGTTCTTCCATCCTAATTGCAGGACCCTGCACTTATCCTTATTGAACCTCATCAGATTTCTTTTGGCCCAATCCTCCAATTTGTCTAGGTCCCTCTGATTCCTATCTGTGCCCTCCAGCGTATCTACCACTCCTCGCAGTTTAGTATCATCCGCAAATTTGCTGAGAGTGCAATCCACACCATCCTCCAGATCATTTATGAAGATATTGAACAAAACCGGCCCCAGGACCGACCCCTGGGGCACTCCACTTAATACCGGCTGCCAACTAGACATGGAGCCATTGATCACTACCCGTTGAGCCCGACAATCTAGCCAACTTTCTACCCACCTTATAGTGCATTCATCCAGCCCGTACGTCTTTAACTTGCTGACAAGAATACTGTGGGAGACCGTGTCAAAAGCTTTGCTAAAGTCAAGAAACAATACATCCACTGCTTTCCCTTCATCCACAGAACCGGTAATCTCATCATAGAAGGCGATTAGATTAGTCAGGCATGACCTTCCCTTGGTGAATCCATGCTGACTATTCCTGATCACTTTCCTCTCATGTAAGTGCTTCAGGATTGATTCTTCGAGGACCTGCTTCATGATTTTTCTGGGGACTGAGGTGAGGCTGACTGGCCTGTAGTTCCCAGGATTCTCCTTCTTCCCTTTTTTAAAGATTGGCACTACATTAGCCTTTTTCCAGTCATCTGGGACTTCCCCCGTTCGCCACGAGTTTTCAAAGATAATGGCCAATGGCTCTGCAATCACAGCCGCCATTATATCTTATTCCATTATTGCTAAATTGGTCAGTTTCCCTGTGTGGACAAGTCCTTTGGCTGCCTCCCTTTCTGTCCTCAAACTTTCCAGGGATGTTGTTTGTAGGCGTGCATGAAAGCTGCCGAACTTCCCTTGTGCTCTGTTTAGCGTTGTGGAGAGATCCTGCTTTGCTGCTCTCATGGAGCATCCTCTCGCCTTCCCCTTTCCAGTACACAACAACACATGGTAGGTCTGTGTGTATTGTTAAATGTTGTTTGAAATGGGACTGGACTGGACTGCATAGTACACTAACCCAATGAGAGCACCTGAACCATGTGTTTGTTTAGCTTTAGTAGAGGTGCCTGTCTAGTACCCTAGGCGTCCTGTATAGACACACACAAACGTGAGATTAATTGAATCAGTTTCCACAAAAAGAATCTCCTGACCCGCCACAAATGAAGTCCCTGAGTGAAATCCTCATTAATGCAAAATAGGATTCGAAGAGAGCTCCTCAAAGTTAATCTCAATATTCATACCCCATTGTCCCCTTTAGAAGGAGGAGTTTGTGCCCGAATGGAAGGAGAGCATGAAGATCCACAGGGAAATCAAGTTCTAGCCCTTCAGGTGATGATGCATCCATTCAAAGACTGCCCCTCCACACTGCTTCTTGGGGTCCCCTCAAGGAGGTAGCGCACACTGTTATTGGATGAGCCCTCTGTGCATCTGAGGGGACTAGACATTGCAGAATAAAGTCTAAAAGTTGCTCTGGCAATGTTAAATTTATCTGAGTTTTCAAGCAGCAACATTGCTGGCTCCTGGCAAGGTGAGAAGGAAAGGGAGTATGCCTTGGAGATAGTGCTCCTTCTTATCCCATATTACGAAGCTTTTGGAGCATTTTGCTCTGCAAACTTGTGTTATGCTACAGTTAAGGGATGATTTGTAGCTTTTTGTGCCTATATAAACTGTTGGTACAGTCCCGCTTACTTCAAATCAGTAACTTGAACAAAAAAGGAGTCGTGATTTCCAGATGGCGGGCTGCCGTCTTTTCTCGTAGTGAGGTAATAACACTTTTAGGAAATTCTCAGAATGTTGGCAGTCAAAGATCTTTTAACCAGCTATTGATGGACTGGAATTTGACAGATGGCAAGAGAACCATTAGTTTTATTCCTACATTCTAAATAGTTTGACAGATGTGAAGAATCCCCATTACTTTTGAGATCTGAATGTCGGTTTGGTTTTCTTTCTTTCTTTTTTTTTTTTTTATTTGGAACCCAGCAGAGTCTCCGACGGAAACTGTTGACCCTTCTTTGTGCTGTTTCTTTACAGTCTCATCAAACATCTGGAAATCAGCATGTCTGTAGTTGTTTCACAACATAATTTTGTATTTACATCATTGTGTTATCTGGTAAAGTTTTCTTGTTTTCAGCAAAAAAAAAGAAAAAAGAAAAATCAGCAACTCTAGGCAGTCATAAGGTCAAGTGGTGATGGGTGATGCTGCTTGTACTAAACATATGTTTAGCTCAGGAAAGCTAAGGCAGTTCCCAAAAATTTGGTAACCATTATGATACTTCCTAAGTCAGTTCCGGATGTCAGGCCCAAGGTGGAGTGGGGGATGGAGCTGTGTTGAGTTTTCTACAGCTTTCCACGAAGGGATTTAGTCTGGCAGCTGATTCAGCCAAGGAGCAACTCACGCAAGGCAGAGCTAGACAGGAAACGCTTCTGAAAGTGCTGTTTTGATAGAGGATCATGAGATCAGGCAAGAAGCTGTGAACTTTACATGCAACCAAGGCCAGATAGCATTGGACTAGCCACCTGAGGGCTTAGAAATAAGAGAGGAAATTAAAGGATCATTTAAGGCGAGTGGGACCAGACAACTTTAACGACAATTTTCATCTTTCAGAAAGGAACACTGAAAAATATTGAATTCTTTGAAGTAAAAGAGTGCAATTGATATAGAGAATTTTTTTGTTGTAGTCCATCCTCCGATTTAACAGCGTCTCTAGTACAATTCTTGTGCCTAATTCTTATTTATGTTAAACCACCTATTTATAGCACGCAAAAGATTTGACTTTTACAAGCAGATTGTAATGATCTGTGTGGATTTCACATTAAATGTTCCTTTTTAGCCATCTCTAATCAGTTACTACACTTCTAAGATTATTTTTAAATTCAAACATATAAAATATTAATGAGCATGGTTTCCAGATTGTTTACTTTTATTTTGATTAATATAAAGTAATAAGTGACTTTGTGATTCTTCCATTATTTCCCTCTGCCCACTGAAAATGTGATGTGTGCTCTTTGGTGCCTACCTAGAATCTTTGAAAAGCTCACAGTTAACTAACAGTGGGGGTTATATCTGTTTCCTTCCACCCCATTTGGCCATCAGCACTCAATCTTCCCTACAGTCAGAAGGCCCCTACATTGCAGGACTGCAGTCAGTGCCACTTCATGAACAGTCTGACAAGGGGCACTGAAGAACGTAATATTGGTCGTGCTGTTCTTGGACCCTGGAGAGGTCCACTTCACAATGCGCCAGAGGCCACACTCATACCAGAATCTCTAGCAAAGCAGTGCAGTGCACTCCTGCTGAACTACTGGGCCACTGATTCTTTTTGTTTAGAAGTTTGGATACAAACAGTATATTTGTAGTCAGTCACATATATACAAAATTCAATAGAGAAATGGCTGTGAGCTTCAAGGACAACTAGGTATTGACATATAGAAGCACTCACAAATGTCCTGCTTTGCTTTTCTAATTCCAGTTGAATCTGGACTATAGTTTGCATAGTCCTTTATTTCTAGAAGCAGCGTAGCTTAATAGCATTTTTATGTTTGTTCTGATGCCAAGAGATTTTCTACAGTATATTATGGCTGTTTTCCGTCAGTGTTGGAGTGCAAGCTCTGAGGATATACTGGAAAATTTGGACTTTCTTAATCTTTGCAAGTGAAAACAGTGAAGAAGTTTCTTCTTTTAGCCTTTGAGGCCACTTTTGCCTAGATATCCACCTTACCTACACAGGCCAGGTTTCATGGAGATGAGCCTTAACAAGGGAAAAAATATGTGAATGATTGTGGATGTGGCCTTGGAAAAGTTTGCTCCAGGATTTTTGTTTTAGAACTATTGGATATGAGGATGCTTAGTATGCTAATTTGCATGCCAGTACTTAATGTGGTTTTACAGTCCACAGTTATTTCATAGCAGTGCTGGTGTCCAAACTATTTGGGAACTAGTGGAAAGGTTTTGGGTGTGCATTTGTGTGCTTTTTCTGCAATGTGCTTGGCAAGTGTTGAAGGAGATTTGGGAATTTGTACAATTTTAAGACACAATGACTACTGAAATGTTAATTATTTCTGCAGTCGGAACATGGAGCAGTGTTAATAAAGGTAGCAGATGAAGAAATAGAATAATAGGAACAGGATGCCCAACATGGATATTTGCCTTTTAAGGTGGCAAGTGTTTTAAAATATGTTTCAATTTTTATGAATACCCTTATTTTAAAATACCATTTTTCTTGAAGACATTTCCTTCAATAACTAGGGAAAAGAGATGTCATGTAATTGTTGGATAATTTCTTATATCTACTTCTCTATGTCTTCATCCTTATGACCCCACTCCAACCCAATCATAGTTTCATAATTTTGCAGCATTACAGCACTAGGTGTCTGTTACAAAGACTGCTTTCTGTATGCTTTCTAGGTGGGAAGTAAGAAGAGAAATTCCCCATTTAAGCTCAGAATTCTGATAAAGTGTAAACTGAATTAACAGAACCAGGCTCAAGGGTGATAGTGTGTTTGCGTTTATCAATAAAGTACTCTTGATACAGTGAGAACAATTTGTGTGTGAAGAGCTTTTAAATAATTTCTGAGAATGCACGTCCTGTTAGCCCAGAAGGTAGTGATGGTTCACTGACTTATTATTCTTATGTAGGCCATTCTTCCTTGAGGCCACTAAAGTCTTCAGCTTTCTCCAAGCCTTTAGTGGTCTGCACTTTGCTGTTATTCTTTCCCTGAGAGTGCTGATTAGTGACTTGCGGTGTGGATGCTGATTTATCACAGCCGAGAGTTTCCCCTTGGGGGCTGAGCAGAAACACTCATGAAGGAGCCTTGATTAAAAAGAGTGGTAATGAAGACAAATGTTTCAGAGGGAGTCAAGAGCAAACCAGGCCTTGGCATTCCCACTGCTCCTCTGAGCTTTTGGAGAGGAGGTAACGGTGGCCAAAGGAAATATTTCCCCCTTGTTGTTTATTTCTCATGGCACTGGAAAAAATTTTCTTTTCCTCCTGGGTGTTCTAACTCTCACTTGTTAACTGCTTTTCATGCAGGGTTGCAATTAACCCTTGGCAGATATTTACCATGTTCCCTTTATATTCACTCTGTACATAAAGAAGTTTTTATGTTTTGACCTGTTAACCATTTTAAGATTCTTTAAACTTGACAGTTTCATCTAATTTCTCACATCATTAAATCGTTCTTTGTTTTCCAACAGCCCGTTCACACCACACTCGGTGTTTGATATCTTTAAGCATCTTTTTTTCTCCACTGCTTTTGTTAATAGAAGGAAAAAGAGTGACAAATAAAAATTCCTATTTGCAATTTAGTTTTAAATCAGAGTTAGGTGAGAAGGTTGCTATCAGATGTTGGACATGTAACTCAAGACAGATTTTGAAAAACTCATTTCTTACGCAGGTAGATTCTAGAAAATCCGAGATATATATTTTTACTAAATTATGTTCTTAAAGCAAAGATATATAATGAAAATAATGTCACCCTATTGCAATTGTTCAAATACTGTTGTTTCATTTTTAAAGACTAGCAGAGGCTGCTCTTAGGGTGTGAACCAAAACCAAGTGAAGCACATGGCAAGACTCCCTTTGACTTCAATGGAGTTTGGATCAGGCCTTTAGAAATTAAACAGACTTAACTAGAATCCATTTTGAATCGCCACAGTTATTTTCTACTCTGATTTTTGGTCATATGGGGAAACCTCTCTTGATGTGGAGAAGATATGTCTACACCGTGGTAATAGATACATTTATCAACAAAGGAACTTGTGGCAATGAGCTATCTCATAGGGCCTGATATGTGTTGAGCCTTTTACTCTGAGCTTTTTCATTGGATGCGAAGCACAGGTGACGATTGCTGAATGCAAGTTTCTTTTGCAACTTTTGGATGTCATTACTGCTGTAAAGATATTGAAAGCTGAGAAAGTAACATCATTGCCTATGAGTGTGTGTTTGTCTTTTGGAAAAGGGCGAAGGTGGTTGAAAAATTCACAGAACAGCAACAAGGGGAGGGACGAACTTAATCTTGGATCTGTGAGCACCTTGCAAAGGAGCCAAAACCAAAAAGAAAGGTGCTATTGGCAAGCTACGACTGTGATCTTCGACCTCAAACCAGTAAATCTGATTTAAAAAACAACACCACCACAAGAGATGGGAGCATTAGTGAATGTGGGAAGCATTTATAAGTAATCCATGCAGCTTTACTAGAAATCTTATTTTCCCCTCAGGAAAGGAATGGTGAGCTGAATGCTTCCCAGGCAGTTAGAGGCACATATAAAATCAACTTATTCTAATCAACATCAAAGGTTAAAGATCAGAGGGTTTGATAACGCCTTTTGCACTCGGTGCCCCTACTTGAAGATGTTAAAGCTGTTAGAAGGGCATGGTTAGAGCACTCTTGTGTAGTAACTGCTGGAGTGCAAGGTCTCTAGGAGAGGTCAAAAGTTGTTACAATTCCTCTGGCATAAGATGAAGAGGATTTGGGACTCTAGATTTATTGCAGAAGTTTAGAATATTATTTAGGGGTAATACCAAAAGAAGAGAATTCCAGTTCAAGTTGGGCAGTAGGACTGATTTTGCTGCTGAATATAGGAAAAAATATTTACCACGCTGGCTGAGAAACTGACCTTTGGGGGACCCATCCTGCTACCATTGAAGTTCCTGAGAGTTTTGCCACTGGCTTGGGTGGAAACAGGCTCAGGCTCTTTTATGTGATTCAGTGCAGAAAATGGCTTTTTAGGATTTTGTGGATCTCTTGATTATTCTTTGATTACACAGTAACTTATGGCGGCGGGGAGACCAAGTGAAGAAATATTTCCTGTAAGTCGGACATTGCAGAAATGCGTATGACAGTGTACCCCAGAGCATATGCTGCGGACTGTGGTCTCAGTCCTCAAAGAACTAACTTTACTCACACGAGTATTCACATTCTAGTCAATGGGACTACTCATGTGTAACATAAAGCACATGCGGAAGTCTCTGCAGGACTGGGGTCTGTGGTTGCTTTGACGGTTAACAAACTATCTGTTGTCTTTATCAATAATATATCTATTTACTTGCCTTAGTTGGGGATGAACTTTTCCATACTGAGTGGGTGTGGGCGAGAGGATTTCATGTTTTCTCTACGGCTATTTCTGTTACTGATGAAACCAGCAGTGAATGTGAAGGATGTGGCCACATGACTGAAAGTGGAAGCATTGTTTCCCTCAATGAGCAAGTTATGAATAATCGTGGCAGAGATGACTGCCAATATTCTGCAAAGGATAGACTGAGCAGAAATACACTTTGGACAATGAAATAATGATACTTCGCAGTTTGCTTTGACTAAGGATCTCAAAGCACTTTCCAAATTGTACTGAGCCTTCTTGCTGTGAGTAAGTTTTGTTTAATCCATTTTACAGCTGTAGGAACTGAAGAAGAGACAGAGTAACTTGTGTTAGATGTGGCTTTTAGTGACTTGCTTTAACCAATACTCCATGCTACCTCCTAGAAGTGCACTCTGTCCCTCTGAAATACTGTAACAAAGGAACAAAGCAGCACAAGAGAATGGAAGAAAATTTTCTCTCCTACTGACAGACCTGGACATGATGAATCAGATGGGTCCCCAGAGGTTACTTTGAGGATGTTTGTAAAGCATTGGATTATGTCATCCCTGTCTATACTTCTGCTTTAATCCTTCCATGAAGTTCTTGCTAGTCAAGATTCAACTGAACCTGCTGTATCAGAACATCTATGGCTTTTATTAAATTAGTTTTATACTTCAAAGGAAACAAAATATAAAAATATGGTAGCATTTTAAATGTAAGATTTAAAAATAAAACAAAAATTAGGATACTGTGAGACCAAATAATCAAGGTAAAATGTTTTGTGTGATGGTGAAACAATGAAAAATAGCTTAAGTGAGTGTGCGACCTGCAACAAATATAAGATGCCATGTAAGTTCAAGGGGTAAAATTTTCTAAAGTACCTAGTCCTGTTTTCAAAAGAGACTTAGGCGCTTAGACCCAGATTTTTAAAGGTAATTAGGTGTCACTCTGCTCAGCATTGCAAGGCCTGAGCAACATAGGAGCTCGTTTTATTTTCAGAAATGATTTAGGCACTTAAGAGTCCCAGGGGACTTAACCCGAGTGCCTAAGTCACCTTTGAAAATTCAGAGTAGGCTCCTAAATCAGTTAGGCCTTGCAATGCTGTGTGGAGCAATTCCTGAAAATACCTGTAAAAATCTGGGCCTTAGGCACATGTGAATATTTGTCACAAGTATTTTATTGTTTGTTTTCAACAAAGCAGGTATTTAGAAAGTGAATGCATCCAATTTATGCTATTTTTAATATTAATAAAAGGTTTTTTTAGCAGTAATGTAAAATTATAAATTAAATTTGTCACAATTGGAGTAGAACATGTAAAAATTTAACTATTGACAATCTCAAATTGGGATGTGAAGTTGGTTGTTTATGGAAACCAGCTATGGTCCAGTACGAAGGTGGATAAATCTAATTGGTAATGGAAGTGTGCAACATTCAAAATTCACAGCACCTGGTAGGCATTGTATAGCACCATCCTTTGTCTCTGAGATGCTGTGCTGTTCAGAATTTGGGAAATTTTGTTTTTTGAATCTGCGTAACTTGTGGGTGTTGGAGAGCTAGTTTGAGGCTGGCATGCTGCACTAGTCAGAATGCATCACTGTCAGCCACCCACTAATTATCAGGAAATTTATAGCTGCATTAGGTAAATGTCACTTCACCGCAGTGGCCTGGAATAAGAGCGTTTTCTGCTCTGAGTTAGCACCATCGGCACGTCTCAGTGAGAGTCTCTCCAAGCAAGCTAAGGGCTTTATTTATGCACAAGCATATTAGTGTTTTAAGAGAGGGTTACTGAAAGATGTTGTATTCCTTTCTTTAACCATAATATATCTCCACCAGAAATGCGTGTTTGTTTATTCGTTACATAGAATGTCAATTTAAAGTTTTAAAAAATATGGTTTGTTAATTTCAAAATGGTTGCTTCTGCACTCAGATAGCATAGTATTGGACCTGAATGTAATCTGCAGTAACTCTACAGAAATACATGCAGAATGGCGATTGTTCAGTTTATATTCTTTTTGGTAACAATATTTGGGACAATATTTTTCACACCTCTGATGGAATGTCCTCAGAAGTTTGGGATTAAGTAGTATCTCCTGGATTACATTGTCACAATTATTAGAATCGTCTTTCTGGGCTACTCAGTATTACTTGTGACTGTGGTTACCATTATTATTTAATCATGTATGGAGAAAGCACCCTCTTGTCTATTCTGAACTGCAAAAGCCTCTCAATTGAAATAAAATGAGGGGTCTTGCTTAAACCCCGCAGTAACAAGGTCAAGAAAATTATGAGTTAAAGATAAGCCTTCTTCATTAAATTCAGTGGGAGTTAGAGTGCCTACCCTCTGACGGACTTTTTTGAAAATCCCATCCTGAAACCATTGTGATTCAGAATTCTGCCCGTGTATCTAAGAGAAGAATATGGAACTGTGAAGCTGTGATAAATGTCATTATGAACAATAATGCTGATGTATAGCAGCCATTCTATAAATATTAATATCTCAACTCAATAGTATTATAGCAAGTACTGAAAAAGAGCAGACTGCTAAGAGATTATGACCACATTATAGACCAATCAGCCATTATATTTGTGTTTTTAAATATTAAGTAATTTGTATCTTTTTTGCATTTGTGTAACTTAATATTGACCACACACTTGAAAATTTGTTTTTAAAAATGCCTTGTTCTTGAGCTGAGCCTGGAATGAATTTGTACAGCTGAATTATAAGTCACTTACTGGAGAAGTCTATAAGGAGGATCTTCAGACTTGTAATTGTAGTGCAGATTGCTTGCAGCATATACTAAGTAATGTTTCAAAGGTGGGATTCATAGTATATCTCCTCCTGTGCCATTTCTGCTTACGCTCACAACCAAGTGATAACCCAGAATCATGCATACTTCACATTGTCTTTATTGCATCCACAGCTCTAATCTTGTTGAGTTATTTCCCTGTTCCCTTTGAAAAAAATGCAGTCATTTAAGGGAAAAAACAAAAACACAAGCCATTAATTTTATTTGCTAATCCAAAACTTGTTCCGTTTTTGGCTACAGAGAGGGTATTTAGCATATGCTGCCACTACACTTTGGGTTCTCTGTTTATCTAAGGTGGGAAAGCATTAAGGAAAGACACTGTGCCAACATTAAACACTTGGTTGCTATCCCATTCTTGTTCTTCATGCTTTTAGGGTCCTCTGTTGGGGTATACAAATTCCACACTGAGCAACAGGGGGTTACCAGGCTAATCTTGGCTCAGATGGCCTGACACACTGCACCTGCAGGAGATGTCAGAATTGGAGGGAGCTGATTAAAAGGGACAAAGCCAGATTAGTTGGTGGCAGACCAGTCCTTCCCTGAAAGAAAGGGAGGACCTGTTGTGGATCCACTTATGAAGGGGCTAGTCTTTGCCACTAACCTGTGAGCCTAATTGTGTCCCACTACTGTACAGAAGCTCTCTGAGGGAAGAGGATTCTTACACTACCTCTGGGATGTTTCATTTGTGGCTACTTCATTTGTGATAATTGACAAAATCTGGCAGGGACAGACTCTCTCAGGCTCAACTGCAGGGCTGAGCCTTTTAAGACAAAACCAATGTGCTGAAACACACCTACACCTCAGAGCAGAAGCCTGGGTGAGTTCTGAGGCCTGGCCAAGGGTCTAGCAAGCACACTGTGATGGGAACCCTGGTGACAGGTTCACAATGATGTAGATGAAACAAGGTGTGGATATTGGATTCAATGGGCTTCTCCTGTGGGGAGATGACCTAAAATGTTGGCTTAGGCCAACTGGATCATTCAGGGAATGGTTCTTTTTGAGGAAAATAATAGCAGACTACACCCCCACAATACTCAATGCAAATTTAATACCATTTTTGCAAAGGACAGTTTCTGCCTCTAGGTCTAATTTAATATTAGTTTTGGGTTTCTGTCGTTCATTCCACCTCAGATGCAAAGAATCCCAACAGAAAACACATTTCCTAATTCTCACGTCTCCTAATTCCCTCCTTGAAAGACTCACTGAAATTCTGGTTCTGAATTCAGATCTCCACAGGCCCTTTATTGGTACCTGCAGAAGAGGAAGAGGGTTCTCTCTCACTATATTCAGCTGAAGGATATAAATTATTTTCATATCATAAGTCTTAATGATTAATTACCTCCCCCTTTCTAAGGGCATGATCTTACTTGGGAATTTTGCCTTTGACTTCAGTGGAGAAGGATCAAACTCTAAAAATGCTACATAAACAAAAACAATCTGTGAACAGCGATTTCCCTGCCATCCCTTACACTATCATATTGAATAAAACTCTTGTGATCCACCTTACTTATTGAAAAGGCCGTGTCATATTCGTGGATGATTTACAATGCTGTTTTTGCTGCCTATCTGGTTAGGTCTGCCCAGATCTGTTCATTCTAAATTGAACTCTGCAAAGGCACCATTTGTAAGAAATTATTCATTGCTTCAGAAGGTCACATGTCCCTTAAGGATATCATTGACAAGAAGGTTGATGGGGCTGTGAGTTATCCACTGCAAGACTGTATTTATCTGTTTGTATACTGTAGCACAGTTGATCAGTCATATTGTTGAGGCTTTACTGTACTTACTGCCTTCCCAAGGAGCTGTACCTAAAAGGAAAAGGGAAGAAACCAGATAAGTCTACTTGCTGATTCCCTTCTTTGCTTTTCTCTTACCAGGTTCCTTGATATTTTGGCTTAGTACCTAGGCAGTGTTTTGTAGTGGCTAGGAAAGCCCTCTTCTCATTACAGGTCTGATCCAAATCCCACTGAAGCCAGTGGGAGTCTTACCATTTACTTGGTGGGCTTTGCATCAGGCTCTAAAATGCAGGCTTCCCACTGGATAACATTTTCATTATTTCTCATTAAAAAGGCAATATTTAGGGTAAAGGTGTGAAACAAGCCCTGAAATCAGCATCTGATTCTACCTCACAGGCTTGAGGAACTTCATGTAGCTTCAGAAAAGATTTCTAGCTAAAGAGAGGCCATATGGGGGCGAGGAATGGCTCCACTATCTCCTGCGCTGGTTCCAAACCTACCTATCTGCCTTTGATAATCATAGTCCTAGAATTGTAGGTCTGGAAAGACCTTGACCTAGTCAAGACCCCTGCTCCCATCAGTTTAGTATCTTGGTGCCGTTCGGGTATTTCTAGGTCTGCACAATATAAATTATTAGTTTGGGTACGGCAAGGTCCCCACAGAATCTTGCCTAGTTTGATTCTTTCGATCCCCAGGTTTCTGCAATGTACAAACTAGCCAAGGAAAGTTTTTGACTAGAATGCAGCTGGCTTTTTTCCATCAGCTGCGGTTGATTTTTTTTTTCCAATCATGTTTCCAGAGGTTTTTACCCAGCAGGGGCTGCAACAAGGTAGAAGACTGATAGAGGAGCATGTAAGAGAGGAATGTGTGTGCATATGAGCTACATGGATAGGGTATATGGACCTTCAAGTATCCTATCTTTATATCCTACTAGATTCTCCCCTTTGGTATTACCTCAGCACTTTTCATATCCCATAGCAATATACGAATCCTCATACTGGATCAGACCTGTGGTGTATCCATTTGAGTATTTTGTCTCCAACGGTGGCCAGTACCAAGTGCTTTGGAGGAAAGTGCAAGAAACCCGTTAGTGTAGAACTATGGATTATTCTGCTTTTGGGAGAAATTTATTCCTAGGATTTTACTCTGAAGAATAGGACTTATATCCCTTATAATCTTGTATCCTTCCTAAATTCTTATTGTTCCTATAAGTGTCTAATCCTTTTTTAATAAATCCTGCTAAACTTTTGGACTCTGTAAGGCTGCTAGCCTCTCTGCTCAGCCCACGAAGAACTCTCTGCCATTCCCCGAGTCTTTTAGGCCCTTCCTTCAGGCAAATTTTTATTCTTTGAACATAAAGCAGAGGCAAAACATCAAACAAAGCAGCACTTCTGCCCAGCATGGGCTACAGCTCCCAGAGCCTTTTTCCCTTGCTTCTCTCAATGCTGAAAAGAGGATACTCCCTTCCCTGCAGTCCATCCGCTCCTGAAGCTCCCCCTCAACTGAGCCACTTGCTGACTTTTATAGTCACTTGCTCCTCTCCCAGTTGGCTCTGACTGTGCAACAGGGGTGGGTGGCCCCAGGACCTCTGGCTCTTAAGGGGGCAGACCGACCATTCTACTACAGCCTCCATAACATTTCATGACAATAAGTTCCACTGATTAAACATATGTTGTGTAATAAAAGTATTTCATTCTTAGCTATAAATACATTACCTCTTAATTTCTTTGACTGTTCCCTTCTAGTATTTTGTGTTTCTTTTGAAAAGTATTGATTAATTTAGATGATTTGTTGACAAAGTAACTTTATTTCCTGACCACCAAGGAATTTTCTTGGTCAAGTGAGGGCGATACAAAACACAGGCCATGATGTAAATAGTCATGTCCCTACTAATATTGACAGCAGAAAGATTATTCTCCCTGGGTCTAATTGTTACTTGTGCGGGCCTTTCATCCTGGCTTTATAGAGTTCTATCCATTGGGCATCCATGTGCAAACCTATGTAAACTTAAATCATTCTCTTCCCCAAAAGTTAAAACATGCCTGAGATGGTGAACAGATCAGATGATATTCTTCAACGAATTTCATATTAGACAATATGTATATAGTGTTCCTGACAAAAGCAAGTCTCCTGGGAAACAGGTACATACAAGACAAGTGTTGTGGGAAGGAGATAGTGCTTCATATTGAGAGAGAGAGAGAGAGAGAGAGGCTCACAGTTTGGCTCCATGCAGTTTGCAATCCTAATGACTAATTAATGTTTTGTGAGCTGTTTCTGGAAAAATGACTTATTGCAAAGGCAAATCTCAGTACAGCTTTTGCATGACTTCAGAATGCAAAAATGTATTGCATATGTCCTTATAACAATCAGTGAAGAGCTTCTCATCTGTGATTGTAAATTAATAAACAGCCAGACTGTTCTTGCATAAAACTTTTATACTAGTGCTTTTCTATAAGAAATGACCTTATATAATTAGTACATTTCAGTAGTATAAATTTATAATATATATAAATATAACGCAGCATTTGGATAGTGCATGATTTAAAATACTATTATGTTCTAATTTGGAAGTGTTCTGACAAATGCTGACTGAGCAAAAAGCACTTTTTCCTCTAAATTTAATCTGATCGGTCACTTTGAAGATGGATTATCCATTCACGGCAAACATAAGACAGACTGAAAATGAGAGACTACTGGATAAAATAGCTCTTTTCATACAAAATAAATGCCCTTTTTTTCTTAGCAAGTTAGTGCTAACTTTTAGGATGTTTCATATAAAGTTGCCCATAGTTAAGCACAGTGCTTTAAGAGCATCCCAGTGGAAAGTCCCCAGATTTTGTGTAATGTGGAACACCTTTTATTTATGGTCACTTCATAGTGGGCCTTGGTAGGTTAGAGTAGAAGTATTTTTTTATGTAGCTCAGAATATCCAAGCAGGACAGCTATTATGCACTCAGGAGTAGTTTGCACACATCCTTCAACATTAGAAGCTGGTTTACTGGGTAGAGGGAGCATTGCTGAGAAATTGAGCTTATTCCCAGTTGTTGCTTTAAATGAGCTATGGGATCTTTAACTTCCACCTGGACACCCATTACAGACAGTTGGAAAAAGTATTTCTGTTTGGGTATGATCGTTAAGGTTGTCACCTCTAACAGTTCAGCATCCTGCTAGACAGTGTCAGCATTGAGTATGAGTTTGAGTTCCAGTACGGACCTTAGTATTCAGCCCTATTGGAAGTGTGTTACCAACCGAAGCAGTACGCTCATAGCACTTAAATATGGTTTAAATTATATAGACCAGTGAGCCAGTTTGAAATAAGGGAGCAGATGTTTCAACAACTTCCAAAACCTCCTTATTTAAAACAAAAAGGGTGTTGGTGCTGGAATAGCTCTCTTTCAACAAACCAATATATTAAATGCAAATAACTAATGTCAATGCAAACGTTTTGCTGTGTGGTCCAGCCAAATAAAATGAAATAAATCAATTAAAGTGTGACAATAGGATAGCGAGAGGTAGATTTTGTCTGTGTCATTTTCTTACATAATGGGTTGTCCTCCACCTTGTTTGAGCTTTCATTTTTGTTAGTGTTCTTTATTCTCTCTTCGACTTCTTAGTTGCAAGCAAGCAAGCATTCTAGTTAAATTCGGTCTTCCTTCTAGGTGAGAACTCATGTATGTTCCATAATTGTTAGTTATTTAACATTACAGCTTTGCCAGTGCTGAAACTGAGGGGAAAAGTTGGCTGCCAATATGGCTGCAAGATTTGGATGATTTATCTAATTTCTCTTGCGAGTAACTTAACTTTGACATTGTTCATGAACTCAGAGCCTTACTTGCGTTGTTATTGCTAGTAGAAAACATAGCTAGGATGTAGTTAGTAATTGGACCCAGCTGTACTGAAGGCTGCTCAGCCAGACTGTTATTCTAGCCTACACTAGTAGGTTTTTTAATACCAGTTTGACCTTACTTTGAAACATTCTCAAAATACCATACTTTAATATCAATTTATACACTTTGGTATTAAGACAGGGCAAAGTCATTGGGGGGGAAAAATAATGAAACACTTTCTACCCATAAATATAGTGATGTTTTAAAAGTTTATGTATGTATTTGAGGAACAAGTTGTACAAGCTGTCTTTCCAATAGCAGTATTATCATGTGCATGTATTTAGGAACATTATAATCAAACATCAGGAAAATACCATATCTGTCATCTTTGACTGTACTTTCAAATTTGTTAAATTTCTCAGTAGCATTTGTCTGCACTTGAAGCAAAAGAAGACATTGTATCAGTGTTTTGGTATATATGCTATACAGATTTGTACCAATGGATTTTAGTAAAATACCAGAGACAAAGTTTAGTAACTACAGTACATATTAATCTTAAGGTTTTCTTAATGTGGTGCAAATTTTTTGGTATGTTTGTTTGACAGGACTGTCCCACATCAGTTACATTCCCCAGAAATGCATGCTCTTTCAAAAATGTTTGATTTAATCTGTTACTGTAGATTTGGTTCCAAAACACATGCTGTGCACTTTTCTCATCTGCATTACACTTTTCCTAAAGGTGAAACTGCTAACAGTAACACACATGGTACCTATGAAGAGCTCATATGTGTTACCCTAACTGATAGAAAACTCTCAAGCCCAACTAAACCCAAAGAAAGTGCTTATATAAAATGAAATGTGTTTTGAAGGCAGCACACTTTTCCCCCCAGCTAATGCAAAAGCATTTCTCAGACATGGAATAATGCCCTTCCCCAGTGGAACTTCGTTTTCTAGTACACTTTCAGTGTCTTTTCAATGTGCCTGGTCAGTTATTCTTCATGACATAATAACACAATCAGTGAAAGATTTAAATTTTACTACAGTCGCTCAACAGCTTAAAATACAGTAACAATGTTTTTTATCTTACATGCTTAGATTTAAATTTATTTCAATTAAGCCTTTGCCGCCTTTAACCACTTTTTCTCTAAATTGTGTTAATATTTCTTAAGAGCTGTAGAAAAAGTGAAAGGGCTAGTGTTATTTTTTGCCTCCCATTAAAATACTGCTTTATCAAATGTGCCTGTAATATAGGATTAATTAAAATAACATTACCGATAATTTAGACCTGTAGTTCGTTGTTCATGGTAAAAATGAAGCTTTAATCAGACGGATGGTAGCAAACTGTTTTAAACCTGTTTGGCTTTGGGCTGTGCGGCTTAAAATATAAAAGCGAGAAATTAAAAATGGTTTAGTGTTTTTCTTTCTGTTCTCTTATCAGAAATGTTCATTCAGACTATAACAACTGTTAGAACAAGATAACAACTTCAGGCCAGCTGTCAAATGTTTACCATTATCAAAACTCTCCCTAGGGTAAGATGCGACTTTGGCTCGCCTCACCGGCAGTAATTTAATTTTTCCTTCATTCTAACTCGGAAATGGCAGCATTTTTCAAAGCTTCCTCCCACTGATGGCTGAAATTTTCCTTGTGAAATGATTTCCACCAGTCTTGAATCTTTCTTGCTTCTGCCGTCTTCACCTTTACTGATGGTTCTGCAACTCATCACCAGCTATGCAAACTGACAGTTCACATCCTGGGGCAGCAGCAGGGTCTGGCCTGCAGAAAGGAGCAGCCTGACCAAATTTACGCTCACAAGATCTCTTAATTCACAAAAGCATTTGCTCTAGTTCCTGTTCTCTGCTGCAGGGGCTGTTTGGGGGGGCTAGCAGGAGAATGTTCTGAGGAGAAGAGGGGCACTCTTCACACTCTACTGAGTACACAGTCTTTTGAGATGAAAAACAGACGGAAAGAGACATTTCCAGCCATCTTGCTGATCTATGCAGGGGTTCATTGAACTGTGCAACGTAGCACCAGACCCTTGTATCATGTAATGTGCAAAAAAAAAAAAAAATTTCAGGGGCAGAGATTTTCCTTTTGTTGACAAGCACATAAAAATTAAAAGTGGAATTGGGTAAAACAAAACATGAAATGTAAATACTGTGTCCATCAGTTATTTCCTACTTTGACATCCAGAGGAGAATTCTGCTTAGTTTGAAAATCCTGACTAATGAGAATAGTCAGAATAAGTTTTGCATTTGATCTGAACAGCACGTATGGAATGAATTTTTTTCTCCCTCACAAATTGGAACACATGCATGGCTTGTAGAAATGCCAAATGCTTTCCCTTGCTGTATTTCAGGAGAGACCTGAAACTTTGTTACGTTCTTTCCTCAGATAAATATTTTTGTTACTTTCCCCTCTCAGCTGCTCCCTCCCACCAAGGGCAGTTTGCAGCCTCTGCAAGTGATGCTTCATTCTTTGTGGTCCACTATTGCAACCATTAGCACAGCCGTGGTGTACTGGCTCAGTAGCAAAAGGTCACTCAAACACCTTCTTGGTGTTCTTTGGCTCCCTGTTGGAAGTTGCTCCTAAGAATAGCCCATTTTACATTACTATGATTACTTTGGAAAAAAAATGTACAGTAACACCAGATGAGAAATTTTTCTTGGGGGGGAAAAACATTCCATGAAATTTGATTGCAGGCCTATAGTGTTTACTTTGGTACTTTCTTATCCTTGTTGATTCAGTTGTTTTAAGGGCAGCTGTAAAATTTAGTAAGTTGAAGTATGTTATGTTCAAAACCTTAGACCTAAGGAAAGGTTAACTTGGGAAGCTTTAATCAACATATATTTTGATTTTTAGAACTGTTTGTTTATTCTAATTGGAGAGATTTTTTGCTGTTTTTGTGCAAAGAGTAGTCTTTTTGTATCTTAAATAATGGTAAAGGTTTAGAATGAAAATAGATTTTTAAGGGCATCTTTTGTTCTTAGCATTAATTTTATATGCATTTTTTGTTCTGAGCCTTCAGACATTTTGAGAAACATATGAGAGATTTGCAAACAAGGGCAAGAAGGGGTCAAATGTATCAAATGCTTGGATTCCAGCTAATGTAGGATTTCAGGAAGAGCAAAGCAGCACACATGTTTTAGGAATGTAAATTAAAATAAAACTTTTGGTTTTTGCATAGGTTTTTTTCAGAGGTTCATAAAGTGGGAGTAACTGTTCTAGATATTTGTCTTCGTAACAAATTGACAAAATATAAAAATAAACATTAATCTTATCAGCCTGCATTTTTGTTCAGGATGAAAGTGTTTGAAGAAAAATCATAAAGGAATCCATAGTAGCTCAAGGAGGTTAAACTCAACAGTTGTTTCCTTTGAAGTGTATGGCCATGAGGTTAATTGCCAAAACTGCTTGTGGAAAAGGTGGTAACAATTTAACAAGACTGTACAACTGCAGCAACTCAGATGAATATCAGGTGTTTGCAGATGTTTTTTGCCTAACAGGAAAAGGGAAAAAACAGAATGAGAAACAGGGGACGGAGCAGGCAGAATAAAAGCCCAACTAAACAGCCAATAATTCTTTGTTTGCTTAGCCAATCATCCTGTAATTGGCTGGGAGGTTAATAGGAGCCTATTGATTGGTCAGAAGGACTGCTTACTGCTCCTATTTTTACAGTATGCTACTAGACAGAAGATTGCAATTATTAGAGCTTTTGCTCTATTCTTCAGGCTCACTTCAGGTCTGATTTATTCATCATAGTAAGATTGCTGTGAGCAGTTTAAATTTCCAGTGTTGCTTCTTGTATCTTTGCTGTTTACAGTTAATTTTGAATATCTCAAAATTTGCTTCTCATCTGTTGAAAAATTGAGGCATTTATAGTTTATTGAAACTGGCAAAATTTAGAAATACTTCTTTTAAAAAAGGAGACAAAGTCTTTAAACCAGGTGAATGGAAATGGATCCACATGAGCATTGATTTGACATCACAACCCTTCTCCTGCCCCTTCAAGAACCCAATTAAAATAATGGACTATCATCAATGGAAGACAAAAGACTTTAGCTTCATTTATATCCAGTTAGCAGATTTACATACTTTTGGTATCCAGATTGTAGGTGATAAAAATTCCTTTAACATCTTTGATCTCTCTAGCCATACCCCCTCCAACTTTGAATGACTTCACCAAAGTACTCTCATTCCACCTTGAAGGTGTTCTATCAACAGTATTTCTTTTATGCTGCCTTACAAACATATCCATAACAACTCCTAGTACCTGGACAACATGGCTTTCCACTTCAGGCCAAATCATTCCTTGTACAGGAAGGATTCTTCCACAGAAGTCCAATCAACATGGACTAACAATGCATATCTGCTGCTGCTAAGGTCCCCATACTACAGACTTGATGTGTTCCTTTTTATGTACTCAGTTCAGAAAAACTTTTAAATTCATTTGAAAATCCAGGTTATCGAGATATTTCATGCTTCCAGTCAGACAGGAATTACCCTGTATGACTCTAAGAGCCACTTTTCTCACTGTATTTCCTCAGTTGTTCTTCTGGGTGTAATGAGAAATTGCAGAGGCTGAAAATAATGAAACAAAATAAATGAAAAAGTTTAGGAAGAAAATACAGTTCCGTTTATTTTATGCAAATCTGTTCCCCAATCACTAATTCATACCTACTTAGCTTTCTTACCATGAAATATCCTAAATGAAATGCAAATGTTTGCGAACAACAATTCAAATATATATAACAAACAACCTTTATTACTGCACTTTTAAACCTTCCTAATACAATGTGTTTGCATGCCCAATTGTAATACCCAGACAGCAGCATGAATCCTAAATTTATTGTCCACTGTAATTTTCCACATCAAATCCTGCCCTTTTCTAACTCATTTTATCACATATTCAAAGTACAGTTTCAACAGAAGGGTCCCATTCTTTCATAGTGGACAAAATTTACTTTCCAATGGGAGCACAACATCCTTTCGTAGCAAACAAAATTTATTTCCCTATGGGAGCATGGTTGCATATATAGCTGGATATCATTCGTAGCAGGTGGGAAATTTTGTCTTCTATTTTATGTGGTCTTAATTCAGATGATCACATCTCCCTTGATCTGTTTAAGCCTGATGAGTTTGGCTCATCACAGAATTATCTGAAAAATGACATTCTAAAGTAACCGATTTGACCCATCATTTCCCTTTTCTGAAGAGACAAGTCATTAAACCATAAAGAAAAGCCTTTAAGAGCGATGTTTTGCAACTCGAAGAAGTAGTTGTAGCTAAAGAGCATATCCTTTAGAATTTAGAACGATCTCTGGGTTCATCCTTTGCTATGGGTTCTCACAGAGCAAAAGATTTAGTGTTATCTGTAAAACATCTGAAAAGTTTCCACAGACTTTCCTATCACAAGCCGCTTATATTTTTGAATAGATTGTTGCACTTACACCCTGCATAAGTGACTGTTTGTTTGCAGATTGCAGCCCCTTCCCTCTGTGTGCTATGTGTTTCACTGTATGGGTACCCCATATCCGTGCATTTTATTATATGTGTACTGTAAAACCACAATAATTCACAGTTCTGAATTATCTGGTCATGTAAGCTCACAGTTCGTAAGCGTATTGTAGCAGCCTTGAAGTACCCACTATACTGTGTATATAAAAAATTTAAATTCTGAAAAGCAATATACACATAGTCAAAAATAGCTTGGCCAACAGTGTCTCCAGGAGCATCCAGTAGGCCAGTAGAGCTCCATGCTGCCCCTTATAGTGAGCTTCTATACAGTGCTACAGTTTAGCCATTAATGACTGGCCCAAGCAAGAGTGTTACGGAGCTTTATACAACCCATGTCTCCTGACTCCCATTTCTGGCGTTTTAACCTTTGGAACATGTTTCTTCCATATAATGGAGAATATTTAATAAAAGACACAAGGAAAGATCTGCTTTCAACCTGAGTCTATTTTAACTTTACCACAAAATGCAATATTTTGACGATCTGCATATTCAAATCCCACAGTTTTTGTCACTAGGCAAGAGGAAACTCTAGCTCTCAGTAGGCATTTATTTTCTGAACTGGCGACAGACATGCAAGAGAGAATGTTCAAATGACTTCAGCTCTCTTTCTGCCTTCATTATGTCAGGCTAGCAGATCACATATGGCATTATGGAAATCAGTAAATGAAAACCATATTGATCAGCATTGAGAACAAATGTAAAAAAGCTGGACTTACGGAGGAGAGGTGGAGAAGTATGCTCTGCTGTTCAACCTGATAGGCCCTTGTTAAGGCCTTTAATCATTTATTAATGTAACCCCCCTCCTTCCCTTTCCACTCAAATTACCTCAGCCATAGAGCATCCTGCTCCATTTATCTTTTAATGTTTCCTTTATTTAATTTATTTTAAGCTATACATTATACTTTTATTACAAAATCACGTTTTCCCTTTTCTAGAGGAAAATATCTAGCAATCAAATTTGATATAAATTTTCCAGCAAGCTTGCTTGAGCATTAGAAAGAAGAACAACGGGCAAGATTTACTTTTCCTCAGATAGCAGGCTTGGTGGGCAACATGGCTGAAAATGAATGAATATATATATATTTTCAGCCATATATTTATAGCACCTCCTCCCACTTCACACTGCTGAAATTAAGATTGTGTCAGCATTTCCATCATAAAAGAGTTTATGATTGTTTACAGAGTTTATAATTCAGCTGTTAAAAATTGCTCCAGGCTGTATTTGGCATATAAGGGTTCAACTTCACATCTAGAGATTGGG